>NC_089240.1:38360728-38962395 GCF_963924675.1 Phocoena phocoena | reverse complement strand
CAACGGGGTAGTATTTCATATATATATAATCACAAAATAGAAGTCATTTATTTATATTGGGCATATGCTATATCTAATAAGTATGCATCCCATAAAGTGGAATTGTGGGATGGTAGTAGAGTTACCAGATAAAATACAGGATACCTGGTTAAATTTGAAGTTCTTAGTATAACTGTGCCCCAACTATGACACGGGACATACTTATACTAAAAAGTATTCATTGTTTATCTGGAATTCAAATTTAACCAGGCATCTCGCTTTTCAGTTCGGTAAATCTGGCAACCCCAGAGGGTGGACTTTGCGGAGAGAACTGTCGCTGAATGGAGCAGAGTGGAATATAGGAGTGGAGGTAAGTCACTGTGAAGATAGGTGCTTGGTGCATGATGGCTGCTCAGTAAATTTGATGAAGAAAGGAAGAAAAAGGGAGGGAGGAAAAAAGGAAAGGAATATGACAGACAATGTCCATAACACGGTGTAGTCATCATGAATGCTATGAGGTACTTTGAGGGGTCAGAGGAGGAAATGCCAGTATCCATTAGAGAATAAGGCATTTGAGTGGTACCTCAAAAGTTCCTCCAGATAAAGTTGGAAGAGGTAGGCACATTAGTCAAAAGGAACAGCATGAGGTAAAGAGGTAGGAAAGTGGTGAGGCGAGGAGTTGGGAGGTACTGGGAGCAGATCATAGAGTGTATAAGGAAAACTAGGCAAGAAGGTGGTAGTACAAGAGCAAGAGGACAGAATACTCAACAGGCTGTCATTTGGGGCTCATTCAGTGGGTAGGGGGAGATGCATAGGATTATTGTTTCTTACTGTGATCAGAGATATGGAATTCAAAAATTTTTATTCTTTTGCTGCAAGGCAAGTGTCAAGTTAGCTATATTTAAAAAGTTATTCTCATTAAATCAAACTCCACAAAGATGACATTTTATAAAAATAGAAATGGAATAGTAATTTTAGTGAAGGAATTATAGTGAGCATAAGAGGAAAAGATACTCTATCATGGCTGATCACAGTGAATGGTCTTAGTATTTTTAGGATACACATGATGACAAGTGGCAATTCCACTCGTATATTCATTCACCTAAGAAATACCTGCCTCTAGACTTGGATGTACCCTAGGTCTGCAGTGTTACTAAAATGAACTAAACATACTTAAGATAGAAGTAAGAGGTTGGAGTCTTAATTCTTGAAGGTGAATTCCTAAAAACTAAATTTAGTGGTATGAGCAAAGATCTAAAGCAATTCCGAACTGAATGAAATGAAAACGCATTAAACATAAATGGATATATCATCATTTTGATCTAAACCACAGGGGAGTGTTAGAAAGTTAAAGCTTGCAGAGTATAATCAGATAGCAGGGCCTTTAAAAAGAAAGAGAGATGAGAAATATGAAGATAAAGAAGAGCTTAAAAGCAGACACCTGATGCCTGGACATCTGCCCAAATTGTCTTTATGGACCAATTAAGAAGATAAATATCTGAACATTTCAAGGGCAGATATAGTGCTCTTGTTATTGTTTTTCCATTTTGTAATGTTATTTTTATTTATATATCTTGATGGTCTAGGGTGCTCTTCGATGTGTGCCAGAGACATGGCATCCTGCATATTTCTTTGATATTCCAGAACAAACTTCTGCTGGTGGAGTTTCTGCCACTTATCATGGAAAACTATAAGCATACAAATACCAATAAATAGACATTTTAATTCCCAAAGGGCACAGTTGAGAGGTCCCACAGATGTATTTTTGAAAACTCTCATGTGTAACTACATTTCAAATGCCCACGTTACTTTTCTGATTAACATGGGATTGTGACTTTGGATTTCTCGTTATTAAAATTTTCTTGTTTAGTGTTAGACCTGCCTTCTCTTTCCAATCCATGAATGGTCAGGACTCTCTTCTGTTACCACAAAGAACTTCCCTGGCCTCTTCTGAGAACCATCTAGTGAGAGGAGTGTGGGACCTAAGATAAGGAAGAGTGTGGACGTTGCAGATATGCAGGCTCCTGGGGGGGCGGGGACAGGTGACAGTGGTGTTGACCCTGGCGGGGGATTGCTGCCGCTGGCAAGTGGGCCCTCTCCAGAAATTTACTCTTAGAGAAGAGAGAGGCTGTTCTTTTGGAAGAGCAGCTCCATCATCTCTGTTTCACGGTATCTGGCCGCTCTTCTCCCCATTTCTATCCTGTTTTGCCTAAGACACTCCCTCCCCTCCTTCACTTAAGTAATTTGTGGCTGTCATACAGTGAGATACAGTTCAGTGCAAACTGTGGAAAGTAATGGTATTTACTTAGAGCTTGAAAACCCCAGGTTCGAGATCTTTTTCTGCTATTTGTGAGTGCATGACCTTGGGCACGTCACTTAACCATCCTGAGCTTTGGTTTTCTCATCCATAAACTGAATATTTGTATTTCATGCATTATCTGCCTGGTGGGATTATTGAAGATTAAATGAGAAAAATATATGAAAGCATATCCTAGGGCTATGATGATGATTGTGATGATTACTATTTAAAAGCTCAGTGGGTGGGCCAGTTCTTCCCACCTAGAAAAATATAGGATTTCTATTTGAAGTCTCACTGAACAGAAATCAGCACTAATTTGCTTATTTGAATTTTTATAGTGAAGTACAAATGCAAGATAGATGGAATTCCTAAAGAAGCTCTTGGCTGTTGAATAAATTTCATACATTTAAAAAATTGTCACAATATAAGTTTTTTTATTTTTTATTTTTTTTTGCCATATGTGGGCCTCTCACTGTTGTGGCCTCTCCCGTTGCGGAGCACAGGCTCCGGACGCGCAGGCTTAGCGGCCATGGCCCACGGGCCCAGCCGCTCCGCGGCACGTGGGGTCCTCCCGGACCGGGGCAACCCTGGATCGGCAGGCGGACCCCCCCAACCACCGCGCCACCAGGGAAGCCCAGTATAAGTATTTTTAAAGAGATATATAATGGTTCGTGAAAAATACCTGAAATGCCCATGCTTTTATGGGTGTTTAGTATGCAATTTGTTCTAAATGTCTAATCTTGAATGATTAAATAATTTGCATACTGTTTTCAGTGGCATGAATTAAGGGCTAATTGAAGTATAATTTTTTGCCGTAAAATTATATCATCTTTTATGTAGTACATTTTAAAATATTCTAGGCCAGTTCTAATTTTATAGTTTTATTATTTTACTTTAATGTACCGAGTAATTAAAAATTGCTACAAAGAAAAGAAGATGAAAAGGATTTTAGTTAATTTCCCCTCAACAGAGTGAAAAGATGATTAGTAGAATAATGGAACAGAGCTCAACACAGTTCCTGGCACATAAAGATATTCATTAACTATTCCTTAATGAATAAGGAATGAATAATTTCTAAGTATTTCTAGACTTTGGGAAAAGGCACCATTCTCAGTGTTATACAAAATGTGAAGAAGATTGCTTGACATCTTTATACTAAAATGCCTCCATACACAGGTCACACAAGCCAATTTTTCTTGAACCATTAGACCCTCAGTTTGCTCTGCTTGTCTTTTCTCCTTTTGTCTTTGCTCCTGGAGTAGATTCTCAGGCTTAAGTCAGTTTACAGAGGTTGAGAGACAATTCTCCACAGGTATCTTGCATTTCTGTGGATCTTGCAAGCAGAGACACTGTCTGCTCTTTGTTCTGGATTATCTTTTCAAGGATGTTTATATAGCACACAGCTTTGGAAGACAAAGATAGTCTCTCCTTCTGGAGCAAAGTGCAGGTTTGCTCACAGCCTTGGAACATAGAGGTGGTATCTCCCTCTAGAACAAAAGGCAGACATGTTTACTGTCCAGTCCAACGAAGTTCATTTCTCCCTCTGAGACAAAAGGGAGGGATGCTTATTGCCCTTATAATAGATTCAGGTTCTCTCATCTCAGGGTTTCTGTCCTATAATGTGTAACCTACTGCATGTGCAGAAGTTACCTGGCCCTTGTTGTGTCACCCTGTGGGAATCGGGGCTCAGGAAACTGGTACAAAAATGCTGATGTTCTGGGTACTGTTATTACTGTGAGTAATAAACTGCCCTTTGTCCCTAACCAAAGCATCTCATGTCTTCTACCAGCATCCATGAAATTGTGGCAGGCTAACTTGCTAGCTTGAAAGTAGGATAAACTCTCAAACCCTAAACACTTCTTGACAACAGGTTTCAGCAGTGCTTGGGTAAGTTGGCTGGTATGGTGTGGTGTAGTTGGTACCTTCATCTAGTTAGTGAGCCTTTTTACCTCCAGTGGCTAATTGCCATTTGGGTGTACTTGGCAACCCTGAGTCCATATTCTAAAGAGGAGAAGTGAATGGGCATCATAGGGTTGGAAGTAGAAGAGGGGATGGGATCCAGAACCTTTAGCCCAGAACACTGGTTAAAACTATGAAGCCTCTGATAACTCTCACTTTGGGGGAGTGGATGGGTGGTGGTGGACAGAGTCTATAGAGGAAGAAGGAGGGAGAAGAGGTTGGTAGAGGGAAGAAGATTCCAAGAAGCTTCAAAGCAGCATAAAGTCATTCATGCTTATAGAAGCTGTAAATCATGGTGTCGGCATCTACCATAGTGAAGCTCATTAGATTACTTTTTTCAACCAAGAGTGTGCATTTTTGCGAGTACTCTGCTTTGGGGTCTTAGTTCCTTGCGTACTGTGCTCACATTGAGTGCTAGTGGGTGAAAGTGAGCCATGCTTGTTTTGGGAAAAGACATGATGGTAGTGTCTGGCACATTAGGTCACTCTGTTCATACCCCCTCCTCCTTCCCCCCTGCCCTAGTCTTTATGATTTATTTTGTAGAGTAAATCCTAGTACCACTTAGGCAACTCTAACAACATGCAAGGCTGGTCAGATTACCCTGGGCCTCAGAAGTCTCAGCTCCCTCTGGCACCCTGAGAGTTTGAACATACTGATGCTACTTCTCCAAGAACCAACCCTTTGCCCGCTTCACTGTGGTGAGAAAGCATCCAGGGTTGTTATAAAGATGTACTGTGACGTCTTTCTGGTGAGCCACCCGATGAAACAATTGTGTTTTATTTCACACCGTAGGAATTTTTATCCGGCGTCATCGGATTTCTCTGCCGCCTCCTGATGAGGATCAGTTTTATACTGTGCATCGTTTTAATATCAACATAGACATTGTCTTTTATGGTCGGACGTTCAAGATTTATGACTGTGATACATTCACAAAAAACTTTTTGAAGAAAATAGGAGTCAGATTAAACCCCCCGGGACAGTGTCCGGAAGATCCTTACCTGAAGACACGGAGAGAGGTAAGTTGATTCATCCATGAACTCTTATCTTCAAGATGAGAGTCCCTTGAAAGTCAGTAAAGGGTATTGGTACTCCTGATGCAGATGTGAAAGAACTTTGGGGGCCTTGGTCACTGGAGTTGTCCTGTTTTCCTCTGGGCTGGAGGGAAGGCTGGGTGTTGGCTTCGGTGCAGGAGATGCTCACTTTCTGCCCCTGCCCCCACTTCTCTCCACGGAGAGTCTCCCTTCCAGGCAGTAGGAGTCTTCAGCGAGCTGCCCGCATGGGATGGTTTCTTAGAGCCCGTGATTGGCTTTGTGGTCACTGACAGTGAAAGAGTTGGGTCCACACTTACCTGGCTTTTCTTTTCCCATTTTAGTTGCCTAACTCTGGGAAAATCTTTGCTCCTCTGCTACCGATTTACTGAACCCTTTGGGTATGCCTTTTTCCTTCTTCCTTGGGACTCCCAGCTCCCTTTATGGTATTTATCAGATGCAGAGGTGTTCAGGAGTGAGGAAGGCCATGATTTCGACATACTCCTATGATGACAGGATGCTTGTTTTCAAAGACTGACCCCAGCTAGTGTAGGGAGGAAAGAATCAGTGTTAGTAGTGTTACTGTAGTCTTTCCAAAGTTTTTTTTAATGATCCCCTGGCCCAAATTTTATGTTTTACAGAGAAATCTGAATACCCAAAAGGGCAAGTGTCATGTGGAAGGTCACATACCTCACCAATCTTCTTGCTGGGCCTTGAACTCAAATCTCTTGCTTCTTATCCTGATTTTCATTATTGTCATTTGTGTCTCTTCTTATTGAAGTATGATTATACACAGGAAAATACACAGAAATTAAGTATACAGTTTGATGGGTCTTAACAAATGCATACACCCATGTAATCCACATCCGAAATCATGGTATAGATTTCCATCCCCCCAGAAAGTTCCCGCATGCCTTTTTCCAATCTGTCCTTCTCCCCACCCAGGGATGAGCACAGTTCTCATTTCTGTCCCTATAGATTAGTCTCATTTTTCTTGTTTCTAAAACTTGTAATTAACTTCTTTGCAGAAAGATAACATAAAATTTAGAATAAAAATCTCCTTTGATTCTGCTTTGATCTCTTGTTAAAAGCTGCATGTAGGATCATTCATCTATTCCTGCCTCCTAGCCCCAGCAGAATTACCCTCTCATGCTGTAGGCATACAACCCTCCTGAGAAATATATATTGTTGATCCTGGAATATCTAAGGTGAAATCCCTGTGGCATTATACTTGTGTGTATTGGCATGCAAGGAGATTTATGGTTTGGGTTCATTTCTACTTTTTCCAAATGCCCTAGAAGAAGGAGTCTAGATAAAAACAAAAGTCTTTAGAACCAGAAGAGAGAACCTAAAAGAAATGGATCTATATGATTTACCACCCTTTTCATCTGGCTACACTCATTCACTAACAGCTGGTATTACATGATAGTGATTGTGAATGATGATGCATTATATGAAATACTTAGAACACTGTGTTATTTCATAAGTTTATAAGGAAAAAAATCTTTTGTTCCAGGAATCAGGAATAAATACCAAGAGCAGCCAAGAAATGTCTTAAATAATTTCCTTTCAGATCGGGAGAATCGTTTTAGCATTTATTCCCTCAGGGAGAAAGCTCTTCAATAAATATAAAAATCTGTGGAAAATTAGGAGTTTAGTAAGAGGCTTTTATATTGACTTTAATGCATTTACTTCTCCAGTGTTTGCTGCCTTGAAATGTAAAGTTAAAATTAAACAATTTAACTTGAACTGAAAAGAGCCTTGATGGTATATAATCAATAATGCATTTCTTAGAGGCCTTCTAATGCCAAAGAAAGATTTTTCAATCGTTGAAAGTAGAGATCTTGTAATTTCATTTAAATATCAAGGATAAGACTGAAGAGCCTCTGGAAAGGCCATCATGTCTCCCCCACTGTCTTGGGATAAGTCTGCACCTAGACTGCCCTGGACAGATACAAAATTTTGAGAACTTACAAGTAAGATTACATAACCCGATGTGGGACTACATCTCCCTTGCTAGTGAGCACTTCCTTATATAACCATCCTATTAGGCTACAGTAGATAGAATGGGAGCGGTTTGCTCCAAGACAGGGCTGAGACTCTGCAAATAGAGGAGTTGGGCTGAGAAGACTGCCGAGCTAGTGCTTCCTGATTTGGGGGCCAGAGCCCGCGCAGTAGTTCTGTACAGATTGGGAAGTTCTCCATTTGCTCTGCTCCTGTTTCCATGGCCTTTCAGATCTTCACTATCTAAAGCTTTTGAGCAAAATA
Organism: Phocoena phocoena; assembly: GCF_963924675.1. Taxonomy (NCBI): domain Eukaryota; kingdom Metazoa; phylum Chordata; class Mammalia; order Artiodactyla; family Phocoenidae; genus Phocoena; species Phocoena phocoena. The sequence goes on along the minus strand of NC_089240.1, from coordinate 38,954,862 downwards.
AAACTGTGAATATATTTCTTCTCTTTTACCTTCACAAAAATCTTTGGATGAGTAAGAAGCATATACGGATATGAATTTTCAGTGAAAAGAATTTTTTGGTTGAAATATAATTAACATAGACTTGGATGTACAAATCTTAAGCATACCCGTTGACAAGTTTTTAAAAATGTATACAATTTAGTAACCAACAGGAAAATCAAGACAGAGAATATTTCCATCACCCCAGAGAGTTCCCTTGTCCCCCTTTCCAGTCAGTCCTCTCCCCAGAGGCAATAACTGTTCTAATTTCTGTCACCATATATTAGTTTTGTCTGTTCTTAAACAAGAATTTTAAGTCTTTGAGAAAAGTCAGTTTTCAAAAACATTATAGAAGTATATTTTAGTGTGTTAAAATAATAACGAAAGGCTTCCTAATACTTGATTGTCTGTATTTCTAAGGTTGAAACTGGTTATATATGTATATCATGTATGTTGTTAGTTGAAATTTTAAAAAATGTCACTGAATAGTCTATAGAAAAGATACCTTTATATTCTTTGATTGCTTGCACCCCAGAAGCAACTATGGGAAAACTTCCACTCTCATTAACCTTTTCTCCATTGGCAGAAGCTAGACTGCATGGAGCCCTTACGTCCCTATGAGTCCTTTGACACTCTGAAACAGTTCCTTGAGTGTGATAGGAAGGTTTTGCGTTTCTTCTGCCTGTGGGACGACTCAGGCTCAGTGTTTGGGGACCATAGAGAACTCATCCTGCATTACTTTCTGTCTGATAAAACCATCGAAATCAAAGGAGTATTGCCACATAACTCAGGAAGAGATGCTACGTCATTGTTCCTCCAGGTGAGCAATGGACTGCTTTCCGAGTTTGCTTGTGGGCTGAAGACTCTAGTCACTCAGTGTCTGGAATGTCATGTGGTATGACTGTGTGGTGACAAGTCACCATGTATTAGTGCAAGTGTTTAGAAAACTTTCACTTTGTGCCCTCTATTAATGTACATCTATGAAAGTAATACAGAGGATATGACAAATTGGAGTTGGAATATTCAGGGCTTGAGGCAAGTAAAGGAAAAATGTCAAATGCAAGAGAACTACCTATTCATCATTGAGTTCACTATGAGTCTTATGAAGGTAAATGACTCTCTAGTAAAAGGATTGCTCGTGGCCTTGGGCAGGGCACTGGCCTCTGGCCTCTGTAGCCTACTGAGGAGATCCCATTGTATTGGTCTGGGTTGTGAATACACACACACACACAAGTACACACACACACACACACACACACACACACACACACACACACACGAGTGACTCTTCTGAGAGTAGCCACCAGTCAGCAACTAGCCACTGGCTAGCAACAATGATAGCTTTTGCATTTTTACTGTTAAAAAAGAGTTGTCCAAGTGATTTCTACGCATGTTTATGGCCATTTGAGAGCTAATGTAACCTGGGTGCAGCAGAAATGGCACAGAGACCGAAGACCTGGGTTAGAATTGTGAGTCTGCCACTTAACAGCTATGTGACCTTGGGCAAGTCATTAACCTCTCTGAGCATATTTCCCTATCTCTAAAGTGCAGTTAACTAGGCTTCCCTCCTGAGATAACTGTAAAGACTGAATGAGATAATATAGTAAAAAGCATTATCTAAGGACCTATAGGACACGTGAAAGTATCAAGGCTTATTCACAGCTCTATGTTATATTTTATTTCTTATTTGGATAAAGTATTTTGAAACTTAATTCTTAGTGCTACTGAAAAGATTACTGTAATGCTCATTTCTGATGCAAACAACCACTGGTTATTTGCTTATCACAGGAGACTCTTCCAGATTCTCTGAGTCTCCTGCCAAAAGTCCCGCTGTGTTGCTTCTTGGGGCGGGGGCAGGATTTGTCCCAGAGCGAACTCTGGGCGTATGCACAGCAGGTGGCCAGGAGGTGGCAGGGAAGCCTGTTTTTAGAATGGCTTTGAAAAATAGGCTAAATATAAAATAATAATGACATACCTGACATTTGCAGTGTTCCTTGACATCACTTGCTTCATTTATTCGTTCATTCAACAAATACTTAGTAAGTGTCAGCTGTGTGCCAGCTCTGGGGTTACAGTGAGAAAGAAAATGGATAAAATCCTGCTTTGTGGAGCTTCCATTCTCAGGAGAGATACAGTAGCAGTGGGTGTTCCCTTGACACTCACAGCATCCTTTGAGAAAGCAAGGAGTAAGTACTGTTGTTGCGGTTAGATGACACAACTGAAGTTCTGAGAAGATAAATGCCTGGCCCCCTGTCCTGTAGCTAGGAAGCAGCGAAGAGAGAGTTTGCATCTAAATGTACTGTTTTTTCTTTGTTACGTGGCTTACTGACACCCCACACATCATAAGTTCACACATTGAAACTTAAACATTTTATATCACACGGATCTGGCATGATTCAGATTTCTCATGTGTATGGGATAAACGGATCACTATCAATTTCTATAAGTTAGTTCAGATATTTCCTGCCTGGACCACCTCCAGTGCGGGTGGAACTGAGGAGTGCCCTCCTTGGCTTGCTCCGGGCCACAGTTTCTGTTAGAGGCTGACTGCACTCCATTGCCAACGAGTGCGTCCTTGCTCAGGATCAGGCAGGGTGCTAAGCAAGTAAAGAAGGCAAGGCAGGGTTTCTCCATTAGGGCGTTTTGGAGTTTAAAGGTGACTCTGCTGATGAAGTGATTAGAGAGCAACAAAAAGTGGTTTAACCCTGAGGTCGGTGCTACGGAAGTTTGAATTGGGGACAGGCCAGTAGGATGGGAGAGGTCAGGGGGAAAGATGGGACTTTATCAGGGCTTTGAAGGAGGGGGAGAGTGTAGACCAGCCTTCAGCGGGTGGGGAAGCATGGGGAAAGGTGGCTGGAGTCTGTGTCCTGTCTTCCTCGGGATGGCAGAGAAGAACCATACGGTGCCTCTTCCCGCTTGAGTCCCTCAACAGGAGCGTGTTTGTGTTTAGAGGCCATCCACTACGTCTTGATTTGACTTTTATCTTCCAGTATGGCCCCCCTGGAGTCTATCAACCAGGCCAGATAACAGACCGGACAGTTCTCAATGTAGATGGTGGCTTGTCAGAGAACCGAGTGTATGGCTGCCTGTTGGATAAATACAAGGTAAGTCACGTTTCATTACTGTTTCCAGTGTGACTTCCCTGGAACCTGGAATGTGGGGTGAGTTACGTGTTCTGCTTCTGGGAGATTGATTGTGAATGAAATCGATGAGTATATAAATGTATGTGTTGCACTGCTGTTTATCAATAATAAACATGCTTAAGTGCATGTATAAATATATGCATTGCACTGCCATTTGGTAGCACTGCATTGCTAAAAGACTGTTTTAAAATGTTAATATTGAGCGGTTGTCTTTTGATTTGATTTAAACATTTTGGTTATGAATGATATAATTGATTTTTTTAAATTTCTTTTTCCCTTTGGGGGTGGGTGCCAATGTCTTTGGTGGGTCTGTGGTGTCAATGTCACGTTCCTTTGTTTTAATTAGCTAGGAAAAGTAGACCAAGAGTTTTACAAAGGTAGTGACCTGTCCATAGGAACCACCATCAATGTGTGGGGAAGGAAAGTGCTCCTTTGTGACTGTGATGAATTCATGAAGACTTATTGTAAGACTAAATATGGAATTGGTAAGTGTTACATCTGTCAGTTAGAAAATAATATTTAAAACTTAGAGTCTTTGCTCCCTAGTTAGGCTTGATCTGACTTTTGAGTCTCAAATTCTAAGCTCATAATAGCTACCGTTTATTGAGCATTTGCTAACTGCTGGGCCTCTGTTGTCTTATTTATTCCTAACAACAATTCTAGAAGGGTAGGCTCATTATCCCCATTTTAGAGGTGAAGAAACTATGGGGTACAAGGGGCTTACTTGTCGAAGGTCATGCAGCAAGTAAAGGGTGAGCCAAGACTTGAACTTGTCTGCCTGATGCCAAAGGCCTTCCATTTGCCCGTATAACCCCCTGCCTCACTAGAGTATGGGGGAAATGCTTTGGTTAAGCAACTGAAATGGAAATCCAAACACTTTTCTTTTCACTGAATTCTTGCTTACCACAGAGGATATACTTATTTGAGTTCTCTGGGGAATTGTGCCAATCTGCTCTACCTTTCCTGGTGAGGCTCAGCCAGGCTTCCAGCTTCTCTCTTCTTAGATATCCATTCCATTCAGATCAGGTTAGCGCAGTTCAGAATGAAAACCAGTGATTTATTAAGCACCTACCCCGTGCAGGTCATTGCAGTAGACAGAGGAGCTGCAGAGTTGTGTAAGGAGTTTCTAGGCTTGAAGGGGAGCAGAGACCTACTGCATGTTACACGGTGTTATAAGAGTCACAGAAGCAGGTGGAGGATCTGAGGTGAAACCTGAAAAACAAGCCCCTCCATTTGTTAAACCTGCTGGCCAGCTCTGCCCCGACCTGGGCCCTCTACCCCAGGCTCCAGGTACCTACCGGTGCTTGGCGAAGTGGGGTGGTGGAAGTTGCCAACCTCCCAGACTGGGGTTTGGAGCTCTGATGGGCGATGTTTACCCCTCTCTGAACCTTGGAGTATTCATGTGAGCTCACTTCCTGAGCGATGAGTTGGAAGCCAGAAGCAACCACAGCTTCCTAAAAGACAAGGTGTTTTGTCTTTAGAATGAGACGAGGCTCACCTTACGTGTCTTGGTGTCCCCGCTGTGTCGTATTCCTGGCCTCCTGGGAATCTTTATATTATGGGAGAAGGCACACAGCATACAAAGGGGCTGGAATAAAAAAGAATTTCAATTTCCCTCCTCTGTGCATTAAGGGAACTTGTTCCACAGCATCTGCGTGCCAGATTAGTCAAAATGGAGCCAAATTGGTGGCCTCTTCTTATATTATTTTCTAAAATTAGTCCTATTTAGTGGACACAGTTGAGCATGTTTGTTTTAGGGACTGAGGACAAGAAGCTGCCAGGAATGTGCAGGTAGTGGCTGCTGTAGAGAAGCTGCTAGTGACCCTTAGATATTTGGGAAGGATAGTTTGCTTTTTAATAAATGTAAGTGCCTGTTCAGAATCAGCAAGTCTTCAGTGTAGACTTGGAAAATTTTTAAAAATGATATATATATGAAATGAGTCACTGAAGACATTTACCTGTGTCCTACTGAAAGATTGCCTTAATTTAAAGGACGTGGTAAAGGTTCAAAACATCATATGATCCCTTAAACAGCAAGTCCAACATTCGGTTGATGTTCGTCTGTCAGCTTGATTTTGAGAATATAAAGGTCGCGTTTGGGAAAATGAACGTTAATGCTGGAGAGACACGGGACACTGTTAGTCTTTTAACGGGTTTGCGGGGAACTTTCAGAGGCAGAGTAAATCCACCGGTGCGCTCCAAATCTAGCCATCCTCGGCAAATGTATCAGCTTCAAATGCCCTATGGTCCATTTCAGTTGAGCCCTAGTGCTTAATTTCTTTCTGCTCACTTCTTTTGCTCACTCTATAGACTTACTACGTTAAAAAAGTCATTTGTGCCTTTAAAGCTAATATAACGTGAGCATTATGCATTTAAACAGAAAATTATGCAAATGCAAAATTATGATGCATTTTATAGTCATGCTGACTTTTTATATTTCTCATAACATATGTTAAAATACCCCATTTAACAGACACTATTATTACACAACATTTCTTGAGTAACAGCAGTGTACTTAATGTTACTAATGACTGGAAATTATATCCATGATTCAGGGTGGAGGGGAGTGAATCAATATTCTCTGATAATCTTTACATTTGCTTTTCCTGACTTTTGGTAACATTAAATTAATAGACTTAATGTTACTTAGATACAGTTACTTCTGACATTTTAATTTTCTTAATAACTCATCTGGTTGTAAAAATTCATGAGACTGACCAAGTTTTATACATTATATTTTGGTATCCTTGAAGCCCAAACCAGGACAAAGTCCTGGCAATAACTGTGGTCACATTTCCTTCCTTGTCAGTAATTGTGGTCTCCACAGGAAGGAGCTGACAACTGCCAACGACACAGCTAGGGACCTAGGAAGCCAGGGGGAAATTTCTAGTGCAGTATACAGCTTGGGTGCTTCAGTACCTTCTCTTACCTAATGCCGCCCCAACATATTTTGGGGGAGAAAAAATGGCAGACAGACTAAGAGATGGGAGTTGGCCACAGTCCCAAGAATTGTGCACGAGTAAGCTTTCTATTATGTGGAAGCAGAGGGCTTGATAGAATTCCAAGAGATATATGTAACCCCTGCATAAAACCCAATCTGACTCCTAAAAAGATGAGATTGTTTTGTGTATTTAAGGATTCTAAAGAGAAGGCAACTTCTTCCACAAAACAGTCCAGTGTGAGTCCCCCACTAGGCAGCTTGGCCATCCCGCTGGCCCTGGCTTGTCTGCCGGGCGGGAGCTTGTCACTCCCTCATTATTTCATGTGCATGAACACGGACTGGCAGATGGAGGCCTGTCGGACTTTCCTGTAGCCTGAAGGTTGGAAAAGGCTCCAGGGGCTCTAGCAGGTGTTTCTTTCACTGAAGAGACAGGGATTTGAATGTAAACTGTTCTTACCTAGAATTCCTGCCTTGGGTTATTATTTCTTTGTCTATAAGAGGACTTTCTTATTATCGATTCTTAGTGGTTGGGACAGCCAAACTAGTAATAAGACCATTCATTCGCCTTGTTCTCGAATGCTTATTAGGCTATACCGACATTAAGGATAAGCAAAAAACTTAAAGCACCTTTAATTTTGTGGAGTTGTTTATGGCCGCCTCTGAAGTCTTGGTGTTAGAAGCAGCAGGCATCCAAGATGAGAGTCTGATGATCATTTGAGCAAATTAGCCATCCCAAGGTGCAGCGACAGAGGTAGAATTTGCTTCTAGTCTCTCCACGTGGCTTTGATAGAGCTAACAATTTCACCTTTTTTTTTTTTTTTTACCTCTCCTATGAAGTGAAGAGGGTTGAGGATTAGATGATTTCTGAGGGTTTTCTAGCTAGAGCTAGAAAATTATGTGATTCACTAATTATTTGACCCAAAAATGAACGTCCCACCAAAATCATTTGACCTGGGTATTGGGTACAAGCAGAGGTGGATTTACCTTGAAGTTAATGAAGCTTAAGCTTTAGGGTTCTTTCTTTGCAGGGGCCCCACTCCAAGGCCCTGGGCCTAATTTTGTCTTAATTATTTGACATTTTTAGTCTTAAAGAGCTTCTCCCAAATTATATAAGCTTTAAACCTGGGTCCGTATCTGGGTTACTAGTACATCAGAGATGAACTTCGATGAAGGCTCTTTCCAGAATCGTTTCCAAATGAGATGATGAATCGTAAATCACTGTGAAGGAGCATTAAGACATATCCTTTAAAAAAATCTATCACCTCTCGGTAAATTTGTTGCAATCTGGTCAGTGTGGATGAACATTCAATATATATGTTTTTACAAGTCTTTTGAAATTAGAGGAATCAGACTATTTGAAAGACAGATGTGTCTCAGGATCCATCAGAGTGTCAGTTTAAGGAGATATTTGGGAAGATGCTTTGTAAAAGAAAAGGTATACTTTTTCATTAAATATTTTTTTAACACCTGAAACATGCAGGATGCTGGGGTGATGGAAAACCAAAGACAGAAAGTTATTCAGGTGCGAGTTCAAACCTTTGTGAATATATGCAATTACCCAGAAAAATGAGATCTTCAGTCAGGGTATCCAAAAAGACTGGGTTGTTAAAAAAGTCAGACATGGTGGAGTGGAACAGTTCTCGGCATTTATACACTAGATGGCACTGTGGGTGCAGAGGAAAGCTCTAAATTGATTCTTTTGTTACTTAAATCTGTGGCAAAAATTATGTAGTTGAGAAAACAACACTGTGTTATAAAACCTGTAATTTTGGGGGGAGGTGTAGAATGCATTCTTAATTACTGTGAGATTCAATATGTGTCCTCTTTTGGTTAGGCTGCGTAGATTAGTATATAGAGTTGTATGCAGATGTCCCATGTTAGAAGAAACCAATCATGCCCCAATTTTCTAATAATCATGTAGAGCTCTCCCTGCAATCCCTATGGTCCTTTTCCTAAAATGAAGGTACCAGTTAGTGAGTGGTGTGTTTCATGTAACAATTAGCAATGAAAGGGTCTACTGTAATTCTGCCTAATTCCAAGATGTGAATTTTCCTCTTTATTACCAAAGCTTCTCTTTAATTGCCACAAAAATAGCAATAGGAGAGGCTCACCAGTCACTTCCGTACCAGCAGTCTGGCTGCCCCCTTTCACTGAGTCAGTGAGAAAGATTTGATGGCATTCTCTTTGCCAATATGTCTTCTGTAAGCAGTTTCTGTTAGGATGGAACAATACTCTTTTGGGGATTATGCTTGAAGAGATTTCACACAAAGGCTGTTAGGAAGTCTAAATAAATGTGAAAGTTGAAAATGTTTTCAAATCAGAGTTAGAAACAGCCTCAAACCCTTAGCCTTTTGATCAATCAGTACAAAAAAAAACTCCCTCAATTTTAAGAGTTAGGTTGCCTTGGATGACAAATTGATGCGAGAGGTATGTACTAAATCTGTACTCTTCCTTCTATTAGAACTCTGGCAATGGAAAAGGAAATCTTTGCTTATGTGAACCTCCTTTCACGCACTAATGGAAACGCCTATGGGATAGTCAACCTTGGGGAAGAGGTAGAAATTAGATTCCATGGGTTGTTTTGTTTTGTTGCTTTGTTTTGTTTTGTTTTAAGAAAGACCCTGACATCTTCTTGTCCATTTGTGGTGTGACAAACTGAGGTGACTGGGATGTGTTGAGTCAATGTATTATTTGCTTTGGAGAACACACTTGCTTCTCAGAGATTGTACAGCCTCACAAATGAGTACCAACAGCTCCTAGGCTATTATAAATATGTCTCTCCTTCTTCACAGATGACAAACAAATAAAGAAAGTCAACAGTATTTACCACTTACAACTCCCTTTGAGAGTAGGCAGTGGCTGTTTTAAAGGTTTTGTTCGTTTGTTTGGTTTTGGTTTTATTCCTTATTTATTTATTTATTTATTTATTTTTGCTTCATCACATTTCAGTACGATTGCAGTCTTTACTTGGGCAATAACAGAAGCACCCTGGAGTGGTGGTTGGTGAGAAGAAGTTTTGTTTTTGTCTTTGATCTAGACAGTGAAGTGTCATGGCCTGGAGCTGAGTTGGAAGAAAGGGGGAGAGGGTTTAAAAAGTGGGCACAAGAGGAGGGGACATCAGATGGGGAAGGTAAAGCAAAACACTTAGGAGTCAGTCCTGTTTGGAAAGGAATTTGATTAGTGACTTTTGACTAAAGATAAGACAGGGCTACATTACAGGTTAAAATATGGCAGGGGTGGCATAAAGTTCCAAGTTTGAATTTTCCTATCATTGGAAAAATCAGGGAAGAACAAAAAATATTCTGAAATGGGGATGCGATGACAAAAGATAAATGTTTACTTATTCGACACAGTCTCTCTCTTTTTTTTTCTTTCTTTTGAACCAATGGCAACTATTGAGTGAGTTTTGTGGTTTTTGTAAACACGATTGAAACCTACCCTCCCAGGATTTTGCTGTGTTTTGTTTGAAAGAGTTTAAAATAGTCTACAAAGATCTCCATGTTCATCTTGAAAACATAACAAACCTTTCAAAACAGCCATAATCAGGGCAAAAAAAAATATTGATGTTTCATCTGCCTTTGTTTTGTTGTAGAGAACTTTACCTCGATTTCATGCAAGGCCCCACCTCCTCCAAATATAGAAAGGAAATTTCCACGTTACACCGGCTTTGGTTCTGAAGAGGATTCTCTCTGCTCCTGCAGAGGCCTCGTGCCCACACCTCATCAGAGGAACTTCATGGAAAATGACAGGTGCTTGAGGGAACCACTGTTTTAGTCTGATCTTTCCCAAATGTGTTCAGGGTTTATAATATTGTCCTCATGACAAAACAGATGACACTTAATTTGTCTGATTTCAAGTCCAGGGACATGTTGTTATACCTTTTTAACGAAGTTGATTAATATGTAAGTATTAACAGGTTCTTACTTCAGTGGTTATTTTATTTTTTTCCAGCTTTTTGAGAAATAATTGACATATAACATTGTATAAGTTTAAGGTATGCAACCTAGTGATCTATGTATGTATTGAAAAATGATCATCACAATAAGATTAGTTAACATTCTCACATAGTTATAGTTTTTTTTCTTGCGATGAGAACTTTTAAGATTTACTCTCTCAGAAACTTACAAATATACATTAGCACTAACTCCAGTCATCATGTTGTATGTTATGTTCCCAGAACTTATTTATCTTATAGCTGGAAGTTAGTACCTTTTGGTCACCTTCACCCAATTCTCCCCTGCTCCGCACACCTCTGGCAATCACCAGTCTGATCTCTGTTTCTATGAATTTGGTTTTTGTAGATTCTACGTAATCTACATATAAGTGAGATCATGCAGTATTTGTCTTTCTCTGTCTGACTTATTTTACTTAGCATAATATCCTCAAGGTCCATCCATGCCGTCGCAGATGTCAGGATTTCCTTCTTTTCTATGGCTGAATAATATTTCATTGTGTGTATGTATCTTATATAAATATAGATATATGTATACACACACACACACACATATATATATGCTTTTATTTATCCATTCATCTGTCAGTAGACACTTAGATTGTTTCTCTCTTTTAGCTATTGCAAATAATACTGCATTGAACATGGGGGTGCAGATATCTTTTTGGGACAGTGATTTCATTTCCTTTGCATATATATCCAAAAGTGAAATTGCTGGATGATATGGTAGTTCTATTTTTAGTTTTTTGAGGAGCCTCCATACTGTTCTCCACAGTGACTGCACCAATTTACATCCCCACCAACAGTGCACAGGGGTTCCCTTTTCTCCACACCCTCACGTTGAGTGGTTATTTTAATGTGTCATCTGGAAGCTACTAAAGCCATATTATCCACAATCTATATTGCCTTTCCATGTATATGTGTATATATATGCCTTTCCATATATATATCTCCTCAAGATGGTCCCTAAGAAATGGTATAGAGTAGGGGTCAGCAAACTTTTTCTTAAAGGGTCAGGTAGCAAATATTTTCTGCTTTGCAGACCATGCGGCCTCTGTCACAACCACTGAGCTCTGTCATTGTAGCATGAAAACAGCCACAGACAATATGTAACTACACTCCGATAAAACTGTTTATGGACACTGACATTTGAATTTCATATGATTTTTACATATCACAAAATATTATTCTTTTGATTGTTTTCAATCATTTAAAAATATAAAAATCATTCTTTGCTCATAGGCCATACCAAAACAGGTGACTGGCTGTATTTGGCCCATAGACTGTAGTGGCTTCAGTGATTTGTAAGTGTTTTTTATAGCATGTTATTTGGCAACTAACGTGGTTTTAATTTGAGAGATTTGGTTGAGTTCAGTAACCATAGCTTGCTCGTGTGGTGGAATATGATTTCAAAAGGTGGACTTTCAGAAGTGTTCCTAATATATATGAGGAAAAATCTGCCTCTGAGTCATGTGTATAGCTGTGAGCACTGCCCATGGCTACTTTTTGCTTCTTCAGAGAATGGAGGCCCTGGAGAAAGAAGTCAGGGGGGAAGAGTGGTGGGGAAATGTTGCAGATGCTTGAATAGGATGCGGGCTAAACACCGAAGTCCTGGCATGAGGGAAATAGTGGGTCAGGAGAACCTGTGGAGAAAAATGATAAAGGGAACATGGAGTAAGAGCAGGAGGAGGAGAAGAACAAGACAGCACCCTGAATTTGATAAAATTTAATGGCATCAGATACCGTTGTAGAATATTTTGAGGTGGAGAGAATAGTTTTGCTCTAACTGTAAACGTGGTGAAAATATGTTACGAATTGTGTAGAATGTCTAAAAGGCTGCCTTTGCCCTGACACGATGTCCTTTGTCTTTTAAGAAATAATCTTTTATTTGTAAGGACTTGGGAGTTTTGTTTTTAAGTTTCAGAGTTGATGCTACTCAAGGTGTGGCCTCCGCACTGGTTAGAAATACAAATTCCCGTGCTTCACCCCAGACCTATCGAGGCCCAATCTCTGTGCGTGGGGCCTGGTACTGTGGACTTCCAGGGGGTTCTGGTGATGGGCACCAGGGTTTGAGAACCACTGATTTCGATCATGTAAGAGGGACACCAACTCATACTCCATCCTCCCTTATAGGTAGCAGTGTTTACAGTGAAGTTCGAGGGCGGGACTTTTGATGGATACTTTCCACTAACTGCTGTTTTGAAGGGCAGCCACCAAAGGAGGTGGGCAGAAAGAATGTCCCTATTGTAAAAGGAGAGAGAATTTTTCTTATAAGTAAACAGGATGAAACACGATCCAGTGTGTTACTTCTGGAATCCAGGGGGAAAAGAGTTCCTTGTGGGTAGTTGCCTTAGTCTCTCTTTCTGTCTGCACCATGTCAACTTGCCCACAGAGCACTGACTGTAGACAGCATTCCACGTTCTTGTCATGCTGTTGTGGCCAGAGGATGGTGGTACAGGCACGAATGGGTCTAATTTCTTTTCTTTCTGTCCACTGCTTGTTCTGTGCCAGGAATACACTTCCCTCAAGCTCCTCCCACACAGTGACCTTGTTTCCATAGAAACTGGCACATTCAGCTGGAGACTTATACATGAGTTTGAATAACCCAAGGTTTTAAAACCGTGAGAACCTAAGGAAGATGATCTCACAAAGCATACAAAGAACAGTTTCTTAATGCAAATAAATAAACCGTGAATTGAGACGTGCAATAGTACATGACATATATTGATTGTATCTATTGCTATTAAAAATGTACTGGCTGCTTATTGTTGTATGAGGTTAATGGTGACCTACTGTGAGTCATTGGAGGAGATAGTTTCAAGTTAAAGCATATGAGGTTTTTGATGGAAGGAAGACCTTTATTGTCTGGGTAAAAATTCACTGTGGTGGCCTGCTGGGCAGATTGTCTAGTCTGACTTGGGAAAACCAGAAGAATATCTTTCTCGCTGCACCTGGCTGAATTAGGTACTTTGTTCTCTGTGTGCTCACAGTACTCTGCTGATCATACCTCTAACAATAATAATATTACTAATAAAAAGAAGTTTATGGTTATGGTATGCTAACTACAATACTTGATCTCATTTAATCCTCAAAACAACCTCCTAAAGTTGGTGATATTATTGTACCCATTCTTCACATGAGGAAATTGAGGCTCAGAGAGGCTATACGATTTGCCCAAGCTCATACAGCTAATCTTTAGTTGAAGTAGGATTTGAACACAGGGAAGTCTGGCTCCTAGAGTTCACCTTTCTTGCCCCAGAATCTGTACTTATCACAGTGTGTGGCAATTACTTGTTTATATCGAGACCAAGCGCTCCTTGAGGGCAGGGACTGGCTTTATTGCTTCTCTTAGAGTTTGAACAGTGTTGGCTATGTACTTGGGGTTCAATAGATATTTTGTCCGTGAGAGGACGAATGATGAATAAGTGAGTAAATAGAATGAACATTCACCCTTTTAGTTCTTAATGATGGTTAGAAGAGACGGATGACTTCCTACCAGGAAGGCTGTTATCCCAGACTTGTGCTATTCATAATCATATAGCATCTAAAAATTCACGGTTTAATCTTAATCTCTGACTTGTTTCAGATATTGTTCATCTGTTGTCTCCATCAGTCATTTTTTTTCCTCTTTAAACAAGTTTTCCCCATCAATAACAATAAGCCTTCATGTCTCTTCTAACCATAAGACTATAGCTATAGCTATCTTTAAGGTTCTCAGCAGGTATGTAGCCCTGGGTGAGCCACTCATTTTCTTAGTCAGCAAATATTTACTGAGTACCCACTATGTGCCGAGCACTGATCTTGGGACACATCAGTGAACAAAACAGATACAAAGCCCTGCCCTCATAGAACTTACATTCTAGCTGGGCAGGCAGATAGTAAACAATTAAGGTAACACATAAGTACATTCTGTAGTATATAGAAGGTATTAAAGTGCCATGGAAAAAATAAAGAAGGTAGCTATGAAAAGAATAAAGGGGACTTGGAATGTGGGCCTGAAGAGCACCCCTGGTTTCAATTTTAAGCGGTGTGGTCTGGATGGACTTTACTGAGGAGAGGAAACATGTTCTAGGCAGAAGGAACAGTCAGTGTAAAGACCCTGAGCAAGGAGCAGGCTTGGGATGCACAAGGAACAGGCAGGAGGCTGACAAGGATAGAACAGATGAGTAATGGGCAGAGTAGACAGATTAAGAGAAGTAATGGGCGATCAGATAACATAGGGCCTTGCAGACCACTGTCAGGATTCTTTTGACTTCAAGTGATAAGGGGACTCATTGGGCGATTTGAGCAGAAGAAGAGTGACTTGATCTGATTTACATATTAAAAGAATGACTGCAGATGCAGTGTTGAGCAAAGACTGTAGAAGGGCAACGGTGGAAGTAAAGACCAGTTAAGAGGCTACTGCAGTAGTCCAAGAGAAAAGTTACGATGGCTCCATGAGGGCGAGTACCATGAAAATGATGAGATATAGCAGATTCTGGAAATATTTTGAAGGTTGTGCCAATAGGATTTCCTGGCAGATTGGATATGAGGTGTGAAAAAAGAGAGGAGATACAGATGACTCCCAAGATTTCTCCAACTAGAAAGATGGAGTTGCCATGTAGTGAGATGGGAAAGACTATAGTTAGAGTAGGTTTGGGGCAAGAGCAGAAGTTCAGTTTTGGAACAAGTTAAGTTTGAGATGTCAGATGTCAAGTAGAGATGTTAAGTTGGCCATTGGATATACGAGTCTGGGGTTCCGGGAGAGAGGTCTGAGCTACAGATAGAACTTTGGAAATCATCAGCATGTAGGTAGTATTTAAAGCCTGAGACTAGAAGAGATCACCAAAGGAGTGAATATACACAGAGAAGTGGATGACCAAGTTATTCCTTGTTATCCCCAGGACACCCCAAATAAAGAGATTGAGGAAAAGAAGAGGAACCAGCAAAGGATACTGAAAAGGAATAAGCAAGGAGGTAGGAGCAAAACCAAGAGAAAATACAGGATCCTGGAAGCCAAGTGAATCAAGAATGTCATGGAAGAAGGAGTGATCATTTGTACCAACTGCTGCTGATTGGTCAAGTTAGACGCAAAAATGAACCATTGGAATTGGCATTGTGGAGATAGATCATTGTTGACCTTGACAAGGGTAGTTTAGGTAGAGCTAACCTAATGGAAGTGGATTTCAGAGAGAATGGGAGAAGAAGTCAAGACAGTGATTATAGATAACTCTGGGCTGTGTGTAGAAAAAGTGAAGACATGGCTGGACCTAGGAATTTATCATTTGTTTTGAGACAACGGTATTCAGTAAACACATTTTAAAAAACCACTCAAGAATACAAGTCTGTACAGTGCTAAATTGGGTGCCACGCATAATGGTCAGTGCAGGAGGCGTGAATAGGTGGTCAGCTGGGTGGGCAGCCATGGTCAAAGAGAGCTCTACTGATTGGGGCCCAAATGGATGGACAGGACTCTGGACAGGCATGGGACAGGATGAGGGTGTACCCTGGGGGAGGGGATGACACCAAGCGAAGGCCTGGAAGTAGAAACAAGCACAGTGTGGGGCACTAAGTGAAGTGGCTTGTGTGACTTGAGTAGAGAGTGTATCATTGGCAGTCATGACAAATAGCTGTATGTGTAGGTATTTGAACCTGACTATCAGTGGCCCAGGAAGCCAGATTGAGCAGTATAGGTGGTATGATCAGAAGCAGGGAAAATGCTAAAATTTTTTTGAGTGCTGGGCATATTGTGATGAAAAGAGTGTTTAGAAAAGTTTGATGATTAGCTTATTAGCCAAGGAAATGTCTGAAGCTATTTGCAAGTGTTTTTCAAAGTGTGCTCTGGGGATGACTTCATCAGAATCTCCTGGGGAGCTTATTAAAAATGCAGGTTTCTGGAGCTGCAAGCTAACTACTGAATCCATACCTCTGGGGGTAGGACTCTGGATTCTGTATATTTAACAAGCTCCCGGGTGACTTTCATACATGGCAAAGTTTGTGAATGACTGGTCTAAAGATTTTGTTTGAGTAGATTATATTCCTGATTGATAAGCTGTCCAGAACACTAGAATTAGGTTAAAAAAAAAGGGCGTATTAAACATGAAAAATCCATACTTAACATACACTCTTATACATTCATGTAAGTTCTAAGAAGCTAAATTTGCAGTTGTATTCATTTGGCCTGACATTAGACCTCATTCAGTTGTTTGAATGATATTTCAGGCATCTGTAAAAGTATGGGTCTTTCATGAGAGGGGATTACCAAATCTGTTTGTTACTGTTAAATCGAATTATGTACCAGAGAAGATGGTTGAGAAGGTATAGCTGCCCTCCTCCCCTGTGCTGTATGAGGTCTGCCTGACGCCTGGGAAACTAGGGACTAAGAAAACAGCTATGGAGATCTGGTTGTTTTGCCAGGGCTGCCCTGGGGGTAGCCTTCCAGATTGCTACTTGCCATCTCACTTGAGGCCTCAAGCTGTGAATCATGGCGCCATGCTTTTTCAGCCCTCCTTCCCTGGACAATCAAAGAAAGGAGCAGAGAAAAGCACCTTCTGCCTCTGCAAATCACAAATAAGTGTTCTTGTTTGTTTGTTTGTTTTTAAATCAGTGTGATCACAAGGAAAGAATGAATTTCAGCATACGAGACTGAAAGTGAGGACCTCTCTGCTTAGAGTTGTGACAGGGAAGGGATGAAGTACATGGTTTATTTTACTCTCTGCCTCCTTGGGGTAATGATTTTGATTATCAGAGACCTCCCAAAGGGTTCAGTATTTGTCATGAGGTCCACCTTTCACTAACTGGTATCCACAGGCATGCTTCTGCTGGCAGACCATAAATAAATTTCTTCCAAGACCAGGCAATCAATTTTGGGAACTTCTGATTCTAGAACTCGATCCCATCTTCATTCTTCTAGACTATTCACGCACGGAATTCTAAGTGCAAATTCCAATCTATACGGATCTTATAAAAACTTTCTACAAACATTTGAGCACTTAGAATGTAAAGAATGTTGTCTTAGACAATGATTAATAAGATGCAGTCCTTGCTTTCAGAAAACAGACTTGTAAGTAATGGTGACTTATGATATGGGTGATAAGTGTTACGAAAGGCAGGTCTATCATGTTTAATATAGCATTTCAAAGGGAAAAGGTAAATTTTCCCTTGAAGGGAGTTAGGGGGCTGCTGGGGAACTGGGAGAGTGACTCAGCGAGGAGACGATGTGGGGTTTGAAGAAAGAAGAGGAATGGGCATGAGAAAGTGGGCGGTGCAATGGGGAGGTGGCTCTAGGCACCAGCAGAGCACAGCCTCTGGCCTACTCAGGCAGTGAGGCCCAGGTGCTGTGCTTCTTTTGCTGACATGATTGTGATTGTTGACCAGCCTCGTGAGTAGGGAACAACCATGCAATGCAGATGGTTTGAGCAGTGTGTTTATGACATCTGTTTTGGGTACATTTTCCCAATGTGTTACCCTGGACATCAAAAGAATAAGAGATATTTTAATAAACTGAGAAAATGCCTCTGCATATAGATTTAGAGCCTTAGTAAGAAGATGGTAGAACTTTTTCAACCTCTGAGAGTTTATGCTACTATCTTAAAACCATAGCGCACCTGGGGGATGGGAGGTGGGTGAAATGGGTGAAGGGGGTCAAAGGTACAAACTTCCAGTTATAAAATAAATAAGTCACGGGGTTGTAATGTATAGCATGATGACTATAGTTAATAATACTATAGTACGTACTTCAAAGTTGCTGAGAGAATAGATCTTAAAAGCTATCATGACAAGAAAAAAATTTTTGTGACTAAGTGTGGTGACGGGTATTAACTAGACTTATTGTGGTGATCATTTCACAATATATACAAATATCAGATCATTGTGTTGTACACCTGAAGCTAATATAATGTTATATGTCAATTACATCTCAATAAAAAAAACATAGCATACCTTTTGCAGGTTTTTTTGCACGCATAATATGTGGAAGATTACTTGTATAATGCTATAACCCTCGTGTTTCTTCCATTTAGCTACAGCAACATAAGCAATACACTCCGTTTTTTTTGCAAAACTAATCACACACAAATGTGCCGATGTGGAAGGGACGTTTGCTATTTCGTATTTTCTCAGTGATGACACAATTTCAGTGTTTGAACCTATGGAGAGGAATTCAGGTAAGAGACATACGTCTCATAGCAGTTTCCTCAGAATAATTAACTGTCTCTTCATGTTGAAAGGGACTCTGGTCTGATTTTTATAGCCTAGATGATCTAAGAGAGTGGCTTTCTTTTTTTTTTTTTAACCACTAAAGTTCATTTTACAAAGATCTCTTAAATGCGAACCCAGACATATAAAATGATAAAAGAGGAACAGTTTTGGTTGGCTCAGGACTGGGGGACTTGGGACATCTCCTTTTGGACACTCTCCCTACTTCCTCCGTGGCCTCTGAGGCACCTGTGTGGAATCCAGCGGCTTCAAAATCATGGTCTGGCTACCACCAGTTCCATGCACAGCTAGCAAGACAAGAAGAACTCTGTATTCTTGATAGTACCACGTACGAAATTTTTGTCTAGCTCTAGGACAAGAATCCCAGATTAACAAATTTAATCTTCAGAGTCTATTTCCCTCCGGCTGTTGAGGCTGCTGCCAAGGTTCCAGCTGCAGGGCCCACGGAGTGCCTCTCTGCAGTAGACTGATAGGGTGGCCATTGCTGAAGAGAGCCATTGATTTTGACTTAACAAATTATGGAACTGTAGGGCTCTCTTCTTTGTCCCAACACGTTCAACATTTTTATCTGTGCCAAAGACACACGTTTGAGAAGAAGAATCAATGGTGTGCTGGTTAACCGGCTCTCTGAAAAAATGTTAAAAGCTCTATTTTGTACTGTTTGTCAATTTCCATGATGCAAGTACCCAAACCATGGCCAATTTCAAGCAACCAACAGTTTTAACAACTGGCTTGCAAAATCCCTTGAAAATGTAACAACCAGCCCTTATGAGCTGGTATGAGCCACTCAGCACACCAATGAATAATGAATAATTTGTATAACTAAGTCAGGGTCCACGGTGATTTGAATAATGAATCAAATCTTAGAATATGAAATCAAATAAGGATGAATATAAAGTCATGCTCTTGAAGGTCAAAAAATCAACTCTCTACATCTAGAATGGGGACGATATGGCCAAACCAATTGCAGCATTCATAAAACAGAAAGGGTGACGGCAGTCAACTATAAGCTTGCTGGTAATAATAGCAGTCCTGATTGAGTACCTACTATTATACTTAGGAGACCTTTATGAGGTTACGTTTTGTGTTAGTTCAGGTCCTCCAAGAGGCAAACCCCAAGATGAGATTAAATGTACAAGAGATTTATTAGGGGAAATGCTGGTGAGGGAAAATGTGGCAGGAGCCAGAAGAGGCCAGGAGAGCCATCAGACTGCAGGGCATGTCTGACTCCTGTGAAGGACAGAGGAAAGGGAAAAAGGGGAAGGTGAAAAGGGAATGGTGACTGCAGTGAAACTCTGAGAAAGTTTTGCCAAGGCTGACTGGGAGTCCTGGGGCCAAAGTCACCAGTCGGAGGAGCTCCCATCTTGCAGGAATGGGCCTGCCTTAGTATCCCTGCCTTGCTCAGTCATGTTTTGGCAGCAGCCTCTGGGAAGCGTGACCTCGGCACAAATCTGGGGATGGATTTCAGAACATAGCAGTTGGAGCCTTCTGTCAACTTTGTTCCCCACAGCAGGCAATCTGAGAAGTACATTTTCATGACCCCCCACAAATATTATTCCCATTTACCAATGAGAATTCAGAGGGGTTCAGAGAGGTTAAATGACTCCTAAAGATCATCCAGCAAGCAAGTGACAGAGCCAGGAGGGACTCCAGCTCTGTTTGGCTGCAAAGGCTATGTCTTTCCACCACCCCTGGTTTCTGCAAGTGGTAGGAGTGTGATGAAGCTGATCCCCAAAGCTCATCTGGTCTCAGCTTTGAAGATTTCAGTTCATTTTCGGTTAGAAGGTAATGGAGTCCCACATTCAACTCTGCTCACTGCTTTCCAAGAGCTCAAAAACCAAATAATACCCAGAAAAGAGCAGAGGAAATGGTGAGAATTCTGGAAAGTAAGAAAAATGAGGCATCGCTAAAAGAAGCAAAGATATTTTGCCTGTAGAAAAAAAGAGTTCAGGGGACTCCCGTAGTTAATCTTCAAATAATTAAGTAAGCTCCTTTCCGGAAATAGTGCATCTTACATTTCATCTGTATGTCAGCAGAAGTATAAGGACAAATAGGTGGAGATAAGCTCAGGTGAGAAATTGTCTACCTGGTACTGTTCAGGCAGGCTCTAAAGATGTTCCTGATGTCCCAGTTTCCAGGATGCTGCTGGGCATATAGCAAGTCCTCGCTAAGTGTTTACTTAAGTGTTTGGACTGGGAAGGGAGTGGGGCGAGAAAAGAAAAGGCTGGAATGCCATGCCACTTTTCTTCTTTACACACTCATCTAGGAAGTCTCATTTCTTCACCCACTGCCTCATTCTTCCCTTAAGTACCATACGCAGTGTGAGTTCACAAGTTCACAGCTAAGTTGTATGGTCTGTGTTTGAGCATGAAGTAACTCTAAAGGCAAGTTGTACTGTTCTTTTTTTTTTTTAAGTCATTTATTTAATTTGTTTGATTTTTGGCTGCGTTGGGTCATCCTTGCTGCACGTGGGGTTTTCTCTGGTTGCAGCAAGCAGGGGCTACTCTTCGTTGCGATGCACAGGCTTCTCATTGCTGTGGCATCTCTTGTTGCAGAGCACGGGCTCTAGGCGTGCGGGCTTCAGTAGTTGTGGCACACGGGCTCAGTCGTTGTGGCTCGCGGGCTCTAGAGCGCAGGCTCAGTAGTTGTGGCGCACGGGCTTAGTTGCTCCATGGCATGTGGGATCTTCCCGGACCAGGGCTCGAACCCGTGTCCCCTGCATTGGCAGGCGGATTGTTAACCACTGCGCCACCAGGGAAGCCCTGTACGGTTCTTTTAAGAACAAGACCTACTCATTAACTTTTTTTCTCTTTTTCTATAGGGAATACTGGTGGGATGTTCTTAAAAAGAATTCTTGTTAAGAAGCCTGGACCAGAAGTCTTTAAAAGTAAACTCTCAGAATATATCAAGGCTGAGGAGCTGTATGTTGGAGCCAAAGTGAACGTGAATGGCTTCCTATTTCCTTTGGTCAGTGCTGATGTGTATACCTTAAACTACATGGAGAGGAATTCAGATAAGGTGAACTCACTTGGTATAATTCTTGACTCACCTCTCAGCACTCTGCAGTCTGTGTTTTTCTTACTCCAGGCCTTTTCTTCTTCATCTTGCCACCAGTATTACATTGTGCTTTCACACATGTGGGCATGAATAATGGATCGGCACGACTTGGCCACAGGTCCCGTCACAGAGGCCAGGGCCTGGTCTCCTCTGTTTATATGCTGGGTTTTCCACTGCCCAGCATCATGGATGCCAGGCACAGGCAGGAGGCAGGCCCAAGGTTGAATCAAGTTTCCTGGGTTTTCTGCTGACGCTAACAATGTTTTCGGAAAAAAATTCAGCAATGATCGGAAAGGAAGACAATCTGGTGCCACACACTGTGCTGTCCCAGTTAATTGGCACAGGCCTGCAGAGAAGGCCAAGACCTAAACAAACAGAAACCCCAAGGGAACCTGATAGTTGCTGGGATTGCAGCTTCCCATAACAGGAGCCACCTGAGGCCTAAATGGGACTCCAAGGACAAATTGGCAACAGTGAGCGCCAAGAGTTTTTTCATTTGCAATAGTATGGCACGTGGGTACTGTCACTAAAAGTTCCATTATGGCAGTGCCGTTTAGTAAAAATAACATGTTGACAAAATCTTGATTTTTAAGTGTGGACTAGTCCGGTGTGCAAACACGTATATTTCAGAACCATTGCCTGCTATTGAAGAATCTATCTAGAAATGATGTATTTAAAAAGTCTGCCTGAAAATAATAATATTTATGTGCCATTTATATAGATATAGTACCAATTCCGTTTCATTTATATGTAAAATGCTCGGGGTAAATTGCTAAGCTCAGTCTCACTGTGTATAGCACGTTACCCGGATCAGTTTGGGTCCTCTGAGAAGCAGATACCAAGACAGACTTAGACGTGCAAGAGATGTCTTGGGGGAAATGCGTATGAAGGATAAAGGGGGAGGGAACAGGAGTAGGTGGGGAGACTGGGATGTCGGTCTGATCCCTGAGAAAGGACAGGGAAGGAAGGAGGATGGGGTGGGAAGAGCCTCAGACACAGCATAGCTCTGAGAAAGTCTGCACCAGACCAATGGGGAGCACTGGAGCAAACTAGCTATCGGAGAAATCCCATGTCAGGCAGGAATGGCCCAGCTCTGGTGCCTCCTTCCTGCTCAGTCACTGGATGGTAAGAGTCTGGGGAGAGTGTGGCCTCCGTGGGGTCTCTGAAAGCTGCAGCGCTGCAGTGATCACGAAGGTGCAGCAGCTGGGGGCTGTCCGCTGTCCGCTAACAGTGCTCTTCTCTGCGTGGTCCCTCTTGAGGGCAGGCCTGGGCAGCACCCTCTGGGGCTGCCACGCCATCTCTTCATTTGCAGCTTTAGGAACTTGGGTTAGCGTGACACCAAGAGCCGGTAGCTCTTCAAAAGCACTGAAGTCAGGTGAGATGCTCAATAATAGGGCAGTTAGATTCCTGGAGACCAGCAGGCTTGCCTGGGAAACCTGACTCCTTAAAAGCTGAGGGGCCTTAGACGTGTATCTTCCCTGAGCTTTGTTTTCCACATCTGTAAAATGGGAGTACCAGCAGTGCCTATTTCAGAGAGTTACTATGAAGATTGGATGCGAAAATGTTTCAAGTGCTTAGCTCTGTGTGCCCCATAGCAAGCTCAGTCGGTGTGCAATTTACAATAGCTATTGTAACTAGAGCTCCATTTTCAAACACAGCGCAAACCTGTACTTTAATATAAAAAATATATACCATGAATACACACACACAGACAGACACACACACACATATATATCTCATATATATATGAGACATAAAGGGCTCTTCTCCTTTCAGAAAGATAAAAGCAGTGTAGGACATTATCTAGTGTCAGCATCCCAAGTGAAAACTGCATTATCTTAAAACTGCCCTTAACAAAGACATTCTAAGCAGAGAAAGATTAATATCAGTCCGAGGAGTCTTTTCAAAAGAGCTAATAGATCCTATCATGGAAACAGATTAAAGGAAATGCAAAAAAGGGAGGGAATGCCTCCCCCTTCCCGGGGCAGAGATGAACTTCATTCTAAGTTACCATCAGTGTTTTTCTTTTTGTATTTAGTCTTCTCCTTTTCTAGCTCTTTGCTGTAGTTATTTACAAGCTTATGCTTTAGTGGACTGAATAAGAAGTATTCTTACAGAGTCAGAAGCCAAATCACAGTGTAGGAGACAGGAACTGGAGCCTGCCTGGAGAGTGAGTGTAAGGGGACTGCAGTGCGTGTATCACCTGGTGGCTGACAGTTCTGGGGGCGCACTCTAAAGATCTGGGGAAGATGAGGGTCCATTTATTCAATTTTGAATCCCCACGCTCTCCATTAGGGTCTCCCAACACGTTGGGTCAATGTCTAAGGGTTAAAGGGAGGAGGCTGAGGTCGGAGTAGTGGTTCTTTTCTGATTCCTGTGGCCCACTGTCCCTTAAGTGCATTTCTCTCAGATCTGGCCCTGTGCTAATGTCACTTCTTGTCCTAGAGCCATAGCTGAAGAAATCTTGTCATGTCTTCTCTGTGTTGGTCTCTATGGAAAGACATAGCCAGCTAAGTCAAGGTTCACAGTATGAAGTCTCTTTGCTGGCCACCAGGAAGATTGGACTCCCTATCTTAAATACCTTTCTCTTCTCCTTTCCAGTTTCTTATGAGCAACATTGAACTTGCCCTACAAAAGATAAAACAAGAAGAATCACAATCCAGAGAGCTCAAGCAGGTGTTTACAGCTGCTGATTGCATGCACACGAAGATGGTGGCTGATAATACACTCAGGTAAGCCATATTCTGCTAGCAGTAATCTGTTTTCTCCTCAAGATTGTCCAAAGAACAGAAAGAACAATTTCTTCCCTAGTGTTTCTTTCTTCATTAATTCCCTACCTACTTTTTTTTTTTTTTTTACTAGGAATTGGTATTTCTTTACATTCGTATTACTTTGTGGTCAAGTTTTGCCCATTTCTAGTAAACTTTATGCATTTGCATATAAAAGAAGTTCCTAGGGGAGAACAGAGAGGCAAAGGCATAGTAAGTCAGTTGGGCACATTGTCTTGTGAATCACGCAGGGCATTGAAGGATCAGCGGAATGCCAGGAAGGCTGCATCTGAATGAGAAAGGCTGAAAACAGTGCAGGTAAGAGCACCCCTCTGAAATCTGAGGAATCTAGGAGGGACATCTCCTTAGGAATGCGATCCAGTTGGAAAAGATAGTGGAAACTTCGGCAATTATCAGAGGAAAGGTGCTATGTATGCATCTGTGTGTATGTGTGCTCACACACGTATGTATTTTGAAAGACACAAAAATGTAGAAATCAAGGGGAAAATATATGACAGAGGTTAGAAGTATTATAAGAAATCATGAACAAGAAAGATTTTCTCTAAGGTTAAGCTGAATTCTAGGACTGTCCAGTGACTGACCTAGGCAAATTTCCAAACAGCAGAAACACAGGGAAATTCAAATTCAGGGTCTGGTACAATTGTGAGACTTCTTAGCCTGAAAACAAAGTGAATGGAGCGTTCAGGAGAATGTAAATTAAATCACAGATGGAGGACAAAGGGGACTTTCTCTTTAGGCTGAGAATGCTGGCTCCTAAAAACAATAGTGGCTGAAAGCTATATAGGAAACTCAGCTTGATACAGTCAAGATGTGGCTGAGAAATGAAGACGTGAGCCCAGGAGAGGGTGGCAGGGAGGTCTTTCTAACTTTGTGTCTGAAGTTGCCTGTTGCATCAATACCTGGTGACCCGAGCCCTCCATTTGACCCAGAGTGTCCCCAAAGCTCATTTGTTATTTCAACAAACCTCTTCTGTGCCTCCAAAATATTCTTTTGAGAGCAGCAGTCAGAGGACATATTTTTATTGTTTAGAATTCCCGAGCTTCTGGGATCAATAAGAATTTATAGTTCTTTGTTATTGTTCATAGCAGTACACATGTTCGTGGCCTCTTGGAAAATAAATGGAGACAGGGTAAAGAGCAGAGACAATTGCTCAGGCCGTGGACTAATGGAAAGCAGTGGAGGGGAAAGCGAATTTCCATCAGAAATGAGGGAGTGGGTTCGTTTTATTATTTTGTGTTCTTTTACAAAAGCGTCCATTCTCCTAGTACTCTAGCAGTGTCTATTGGAAACACTTTAGTAAGTTTATGGGGCTTTGGGGGAAGCACTTAGGCCAGGCAGGAGATCCAAGGAGGAAAAGTTCCTCTGCGGCCTGACCCTGATTGTGGGCGGAATAAAGGATGGCCACACTGTGTGATTGCAGGGTGACCTCAAGGCTCAGAAAGATGATCGGAAAGAACTAGCTCCCAATATTTAGGCCCTCCCCTGGCCAGAAATTCCTTAAGACAGAAATCAGATCAGGCTGTACCTGGTTTGAAAAACCCTTCAGTGGCTTCCAGTAAGATCCAAACGTTTTATTGCAGCCGGCAGGGCCTTGAGCGATGCAACTCTGTATTTCCAGTGTCATCACTTCTTTTCCTCCAGCTCTGTCCTCTGGCCTTGCTGACCGTCAGTCACTTGCTTTCTCAAACACGTCAAGCTCTTTCCCTCCTCCAAGCCTATGCACACGCAGTTCTCTCTGCTCAGAACGTCCACACCACCATCCTTTTCGCGGCAAACCCTGGGACTCATTGTAAATGCTGCTTCCTCCTAGGGGATTTCTTTCTAGTCTACCTAAAGTAGATCGCTCACTGTTTTTCTTAGCCCCTTGTTTATATTTTTCACAGCACTTAGCACAACCTGCAGTTAAGTTTATTTAAGTGTGTGCGTGCCTGGGTGTGTCTTCTCCTATTAGAATGTGAGCTTTCTGAGGAGCAGGGTCCTCGACAGCCCTGTTCACTGCCCTAAACCTGGCACCTCGTGCTGGGCTCACTACATATCACAGTTCCTGAACGGAATAATGAGATGCTAGGATTATTCTTGGGGGTTCTGTCTCCAGATGAGAGTGCAGAAGAGGCGTCAAGAGGTCCTGGTCCGTGTGATATGCTTGGTGTCGGGCACTGCACCATCTGTGGGTCCCTAGTTCATGGTCTTCAGCCCTCTTTTTTGCTCTTCACGTTCTTTCCTGGGCAAAGGCAAAGAAAGTACATAGTCAGTTGCTATCACACCACATCCTGATTTAATTCTGTGCTTGGAGCTTTTACTAGCTAATATTTTTCTTTTATTTCTGTATGTATGTATGAGTGTATATTCTGGCTCCTCTCACCAGAACGTAACCTCTTTGAGGGCAAGGACCTTCTCTTTCTTGTTTTTTGCTTTAAGTTTATCACTTTTCACAGTGCCTGGGTGTGAATATTTGTTGAGTGGCTGCATTTTATCCAGCCCCCATTGCTTTGGCTGTCAGCTAAAGGCTGAGTTCTCATTTTAGTTCCTCATGCTCAGACCGTTTTCCTGAATTATAAATCTGGAAGTACGAATGCCTCCGAGACATCTCCCCTTTGGATGTCCCTAAGGCATCCCCAAATAACTTTCCCTAAATTGACCTCTTTTTCTTCTCCCATAAAGTTGTAGCTGGGGACCCTGTCTTGGTAAAGGCCACCATACTTGTCCCCAGGGCCTGGGCCAGGGTCTACCTTGTCTTTCCCCTATCTTGACCTCTCCCACCCTCTTGAAATTGCACTTCTTAAACTACCTCTCTCCATCTCTAGCTTCACTGTTGCAGTTCAGCTTTTCATCTGTTCACCTGGACTCCTTGTCTTAACACTCATCCTCCAAAGCTGTGCCAGAGTGACCTCCCTAAAATCTGATCATGTCGTTCCTTTGCTCTAGGGCAAATCCCAACCTTTTAGTGTTTCATGTGAGTTTGGTCATGATCTGACCCTTGCCTCCATCTCTTCCCTTATTTCCATCTCACTCGAATTACTCTTTTGGAGAAGTCACCGTTTATTGAGCACTTACTGTGGACCATACATCGTGCTAAATGCTTTTCCTGTATTATCCACTGGTAACCCGTGTTGAGTTATTCGTTTATTTCCCTGCCTCCACAATTGGCTCCCGCCAAGTACAGTAGGTGTTTGTTGAATAATTTAATGAATGGTCCTATTTCTCAAGGAACATTCTGTCTAAAATTTGCATCAAACAAGTACCTTGCTCTGGGGAAGGGAAATCTGTCTCTGACTGTAGGGAAGTCAGGGAGAGCTAGTCCCGACTCTCACAAGTCAAGTGACTTGGGCAACTCACTTCACCTACCTACACCTCACTCTTTGGTCCATATAATGGTCTCTAAGGCCCCTTCTAGGCGCTGACATTCTGAAACATTCTGTAGGTTTATGAATACACTTGTAAAATGTTCCCTTTTCAAATTTGTGCATCGAAGTAGTAGAGTGGGCGGGCAGAGGCAGGACTGCAGTGTAGGCCTCTGGGCTTCACCTCTGTGGCCCTCATTTTCTCCCCTGCTTACATACCTGGCCCTTTCAGTATGTACCTGGCGCCTCAGAGCTCAAGCTTGCTGCTTTGGGCAGCAGTCTAAGCCCCGGGCATTTTCTTTCTTCTCAGAGATTTGCACCGCTTCTCAGGGAAACCTTGCGGGCAGGAGCTAATAAACTCTCTCTGCGTAAGGTGCCATGGTTGATAATGGATTACTGGATTAACCTGTGGGCCTTCCTGAGCTATTTGCCTCAAAATTGACCTGAAGGAATGCAGGGGCAGGTGGAAACAGAGGGCAGTTTGGGGAGGGAGTGTTTCTCTTCTGCCTTGTGGGGCTAGCTGGCTCTGCCTCTAGGCTGGACCTATTTCTCTGGGACACTTTTTTCATGGTCTGTCAGATTGGCCTGTGACAGCCATGGATTGTTATCGAAGAAAGTGCAGAGAGCCTTTCTCAGAGCCTCGATACCTGACGGGCAGGTTTCAGCAGGGAGCCAGGCAGGGACTAGGCTTGGCAGGGCTAGTGTTTCGTGCAGTTGGGTACATGGGCAGGGTGAGGCTTCCTGATGGGGGCCCTGGACTCAGAACCCTAGGCGACAGCAGCAGCGAGGGCCCTGTGCCAGGGAAGACGTGGCCAGCCCCTCCCTCCGGCCACCTCCCCGAGCCTTGATCTCTCCATCAGAGGTGACACCCGCCCCATGTAGCCTGCATGTATTTTGGTTTTCTGTGTGCTCAGTGCTCACCTCTTTTCCAAGGTCAGGGCACATGCCCGGTTCACCCTGGAGTCTTTCCTGGATACCTCCAGCACCCCGTGTCTCAGGCCTCAGTGAATGCAGTGAATTATTATACCATTCTTCCTCAGACGCCCATTATCAACTGTGGGATCAGGAGATTTCCTGTGAGCATCGATGTAATAAATTCCAAGATTTACAGCCTCGAGGAAATTTTCGTTCTTGTAAACTTAAAATTCTTCCTGAGAGAGGTAGTATAATGTAGTAAACAGATTCAATTTTAGACTTGTAGGCTTGCATCCAAATCTCAGCTCTGCCATTTGTCAACTTGGTGGCCTTGAGTAAGTTGCTGAGCAATGTTTTCACCTACAGAGTGGGGATGGTAATAATACCTACTGCATAGAGCTGTTGTGATGAATAAATCTGATGACGCATGTCAAGTTCTTATTGTAGCACACTGTAGTGCATGGCGGACACTAGAAAATGAAAACCCTTTACCCCAATAGTTGGAATAGTTTGAAATAGTCACCGAAAATAGTAGTAGGAATCTATGTCCTGTTTTCGATATTTCAGTAAGTTCTGTATTTACTCTTGATGAGGTCATTGAAAGCATTCTTTAATAAATGAGGTTGGAAGAAGCCCTTTAAAAACTTGGAGGCCATGAAGGTGGAAAATAAACATCACCGTTGGTGGACCAAGGTTGGGAAACATTAATATAATCCACCCCGTTACTGTCCTTTACTTCAAGGAAGAAGATTATAAACTTAGTGCTTAGAAAATTGTAATGATCTCATCCTGATTTATCTCAGACAGTTATCTGTCCTTTTATGTGGTTTTGCTCTATCTTTTTTTGAACAACTCTGTGTACATTGGTCTTTTTATTGTAAGCCTAACTAACATCTTTTAAGGAAGCCACTAGTCTATGAATCTACATGAACAGAAGGAAAAACCAAGACAAATTCCAAAAGCACTCAAACATGTACTCTCATCTTGAACCAAATAGACACTTTGACAGTGTCCATACCATGTCTTTGAGATACGAGCCTCCGCATACATTTTTGAAAACAGCATTTTGAACCTTCCTAAAAGCATTAAATATAAATAAATGTGATGTCATAGAAAAAATGCTGGCCTGGGAATCAAAGAGACCGAGATCTTTGATTTGATTCTGTCACTGCCTGATGGTGTTGTTTGTACTGGTGAGGGCTTAGTTTTTAAAAAGCAGAATCCTCTCTGGCTAGTTAAGCAGAAAAGGAATTTTTAAAAAGGATCCTGGGTGGTTCACAGTATCTTTGGAAGGGCTGGAGCAACAAGCTTGAGGCTCAGTTCTAGGAACAGTGCCCAGAACTGGGCTGTAGAACTTGTCTGATGAGAAAATGGCCTCTGTTCCTACTGCACCACCCACACTCGTTGCTACATTTGCGCTGCTGCCAAGAACTTGATTTTACCACAACCATCACTGCCACTACTTTTGGCAACCTTGTGTCCTTTGCTACCACTGAAAGCTGGACCCCTCTGACACCAAAGGTGGCCACGCCTAGCTGGTTTTCTCTTGTAAATCCCTTCCAAGTCAAGGTCTCATGTAAGCTTCCCCGATTGGCAGAGCCTGGGTCACCAGCATGTTTCTAACTGCAAGGATGCCTGGGAAATTGAGCTCTGACTTCCATGTTGGGGTGACGGAGAAAATAGCATGGTAATTTCCCCAAATATAGATGGGCGATTTAAAAGGTACCCTCTTCGTTTGCTATGACGGCAAATCCAAGCCAAGATGAGCCAAACAGGGGGCGTAAAATGTCAACATTAGGAACTGAACTCCTTGCTTGTAAACAAACCAGGCAAAACACTTGCCTGGTTTTAGCACTTCGCAAATACTGTTCTGATCCACCCGGGCAGCTAAACAAAATACAGACTCCTCCCCTATATTCCACTACTTTTGCAATCTCTGACACGCCTTTCTGAGTTTAAATTGCCCTCAGTGAAGGCATTGGGTTACTTTCAAGTTCATGGATTGATAGCTGGCAATCGTGTTTTGTTTGGTTTTTGTTTAATGTTTTTTAAAATTAAGAGTTTAAACATAAAAGTCTATATTTCTCTCTCCTCTTGAAAAATAGAAACTGGGCCTACATTTCCCCATGTCAACTGTCAGTTGGGGGTGAGTGGCAACTGTCCGCCTCAGACTGTACCTGGTCTCTGCACTCTTCCCCAGTCTCTACAATTCCGTATTGTCGTATACCTTCTCCCATTTATCTTACCTGCATATCCCAGAAGGTACTTGACGAGGTAACCCTTGGATTAGATTATTTTAAGGTCCCTTCCAGCCATAAAATTCCATTATTTTGTACCCTAGGTATAGTGGAAATAGGCATTTAGGAACCAATTGTGTAAATAGCCCAAAATAGAACTGGAGACTGATTTTTAAATTAGAACCCAAATGTGATTTTATATCTAAAAATCCAAAAGACTCAATTTAAAAATGATTAGAAATATAAAGAATATTTAGGAAAGTAGCTAAATACAAGAAAACTACATAAAAAGCAATAGTTTTCCTAGTAATAAACAGGAAATATTATGCAATGGGGGGGTACTATTCACTATAGCAACAAAAATTATGAAATACCTGGGAATAAATTGGACAAGAAATGTGTAAGACTAAAATGAATACAATTTCAAATTTTTATCATATCTCTGAATGGGAAGACACTATTTTAAAAATTCTAATCTGTCCAAATTAATCTAGATTTGAAGCAATTCTAATCAGCATTTACAATGTGAGTTTTTGTTGTTGCTGTTGTTAGATTTGGTTTTGTTTTGCAGGGTTAGGGGAGAGAAATTGGCTCATTGATTTTGAGGTCCCTCAAGAAAAATCAGGGATTGAAAAAAATGTTGAAGAGGAAGAATATTACAGTCAAGATACTAGAATTTACGTAGTTTATAGATATTTGAAAACACTGTAATATACTAATAGAGGATTAAACTAAAATACCAGTGAAACAGAGTATAGAGCCCGTAAAAGATTCATTTTTATGGACTTTATTATAAGGTACAGAGAAATCCTCAATTCAGTGGACAATGACTGGATTAATAATAAAGGTTTTAGTGATAATTGATTAGGAAACATTTAATACATTTTAATTTTGTGGTAGGTAGGGCACAGTTTCCAAAAACCATAAAGGAAAAGTTGACTGTATTGACTACAGGAAAATTTTCTATTTCTCTAGGCAAAAAATACTGTAAACAAATTTAAAAGACAAGGGACAGACTGAGAGAAAATATTTACAACCAGTATAAGAACCAGGGGATTGACATTAAGGATTTATGAAAAACTGTAAAACCAACAGACAAAAATGGGTTAAGGACAGGAATAAACAATTCTCAGAAGCAATACAAGCAGCCTTTAAACCTATGAAAAGAAGCCCAATAATCACGCAAGCTGAAACAACAATGAAATATTTCCACCTATTGTATTGGTGACATTTAAAAAGAATAACATAACTGGCTCCAGATGAGCATGTGGGATAACAGGTACTTTCATTTTCTATTGATAGGAGTTTAAATTGGTTCAGCATTTTAGAGGGCAATTGGCAGTATCTAATACTTAGACCCTTTTACCTAGTCATTGCACGTTTAGAAACTTTTTACTCAGAAAGAATTTGACAAGTGGATTGTAATAGATATGTGTGTGTGTATGTGTGTGTATGCACACACAATATTTATTGCAGCAAGCTTTGTAATAGCAAAAATTGGGGAAAATCAAATGTCCAACAATAGGGGAGTAGTTGGATAAATTCTACTGCTTTGGTTTAAGACTGTACTATTTAGCCATTAGAAAGAATGAGATAGGCCAAATATGCATACTTGAGAAAATGTTCAATGTGTTAGTCAGGATTGGTTAAGTAATGCTGCAGTAATAGCGAACCCCCAAATCTCAGGGAACTAAATCAACAAAGGTTATTTCTTGTTTATTCTGTGTATCCATTGTTGTTGTCAGAGGGAGCTTTGTTCACAGTAGCCACTCAGGGACTGAATCTGACAGAACAGCCACTACCTTGAATATAACAGAGAGAGAAGAGAGCTTTGGAGGGTCAAGCCCAATAAGTCTCAGCTGGGAAGAAATACATATCATTTACACTCTCAGTTCATTGGCCAGTACTAGTCACATGGCTCCACCCATATGTTCAGAGGAAAGAGGAAAACCAGATGTTAGGTAAACAGCACTAATGGCTACCATATATATATCATGCTGTTTTGTAGATAAAGCAAAATTCAGAAGTCTGTATAATATGATCCTATTTATGCCAAAAGTCTAAAGGTTATATGTGCATGTATATTTATATAAATATTTCAGGGATTGTGTATCCTTTGAAGAAGTCCTAGCAGGCTGCACACCAAGCTGCCTCATTCTTTGATTTTTTTTTAACAATGAGCAATTGTAGAAAAAAAATTAAAAAGATAAATAAAGCTCAAGCAAATAAAACCAAAAAGCCTGGGCAAAGAGCACTGAGCATTTTTCGTTTCTTGCTTCAGTTTCCAGAAAGAGCTAATGACAAATGCTGGCAGAATGCTTAGAGCAGAAGTCAAGAGTCTCATAATCATAGAGCAGGGTGTATGAGTTGTTCCACTTGATGCTCTACTCTGATTATTGATTAGAGTCAAATAATTTTAATGTGCTTACTTAAAATTCTTTTATTATGGGCCATAATATTTTATATTTATGTTACAGAATTCCAGAGCTTCACAATTAAATTGGGGATGGAATCATTTTTATAATTTTCAAATTCTTGTCAAATTAGCAACAAATTCTTACCCATTTATTTTCCCCACTTAGATTGAATCATTAATATTTTACTATTATGTGCTTTATCATGCATCTCTCCATTCATACACCCCTCTCTCCATCCATCAATCCATCTTAACTTTGGTGCATTTCAAAGAAAATCACAGACATCAATTACTTCCCTCTAAATATATCAGCATGCTTACCATTTATTTACATTTTTTCCTTTTGATGTAAAATTTATATTCAATAAAATGCATCAACCTTAAGTATACATTTGCTTAATTTTGACAAATGCATACACCTGTGCAACACAAATCCCTATTAAGCTGTACAACATTACCGTCACCCAGAAAGTTCCCTCACACCCCAACCTAGTCAGTCCCTGCCCACATCCCCCATTCAAGGGGCAGCCACTTTTCTGATTTTTTTCACAGTAAATGGCTTTTTCCCTGTTCTAGAATTTCATATAAATGAAATTATACAGCATATATTCTTTTGTGGATTCTCTTATTAAGTATGATTTTGAGAATTATCCATATTGTTGACTGTATCAGTAATTCATTCCTTCATATTGCTGAGTAGTGTTCCATTGTATGAGAATACCACAATTTGTTTATTCTTTCCCCTGCTGATAGACACCTGGGTTATTTCCAACTTTTGGCTAATATAAATAAACCTGCTCTGAACATTTTTGTACAAATATTTTTGTGAACATAATTTTCTTTCTCTTGGTTACATAACTATGAATGGAGTTGCTAGCACATAGGTGTATGTTTAGTTTTTTTAAGAAACTGGCAGACCTTTTACCAAAAGAGGTTATACCAGTTTACATTTCCCCTAACAACGTACAAGGGTTCAAATTGCTTCACAATCTTGCCAACATTTGCTATTATTAGGCTTTTTAATTTAAGCAATCTGGTAGACATGTAGTACTATCCCATTGTAGTTAAATTTGCATTTTCGT
This sequence comes from Phocoena phocoena, assembly GCF_963924675.1. NCBI lineage: Eukaryota > Metazoa > Chordata > Mammalia > Artiodactyla > Phocoenidae > Phocoena > Phocoena phocoena. The sequence continues at coordinate 38,920,775 of NC_089240.1, read as the reverse complement.
GACAACCCATGATGTTGAGCACTTTTTTCATGTGTTTATTGGCTGTTTGTATTTTGTGTGTGTGTGAAGTGTCTTTTCAGATCTTTTGCCAATTTTTATTGGTTGTTTGTTGTATTATTATTGAGTTGTTGGAATTCTTTATATTTCCTGGATACAAGTCATTTGTCAGATACACGTTTTGCGAATGTTTTTCTCCCAGTCTCTGGCTTTCCTATTCACTTTCTCAGTGGTGTCCTTTGATGAATACTGTATATATTTTAAATTTTGATGAAGTCCAAATTGTCAGTGTTTTCTTTTAAGGTTATTGCTTTCTGCTTAAGATGTCTTTGGCTGCCTCAAAGTCACCAAGATAGACTCCTATGTTTTTCTCTAATAGCTTTATGATTTTAGCTTTTACTTTTAAGTCTATGATTCATCTCAAATTAAATTTTATATATGCTGTGGGATCAGTATGCAGGTTTATTTTACTTAAATTCTTAAAATGCTTATTCCAAAGTTTTCTATTATAAGCCAGAATATTTTATATTGAAGTAAAACAATTCCAGAGCTTTAAAATATAATTTTGAAATGGAAGAGTTTAAAATTTTTTTCAAATTTTTATTAAATTAGTGACAGTGTCTTCCCCATTCATTTTCTTCTTGTTCTGTGACTTAGTTTTGACTATTAAAATTGCAAATTCTCCTTCGCAAAAGAAACTGAAATGTTGATCTTTTATACCTCCACCAATTTCCTTATGTAGTACATTCCCACTTCTTGAGGATTGAAATATTCTCACTACATTAATATCCCAGTTAACTGAGGAATGCTAGACACCAATGATCTTGGTAAATGAAGGAAACTGTATACTACACATGTATAACAGATTGTATTTTTCAAAGATGGCTGCAGCAGTGTCCAACATGTGAACTTGACACTCGCTCCACGGAGAGGTGGTGTCTATGCCATTTCCCTTTGAATCTTGAGTGGCTTTGTGCTTCACTTGTAACCAATAGAATGCGACAGAAGTGATGCTGTGTGAGACAACTGAGGCCAGTTCAGAAAAGATGATGCAGCTTCTACATCGTATGACGTGACACTTACTTTTGGAACCCTGTACTACCGTGTAAGAAGTTCTACCACCTTGAGGTTGCCATGCTATGAAGAAGCCCAAGCTACACGGGGAAACTACTTGTAGATGGTAATTCAGGTGACAGCCCAAACTGAAATCTCAGCTGATGGCCCTTGCCATGCACTGGATTTATGAGCAAAGACACCTTGACATAATTCAAGCCCCCAGTTACAGAATCACCCAAGTTGAAATTCCAGACCTTCTTCTGTGCCCTGTCGGAATTCCTGACCCACAGAATTCATGAACATAACAAAAGAGTTGCTTTAAGCACTTGATTTTTAGGGTAATTTGTTAAACAACAATAGTAACTGAAGTAGCATGCACCAACACATTTTGGGGAATTAGAATACTGAAAATATGCAGCCCTCAAATTAAGTATTCGATTTTTAATTTTTTGAGAAGCAGTCTGATGTCTTTTAGTGCCTCAGAGTCCTGGCTTCCCAGTTCTTTAACTGCAGAGGTGGAGAAATGCTGTGCCACATCTTGGAAGTTGCTCTTGTGAAAAGACCTCCACATCAGTTAGAACACAGAATATGCTGGGTTGGGAAAAAAAAAGTAAAGAAATAATTCTTAGTATGTGTACCTTCCATCTGGAAGAATAGCAGTAAAATTTCCTTCTTCTACCCGAACTGAGCCAGGTGAGGGGGGGGGGGTGGAGGCTTTTGTGAATTTAGATACGTTTTACATCCGAAGAAGAAGATGTGGTCTCATTTTCCAAGAACACATTTGATTTTTTTAGGCACTAATTTATTTTTAAATTTACATTCACTCTTTTTGGTGTACAATTCTATGATTGTGACAGATTCCTAGAGTTGTGCAACTGCCACCGCAATAAAGTCACAGAACAATTCCATCACACCTGCCCCCTCACACCCCCCCACCCCCAAAACGGGAATAATGCTTTCTCTTGAGTAAATACCTAGGAGTGGAATGTGTGGACCATACGGTAGGCATATGTTTCACTTTTTGAGAAACTACCAAACTGGTATTTTTTTGTTGTTGTTTTAGAGGTTTTTTTTTACATCTTTTGTTACATTTTCCCCTGGATATTTCATACTTTGGGTGCCATTATAAATGGCATCTTTTTTAGTGGTTGCCCCAGAGTTTGCAATACTGTACACGTTTACAGTTATTCCAAGTCCACTTTTAAATAGCACTATACCACTTCATGAATAGTGAGGAAACCTTATAATAACATCACGGTCATTCATTTCACTTATACAGAAGCATCTGTATGTTCATATACATGTATATGCACGTAATTGAATACATTGTTGCTATTATTTTGAACAAATTATATATGTTAGATCACTTAAGAAAAATAAGTTTTTTATCGACTTATTCCTTCTCTAATGCTCTTTCTTTTTTTTAACTTTTTCTTTTATATTGGAGTATAGTTGATCAACAATGTCGTGATAGTTTTCAGGTGTACAGCAGAGTGATTCAGTTATACATGTATCTATTCTTTTTCAAATTATTTTCCCATTTAGGTTGTTATGTAATACTGAATAGAGACCCCTGTGCTATACAGTAGGTCCTTATCCATTTTAATTAATTTATTTTTTGCAGTACGCGGGCCTCTCGCTGTTGTGGCCTCTCCCATTGCGGAGCACAGGCTCCGGACGCGCAGGCTCAGCGGCCATGGCTCACAGGCCCAGCCGCTCCGCGGCATGTGGGATCTTCCCGGACCGGGGCACGAACCCTCGTCCCTTGCATCGGCATGCGGACTCTCAACCACTGCGCCACCAGGGAAGCCCTCCATTTTAAATATGGCAGTGTGTACACGTCAATCCCAAACTCCCTAACAATCCCTAATGCTCTTTCTTTATATAGATACAAGTTTCTGATCTATATCAGTTTCCTTCTTTCTGAAGAACTTCTTTTAAACATTTCTTGGGGGGCAGGTCTACTGGCAACAAATTCCCTCAGTATGTGTTTGTCTGAGAAAATTTTTATTTCTCCTTCACTTTTGAGGGATAGTTTCACAGGATACAGAATTCTAGCTTGGCTTTTTTTCTCTCAACACTTTAAATATTTCACATCACCCTCTTCTTGCCTGCATGGTTTTTGAGGAGAAATAGGATGTAATTCTTATCTTTGCCTGTCTATAGGTAAGGTATTTTTTTCCCTTTAACTTCTTTCAAGACTTTTTTTCTTTGTCTTGGACTTTCTACAGATTAAATATGATGTGCCTAGGTGTAATTTCGGGGGAGCATTTATCCTGCCTGGTGTTCGCTGGGCTCCTGGATCCATGGTTGGTGTCTGACATTAATTTGGGGAAATTTTCATTCGTATTGCTTCACGTATTTCGGCCGTCCCTTTCTCTCTTTCCTCTCCTTCTGGTATTCCCATTACACATATGCTATAACTTTTTGTAGTTTTCCAGAATTTCTCGGACATTCTGTTCCATTTTTTAAGTCTTTTTTCTCTTTGTTTTTCAGTTTTGGACGTTTCTATTGATGTTTCTATCCTCAAATGCAGAGATGCTTTCCCCAGCTATATACTAATGAGCCCATCAATGGCATTCTTCATTTCTGGTAGTGTTTTTGAGATCTACCATTTCTTCTGGATTATTTCTTAGAATTTCCATCTCTCTGTTATCCATCTATTCTTACATGTTGTCTACTTTTTGCATTAGAGCCCTTAGCATGTTAATCATAGTCGTTTTAAATTTGCAGACTGATAATTACAGCATCCCTGCCATATCTGAGTCTGGTTCTGATGCTTGCTCTGTCTCTTCAAACTATGTTTTTTGCCTTTTAGTATGCCTTTTAACTCTTTGCTGAAACCAGACATGATGTACTAGATAAAAGAAACTCTGGTAAATAAGCCTTTGGTGATGTGGTGGTAAGGTGTCGGGGGAGAAGTGTTCTCTATCGCTATGATTAGGCTTCAGTCTTTTTAGTGTGCCTGTGTCCCTCAACTGTGAACTTCGTAAGTACATTTTAGTTTCCTCCCTCACCCCTCTAGGTGGGATAGGATGGCCGGAGGGGGCTAGATTTGGGTATTTCCCTTCCCTTATGTGTAAGGCTCGAGGGGGCTGGAGTTGAGTATTTCCCTTTCCCCGGGTGGGTTAGGCTCTGATAAGACCCCATTGGTAAAATGGTTTCCCTTGAAGGCAGGCGTTGTTAAGAAGAACAGAATGCTCTTGCACATTTCAAACTGGTTACTTTTCTCATCTCCTGCCAGAAGCCAGAGAGAATTTTTCCTTGATATTCACTGTGAGAACCTGGTAAAGCTCCTGGAGATAAAGCTCACACAAGTTTGGGGCTCCCTTGATGACTGGCCTCCCCAGGAGTTTTTATCTCTTAGATTTGTCCACATGGAGCCTCCAGAAATTCATCAGTTACAGTTCAGATTTTCCTACCCTGCTACTGGTTCCCACCGAGGTTTCTGCTTGTGGGTTTCTGCTCAGATAAGTCATGATTCTCCGTATCTGAGTGTCTATTTGTCTTTCCAGTTTGAGGGACAGTGGTTTGCCCAGTGACCTCCCTTCTCAGATGGATCTAAGAAGAATTGTTGATTTTTCAGTTTCTTCAGCTTTTTACTTCCCAAATTGTTTTTTTAAAGTGATTGTATCATCTTCATTTTTACCAAGAGTCTTTGAGAGTTCCAATTCCTCTACATGCTTACCGCACGTGGTATGGTCCATTTGTTTAATTTTAGCCATCCTAATAGATGAGTAGTAGTATTTCATTGTTGTTTTTACTTGAGTTTTCCTAATGATTAATGATGTTAAACATATTTTCATGAGCTGCTTTGCCATCCATAAATCTTTGGTGAAGCCAGAGGAGATTTCAGGTCTTTTTCCCAAACATTTTTTGAGTTTTTTGTTTTCTTGTTCCTGTTTTGTGAGTTCTTTATTTATTCTGGATACAAGTCCCTTATCAGATATATGCTTGCCAAATATATTTGTCTGTGGCTTGTGATTTTATTCCCTTAAAAAAGTATCTTTTGAAGAGAAAAAGTTTTAAATTCTGATTAAGTTCAATTTATCAATATTTACTTTTATGGATCATGATTTTTGGAATTAGATCTAAGAAATCTTTGACTAATTCAAGGTCACAGAAGTTTTCTTCTAGAGGCATTATAGTTTTACAATCAGGTCTATGATTCACTTTAAGTTAATTTTTTGTTTGTGGTGTGAAATAAGGATTGAAGTTTTATTTGTTGGTTTATATGTAGATATGCATTTTTTCAGCACCGTTTGTTGAAAAAAACACTATCATTTCTCCACTGAATTGCCTTAGAACTGTTGTTGAAAATCAGTGTCCATATATGATGAGCCTTTTTCTGTTCTGTTCCATTGATCTGTCTGTCTCGTCACTGATACCACTCTTTCTTGATTAATGTATCTCTATAATAAATGTTGAAATCAGGTAGTATTAGTTCTCCAACTTTGTTCTTCTCTTTCAAAGTTATTTTGGCTATACTAGGTTGTTGTATTTCCTTTGGTACTTTGAAATCAGCCTGTCAATTTATGTAACAAGCCCTGCTGGGATTTTGACTGCAATAGCATTAAATCTATAGATAAACTTGTGGACAACATTGAGTCTTCTGACTCATGAACATGGTGTATCTCTCCATTTATTTGGAATTTAATTTGTCTCAGACATACTTTATAGTTTTCAGGGTACAGGGCTTGCACATCTCTTGTCAGATTTATCCCTGAACATTTCATATTTTTGATGCTTTTGTAAATTGTATTGTTTTTAATTTTAATTTCCAATTGTATATTGCTAGTATATATAAATAGGATTGATATTTGTGTATTGATCTCATATCCTGATACATTGCTGAACTCACCTATTTGTCCTAATAGCTTTCTTTTTTACTCCATCAGGTTTTTTATATTGACAGTCATGTCATCTGAGAATAAAGGCAGTTTTACTTCTTTATTTCCAAACTGGATTCATTTGACATCATTCTCTTGTTCCTAAAATTAGTTCCTAAAATGTTAATCTTTTAACATTAGGTGTAATGTTAGTTAAGAGTTTTTGGTAATTGTCTTTTATCAGGTTGCGGAAGTTCCTTGTTATTCCTATGTTGTTGAGTGTTAGATTTTGTCAAGTCCTTTTTCTGCATCTGTCGAAATGATCGGATTAGTTTTTTTAGTTTGTTAATTTAATAACTTACATTGATTGATTTTCAAATGTTAAAACTTGCATTTCTGGGATAAATTTCACTTGGTCATGATGTTGTTTGCCCTTTTATAGTTGTTGTATTTAATCTGTGAAAATTTTGTTTAGAGTGTTTGCCTGTATTTTCATGAAGCCTCACAGAATGAGTTCTGTGCCTGTAATGGTGACCAGGTCACTTTACCTGTTGGGATTTCATTTCCTTACTTGTAAAAGGAAGAGGCTGGATTGATGATCTATCTGTCATTTTCCATTCTAATGGAAAATGGTCTTTTCCGTTATTCATATTTATTTTCCCATGATTTACATTTATCTTCATTTAGCCCTTTAAATTATTTTGCATATCTTTTATTATATATAAAAGTACAGTAGCATAAGCATATTACTGTTAAGTGGTAAATTGAGGGGGACTGCTCAAAAACTTTTCAACGGTGTGGTGCTGCTCGATCAAACAATTTTGGAAACAATGCTGTATATAATTCTCCTGGCCATCAGGACTAGGCTTTCTCATAGGCCTCAGTCTTTTCCCACCTGGTACACTTTGCTATTAGTCTTTGAGGTTGTATTAGACAATTATATAAAACTCGTCTCATCCTTCAAATAACCCTGCAAGGCAGACTCATTAATCAGCTCAAGGTCACGGGGCAGAGCTGGGATTCAGACCTAAATCTGTTTGATTCCAAATCTGATATTTTCTCTTTCAAAACTTAAACGGAAGTGTAATTACTAAAATTTTAACTATACCAAAATGTGCTGAAAGAGACTATTATACCCACTACCCAGAATTAATAAAAGTTAACATTTTTTTCTACATTTTCTTTTTATCTCTCTTTTTAAAAATTAAGTAAGAAGTGGATATACAGCTAATGCCTGCTCCCTCAGCATCTCTTTCCCTTACCAGTATCAAGATGTATATATAATACCCACATATATATGTATCCATAAACAATTTACAATATCATTTGTGCATTTAAAAATGTACATAATGGTAAACACTGTATCCTTTTGTGACTTGCTATTTTCGATCAACGTATGATTTTGAGTTATTTCCGTGTCAATACATGTAGCTCTGGTTTATTTATTCTCATTGTTTTATAGTATTTCATTTTATGAATAAACTACAGTTTACCAATTTCTTATTATGTTAGTTTTCTGTGGCTACTGTAACAAAAGCAAACTAGGTGGCTTAAAACAACAGAAGTTTATTCTCTCACAGTTCTAGAGACCAGAAGTCCCAAATCAGTATCACTGGGCTGAAATAAAGGAGCTGGCAGGGTGATGCTGCCTCTAGGAGAATCTGATCCCTTCTTCTTCAGTTTCTGTGGCTGCTGGCAGTCCTCGGCTCGTGGTATTACTCCATCCAACCTCTGTCTTTGCCTTCACATCGCTTCCTCCTCGTGCGTGCGTGCCTGCGTGCGTGCGTGCATGAGAGAAATCTCTCTCTCTCTTATAAGGATACATGTGATGGCTGTTAAGGCCCACCTGGATAATCCAGGATAATCTCGGGTAATCTATTTCAAGATCTTAAATTAATCACATCAGCAAAGACCCTTTTTCCATGTACAGTCACATTCACGGGTTCTGGAGATTAGGACCTGATATCTTTGGGGATCATTCTTCAGTCTCCTGTACTTATGAACAGCCATTTTGCTATTACAGACAGCTGCAAGGGAACATCCTTGTGCATGTCTCTGTGGATTCTCTAGAATAGGAGCCTAGAAGTAGAATTGCTAGGCTATTAGCTGTATCTTCAACTTCACTAAGGATTGTTAAATTTTTCTTAGAAAGTGGAAGCATCAATTTAGATTTTCATCCTTTGCACATTGCTCATTTTTTTGTTGAGATTTAAGTCTTTTCTAAAGTCTTTGTTCTTGATACATTTTGCATGCAAGTCCTCTCTTGGTTATGTGCATTGCAGATGTATTCTATGTCTGGCTTCTCTATTCACTTCCTGTATTGTGTCTTTTGTCATGTGGAAGTTTAAATTTTTAATTGTAGATGAATTTATGGGCTTTTTTCCATTATAGTTAGTGAATTTTGCATCCTCTTTAAGAAATTATGAGTACCATATGAATTTCCAGTTGTTCCAGCACCATGCATTAAGTCTATCCTTTTTTCCCCAGTTGTTTGTATCGACACATCTGACATATTTCATAGTCCCATATCCATATGGATCTGTTTCTAAGCTCTCTATTTTGTTAAATTTGTCTACTTGTCTAGCCATAGGCTAGTACCACCTGTTTTAATTTGTTACTATGGCATCATAAGTTGTGATATAGAGCAGGGTTCTAATTTTTCTTCTTCTGACTATTCTTAGGCTTTTAATTTTCCATATCAATTTTATGACCACTTTCTAGTTCTTTAAAAAGCCAGATTGGATTTTGACTGGAATTGTGTTGAATTTATAGACTAACTAGGGGGCAGAACTGCTGTCACTATGAAATAAGAGATTTCCCATCTTTGAATATAGTGTATCTTGTTTTATAATACTGTACAGTTTTGTTGTCATTGCAAATATTGCCTTTTAATTTTAGAATTACATTTTCCAGTTGGTTGTTGCTGGTGTATATGAATGCTATTGATTTTTGTATTTTATTTTATGTATGCTGGTCTCATTTTCCCTCTTGAGTCCTCAGAATATGTAGTGTCTTTTGGATATTATTTTGGACCGTATCATATAAACTGTAAATAATGACAGACCTGCTTCTTCCCTTTTAATCTATATGATTTCTCTCTATTTTTATTATTATAATATTTTGGCTAACAGCTACAATGTAATATGTAAGATAAGTAGTAATAGCAGGGATCCTTATCTTCTCCCTGATTTTAAAAGAGGTATTTCTAATATTTCACCGTTAAGGTCATAGGTTTTTTGGTAGATGCAGGTATTCTATTTAGGATTTTCCCATCTTTGTTCATATAGGAAACAGGCCTATACTTTTACTTTCTCATACTGTCTTTGTCCAGTTTAGATATCAGTGTTTTATAATAGTCTTATAAAATAAGTTTCAGAACATTCACTCTCTATAAAAAGTAGGTATTATTAGTTCTCTGAAGGTTTTGTAGAAGTTGCGTGTAAAACCATATAGCCATTCCTTTTTTTTCTGTGGGTGGATTTTTTAACTAATGGTTCGCTTTCTCTAAGGAGAGTGCATGCTATTCTAGATTTCCATTTTTTCTTGAGTTGGTTTTGAAAATTATAAATATTTTCTAGAAACTTTTCCATTTCGTCTAATTTTTAAAATTTATCACCTTTTTAAGCCCTATCACTGTTGATTTGTGCCTTTTCTGTTTTTTTAAGTCAATTTTACTAGAGTTATTTGATTAATTTTAAAAAGATCCAGATTTCAATTTGTTAATCCCCCCCAATTTTTACCTTTAACTTCTATTTTATTAATTCCTACTTTTATTTTTATTATGTCCTTCTTTCTATTTTCTCTGTGTTTACTTTCTAATTTCTTGACTTAGACATTTGTTTCACTGATTATCAGTCTTTATTTTCTAAGAAATGCACCTGAGGCTTAATTTGCCTTGTAAATACTACTTTGGCTTTAGTGTGTTTAGTGTTTTTTGTCCTTCCTGTGTAAATATTTCCTAAAATTGGCCAATTAATTATTTGTTTGTTTTTAGATTTCCAGATGTGTATGACGTTAGCTTTATAGTTCTTTTTTCTCTTTTTGTTACATTTAGTTGGAGATATGGTTTGCATGATACCAATTCTTTGATATTTATTGAGACTTGCTTTGTAACTCTGGGAATGAATAAACTTATTTTCTGAAATGTATTTTTTCTCTTACTTTTGAAGTTTAACTGGGCAAATAATTCTAGATTTATGGTTATTTTCCCTTGACCTTTTGGAGATATTATTCTGTTGTCTTCTGCCCTCCATTGTGGTTGTTGGTAAGTCTCTTATTAATATAGTCGTTCCTTTGTAGTCATATGCCTTTTTTTTCCTCTCTGGTTGCCTTTTTCTTTGTTTTTGGTGTCCTGCAGTTTCATTACAGTGTATCTTGGAACTATTTGTAATTCTTCAATTTGACAATTATTCTCAGCCATTATCTCTTCAAATATCTTGTCCATTCTCTCTGTCTTTCTTCTCAAACTCTCAAGCTGTTTTCTGTTTTCCTCTTAACTACTTGTCAAACTTCTCTCTGTTTTCCATGTCTTTTAACCTCTCATTCATTCTTTTCATTGATTTTTTATTCTGTGCTGCATTCTTGGAATTTTCCTTAAATCCGTCATCCAGTTCATTGATTAAGTGACTTTACCTTCCAATTCCTTAAGTGCTATTTAGTTGTGTGTGCGTGTGTGTACACGCACTCACATATGTTTTAAATGTTTCTGTTATTTTCCATGACATCTGTGTTCTTTTCTTATGGTTTCTCTATTTTTTAATCTGTTTTGTAATTTTAAACATAATAATGTCATAGTCCATTACTGATTTTTGTACTGTTGTCGCAAATTCATGGGGTACTACTCCTTCTGTTACATCTGCTGACTCTCACTCATGGTGGATTATTTCCTTTTATGTTTTTTAAGCTCATCTTAAATTGGACTTTCTTCCCCCACTGCAGTGTTCCTTTGCTGCTTGGGTTGGCCTTTCAGAGTTGTTTTTGTTTCGTTTTGTTTTAAACCCTTTTATTTCGAACTAATTGTAGACTTATAAAACAGTTCCAAAATAATATGGAGAGTTCTCATATACCTCTCACTCAGTTTCTCCTAATGTTAGCATCTTACCATAGTGCTATTATCAAAACCAGGAAATTAACATTGGTACGATATACTAAACATCTTATTTGAATTTCACCAATGTCTTTTTTTCTTTCTCAGAATCCTGTTTAGGATCCTACACGGCATTAGTTGTTCTTTCTTCTTAGTCTTCTGTGATCTATAACAGATCCTTAGTCTATCCTTGTCTTTTATGACCCTGATATTTTTGAATAAGTTTTTTGAATCAGTTATTTTGTAGAATACCCTTCAATTTGGATTTTTTTTGATGTTTTCTCATGGTTGGTCAAAGATTATGCATTTTTGGCATAATCTTGGCAATTTTCTGTAAAAATTGTACAGAAATGATGCATCCTTCTTAGTGCATCACATCAAGGAGCTCATAATGTCAATATGTCTTATTACTAGTGATATTGACCTTGATCACTTTATTAAGATGGTGTTTGTCAGATTTCTCCATTGTAAAGTTACTATCGTTCCTTTTGTAGTGAATAAATACCTTGAGAGAGATACTTTGAGACTATGCAAATCCTGCTTTTCCTCAAGCTTTCACCCACTAATTTTAGCATCCAGCAGTAGAACTTTCAGAGTATTGATTTTGCCTCTCCAGGCGGGCTTATAAACTGAACTTAATTTAATCTTAATTTTGATGTTAATTTATTGCCTTGGAGCTTTCTATAGTTAGTGGGTAAAATAAATTTGTACTACAAATTCTCATTAGGCAGAATATTGGCTTTGAGATCTATCAGGTAATCTATCCATCTTCCTCCCTCCCTCCCTTTTTTCCTCTCTCCCTCCCTTTTTATACAGAGACTCAGAAAAAAGGTCCATTGTCATCTCTCTAAGACAATGGTTAGAGTTTATTAATCCTTCTTTCATTTCAGTTGCAGCCTTTTACAATTCTAACTTTATATATAGGTTTTGTATGTAGGAGTTCCAAACTGCTACTCACCTTGGCCAGAGGCCTTGTTTCTTGTGCCTGAGTGAGCATTAAATTCCAAGCTCTTGGGGCTTCCCTGGTGGTGCAGTGGTTGAGAGTCTGCCTGCTAATGCAGGGGACACGGGTTCGAGCCCTGGTCTGGGAGGATCCCACATGCCGCGGAGCAGCTAGGCCCGTGAGCCACAACTACTGAGCTTGCGCGTCTGGAGCCTGTGCTCCGCAATAAGAGAGGCTGCGACAGTGAGAGGCCCCCGCTTGCCACAACTAGAGAAAGCCCTCTCACAGAAACGAAGCCCCAACACAGCAAAAATAAATAAATTAATTAATACACTCCTACCCCCAACATCTTCTAAAAAAAAAAAAAAATCCAAGCTCTTACCTGTTAACAGTGTTCGATTCCCACCTCCCCTAGGTGCCACCCTGTTAGTTTGTACACCTTCCTCTCTGGCTGTACCAGCTACCTGTTTGCCTTGGTACCTGCGACATTTTCTCTCCTTTTTCACAAGCTCAGCCAGCAATTTGAGTTTCAATTGCTATCTCGTCTACCATTTTGCCACACATAATCTCTTTACCATGCCATACAGACTCTCAACTTACACTGGAGAAAATACAGACTAGACACATTACTGGGGAATGTAACATCATTATAAACACCTATGCTGAAGTGGATTTGGCTTTGCTTGTGTAGACCTAGTTAAAATCAGCTCCACTATTTAAAATCTTAATAACTCTCAGGCTTTTCTCTTTCTATTTTTGAAGCATATCCATTCTTATAGCCTTGAGTTTTATGGGATGCTAGAAAAAATTCTTGGCATTTTAGAATAAATAAACCATATAATGTTGTGCCAAAACAGATAGACTATTTCTTATGTTTCTAAAGAGTGGAAAAAGGACCAACTCTTTTTCTGAGGTTTTATATATACATGTATATTTATACTGTGTTTCTCTTATTTCTTTTTCCATGATTATATTCTTGTGGGAGTGGGTAAATCATTAACAGTGAAACTACTATTTCATCCAAAATACAGTGTTCTAATGGTCTCTTTTCGAAGAATAAAAGCAAGGCAGCTGTGTGGCCACTAGTTGCTAACAAATGACCAGGTTAGTGCCACCCAGGCTTTCTCCTTTAATTAGAGTCCCAGTTTTGCTTTAAAAAATGAAAACAGTAACTAAATGCTAATTTTTAGTTCCTAAGAGGGAGAATTATGATGTAACAATTATGATGTAAAATGAGAGAATATTACAGAGCAGGAGGGGAATGACACTTAAGCCACCATAGGGCAAGCCCTACCTGGCTGTTTTTCATTCAAGTAAATTTTGCAACCCAAAGTACTGGGTGTGGAGGGTGTGCCTCTCAGTGTGCTGTTTAGCCATGTACATTTAGCATTCATTCAATAAACATATATTAGGCACCTACTCCTGTATCAGGTCCCATGGTGGGTTCAGAGATGAATGAGCTGCCCTCATCTTTGAACCTCGATCAATCACCATAGGACCTGGCACTGACGTTTCTGGGCCACCCAATTCATGTCATTCTCTTTCCACACCATTTTGGAAGGGATCTCTCCTTTGCTGTCCAGCCTCATCTTTGAACCTCGATCAATCACCATAGGACCTGGCACGTTTCTGGGCCACCCAATTCATGTCATTCTCTTTCCACACCATTTTGGAAGGGATCTCTCCTTTGCTGTCCAGCCTCATCTTTGAACCTCGATCAATCACCATAGGACCTGGCACATTTCTGGGCCGCCCAATTCATGTCATTCTCTTTCCACACCATTTTGGAAGGGATCTCTCCTTTGCTGTCCAGCTTTCTCCTACCCTTAAAGACATTCCAGTTTACATTTTTTCTCTTAAGATGTTCCTGAACACCCCAGCTCACAGTGATCTCTGTCTCTTTGATCTCCTTGCATTTATGGCTGGTGCCACTCAGCACATCTTTTTATTCCCTCATGCATGTTAGTTGAAGAATAAGTGAATGAATACAGGCATGAACAAAGGCAATGACCTTTGTTTGGATTCAACTTTCATTCACATAGTAGTTAGGATCCTATAGAAAGGGGATTCTTAACTGATTTTGGCCTTTCTTGAAGGAAAGTTCATTCTGCTACCTACTAATAATTATAATAATAGCTAATACTTGCGTTTGGAGACTTGAATCAAGATGGTGGAGTAGGAGGATGTGGAACTCACCTCCCTGCACAAACACATCAAAAATACATCTACGTGTGGAACAGTTCTCACTGAAAACTGAAAATAGCAGAAAGACTCCTGTACAACCAAGGCTATAAGAAAGATCTACACGGAATTGGGTAGGAAGGGAAAAGAAGCAATCAGGTCGGGACCTATGCCCCTGGGAGGGGACTCAGAGGAAAAGGGAGATTGCACAGGTGGAGACCCTCCTTGGGAAGTGAGCATTTCAAGCCACATATTGAGTGCCTCAGTTCTGGGGCCTGACAAAGAGAAGATGAGCCCCCTTGGCTAGTTAGAGAGCCAGTGGGACTAATATGAAGGCTGTGGGAAGCCTGGACTCCACTCATGAGGAGCACACTAATGCTTGCTTGCTCCTGAAGCAGGGTGGAATGGGTGATTGAAACTACACAGGTGGCTGATTGGTTCCCTGTGACTGCCCTGGCACACGCCCCAGCCTGAGCCGAGTGAACACTCCAGCACTGTTTGCCTTGTGTTGTAGCTCCACGCTGGAGTGAGGGCTGTTATGACTGAGGAGGAAGCCTGGCTAATAGACACTGAGGTGGCTCAAACCCTAAGCAGAGTCTGATCAAGGAGGGGGTAGCCACTTCTGGTGATCATGCAGGTGGTGCATCAGAGGTGGTCCTGATATCTGGCAGTGGCCAGACCACCACAGCCCATGCCGTGGCTCTCACCGAGTACCCACACCAGCCCTTTTTGCTCCAGCACTGCTCCCCTCTTGGGTGAAGGTGCTGGTGCTGGTGCTGGTGCTGGGAGGAGGAACAACACACACTTAAATGGAACTGAGCCTGCTCAGCCCGGACCCTCAGGGCTTCTGCTTCAGCAGCTTGGAACCTGACTCTACCCCTCATAGGGTGGTGATGGCCACTGAGCAGAGGGGAAGCCCCCCTCACACCTTGCTCTGCCCTAGCCCCTCCATCTCCAGCCCCATTGTCTACCTAGGTGATACCTGCCAGCACACCCTGAGGAAAGACATGACTTGTGTTCACATCAAATCCAGCTCTCTCACCAATGCCACTGGGCACATACAGACTGTATAGGGTTGCTCCCACATAAGGATACCTCTTCAAGACCACCATAGGTAACTGTTTCACCTAATTTCATAGAGACAGAGAGAGAAGCAAAATGAGAAGACAGAGGAATTTGTCTCAATTGGAAGCGCAAGAGAAGACCTCTGAAAAAAACAACTTTTGAAACAGAAATAAACAATTTACCAGATAAAGAATTCAAAGGATTAGTAATAAGAATGCTAAATGAATTAGGGAAAAAAATAGATGAACACAGTGAGAATTTTAACAAGGAAATAGAACATATAGTCAAAAGGAACACAAATGACAAGTGTTGGTGAGGATGTGGAGAAAAGGGAACCCTCGACATCATTGGTGGGAATGTAAATTGGTGCAGCCACTGTGGAAAACAGTATGGAGGTTCCTCAAAAAACTAAAAATAGGGCTACCATATGACCCAGCAATTCCACTCCTGTATATATATCAAAAAAAAACCCAAAAGTCTCATTTGAAAAGTTACATGCATCCCAGTATTCATAGCAGCATTATTTACAATTGCCAAAGTATGGAAGCCACCTAAGTGTCCATCAAGAGATGAATGGATAAAGAAGATGTGGTGTGTGTGTGTGTGTGTGTGTGTGTGTGTATACACACACACACACACACACACAAACAGATATAGTTATACATTAACTTATATGAACCCCATGGTAACCACATATCAAAAGCCTACAACAAATACACAAAAACAAGAAAGAAAGGAACATAAGCATAGCACTAAAGAAAATCATCAGACCACAAAGGGAGAAAGTAAATGAAGAAGAAAAGAACAGGGAAGAACTACAAAAGCAACCAGAAAACAAGTAGTAAAATGGCAATAAGTACATACATATCAATAATTTATTTAAGTGTCAATGGACTAAATACTCCAATCAAAAGACATTGGGTGGCTGATTGGGTTAAAAAACAAGACCCATCTATATGCTGCTTACAGGAGGCTCACTTCAGAACTAAAGACACACAGACTGAAAGTTAGGGGATGGAAAAAGATATTTCATGCAAATGGAAATGACAAGAAAGCAATATTTATATCAGACAAAATGGACTTTAAAACAAAGTCTATAACAAAAGGCAAAGAAGGGCATTATATAATGGTAAAGGGATCAGTATAAGAAGAGGATATTTTACTTGTTAACATGTATGCATCCAATATAGGAGCACCTAAATATATAAAACAAATACTAACCGACCTAATCAGAGAAATTGAGAACAATACAATAATAGTAGGGGACTTAAACATCCCACTTACATCAATAGACAGATCATCCAGACAGAAAATCACCAAGACAACAATGATCTTAAATGACAAAATAGACCAGTTGGACTTAATAGATATCTCCAGGACATTCCATCCAAAAATAACAGGATACACATTCTTCTCAATTGCACATGGAATGTTCTTCAGGATAGATCACATGCTAGGCCACAAAACAAGTCTCAACAAATTTAAGAAGATAAAAGTTATATCAAGCATTTTTTCTAACTACAACAGTATGAAACTAGAAATAACTTACAGGAAGAAAAATAGGAAAAGCACAAACATGTGGAGACTAAACAACACTGGTGTTTTTTTTAAGTAAAAACAAATGGGTCCATGAAGAAATCAAAGAAGAAATCAGGAAATACCTTGCAACAAATGAAAATGGAAGCATAACTTTCCAAAATCTATGGGATGCAGTAAAAGCAGTTCTAAGAGGGAAGTTTATAGCAATACAGGCCTACCTCAAGAAACAAGAAAAATCTCATATAAACAACTTAGCTTTCCATTTAAAGGAGTTAGAAAAAGAAGAATAAACAAAGCCCAAAGTCAGCAGAAGGAAGGAAATATAATAAATATCAGAGAGGAAATAAATAAAATAGAGACCAAAAAAAAAAATAGAAAAGATGAAACCAGGAGCCAGTTCTTTGAAAAGAAAAACAAAATTAATAAACCTTTAACCAGAATCCTCAAGAAAAGAGAGAGGACCCAAATAAAAAGATAAGAAATGAAAGAGGAGAAATAACAACCAATACCACAGAGATACAGAAAATCATAAAAGAATACTATGAACAGTTACATGCCAACAAATTGGACAACCTAGAAGACATGGACAAATTTCTAGAAACATACAACCTTCCAAGACTGAATCAGGAACAAACAGACAATCTGAACAGACCGAAAACTAGTAGTGAAATTGAATTTTTAATAATAAAAACTCCCAACAAATTAAAGTCCGGGACTAGACAGCTTCACAGGGGAATTCTACCGAACATATAAACAAGAGCTAATACCTGTTCTTCTTAAACTATTACAAAAAATTGAAGAGGATGGAACACTCCTAAATTCATTCTACGAGGCCACCATTACCTGGATACCAAAACCAGACAAAGACACTATAAAAAAAAATCATATGCCAACATCTCTGATGAATATAGATGCAAAATTCCTCAACAAAATATTAGTAAATGGAATTCAACAGTATATAAAAAAGATCATATACCATGATCAAGTGAGATTTATTCCAGGGATGCAAAAATGGTTCAATTATTTGCAAATCAACCAGTGTGATACACCACATTACTAAAAGGAAGGATTAAAAATCACATGATAATCTCAATAGATGCAGAAAAAGCATTTGACAAAATTCAACATCCATTCATGGTAAAAGCTCTCATCAAAGGTGATTTAGAGAGAACATGTCTCAACATAATAAAAGCCATTTATGACAAACCCACAGCTAACACCATACTCAATGGTGAAAAACTGAAAGCTTTTCCTCCAAAGTCAGGAACAAGACAAGGATGCACACTCTTGCCACTTCTATTTAAAATAGTATTGGAAGTACTAGCCACAGTAATCAGACAAGAAAGAGAAATAAAAGGCATCAAAATTGGAAGGTAAAAAGTAAAACTGTCACTATTTGCATATGACATGATACTACATATAGAAAATCCTAAAGTCTTCACCCAAAAACTATTAGAACTAATAAATAAATGGATAAAGAAGATGTGGTATAGATATACAATGGAATATTACTCAGCTATAAAAAGAATGAAATTCTGCCATTTGTGACAATGTGGGTGGACCTAGAGGGTATTACGCTTAGTGAAATAAGTCAGATAGAGAAAAACAAATACTCTATGCTGTCACTTATGTGTGGAATATAAAAACTAAAACAACGGAATGTATATTAAAAAGCAGAAACAGACTCTCAGATACAGAGAAGAAACTAGTGGTTACCAGTGGGGAGAGGGAGGTGGGAGGAGATAAGGGTATGGGATTAAAAGACACAAACTAGTATGTATAAAATAAATAAGCAACAAGGCTATATTGTCCTGCATAGGAAAATATACCCATTATTTTGTAATAACTTTAAATGAAGGATAATCTATAATAATATTTAATCACTCTGTTGTGCAACTGAAAGTAATATAATATTGTAAATCAACTACGCTTCAATTAAAAAAAAAAGAGCTAATACTTACATGCTACTTACCCCGTGATGGGTGCTGTACTAAATGCTTTCTATATATTAACTCACTTAATCCTCACAGCAATCCTAAAATGTACATACTATTCTTATACCCATTTTGTAGATGAGGAAACTGAGGCACAGAGAGCTTAAGGAAGCTACCCAAGATCACATACTAAGTTGCAGAGCTGGGATTTGCACCCGGCAGTCTAGCAGTTTCATCACGAGTTCTAAGATTTAGAATAAAACTAGGTAAGTTTGACTCCTCATTGTGCCTCTCTAATGCCTTATGGTCTTCATCTGTGAAATGAGAATAATTCAGGAGATGACTGAGGGGATAAAATAAGTTAATATATGTTAAACACCAAGCCCGTAAATGCCCAGTTACATTCATTCCATTCACGTCCCCTCACCACTGGCCACATGGAACTTATACTTTCTGGTTCTAGAAGGCATGTGTGTGCTTCCAGATGGTCCAGCAGCTGTCTGTACAAACCTTGAGACCTTTGCTCTCATTGAAATTTTCTTTCTTGACTTTACCCTTTCCGGATGGCTCTCTTCTGAAAGGAGTGCAGTTGAGGTGGGATTTAAAAAACTTCCTGGGCATATACCCCTTCAGTTTTTCTTCTATTATATGTGGTTTTATACTTATTTCTATTTTGCCTTGTTTCAGAAATGGGACTAAGTTGAGTTACTAAGATGCAAACAATTCTATAACACACGATGGATATACAAATAATAAAAGTGAGAGAAAAAAAATAAATATAGGAACGAACTGTGGATCCAGGGTGGAGTTGACACACAGAGTGTATTTACAGACTCTGAAGTCATGGGCGTTTACCAGAGGTCAGCCATAGGCTGGCTCTGACCTTCCTAGAGGTCAGCACCAAATAAGAGACCACGAGCATAAAGCAACAATAAGCCCATTGCTTAGCAGAAGGAATCCTAATACAGAGCACAAGACTGGCCCACCGTTCGTCCCCCTCTGGGGCTGAGGCTGCCCCCTGACCCGCTCTCTTCCTCCTCTCAGGGTGGTGGACAACGAGGGGACCCTGCAGCTGAAGAGAAGCTTCCCCATTGAGCAGAGCTCGCACCCCATACGCAGCATTTTCTGCCCCCTCGTGTCCTTCCGCCAGGGGGCCTGTGTGGGTGAGTCCCATGGGGTCAGGGTGTCTGGGTGGCCAGGGAGGGGCAGGGACCAGGGCTGGTGCTGATCTGGCTCAGCTGTCACGACATCCTAATGCCCTGACTTCCTGGGCCTCAAGAACTCTCACGCCCCAGCAACCTCACACTTTGAACACAGACCCCCCCGCCCCAAACAGCCCAGAAACCTCACAGCCTAAGACACAGACCCCTCCCCGCCACCAGCAAAGAGCTCAGAGACCTCACACTCTGGACGCAGAGCCAAAACAGCTAGGTGACCTTGCATCTGGGGATGGTCCACCCCAGAGCCCCCAGCCCCGGGACCTCACACCTTGGACATAAATCCCTCAACACCTCAGAGACTTCACATGCAGGGCACCCCGCTGCCTCCTGCAACACCTCCTGATGGTCTCTCATCTGGGCAGTGACGGGCAGCAAGGACATGTGCGTGCATTTCTTTGACGTGGAGCGGGCAGCCAAGGCCGCCGTCAACAAGCTGCAGGGCCACAGCGCGCCTGTGCTGGATGTCAGCTTCAACTGCGGTGAGAGCCTGCTGGCTTCCAGCGACGCTAGCGGCATGGTCATCGTCTGGAGGCGGGAGCAGAAGTAGGAGACTTCCAGCCTTGCCACTGTCCACCTTCCCACCCGCCTCCGGCCCCAGCCTTGTGTTTGTAAATAAAGTTCCTGTGGTTGTGCCGATGACTGGCTCCCAGGTCTTCTGGGGTTGGGATGGGGGAGAGGGCAGCTCTAGGACCCAAGATGGGATGGGGGTTCACCTCCTAATTCATGCCTTCATGCATTGATTCATTGATGGATTCATTCAACAGCCGTTTATGAACGTCTGCCATGTCAGAGGCACCACTTCAAGTGTTTTACACAGTCACGCTTTGGACAGACATCGTGGAGCACCTCTGTGCGCCGGGACCTGTTCTAGGCACTGAGGGTACAAGCTGTGACTTAAACTGACAGGAATGGCTGCCCTCGTGGGGCTTACGTTCTAGCGGAGGCAGGTAGATAATAGACAAATATATAACAGGTCAGCTAAAGCTGAGCGTTGTGAGGAAAAAGGGCAGGGGATAGAGTGCAGGAGTGAGGGGAGGGTTAGGCTCTTTTTGGTGTCCTGATCAGGGAAGATGTTCCTGACAGTGTGAAATCTATTTTTCTTTAATTTTTATTTTATATTGGAGTATTACACTAGGTCCTTGTTGATTATTTTATGTATAGAAGTGTGTATATGTTAATCCCAAACTCCTAATTTATCCCTCCCCTCCTTTCCCCTTTGGTAACCATAAGTTTGTTTTCTATGTTTGTGGGTCTATTTCTATTTTGTACATAAGTTCATTTGTTTTCTGTTCTTAGATTCCACATATAAGCAATATCATATGATATTTGTCTTTCTCTGTCTGACTTAACTTCAGTTGGTCTGATAATGTCCAGGTCCATCCATGTTGCTGCAAATGGCATTATTTCATTCATTTTTATGGCTGAGTAATACTCTCTTGTATATATGTACCACATCTTCTTTATCCATTCATCTGTCCGTGGACATTTAGGTTGCTTCCATGTCTTGGCTATTGTAAATAGTGCTGCTATGAACATTGGGGTGGGTGTATCTTTTTGAATTTGCGTTTTCTCTGGGTATGAGACCCTTCCCTGTTCTGGTTGTACCTGCTGCCACCATGTGGGTTAATTCGGCCTGCAGGAGGCTTAGGCCTGACGTCACTGTGACCGTGACTAGTCACTGTTGCTGCAAGTCAGCTCTGGGCAAACTTGACCCTGGGAGTGACCACTGTGTGGCTTAGGAGGGACTGTGCTCCAGCACTTGCTAGAGAACCTCCCTCCTTCCCAGAGTGGAGAACACGGCTTCTGAAATGGCAGGGAAGTTAGGTTTGTGACTGACAACCAGCTTCCCTATTTTGTTTTATCTTAATTCATTCCTGCTCATTTTCCCTTTATTTTTTATAGAAATGTCAAACTCTTAATAGATGAGCATATTTACTTTATTTTTGATTTAGAGCCATTTATGCTTTACAGATGAGGTATCAGCATATGGATTTCTGAATAACTTTTAAAACTGCTGTTTTTAGGTCTGATGTTCTGTGGTTACACGCTAGGATTCATTACATAATTTAAGCACAGGGTGTTTAGAACAAGGAGCCAGGAACAAGTTCTCATTATATTATCTGGACAGAAAATGATTTCTCACTGACACTGTGAAGTTTAATAGTTCCAGCCACTGTCAGAGTGTAGTCCGGTCGATTGCCTAGGTTGTGTCTGTGACTTCTGATTCAGATAAGTGATTTAATTCTCATTTCAGTGCTGCCCTCTCCCAAGCTCAGAATTCTTCATAGAAGACCAAAACAAATAAAAAAATAGGACATGACAGTAAAATGTAATAAATTTTCCTACTTCAGATTCTGATAAGGAAGTAAATCATTGTATTCATCAATGGACTTATATTTCTTCCTCTTCTGATTTATTTCCTGGCATGGGAGACCCAGTTGCCTTAATGACGATCTGTCAATTGAGCGTAAGCCAACTAGTCTGTCTTGGGGCTTCTATGTCATTAAGTGGTCCTAGGGAAGGGCCACTGTAAGGGTTGTACAGACTGTGGACTGCACAATTCTGGGGACACTAAGCATGGAGAGGCTCTTTTCTAGTCCCTCTATCAGTGGTTGGGGTACTGGGACAAGGCTCCCAGCCTTTTCTCTGCTACTTAATCTTTTTTTCCCTACCAACACCCCACCCCAAATTTGGCTTCTTGGTCTCCAAATCAAAAGCTTGTCTCTCCCTCTGTCTTTCATGTTGACTTGGGCACATTTATTGAGGATGGACATGATTGGATCCCTCCTTTCCTTAACGCGCCCCCCACAGATACACATACGCCCCATCTGTGACAGATCCTATGGAATTTGGTTAAGTGCAGCCCCACACCAATGCCCAGACTGCTCTATAAACCTCTTTGTAAGGTTGCACAAACAGAGAGAAACTAAACCGTGCAGTGTAGGAGGTTCCATGCAGATTCCGAAAGTGATTTATCGTATGAAAAATTGGTTTTTGTTTATTTGTTTTTAGAATCTAGTTAATGGTCACAACCAGATGTATGATGGTCTCAGCAAAAGCAGACCATTTTGAGAAGCAAACAGACCAAAATAGGGAAAGAGTTGTATTAAAATGTGCAAAACACATATTTTCTGAATTAAAAATTAAACAGGAGGCACTAACAGGAGACTGGACGCTGCAGAAAACTCAGTAGTAAACCAGAGAACTATCTTTAGAAACACTCTCAAACAGAGCAAAACAAGAAAGAGATTAAAATGTTGAGAAAGAAGGAGCAGAAATGGAGCTAGAGAGGGAACTGAACAAGTGGAACTGTGGTAATAATCAATGATAATTTTTAAAGAAAAATCCTTTTCTAAGTGAAAAAAAAAACGTCTGGAAGTGAGAGATTTCACTCTGTTCCAAGCAAAATATGTGAAAAGGGATCATCAGATACACCTTGGTAAAAATTTAAAGGTCATATATGAGGAAAGAATCTTATAAGGAGCATCAAAGCAAAACAAACACACAAAATAAAGCTTGAAAACACCACCACCACCAGCAGAACCAGTGACCTAAAAACCACAAAGATGTGGCTTCAGGTAACGCAAGGAGAAAATGGATCAAATCTTCAGTGCTTTGAGAGTAAGCAAATTGGGGACAAGTTGTTTTTCGTACATGGAGACAATAGAAATGTTTTTAAATCTTCAAGAAAATGGACTATAATATAGTTTCTTTGATACATTACTCAAAGTAGCCCATTACCTTCATAAACTACTCCAGAACATGAAGAGAAAATCAAAATTAAGAACTCAAGGAGGACATCTTATCTTGAAAGACTGGACCAGCATTGAACACTAAAACAGGTTTCACACACACACACGCACACACACGCACACACACGGTTATACAGCTAAATTCAAGGATAAAACATTATTTCAAGAAGTGAATATTGTTAGAAAAATTGAAAAGGAAGATGACGTGGTTTGTACCACAGATAAAATAGCCAAATAAAGAGCGTTGGGAAACTAAGGGCTGAATTATTCATATTTGATCTTGAGAGTAAAATCATATTTCACGCTTACCTTTGAAAATCATGTAGTTATAAGTTTAAAATATTTTAGGGAAATTTCAACTTAACCAAGATACAATTCCAAATAGAATTGCAGAATCTAATAATCATTTCACAATGTATATGTATATCAAATCATCACATTGTACACTTTAAATATATATAATTTTGTCATTTATATGCTAATAAAGCTGAGTGAAAAAAGAATTCTGGGGAGTGGGACTGGAGCTTGAGGTGGTGAGGAGATCATTATATAACTTTTTATATTTTTTGAATTTGATGACATTTTATTATTTTAAAACCTATTATTAGGAAACAAAGACAAGCATAAGGCATAGTGTTCCTTTCTAGAAAAATAAATTGCAGAATCTAAGAGCAAACCTAGTGTAGTCTTTATGGCAAAAGACAAGTAGCAATAGAAGGTAATGGCAACAGTACATAAAAAACTGAAAACAGAACCAGAAGACTGGGGGAAAAAAAGTCCTAGGAGAAGTCTTGACCATAAATGTGAACTCCCTGATGGCCCCTGCAGCCATTATGACACATTCTGTCTTCTTGAGGTTGGCATATGATCATCTCTCTTTTACTTTCCTATTTAATTCCTTGAGCTCCCATGGGCCATATTATC
Organism: Phocoena phocoena; assembly: GCF_963924675.1. NCBI lineage: Eukaryota > Metazoa > Chordata > Mammalia > Artiodactyla > Phocoenidae > Phocoena > Phocoena phocoena. Next base: position 38,896,249 of record NC_089240.1, on the reverse strand, counting down.
AGGAATTCCTCTTGAGGAATAATCAGTATATTCCTCTGGAGGCCTCTTCCCTTCCCCTTCCCCCTTAGTTGTCCAGGAACCCCAGGAGGGTGGCTTTGTCCAAGGAGGGTCAGACCACTGCCCAACACCACTGCTGTGGCTCCTTGCTTCACAAAGCTGCTGTGGGAGACTGGTCCTGCCAGGCTGATGGTTGCCACTGGGATGACTTCGCTGGCCAGAAGATCAGCGGCTAGGTTTTGCTGTTGTTTTAAGTTGGGAGAGACATGAACATGTCTACAAGCTGAAGAGAAAGGATCAATAGGGACCAAGAAATCGAAGGCATAGATGACAGACTGGATAGTTGATGGATCAGTGGGCAGTTAAGGGATGAAGAAGCAGTTAAGGATGGGTAAAGGCATAGTTATGCCTTCGCCCATTCTCCACCATGGATGGCAGAAAACCTCATCTCCAGGTTAACAGAGAATATAGAGGTCCCGAGATACAAACCTCCCCCATGCCCCTGCATCCACAGCTTCGCATTCCTCCCTTCTCACCTCAGTAGAAAAGGCGTCCCCTCTGCTGTCCAAAGCTAGCTTCCATGATGGCCCTGTTTCCCAGACAGTGAACAAGAAAGAGACTGGGACCCATCCTCAGCCAAGCACATCCAACCCTAGTTGATGCCTCTCAGCTCACCCTCTTGCCCTGTTTCCTCTGCCCCAGCAGCCCTTACTGGTATGCCTACACTCACATTGCTTCCTGAGTGCCCCGACGTCCAACTGTCTGTTCGTAGTGCTCGCTTGCTTGACATCCTTCAAGAGATTCCCTTCACCTGTGGAAGAAAACCCAGATGCCCCATGTGTGCCTTTCATCATTGGGCCCCACCTGCCAACTCTCTAACTTATCTCTTGCTTCATTTCCCTATGTTCTAGTCATCCTAAGAATCCTGACCGTCTGGGTTCAAATCGTGGCTCCACCACGTACTAGCCATGTGCCCTTGGGCAATTTGCTGGAGCTCTCTGGGCCTTAGTTCTTCATCTGTAAAATGGGGATAGTCCAAGCTCCTACTTAAAGGGTTGTTGTGAGGTTAAATGAGTTCATACATGTGAAGCAGTTAGATCGCTATCTGGCGTACACTAAGCACGTGATAAATCGTAGCTCCTGTTATTAGTACTTTGTACAGCTCCTGAGATGTACCATCCTCTCGCTCTCCTTGTATCTTGGAGGATATGGTTTTCTCCCATTCCTCCCAACCTTCTTCCCCTCCCCACCCTACTTTTCTGACTAGCAAATTGTCCTTCATCTGCAGGGTCCGTCTGCTCTATTGACACCTCGACTGTGGAGCATTCCTAGATTTCCCCCTTGATGTGTATACATGCCAGACTGGATGAGGAGTACTTTTTCTGAGCTGGACATATCTTTATTATAGCCCTTTTTCTACTTTGTTGACTTGGCCTTCCTCTTGGTCTGTGATTAACTGTAGGGTGCAGGCATGGAGGGCTGGGAGTCAACTCTAGTCCATTCTTCTCTTATTTTCCATCAGTTGATGTGGCCTGACATGAACTAAGTACTCATTTAGTGTTTGTTGAATGAATGAATACATAGGTAAGGGACATGTGCAGACAGAACACTGTAGAAGAAATATAATTTCCAAGCAAATAAGAGATGTTTAAGTTTATTAGTAATCAAATCACTGTTGATTAAAATGAGACATCATTCTTACCTGATGAGTTAGGAAACACTTTTAAAAATGATAGTATCTATTTCTGTGGCCTCTTTCTTGTTGCTGGTGGGAGGGTAAAAGCAATTTAACACCATGTATCAAGATCCTTTAAAATGTCCTTTTCTTTTGCCCACCTAATTGTACTTCTGGGACAGTAACAGAAATAATTTTAAATACAAGCAAATGTTTATGCGTAAATATGTACATTATGACATTATTTATATAAAAATTTGAGAAAAGCGCACAAAATATCCAATAATAGAAGAATGGATTAGCATTTTGGTTTCAGAAGAATGTGTGATGATAAGAAATGTATTAGTTAAAGGAAAAAAGCAGACTATAGAATATGTTCACAACTATTAAGAAAAAAAAGACAAGTAGATACCCATGCATAGAAAAGAGAGTGTGAGGAAGTATACCAGAATGATTACTTGGTTATATTTGGATGGTGGGAGCGTGTATGGGTTTTCTTCCTGCTTTTATATATTATCCAAATTCTCTATATTTAGAAATGTGTTCCTTTTACAATGGAGTAAAACCAATAAATTTTATATTTTAAAGTGTGTGCTCAGAAACAATTAAGAATCTGATTATATTTTGTTTGATATGTTTTGACATCAGTAAGTCTTAAATTACGAAGTTGATTTTAAGTACCGGAAGGCACAGATCTGGTCTTGTGTTCAGCCGATCATGTGACTAGTAAATAACCTGTGGGCTTATATGAGGTCACCCTCCATGTAAGAACCCGCAGTTGTCACAGGGCTTAGCATGGCCTCTAAAACATCACATCTGGCCACCAATGAGAAAGAGTTAAAAACAAAAAGCCAAACAAGTGAGGTTTGCTTGGAGACAGATAATCCCTGAACACAGGATGGGTGTTAATGAAAAGGAAGGTGGTAGAAAACGAATCACTTTGCTTGTAAATGAAATGCATATTCATTCTTCTCTGCCCGCATCGCAAGTTAAGCACCATCATCCCGGCGTCCACTTGCTGGATGCAAAAATCTTGCAAAAACCTTGACATGATTTAAAAAACAAAAAACAAAAGAAACCTCACTGTTGTCTTAGCTTGCTTAAATGCATATTGTACCAAATTGTAGAAGAATTATAGATGAGCGTTTTTAAGGGTTTCTAAAATTGTACCCCTATGAAGAATATTGCTAATAATATACAGCAATTACTGGTAACTGCATGAGAATATCTCATTTTGTTTGGCTGCACTTAAACAACCCCAAAGTTGAGTGCACCAAGACATACTGGATTTCAAACTAAATAAATCAAAATTACCATGTACATTCCACTACATGTCAAAACAGGAAAAGCCATAGTATTTGATGTGAAATGAAGATTAGAGCAGTAATAGAAAACTAGAAGCTGCTTACATTTATTTGGAATAAGAAAACAAGCCCAATGATTTTCAATGCAGATGTACTTCTCTTTGAGAAAATACATCAGAAAATCAATTTACAAAGCAGAGAAATTTGGCAGTAATTATTATACTGTCAAAAGATTCTTTAGTTTCTGAAGAACTTATTTTCAGAGTTCAGTGTGCTTGCTTGTCGTTAACAACTTGACAGATATTAGAGGAATTTAAAGCTAAGGTGTTAGGTGCCATTGCCAATTAAAAATGACCAAAATGAAGATAGAGTATCTTTATATGTAATAGAGAGTGAAAGGGGGCGTCTAATTTGAATTCTAAGAGTTAAGCATTTATGCAGTGTCTCAAATCTATCCATCATATAAAGGAAGGCACACCTGGAGCTTATTACTTGATCACTTCAGACTTAAATCCTGAATTTGACTATTTAAAACAAGCGTACCATCTTCCATTTACATTCTGTGATAAATTCCATGATTTCACTCATCAAAGACATTTCACATTTTTCCAAGGTAAACTTGCTTAAAGGAGGTAACTCATCCAGTTTAATACAACATGAAACTGTCCTCATTTTGGGATGATGAGAATAAAAATTGCTATTGTTTATTGAGCTTTCATACAGTTCCAGGCACTATAGAAAGCTAAATGCTTTTCATACCTTGCAAACTTAACCCTCATTTTTCATTTATTCAGAAAACTATTTATTACAGAGTGCTTACTATGTGTCAGGGACTATTGAATGTGTTGGGGATTCAGCAATGAACAAAACAGACAAATAGCCCTGCCCTCTGTGGAGCTTACGTTCTGGCAGGGGAATAAAGATGATATACAGAATAAGAAAATAAATGATATACTAGGTTGGCGTACGATGAATGCCACTGAGGAAAAGAGAGCAGAGAAGGGGTTAGGGAATGCCAGGCTTATAGGGGGAGGGGTCACACTTTTGAAAAGGATGGTTAGAGAAGGCCTCATGGAGAAGATGACACCCAAACAGATGTGCCTGCCTTGTTTGAGGAAGAGCAAGGAGTGCAGTATGGTGGGTGCAGAGAGAAAGAGAGGGGACAAGGTCTGAGAGAGAGAGTAGAAGAGGGGCCGCATCATGTCGGGCCTGGTAGGCCATCATGAGGCTTTTGGGTGCAACTTCAGGAGAGATGGTAAGCCCTCAGAGGCTTTTGAACAGAGGCATGATATGATCTGACTTAACGTTTTCACAGGATCATCCTGGCTCCTTCGGTAACATAAAATTCTGTGAAGCAGGTGGTCTTGTCCAATTTCACAGATAAGGAACAGAGCCTCAGAAACGTTAAAAATTTGCCAAAGTTCCCATTTATTAGCGAATTTGTGGGGCTGCAATTTTAATCCAGGTCTGTATAATTTGGAAGCTCCCATTTTCCCCACTAAACCACACTGCCTCCCAATTGCAAACAGGTTGTGACCCAGGTTGGGGTAGATGATTTTCTTATAGTCTGTGGTGACCTCTTTTTTTCTTTTTTCTCCGGAGTCCCTTGGCCTCTCTGGCGAGGCCACCATGTCACACAACTCCAGGGGACACAATTTATACCATAAGTCTATAAATGTTCTCCCTGGAGGTGGGCAGTACCCAGCCAACATGGCCATGTGTAACGGCTTTGTTCTCCAGTGAGACTGAAGAGCTCTGTAAATGGTTTTGAGCTATAGTTAGGCTGGTAGCAAAATCTGGTAAGACATTTGTACTGGCTCCATTTGATCTATCTTTCCATTTCTCCTTCCTCTGACACATATTCTACCAGCTGTCCCTACTACTCTCTGCGGTCTGGTAACACACTAGTCCAGCACTATGCCAGGCTAGGACGTAAGTTATGGGAAGGCAGGGTGTTCTACTCTGTATGGGCGGGCAGCTTAGGCCCACAAGTAACAGAAAACCTGAGGGAATGTAAGATGTGAGCAGGTGTGCCTGGCTTCTGATTAGACAAAGTGAAACACATTTTATTTGTTGAATATCCAATTGAAGGAGATGATAGGGTGCTATCTAACTGTCATTAAAATTGCTGCTTGGTTTAATTTAGGCTCAACCAGATTTTCTTGTAAGCCTTAGGGCCCAAGGCTTAGACTCTTGAGCCCTTGTTTACATTGAAACTAGTTTTTTTAGTTTGTTCGAAAGACATTGCTTACACTTTAACAATTCGATATGTAAGAAAATACCCCGAGATTCAGACCTTTAAAATGAAGTTTCGGGGCTTCCCTGGTGGTGCAGTGGTTGAGAGAGAGTCCACCTGCCGATGCAGGGGGACACGGGTTCGTGCCCCGGTCCGGGAAGATCCCACATGCCGCGGAGCGGCTGGGCCCGTGAGCCATGGCCGCAGAGCCTGCGCGTCCGGAGCCTGTGCTCCACAACGGGAGAGGCCACAACAGTGAGAGGCCCGCGTACCGAAAAAAAAAAAAAAAAAATGAAGTTTTGATGCACCATTACTTGACTGGGTGACTTTAATGGAATTATGTCTTGTAAAACTGTTTAGCATTTCAAGTTTCAGAATTCTGCATAGTTACCTCAATACCTTAGAGCAGTTTGGCTTTTCTTTTAGTCTTATGGCTTTAATTAAAAAAATGGAGAGAAAATCATGGCAGCATCCCTTATAAGATTAATTAAATATTACTGTAATGATCTGTATAAAATATTAGTGCCAGAAGCATAGTACAATGTTGAGTAAAGGCAAAGGTGACTGCCATTTGAGTCTTTAAGATGAACAGTAGTAATCACAGAATACCAGATCACTAAAATTACGGCTACTTTTTAAAGTGCGTTTTTATTTTCCTTAAATGATGGGGCAGGAAGTACCAAGATGAGCATTTGCTCTCAGATCGTATTTGAGGTTCACTCTGAAGGTTTAAGTGAGAAAGGGCTATGTGTGATGGAAGTTGGACCTTTGTTTTTGTGACTGCTGCTAGCAAAAATGGAGTATGCAGAAAACATTTTGGTGGGTCCTCAATAAGTTAAACATAAAATTACTATATGACCCAGTGATTCTACTCCTAGGTATATACCTAAAGAATTGAAAACAGGTGTTCAAGCAAAAACTTGTACATGAATGTTCATAGCAGCACTATTCACAGTAACCAAAAGGGGGAAACAACCCCAGATGTCCACTGATGCATGAATAGATAAGCAAAATGTGGTACATTCGAACAATGGACTATTATTCAGCCATAAAAAGGAAGGAAGTACTGATACCTGTTGCAACATGTACGAGCATGAATACATTATGCTAAGCGAGAGAAGCCAGACACAAAAGACCATACTGCATAACTCCATTTATATGAAATATCCAGATAGGTAGTCTGCAGAGATAGAAAGCAGATTAGTGGTGGCCAGGTGGGGAGAGGGCTGGGGGAAGGAAGAAACTGGAGTGATTGCTTCTTTGGGGTGATAGAAATATTTTGGAACAAATAGAGGTGTGGTTGCATGACATTATGAATGCGCTAAATGCCACTAATGGCAGATTTTCTGTATTTCACCACAATAAAAAGAAACGGAATGTGCTACTTTTGAAAAGATTCCTCATTCTTGGTGAAGCCCATTAAAGTTTGACAGGGTGAGGTGGGTCCTAAAGAAGGGACACGTGGCAAACACAGGGCAAAGGGTTTAGTAGGGCGAGGCTTGCACTGCCTGACTGGGATCGCCGGTGCCAGGACCTGGCTCGTGTGGGTGCAGCAGCCACCCTGGCCGCCACTCAGGGGCCCCTGGTGTCCTACACGACTGAGGGCGGCTTTAAGTGTGGGGCAGCTTGTTTGGAATCCTCACATAAAGACATGGAAAGCGAGATAGCTTCAAGATGGCGGAGGAGTAAGACGTGGAGATCACCTTCCTCCCTACAAATACATCAGAAACACATCTACATGTGGAACAACTCCTACAGAACACCTACTGAATACTGGCAGAAGACCTCAGACTTCCCAACAGGCAGGAAACTCCCCACGTACCTGGGTAGGGCAAAAGAAAAAAGAAAAAACAGACAAAAGAATAGGGATGGGACCTGCACCAGTGGGAGGAAGCTGTGAAAGAGGAAAGGTTTCCACACACTAGGAAGCCCCTTCGCGGGCGGAGACTGCGGGTGGTGGAGGGGGGAAGCATCGGAGCCATGGTAGAGAGCGCAGCAACAGGGGTGCGGAGGGCAAAGCAGAGAGATTCCCACACACAGGATCGATGCTGACCGGTACTCATCAGCCCGAGAGGCTTGTCTGCTCACCCGCCAGGGCAGGTGGGGCTGGGAGCTGAGGCTTGGGTTTTGGTCTGATCCCAGGGAGAGGACTGGGGTTGGCGGCGTGAACACAGCCTGAAGGGGGCTAGTCGCCACAGCTAGCCAGAAGGGAGTCTGGGAAAAAGTCTGGACCTGCCTAAGAGGCAAGAGACTATTGTTTCAGGGTGCGCAACGAGAGGGGATTCAGAGCACTGCCTAAATGAGCTCCAGAGACGGGCACGAGCTGCGGCTAACAGCGCGGACCCCAGAGACGGGCGTGAGACGCTAAGGCTGCTGCTGCGGCCACCAAGAAGCCTGTGTGCGAGCACAGGTCACTATCCACACCCCTGGGGAGCCTGTGCAGCCCGCCGTTGCCAGGGTCCCGGGATGCAGGGACAACTCCCCCGGGAGAATGCACGGCGCGCCTCAGGCTGGTGCAACATCATGGCGGCCTCTGCCGCTGCAGGCCCGCCCCGCACTCCATACCCCTCCTTCCCCCCAGCCTGAGTGAGCCAGAGCCCCCTAATCAGCTGCTCCTTTAACCCTGTCCTGTCTGAGTGGGAAGCAGATGCCCTCAGGCAATCTACAAGCAGAGGCAGGGCCAAATCCAAAGCTGAACCCCAGGAGCTGTGCAAACAAAGAAGAGAAAGGGAAATCTCTCCCAGCAGCCTCAGGAGCAGCAGATTAAATCTCCACAATCAACTTGATGTACCCTGAGTCTGTGGAATACCTGAATGGACAATGAATCATCCCCAAATTGAGGCAGTGGACTTTGGGATCAACTGTAGACTTGGGGTTTGCTTTCTGCATCTAATTTGTTTCTGGTTTTATGTTTATCTTAGTTTAGTATTTAGAGCTTATTATCATTGGTAGATTTGTTTACTGATTTGGTTGCTCTCTTCCTTTTTTTTAATATATATATATATTTTTTTTCTTTTTCTCCTTTTGTGAGTATGTGTGTGTATGCCTCTTTGTGTGATTTTGTCTGTATACCTTTGCTTTTACCATTTGTCCTAGGGTTCTATCGGTTTTTTTGCTTTTTTTGGAGTTTTTTTACAGATCATTGAAATTACTTTATTATTTATAGCACTTCTAACACTTAAACAAATTATTATTTTATGGTTATTCATTCCCCAAGAAGAAAATGGGTACAGGATCTTTCAGTAACGAAGTTGGAACATTGTAAAAATAAATACAGCATTTGACAAGGAAGATGACATAAGTCTGTCCTGTCATTTGATGTAGAAACAAATGCTGCTTAACAAGATTGAGTCTCTGGTATTATTTATCTCTACTAACACTTCTTAGAAGTCTTGTGCCTTAACAAAATGCTGTGTGATGACAGGTTATAATATAATCCCAAGATTAAAGCTATTTTGCTTATACTTATCTATTTCCATAATGTATTATTTTTTTTAATTTATTTTTTATACCGCAGGTTCTTATTAGTCATCCATTTTATGCACATCAGTGTATACATGTCAATCCCGATCGCCCAATTCATCACACCGTGACCCCCACCCCCCACTGTTTTTTTTTAAGTATACTTTTCAGCTCTTTTTATCATTGGTGGACTTGTGTTTTGGTTTGATTGCTCTCTCTTTCTTTCTTTTTTTAATTACTTTTATAATTTTTCATTTTTAATAATTTTTAATGTTTTAATTGTTTATTTTAATTATTTTATTTTACTTACTATCTTTCTTTCTTTCTTTTTTTATTCCCTCCTTTTTCTTCTGAGCTGGTGGCTGACAGAGCCTTGGTGCTCCAGCCAGGCATCAGGCCTGAGCCTCTGAGGGGGTAAGAGCCGAGTTCAGGACACTGGCCCACCAAAGACCTCCCGGCCCCACGTAATATCAAACGGCGAAAGCTCTCTCAGAGATCTCCATCTCAACGCTATGACCCAGCTCCACTCAACGTCCAGCAAGCTACAGTGCTGAACACCCTATGCCAAACAACTAGCAAGACAGGGACACAACCCTGCCCATTAGCAGAGAGGCTGCCTAAAATCATAATAAGTTCACAGACACCCCAAAACACACCAACAGACACAGTCCTGCCCACCAGAAAGACAAGATCCAGCCTCACCCACCAGAACTCAGGCACCAGTCCCCTCCACCAGGAAGCCTACACAACCCACTGAATCAAACTTACCCACTGGGGGCAGACACCAAAAACAACAGGAACTATGAACCTGCAGCCTGAGAAAAGGAGACCCCAAACACAGTAAGTTAAGCAAAAGGAGAAGACAGGAAAACACACAGCAGGTGAAGGAGCAAGATAAAAACCCACCAGACCACACACATGAAGAAGAAATAGGCAGTCTACCTGAAAAAGAATTCAGAATAATGATAGTAAAGATGATCCAAAATCTTGGCAGAAGAATAGACAAAATGCAAGAAACATTTAACAAGGACCTAGAAGAACTAAAGATGAAACAAGCAATGATAAACAACACAATAAATGAAATGAAAAATACTCTAGATGGGATCAATAGCAGAATAACTGAGGCAGAAGAAGGGATAAGTGACCTGGAAGATAAAATAGTGGAAATAACTACTGCAGAGCAGAATAAAGAAAAAAGAATGAAAAGAACAGAGGACAGTCTCAGAGACCTCTGGGACAACATTAAACACACGAACATTCGAATTATAGGTGTCCCAGAAGAAGGAGAGAAAAAGACGGGGACTGAGAAAATATTTGGAGAGATTACAGTTGAAAACTTCCCTAATATGGGAATGGAAATAGTTAATCAAGTCCAGGAAACACAGAGTCCCATACAGGATAAATCCAAGGAGAAACACACCAAGACACATATTAACCAAACTAGCAAAAATTAAATGCAAAGAAAAAATATTAAAATCAGCAAGGTAAAAGTAACAAATAACATACAAGGGACTCCCCATAAGGTTAACAGCTGATCTTTCAGCAGACACTCTGCAAGCCAGAAGGGAGTGGCAGGACATATTTAAAGTGATGAAGGAGAAAAACCTACAACCAAGACTGGTCTACCCAGCAAGGACCTCATTCAGATTCAATGGAGAAATTAAAACCTTTACAGACAAGCAAAAGCTAAGAGAATTCAGAACCACCAAACCAGCTTTACAACAAATGCTAAAGGAACTTCTCTAGGCAGGAAACACAAGAGAAGGAAAAGACCTACAATAACAAACCCAGAACAATTAAGAAAATGGTAATAGGGACACACATATCAGTAACTACCTTAAATGTAAATGGATTAAGTGCTCCAACCAAAAGACACAGACTGGCTGAATGGATACAAAAACAAGACCCGCGGCTTCCCTGTTGGCACAGTGGTTGAGAGTTCGCCTGCCGATGCAGGGGACACGGGTTCGTGCCCCGGTCCAGGAAGATCACACATGCCGCAGAGCAGCTAGGCCCGTGAGCCATGGCCACTGAGCCTGTGCGTCCGGAGCCTGTGCTCTGCAACAGTCGAGGCCACAACGGTGAGAGGCCCGCGTACCGCAAAAATAAATAAATAAATAAACAACACCCGTATATACGCTATCTACAAGAGACCCACTTCAGACCGAGGGACACATACAGACTGAAAGTGAAGGGATGGAAAAAGATATTCCATGCAAATGTAAATCAAAAGAAAGCTGGAGTAGCAATTCTCATATCAGACAAAATAGACGTTAAAACAAAGACTATTACAAGAGACAAAGAAGGATACTACATAATGATCAAGGGATCAATCCAAGAAGAAGATATGACAATTGTAAATATTTATGCACCCAACATAGGAGCACCTCAATGCTTAAGGCAAATGTTAACAGCCATAAAAGGGGAAATCAACAGTAACAAAATCATAGAAGGGGACTTTAACACCCCACTTTCACCAATGGACAAATCATCCAAAGTGAAAATAAATAAGGAAACACAAGCTTTAAATGATACATTAAACAAGATGGACTTAATTGATATTGATAGGACATTCTATCCAAGACAACAGAATACACTTTCTTCTCAAGTGCTCATGGAACCTTCTCCAGGATAGATCATCTCTTGGGTCAGAAACCAAGCCTTGGTAAATTTACGAAAATTGAAATCGTATCAAGTATCTTTTCTGACCTCAATGCTATGAGACCAGATATCAATTACAGGAAAAAATCTGCAAAAAATACAAGCACATGGAGGCTAAACAAAACACTACTAAATAACCAAGAGATCACTGAAGAAATCAAAGAGGAAATCAAAAAATACCCAGAAACAAATGACAATGAAAACACGACGACCCAAAACCTATGGGATGCAGCAAAAGCAGTTGTAAGAGGGAAGTCTATAGCCATACAATCCTACCTCAAGAAACAGGAAACATCTCAAATAAACAACCTAACCTTACACCTAGAGCAATTAGAGAAAGAAGAACAAAAAACCCCCAAAGTTAGCAGAAGGAAAGAAATCATAAAGATCAGATCAGAAATAAATGAAAGAGAAATGAAGGAAACAATAGCTAAGATCAATGAAACTAAAAGCTGGTTCTTTGAGAAGATAAACAAAATTGATAAACCATTAACCAGACTCATCAAGAAAAAAAGGGAGAAGACTCAAATCCATAGAATTAGAAATGAAAAAGAAGTAACAACTGACACTGCAGAAATACAAAGGATCATGAGAGATTACTACAAGCAAGTATATGCCAATAAAATGGACTACCTGGAAGAAATGGACAAATTCTTAAAAAAACACAACCTCCTGAGACTGAACCAGGAAGAAATAGAAAATATAAACAGACCAATCACAAGCACTGAAATTGAGATTGTGATTTTAAATCTTCCAACAAACAAAAACCCAGGACCAGCTGGATTCACAGATGAATTCTATCAAACATTTAGTGAAGAGCTAACACCTATCCTTCTCAAACTCTTCCAAAGTATAGCAGACGGAGGAACACTCCCAAACTCATTCTACGAGGCCACCATCACCCTGATACCGAAGCCAGGCAAAGATTTCACAAAAAAAGAAAACTACCTACCAATATCACTGATGAACATAGATGCAAAAATCCTCAACAAAATACTAGCAAACAGAATCCAACAGCACAGTAAAAGGATCATACACCATGATCAAGTGGGATTTATCCCAGGAATGCAAGGATTCTTCAATATATGCAAATCAATCAATGTGATAAACCATATTAACAAATTGAATGAGAAAAACCATATGATCATCTCAATAGATGCAGAAAAAGCTTTCAAGAAAATTCAACACTCATTTATGATAAAAACCCTCCAGAAAGTAGGCATAGAGGGAACTTACCTCAACATAATAAAGGCCATATATGACAAACCCACAGCCAACATCATTCTCAATGGTGAAAAACTGAAACCATTTCCACTAAGATCAGGAACAAGACAAAGTTGCCCACTCTCATCACTATGATTCAACATAGTTTTGGAAGTTTTAGCCACAGCAATCAGAGGAGACAAAGAAATAAGAGGAATCCAAATTGGAAAAGAAGATGTAAATAGTCACTGTTTGCAGATGACATGATGCTATACCTAGAGTATCCCAAAGATGCTACCAGAAAACTACTAGAGCTAATCAATGAATTTGGTAAAGTAGCAGGATATAAAATTAATGCACAGAAATCTCTTGCATTCCTATACACTAATGATGAAAAATCTGAAAGAGAAATTAAGGAAACACTCCCATTTGCCATTGCAACAAAAAGAATAAAATACCTAGGAATAAACCTACCTAAGGAGACAAAAGACCTGTATGCAGAAAACTATAAGACACTGATGAAATAAATTAAAGATGATACAGACAGATGGAAAGATATACCATGTTCTTGGATTGGAAGAATCAACATTCTGAAAATGACTCTACTACCCAAAGCAATCTACAGATTCAATGCAATCCCTATCAAACTATCACTGGCATTTTTCACAGAACTAGAACAAAAGATTTCACAATTTGTATGGAAACACAAAAGACCCTGAGTAGCCAAAGCAATCTTGAGAACGAAAAATGGAGCTGGAGGAATCAGGCTCCCTGACTTCAGACTATACTACAAAGCTACAGTAATTAAGGCAGTATGGTACTGGCACAAAAACAGAAATATAGATCAGTGGAGCAAGATAGAAAGCCTAGAGATGAATCCACACACATATGGTCACCTTATCTTTGCTAAAGGATGCAAGAATATACAATGGAGAAAAGACAGCCTCTTCAATAAGTGGTGCTGGGAACACTGGACAGCTACATGTAAAAGAATGAAATTAATTAGAACACTCCCTAACACCATACACAAATATAAACTCAAAATGGATTAAAGACCTAAATGTAATGCCAGACACTCTAAAACTCCTAGAGTAAAACATAGGCAGAACACTCTATGACATACATCACAGCAAGATCCTTTTTGACCCACCTCCTATAGAAATGGAAATAAAAGCAAAAATAAACAAATGGGACCTAATGAAACTTAACAGCTTTTGCACAGCAAAGGAAACCATAAACAAGACAAAAAGACAACCCTCAGAATGGGAGAAAATATTTGCAAATGAAGCAACTGACAAAGGGTTAATCTCCAAAATATACAAGCAGCTCATGCAGCTCAATATCAAAAAAACAAACAACCCAATCCAAAAATGGGCCAAAGACCTAAATAGACATTTCTCCAAAGAAGATATACAGATTGCCAACAAACACATGAAAGGATGCTCAACATCACTAATCATTAGAGAAATGCAAATCAAAGCTGCAATGAGGTATCACCTCTCACTGGTCAGAATGGCCATCAAAAACTCTAGAAACAATAAATGCTGGAGAAGGTGTGGAGAAAAGGAAGCCGTCTTGCACTGTTGGTGGGAATGTGAATTGATACAGCCACTGTGGAGAACAGCATGGAGCTTCCTTAAAAAGCTAAAAATAGAACTACCATATGACCCAGCAATCCCACTACTGGGCGTATACCCTGAGAAAACCATAATTCAAAAAGAGTCATGTACAGCAATGTTCATTGCAGCTCTATTTACGATAGCCAGGACGTGGAAGCGTCCTAAGTGTCCATCGACAGCTGAATGGTTAAAGAAGATGTAGCACATATATACAATGGAATATTACTCAGCCGTAAAAAGAAACGAAATTGAGGTATTTGTAGTGAGGTGGATGGACCTAGAGACTGTCATACAGAGTGAAGTAAGTCAGAAAGAGAAAAACCAATACCGTATGCTAACACATATATATGGAGTCTAAAGAAAAAATATGGTTCTGAAGAACCTAGGGGCAGGACAGGAATAAAGACACAGATGTAGAGAATGGACTTGAGTACATGGGGAGGGGGAAGGGTAAGCTGACACGAAGTGAGAGAGTAGCATGGACATACATATATACTATCAAATGTAAAATAGACAGCCAGTGGGAAGCAGCCACATAGCACAGGGAGATCAGCTCCGTGCTTTGTGACCACCTGGAGGGGTAGGATAGGGAGAGTGGGAGGGAGACGCAAGAGGGAGGAGATACGGGGATATATGTATATGTATAGCTGATTCACTTTGTTATAAAGCAGAAACTAACACACCATTGTAAAGCAATTATACTCCAATAAAGTTGTTAAAAAATAATAAAATTTAAAAAGAAAAGACATGGAAAGCAGTGGAATACTGAGGTGTTTAAAACCCAGGCATGCAGAACACAGCAGATATAAATTTTCGCTGCAGTGAGGTCAGGATAATTTCAGTTTATCCAATGGAAAGGAAAATAAACTTTTTTTTAAGCATCTTTATTGGAGTATAATTGCTTTACAATGGTGTGTTAGTTTCTGCTTTATAACAAAATGAATCAGCTATGCATATACATATAGCCCCATACGTCCTCCCTCTTGCGTCTTCCTCCCACCCTCCCTATCCCACCTCTCTAGAGGAAAATAAACTTTTATGACCTGGTGGGGCTAGAGCAGGTTTAGTTAAAGGTACGTGGTAAGTTTCTAGTTATTGCTGCAGACGCTCTTTTCCCTCGTCCTTGGGAGTGTGCCAACTTCTTCTTCATGCTGTTTTCTATCCTCAAAAAGAAAAAGATTTCAAATGGGTATTTTTCTGACTATAAAAGTAATATTTGGGGCTTCCCTGGTGGCGCAGTGGTTGAGAGTCTGCCTGCCAATGCAGGGGACACGGGTTCGTGCCCCAGTGCGGGAAGATCCCACATGCCATGGAGCAGCTAGGCCCGTGAGACATGGCCGCTGAGCCTGCGCATCCGGAGCCTGTGCTCTGCAACGGGAGAGGCCACAACAGTGAGAGGCCTGCGTACCGCAAAAAGAAAAAAAAAAGTAATATTTGATAATTATAAAAATTCAGAAAAAGCAGACATTTTATATATAGGTATAAAATCATTTTTATACCTATATATAAAGAAAGCTCAGCAATCAGGGATGATGCTATAGATGTTTTGGTATGTATCCTTCCAGTCTTTTTTTCTGTGCATATATATGTCAATATGTACCAGTATCTTTAGTTTCATTGGGGTCATACTACATTTATCAACATAGCATGGATGTCTTTCATACCAATTAATACCAGTCAACAGCCTACTTTTCATGGTTGCATAGTGTTCAATTCTGTGCATGTGTCATGACTGATTATTCCATGACCAGTGTTGTAAATGAGCCAGGGGCTTCCCTTGGAGTGGTTCCTCCGTGGTCACTTGGCTGTCAGAGAAGGTTGGTGACTCAGGGTTTCTGAAATTACTTTCTCTTACTTATTTATGCGGGTTAGTGATAGCCCTCAAAGCACAGGTCATGGACGGAAAAGGGAATAGAGAGGTCTGTTAAAAAATCAGCTCAAAAGCCACTGTCTTCAGCTTTCCCTGAATGAGCCCCACTCCATGCGGTCACTCTTTCTTCTGTGTCCCAACAGAAGAGGGACAGAATAGTATGCAGGAGCATGGGCTCTGGAGCCAGACTGCAGGGGTTTGCATTCTGACTTCGTGACATTGGACATATTACTTCACATTTCTCTGCCTCAGTGTTCTCATCTGTAACATGGGGCTAATACTAGTATCTACCTTCTGGGCCAGATGAGATGATCCATGCCAAAAGGACCCAGCAGCACAGGACCTGGCACATAGCAAGAACTCAACAAGTGGTGAGGGTTATTATTATTACTCAGTTCATTCAAGTGGCCCTCCCAGTTAGTAGCTGGGGAGCTCATCTGGATGCCTGGACAGCCCAAATAGATTATAGACTCTGAAAAGTTCAGATGCCAAAGTGACTACAGTTTTTTCCAGATAGTGAGCCCCCGGCCAATGTTACTGATTGATCGTCTAATCCAAACTGACTTGCTGCAATGGTGGGGTCCTCTTGGTTGAATTTGGCCTCCATTTCCCGCTAAAAAAACAAAAGCAAAGCAAAACAAAACAAAAACCCCAGAGACCCTAATAAGTGGATGTAGGTGAAATACAGTTCCTTCAGGTAGGTCAACATCATAGCTGTGGGCTTTCCTACACTCTATCTAAGGAAATTCTTGACCAGAAGAACCTATAGATCTCTTAAATGATAGTGAAAATGACAAGAAATATTTAAAAGAACTAAAAACCATATTATTCCAAAAGACCAGTCTATAATAGAAGAACAAATCTTGTATTCCCTCATTTATTTGGGATTCTTGGGAACTGAATTTTTTTCCAGTAAGTAGATTTTCTAGATGGTGGAAGCTTATTCATTTAACCACCATAACAGTTTGCATTTTAACCATTTTGATGTAATTCTTTCTAATGCCTGTTGCATGGGTTATGGCTTTCATATAGCGAATATATTGAAAACATGTCAGCCAATTTGTTAAGCTTTGAGACCTCATTGTGAATGTGTTGCTGTCATTTGTTTTTTTTTTTGTTGTTATTTGTTTGCTCTGCCAAATGATATCAGTGCCATTTGCCTTCTAAATACTCAGACAACTGTACCTTTACACAGTTCTTTTCACTTTTCACTTTTTTCTCTCACTGGTAGGGTGTGTCAGTTTTTACTTTTTACTACAGAAATGTGCATAATCGCTTTCCCCATCTCCAAAACACCTTTCTAACTTACTGATTTATAAGCTTTATACCCTGGGAAAACAGAACCCCAAGTCCGTTACTATTTTGTATACAGTAAGATTAATAGGTATTGAATGAAATCATGTATTTAGTCACAGGATTTTTGACCATTCGAGGACTTTAAGAATTTACTTCCTGGTTGTAGGCTGTTATGTGGTAGAAGTTTGACTCTGGGCAAAGTGCCATTTTATTTATAAGTTGTTGTGCTTATTGTTTTCCATTCTAGCACGAGTGCCTTCCTGTCGCTCATAGGTAGAGAAATTAAAGAAAAATAATAACCTGTCTCTGGGCAGTTGGTAAAGTTTTGTAAAATGGGATTTGGATATTTTTAATAGAAAGAAAGGTAAAATAGTCTTAGATATAATTTCTTGAGTGTTTTTCCATTTTCTTTGCAGAGAAATAATGATGCGTCTGTCGGGAAACTCACAGACTAAGAAGTCATAACCATTGCACATCACTACCAGGTGCCTGAGGATCCCCGTCCAGATACGAATGTCCTAATTGCACAGGCCCATGAACAGCTCAAGAAAAATACTTTCGAGAATTTTGAAAGACTCATTGCTACCTGTGTGTACCAAGATCGGGAAAAGTAAGCTTTTATTTTATTGATTCTAATAAATCATTTACGTTTCTGTGAACCTGACTAATGAAGGAATTTGTATTTTATCAAAAAGGGCAAAAAGAAAATTGACATGTCTTCTCATACTCCACCATGTAGCAAAGCCACCTTAAATCATTTTTGGAGATTATCTGGGTACAGATATTTCATAGTGATGGATGGTGAGCTTTGCTTGTTGATGGAATAGGGGAGGCCCTGTATCTTCAAAATAATAGGATTGCCCCTTTGCATTTTCTTTTAATTGGTTTCTAGAGGTTTTCAATTGAAACATAGTAAATCAATGTTAGAAGGTTTAATTCTGAGATGTCGTCTCTTTACATTATTTTAGTGATAAGTGGGATTTATAAGTGTGACTTTTATAATACACAGAACAGGGGATTTGCAAGTATACTTTCTATGGAATTTCTTTGAAATTATTTCTCCTTGAAGATAATGAAGCTCAGCATAATCTATTTCGAATACATTTATCATGTTTGCATTGAGCTTTATTAAGTCACTGTTACAAACAACTGGAGCTCCATCTTAATATGTTTTGGTGTTCATCTTATCCACAGACTGATATAGTACGGGGGCGGGGGCGGAATACTCAACTGGAGTTAGAAAACCTTAGATCAAACTCTAGCCTCTGATTTTATTACTACAGACCACTACCATCTCTTTTCCCCATGACCCCTTCCTTCATCCCCAAACCTGAAGTCTGCACCCCAAGTGGCTACCTACATACCCTAAATATCGTTGAAGGTCCCGTAGTTTATTTTAGTTGTGAATGCTTTTTTTCCTAATCCATAATACACCCTTGTTGAGTTGTTATAAAGATGATATTTTTCCTTGAATCTTTAAGCTTCTTTGAGCCTCCTGGAGGATGTGTGGCCTGAGCTTTGCATGACCCTGGCCTTGCCTTCCACCCTAGTGGTACTCCTTCCCAGGGTGAGAATTGTGACCCTCCTTCACTAAAGAAACACCTCCTGGGAAAATGGGGCTCGTTGATCAGACAACTCTGAGGTTCTCCAGATCCAACAAGCTCCAATTCTAGACATAAACATTCTCCTATCATTTTATAAACTACTGCAAAGAAAGAAGCCCACTTTCTTTCCTGTTGGTTCTAATTTTGCCTGATGCCTGGAAGAACACTGTCTGAGTTAGAACATTGGACAAGCATTTCTGTGCCCTCAGCAGGCTGGGGAAAATGACTGTTGGGCTGGTCTGGAGAAAAAATTGAGGTGAATGTTAAGGTCCCGGTTGGGGCTTCTAGGTTATAAGGTTTGGGTCCAAGGAAAAGACTAGAAAAACACCCTCCAGTCATATAATACTTGTGTTGGAGGCTCTAGATGCCTGTCAGATTAAGAGATGTTTTCAAATATCAGAACCATTTTTGACTAGTGGTCAAGAATGCAGATCGATTACTTAGAGCAACACTCGTGGCTACAGCCTTAATAGGCTGTACTATCACCAACCAAGAATCTGAATCTTGATGGAAAGGCCTTTGTAAGGACAGAATCTAGTGACTTGTGAAATGGAAAAACAGTTGGTGAAATGCAGTATTACTGTTTTTCCTTACTGTGATTCCAGTACCAGTTTTCATACTTATTTCCAGGTACATGCTTTTAGGACACATCTGTGTTTTCTTTCCTATAGAGTGTAATTGTTACTCAAGAGACACAAAGTATATACAAGCCCATTTACTTTGTTTTAATGCAGGGAAAAATTATTACCCAGCAAAGACATCGAAAGGCTGTGCAGGTCCTCCTGATTACCTTTGAATGATGATCTTCTGGGATCCTTACTCTCCAGGTAAGTGAGAACTCCACCCTCATGGGCAATGTCCTGCATATTTTTGTTTCGGAGACTATTCCTGGTTTTTTGTTTGTTTGTTTTTTGTTTTTTTTTTGCGGTACGCGGGCCTCTCACTGTTGTGGCCTCTCCCGTTGCGGAGCACAGGCTCCAGACGCGCAGGCTCAGCGGCCATGGCTCACGGGCCCAGCCGCTCCGCGGCACGTGGGATCCCCCCGGACCGGGGCACGAACCCGTGTCCCCTGCATCGGCAGGCGGACTCTCAACCACTGCACCACCAGGGAAGCCCTATTCCTGGTTTTACATCTGCCTTTAATTGCCCTTGATTTACCCTTGACTTTTTATTTATTACCGATGACACATCTCCATTTAAGTGTTAAAAAGGAAAACTGAGTCATGATTTTGAATGTTAGGGAGCCTATTATGAAGTATCATTTTATCTTTTTAACATTAAGATATACTTATATGCACACAGATTCCTGGGACAAAATGAAAATGTACAAACTCATTGGTTATGAGAGTCTTAGATGTAAAATTTAGGGCAGATTTTTCAAAGCAGTAGTTTCTAATGGCCACAGACATGCAGTAAGAGCACCTCATGTTATTAGCACAGAGCTCTGTCCTGCTAGAACACTAGATGTAAAGTGCAGAGATTCTGATGTTGCAAAAGGGAAGCACAGTCAACTGCTTTCTGAAACACCTCACTTCTTGCACTGAACCTGACTCTTGACTTCCTGGCACCACCCTCCTAGCCACCCAGACTCTGGTCATCTTTTATGCTTACCATGGCATGACTCCAGCCCCCCCCCCCCCAGCATACTTATCTTGATAATTCTGACATTTGGGGCTGTGTTCTAGGCATTGTTATCATTGCTTTGAATACATTACCTCATTTACTTTGTGAGGACAACTTGGTGAGGTCAGAGCAATTATCCTATCTTACAAGAGGATGCTGAGGTCTAGAGAGATAAAATTTTGCCTAAAGTCACGTAGTCTAGAAAAAGAAGAGCTGTGACTTAACCCCTGAACCTTTAAAATGCACATCTTCTGCTTCTAACCATTTTGAATTATTGTCTACAACTAGCCAGTAGATTAGAATGTCTTGACAGTCCTACCTCCTTTCTACTACTTGCATCTACTCTCTCCCCTCCATTCCCGCCATCTTCACTCTTGTTCTGACCCACCTTTCTTCTTGATTGTTGGCAGGGCTTCCACATTGGTCTTTTCTTCCAATGGCCTCTAAATTTTTAAATCCGTCTTTACATCTTGCAGCTAAGTACCTTCTAAGAGCAAGAATATCATAGTGTCACTCTTCTATTCATAAGCCTTCTGTACCATTTCTTTGTTCTCTGAGGAATGACCAAACTCCTTAGCTTTGAGCTCCTTCTCCCCCTTCTCCATTGTGGGGCTTAGGGTTGTCACTAGGGCATTATTCTCAAGCAGGGGCTGGAGTGGGGAGTCCTCATCTGAGACAGAAAAAGAAACAAAAGGAAGCAGACAAAACTAAATCCCATGTGGGAGAACTAGAGTCCAAGGTATCAGGAGGGGAATCAAGAAGAGGCCAATTCAGTTGGATGTGTGTATATGCATTGGATTGACCTGGGGTTATCTTCTAGACTATCAGCTCTATTTGCTTTCATTTGCTAGCAGCAGTATGTGGGATAAATAGGCCATCCCGGTGTAAAGGACCTGAGATGAAATAGGCAGGCTTAGGAGCCCGGTTTCTCCACAGTTATCACATTCCCAAAGCTCGTCTTCTCATTCCCAACAGTCCAGCCAAATGGCTCATTTAGCATTTCACATGTATTCCTCCTGCATTCCCACTTTTTTGCCTTTTCTCTTGCTGTTTCTTCAGTAGGAACTAGCTTCCAATTTTCTTCACCCGCTGAAAGCTTGTTCTTTATGACCCGTTTCGAATAGCACCGTATCCATGAAGCCCTCTTGGATTTGCTTGCCTGGCGGTGATTATCTCCTCCTAAGGATTCTCACCGCACTATTTATGTTTCCTTTTTTGTCTCTTACCTTGTAATGAAGACTTGTGACTAGACATTTGATCCACTTAGATACAGAGACCTGCTTCTAACCTGTTTGATTTACTGCCTAAAAATAAGCAGTGGCTTGTCACATCTTGACAGTTTTACCCCTACCTTGTCTCCTATATTCTTTGAATCTGCTTGCTAGCTGTGTAATCTTGTGCAAGATTTTTGACCTGCCTGAACCCCAGATTCCTTACCTCTAGAATGAGATAACACTACCTACTTCCTCGCGGTTCTCAGAGTGACTTGAGATAACATACATAAATTCCCCAGTGCCATAGCACCTGGGACTAAGTACTGACTGGGGACTAGGAGAGGAGTTTCCATCAGGGACCGTAGACCACACACTCTGACTTAGAAATGAACTGGAAGAGACCTGCATCCTTCCACATAGAGGAAGCCTTGTTTTTAAACAGTTGGATCTGAATGCCTTTCACACATTAAGCTGTCTTCTAGTCAGGAAGCTGCGGATGTTTATTAGATTATCTCTTGATGGCCTCGAGGATGAGTTGTCCTGGAAAGTCCAGTAATGTGGGAGCCTGGCCTCCGGGGGACCTAGATGTTTCCTATCCAGCACTGAGGCCACCAAGTCATCATCCTCTCATCCTCTCAGCAGACTGTTTTGTCTTTGCCTTGACGATTTGACATTAAAGGCAGAAAGACGATTCCCCAACTCGTTGCGAAGCCGGTTCAGTCTCAGATCACATCCGCCTCTGAGCCCGGCTTAGCTCTGAGGAGGTCATCCCTCTGAGCCACTAAGCAGTCTAACTTTGCCTCTAATTGTGCACTGACCCTTCTCCACACTCAGGGGAAACTTCAGACTAATCAGATTAGAAAATGTCTCATTCCCATTCCCCTCTCCCTCCAATATGCCCTGCCACGATTTGGGTCACATGCTTGGTGTTTTGCATCATCTCCGCAGATTCCTTTCAAAGACTGCCCTAATTCCTAATGGGCCCATCAGCCTGCAGCTTACATTTATATTCTGCATTCTTATTGTTCCCCACAGACTCCACAGGGCTTTCCAGAGCCTTGACCAGACTCTCTTTCTACACAGCCCTCCTGTGGCACGCTAAGCCAGAGCCCCTCTGACGTCTGCAGCCTCCCGTGGGAGACAGGCCCGGAGTTTGTTGACTTGGTTCAGCACACACTCTGCCCAGGGGCAGTTTTACCTGCCTTGGGATGGAGCTGGGCAGCTGTTGAGCATCTGTAGAGCCCTGCTGCTGTGTGAATTCAGATCAGGAGATGAAAACCTACGTGGCTAAAGATTGGATGATTTCTTTCACCCACTCCAGATTGTTACCTGTGAATTTCTTCTGACCCGGCATGTGGGTACGAAGATTTCCCCTCTACTCCATTTCCATTTTTCTTGTGATTCAGTTAGGTCTTTTCCTTATGAGCACAAGTCCTGCTGGAATCAGCACTTCAAAATCTCTTCACATCTGGTTACCCAGCCCCTGTCAGTTTGTGCTGTGGTAGCTGGTATGAGGTCACTTTACTTGCCAGATGAAGTCAGAAGTCATTTCACTAATGCACAGAGCATCAGACTTAAATGTTCGATGTAGTGGTAGCTACTACCCGTTCATAATAGGAGTGGCACTCTGTATTGACATAGTGCCTAGGGCCCTAGAATGTTTTGTAAATCCTTGAGCCCATTAAAAGGTACATTTTAGTGGATGGTAGGCATGATACCTCATTTCACGAGTGCAAACGTTGAGGTATAAGGAGACTCTCTCACTCAAAGAGCTTGCTTCAGGCCTGAATGGATCTGTAATGGAATTAAAATGACAGCTCCCTAAGATACCCTAAACCTTTTTTTCTATCTGAGCTCCTAGGGGTAGGAACGATATCTCATTCACCTTTGCAATCCCGGAGGCTTGTCCTGTGCTGGTACACTGGGCAGTGGGGAGAAACACGTGGGCTTGATTTCTAGCAGAGCTGCTTCTGAAGTCCAGCCCTACGGCCTTCTGCCCAGGTGATCCCTGTAAATGGAGTCAACCCCTCTCCGCCTTCATTAGGGTATTAATATGTCCTCAGTACTAATAAGCAAGAAAACCTCGCTCTCAAACCATAAGAGGTAGGGAGTTTTCTGAGGTCATTCCATACTGTGTTCCTGATGGGACTGGGGAGTAAAGAGGCAGCCTCCTCCCCTAATTGTAGCCTTCCGAATTGGGACTTGGAATAGCTGGAAATTCAAGTGCGACTCTTTCCCCAGCAGCTCTGCCCCAAGCTAGTCTTTTACAGCTGTCTTTGGGCTCCATGGAATGCCTTAGAACTGGCCTCCCAAGAGAGCTGGTGCCTCATCCAGAAATATCAGTTAAAATGGAAAAAGTTAACAGGGCTTTAAAATCATCTCATTATACTCTACCCAGCCTCTCCCTCTGCCCCCTTCCCAGAGGCATGGTTGGGGCTCAAGTGATTTCACCCAACAATACGTGGCAGTGAAGCTGAGGGGCAAGGGTTGAACCATGTGCTTGCTAATGTTGCAGAGTGTTTGATGCACTGGGAAGTTTTCAGAGAGAAACTCTCTTCTGTCCCTCTCCTTCTCTCTCTCTCTCTCTCTCTCTTTCTCTCTCTCTCTCTCTCTCTCTCTCTCTCACACACACACACACACGCACACACACACACACACACACACACACAGATGCTTTCTACCTTTTCAAATATAAGGTGATTTGGTCCCTAAGGAGATCTGTGCTAGGCTCACAATTGGAATTTAGAGGTCTGGCGATTTGAGATCACAGGAGTTAACTCATTGGCAACTTGGGCAGTGCCATCTTGCCGACTCCTAAGTTTTTGTGGCCAACGGGGTAGGGTGGCCTAGAGCTCCACTTCTTTTCCTTAAGTGTCTGGTCTTTAAGACTCTCACCAGGTGTTTCAGTGTGCACAGTGGGTTTGTTGGGTAACAAACTGAAACCAAACACAACCAAGTGAGTCAAAAATGTGTCTTCACTACCCTCCCTCCCTTTTAGCCCTGGTCCTGCCGCCAGCCCGTTCCCCTAAGTTATGAGATGGCCTTTGCGGCAGAGGGGGACCCATGTTACTCTTCAGCAGAATACAGCTGCTGCGCCTATTACCTCCACAGATGGTGGAAATAAAGCAGATCAGGATTATTCCCCACAGCAAGGAGATGGATGGCTTCTGCGGTTTTCAAGCCATTCATCATTTTTGGGAGGGGGACCAGGAGTACCTGTCAAATGACACGTTAGACTCACTTCTTAGAACTCCCACCTAGCAAGGCATCGGGAAGCCTGCTTGCGGTTCATTATTATCTAGAGGAGAACCGGAGAAATCGGCTTCCCTCCCTCTTCTTCCACGAACACGTCCTTTAGTTTGTGTAGGGAAGGAAATGGTGGCTTGCCCAAGTATCAAAGGGAAAGAAGAATTTATGGAGGTTTTAGGAAAACACTTTAGCACTGTGAGCTGGCACTTTAAAGTAAGGAGGCTGACTTTTTAACAAGCATCGACACACTTGAAAGCCAGAATTAGTGTTGCCCTTTAGGGCAGTCCCCCTGGAAGGCTGTGCGCTGATTCCAACAATGTCGCCATAGAAAGCTCTTCTTTGGAATCGCCTTCACAGCCTTTTCAAAAGAATTTCCTCCATAGTGGCAAGTCTTTGTCCTTTGACCATGAATCAGAGTCTAAGCAAGAGTCAAATGTCATTTGGCAAGGAGCGAAGTAGGGGATTCAGGTGGAAAACCAGGATGCTAACATTTTTGATCAGAAGCACAGCACGACCCTGAAGTAAGGAGATCCATTTTCTATACGATTCATGGGCTTTTCCAAAATACTTTGAAAGGATGGAGAGGATTTGGTGAATGATTACCTGTAGTCATGAGGCAGGAGGGACGGCTGAGGAGATAGTATTCAGGGGAAATTGACCTACTTGTCCTCACTCCCCTAATAGTCAAGCGTTTCTCCGTCTCCAAACTTCTCCCTCTCAGCTCCTTCTCCAACCTGGACTGATTTTAGAGCTGCAACACTCCTTTGTATCCTAGTCTTTTCTCTCTCACAACCTGATCTAACAGTAGCGTATAGTAGATGTAGTGTATAGTAGCAAATGAGGGCATGAAAAATCTCACTGTATCAGTGGTCCAGGGGAGGAAGCTCTGTGCTGAGTTTTGGAGCATGGAGGAAAACCGGGACATGCTCCCAACGAGTGGTGTTCCTGCCTTGCCAAGTCTGACTTGTATGAGTTCACCACCTTGGAAAGCACGCTTCAAGGTCTCTCGTCTGCTTTTTACACTTCTTACATTTTTATTTATGCCAAACGGATACATGCTTATAGTAAAAAAAAATAAAATAAAATCATTCTAAAAAGCTTATTCCGACAACAGCAGTTTCCAGCCACATCTCTCCCCACCTCCCAGACCCGTTCTCAAGAAACAGCCTTTCAGTCCTTCTAGCTGTTTCTGCAGACCTTTAAATAGCATGTACGTACTGCTATTTCTGGATTTCTCATTTTTAGATACTGCTACTACTTCCTGTTACGATGCTTGAGAATTTAGCATAATATTGATTCCCATTACTGGTGTTCTTTCTGGATGTTCTTAGGATCGTCTTTTTATTCCTGGTGCTCTGGAAGTTCATGATGGGGCTTGTGGTGTGTGTGTGTGTGTGTGTGTGTGTGTGTGTGTGTGTGTCTGTATATAGATTCATTGTGCTTAACAGTTTATGGGCCCTTCCGGTCTGGAGACTCTGTCCTTTGGCTCTGATAAATTTTCCATTAATTTTAAAATAATTTCCTTTCCTCCATTTTTATTTTTCTCTTGTGAGAACGCCTATCATTAAGATTTTGGCTCTCTTGAATTTGGATCGTTCTGTCCCCAATTTTTCTTTGTCATTATGATGTCCTTACTAAGGGGTTTCCTCAACTTTACATTCCACCCCTTCTTCTGCATCTATTTACTACTATCATGTTTTTTATTCCAAGAGCACACTTTTGGTTCCTATTTTTAGTCTTCTGTTCTTTTTTCGTGGGTGTAATATATCCTCTTATCTCACATCTTTCCCTCTGCTACCTGAATTATCTTTGTTGCTTGATACCTTTTTTTTTTTCCTGTTGCCATTTTGACTTCTGTCCTTAATGTTGGAAGCTTTGGGGGGTGGGTCTTGTTGATTAGTGGGTTTCACTGCATGAGTCATCTCCTAGCCCACATTTTCATTAGGTAATCCCCAGAAGCCACAATTTGGGGCCATTCAGAGTATTGAGAGGAGAATCCTATCTTCTCCTGTGGGGCTAGGAGGGAGGGTGGGATAGGGGAAAGGAAGAGAATTTAAGTATGGCCACTGGTGTTCTGGAAACAGAAAAGGAGAAGGAAGGGGGCTGAGAGACCCAAGTTCAGTATAGTGTGTAATGTTCTTCTCTACCCTCCATTATGCTTCCTCTCCCCAAGACTAGAACTGCTTTTGTTGAATTTCTCTGGAGAACAAGCCTCACTCCCCTGTAGGGAAGAGTACAGTGTACAAGGAGATACTTGAGGGTTCAGCTGCTCTTGCTTTATTTAGGCTTTCAAACAGTCCTGTTTTCCGGCCCCCACCGTATCCCTGCCTTTATTGGCACCTGGAGTCTGTAATCGCTGAGCCTCTCAGAAGTTTTGTGGGCCACGCTGGCTAATCTCTAAGTGCCCCCTGCCTCTGCCATGGACATTTCGAGTTCAGCTTCCCTTCCTCGGCTCTGCTGAGCCAGTTACCAATCCTTAGTCTGATTTCCATCTTGCAAACGATTTTGAAATCTCTTGTCCACTGTTGCCTTGTTTTCCAGCTATCTTTGCCATTGGGGGTTATCACCTATTTTTATTTCTTTGTTGTCATTTTGGTGAGATTTTGGTGGGAAAGGGAGATAAATATTTGTGAGTGACCCATCGTGATTTACTGCAACTCTATCCACTTCCCAAGAGCAAAGAATTCTTCCAAGAAGCATTGGCTAATTTTATCCCTTTTAATTGAAAGATTCTTTGTTCTTTTCTCCCTTGCTCCTTTTGGGGGGATTCCCATATCCATTGAAATCCTCCAAGACAGAACTGAAAAGAGAAACTTGGAGTATTTTACCACATTAACTCAACTCTTCCCTGAGGCCTGGCTTTGGGACTTTGGAAAGATTAAATCTTTCAAACATTTTTCCTCAAAAAGATTTTATACATCATTTCTAAGCTGTGTACTCTTTCATTTACAGCCTTTGATCCTTCCCGAATATCATTTGATTCAGGAATATCCTTCCCAAATATCTTTTGAGATGGGTAAATTGTTAGATGTGTTGAGTCTGACATATCATGAGTTGGGCAGGAAAGAGTGCTGGGGGCCCAGGGTTAACAGGTGAGCATGAGTAAATATAAGACGAATTGTTAAGGAGGTGTGATAATAGGACTTCCAGTGGTGACTTCCAGAAGTTTTCCTGTACCATCCAGTGCCATCATCCAGGGCAAATGCAGACTTAGGCATGGGGACTCGGTTAGGTAAGAGGAACTGCAGGAAGGCCTTTCTGAGGCCTTTGAATTGAGACTTTGGAATTGAGACTTTCCAGACAAAGGAACCAGAAGGTGCAAATGCCTTGCATTGCTGGGAACGATCTTGGTATGCTCAGAGAGCAAGAAGAAAGCTGGTGTACCTGGAACATTGTGAACAGGAGAGAGTTTTCAGAGGAGGTCAGAGAGGTCAGCAGGGACCAGATTATGTGCGGTTTTATAAACCCTGGTAAGGAGTTCAGCTTGCGTTCTAAGTGGATTGGAAAGCCATTGCACAGTTGTAAACAAGGAAGTAATTGATCACATCTATGTTTTAGAAAGATCATTCTGGTGGAGGGTGGTTTGCAGCAAGGTAAGAATAGAAGCAGCAAGACCAAGATCCAAAAGCTATTCCTGTAATCCAGGTGAGAGATGATGGTGGCTTCGAATTACTGAATAGTAGAAAAGATGGAGAGAAAGAGACTTGTGATATGCTATGGTGGTAGAACCTTCAGGACTGGTTAGTGGACTGTGTATGAGGGATGGTGTAATGCTAAATCTGTTTGGTAGTCTTTTGACTGGTTCCCAAATTACTGGGATATTATACTTCTGAAACCTCTAGGATTCAATACGTGCCTCCTGTCATTGATGTGATGGGAATTTACCAACAATTAAATTCTGTATCGTAGGAACAGATGAAGAAATTTTGTTCATTGGTGACCTCATTCAGTCTTCCAGTCTGGTGGCTTTAAATATCATCTATATGCTAATGACTCCCACATTTCTATCTCTAACTCAAACATCCTCCCTGAACTACAGACTCATATACCCAACTGCTCACTTCCCATCAAAATGTAACACATCCAAAACCAAACTCCCAGTCTTTTTCTCCCAACCTGTAGCTCCTGCAGTCCTTCCCATCTCAGTTCGGGCAACTCTGTTTTTCCAGTTGCTCAAGTAAAACCCTGGGAGTTGTTCTGAATCCGTTCCTATTCATTCTCCCCCTCACCTCCCCTATACACTATATGCAATCCTTCAGGAGTCTTACACTCAAAATATATTCAGATTTCACCACTCCTCACTGCCCTCCCTCCACTGCCACCACTGTCACCTAAGCCACCATTATCTCCTGTCCGGATTACTGCAGAAGACCGCTAACTGCCCTTGCCACTTTGGCCTTGCCCCTACATTGTAGTTGCAATATATCAGCTAGAGTGATCTTCAGAAAATATAACTTAGATCTGGTAACTGTTCTATACAATATACTCCAATGGCTCTTAGCTGTCCTTAGTATGAAAGTCAAAGGCCCTCCATGATCTCATTCTGTGACCTCAGCTCCTATTCGGAGTATTAGGGAATACTTTTCTTCGAGGCACCATGCTAAAGGAGTTTCTTACAAAATATCTTTAATTGATTGAGTTTTAGTTCTTCTCCCTAAACACATGCAAATAAAAGACATAATGGTCCTGCATTTTGGCTACAAATATTTCCATAAACAGAACATGTCCTTTCAAAGAGTTCAAATGATGAGTGAGCCAAAATTCAAAGGATAAACAGTGGTAGGGGGCAGCATACTGGAGTTGTATCCCAGAATCCTTGGCCAAAGAAAATGTACACAAAAGAATGACTGAATTCCCTCTCCCCTCTTCTGATCACTCTGTTTATTCTACTTTGTTTAGCTTAATGAGTCTATGTAACTTCATCACGTAACATTTAATTTATTGCTGCTAATTGTTATTAGTTTATAAATACGAGCTATTATTTTCTTCATGCTTTGATTAAAAAAAAGAGAAAAGCCTTTTGACTGATTATGAATAGGTTTTTTTCCTGCTTCTGTTATCACTGAGTTTTCTTATAATTAATTATCCTCTGTTCATCTTGCAGTAGTAACTTTGCGCACCTCACTTGCTGGTTGGAGGGGCGTGTTGAGTTAGAGGTCCTGAGAGAAGGGCAGGAGCCTGGAGCAGGGTGCTTGTAACAGTGCCTTAGTGACCACCTTTGTCTTTTTCTTCAAAAAAATCGTGTTACATAACCAGTATGTATTTAGCCTTAGAAATTGCCAGAGGTGGTCAAATTCAGAATAGAAAAATAGCATTGAGGTATTACAGTAAGAAGTATTTTGTCTGTGTTTGGGTCATTATAGCAATTGTCTTGAAATTTGGGGGTCTTAATTGCCAAAACTCTATTATGGTTAAGGATAAATTTATGTCAATTTCCGTAATTAGGAAATAGCAGTCAAACAGATTAGTTATTTTTGACCTACAGTTTTATGGTGCAGAGTAATCATTTGTTGTTGTTGTTTTTCAAAATAAAAATGGGCTTAATATCTTCTGATTATGAATTTAAAACTATTCAGATGATACAGAAGAGTCTAAAGAAAAAGCAAAAATTATAATCTCTCTTGCTACAGGTAGCTGTTCTTAATAATTCCGTGTATTGTTGCTAGACTTTTTAAATGTTGTTTTGTACAAATATAAACCTAAAGTGAGACCATAACTCTACATTCTATTTTATAACCTCCTTTCCACTCAACAATATATTATTAACACATTTCCATGACAACATATATGGATCTACATAACCCCTTTTAATGGCTACATGATAAATGATTAAAGTGCCTTTTGTTTTTCCTAAAAATATATCAGTAGACAAAATGAATCTAGGCTTGCTTTAAAGATTTAAAAGGCATACAATTTAAGAAAAATGAAGACGTTTTAAAATTTTTACTGGCATAGTATCAACCTGTTAAACTTAAGAGGAGCTTCAGTACTGTTAACAAAATATAACAATAGTCTTAGCTGCTGAATAAATTAATTTGTTTCTATGGCAACTGCAACAAGTATTTGTTGAACACCTACTATGTGCCAGCATTGATCTAGGTCCTGGGGATACTTCGGTGAATTAGATGTGTGAGGTCTCTGCTCTCAAAGAATTTACATTCTGGAGGGTTAGAAACAGAAAACAAGGTAATAAGAAATAAGAAAAATATCAGTATTGAAGCACATCTAGTGGTATGTTTTCATGGTGGATTTAAGCTGACAGTTTGGTCCTGAAATCTGCAGATTGAGTCAAATCGAATGTTATAATTATATTTTTAGGTTTGAAGACAGTGAAAAACAAATAAATTGCGAGTCATTTTTCTGTGCCCTGAACTGGAGAGTGAATCCGATGCCCGAATTGGAAGCAGTATGGTACATTAAAGAGGTAAAAGTAACACCTGTTTTAAAAACCAGCTGTGGCTACCTCCCTTGCGTTTTTAATATCCTTTATCTTAACATTATTTTTCAACGTAAAATAGTAACATCAGTGCTTTTGGAAAGAGCACTATGTATTTCTGGGTATTTGTGTTAAAGTCTAATCCACTTTCCATACTGAGTGAACATCTGCTGTATAAGAGCGTGATTTTTCTTATGCAGCTGAATGTTTTTTAACCCAAGTCGTACCCAATTATATGGAAAATAGGATAATAGGTTACAGTTATAAATAGATACAAACACTGTTATCAAGGGATTCTGGTAATATCATCATAAGCTACAAGAGCAAGGCTCAAATAGTGCATATGTCAAGAATCCCCAGTGTGTTTGCGGCTGTGCACGCAGGTTTGCCTTGGGTGAAACATTAGAGTATGGACATGTATATTTCATAGTGGGGCCAAATTTAAAATAAAAATTCAGTAGGAAAATGCTTGGTTAGGGAAAACAGAGTTCATGTGATCGGATGATGCTCTCAACATTGTGGAATTGTCTGAATTCTCTAAGATCTCTTTGGACCAATTGTCTTTAAGGAGTGGGTGGGTGGGTGGTGGTTTGTTTATATTTTAACATGCTCCAGAAATTGATTTTCTTGGGAAAGTCCCTTGATAAAGCAAATGTCATGTGGTTGATACTCCCAGAAAGGAGGCATTTATTCCTCCCGGTCTCTGATGACCAGCTCATTCTGGCCTGAACTGGTCTAGTGCCCTTGGGGAGTTCCCTCAGGCATGCAGCTACTCTGGAGTGTCAGGCAGCCTTAGAACTTCCAGATGATTGGGAGACACTGATGGCCTTTGGAGTCAAACAGAGCTGGGGCTGAATTCCGGCTCTGCCACTTACGTAGCTGAGTGACTTTGGGGCAATCACTTAACTCATTCATTTATAAATTTAATTCTCAGACAAATCATGTTTAAGTATCCACTCTCAGCAGTTTCTATGCTCTGCGCTGGGGTCTAGAGACAGTCATTATTGCTACCTTAAGGAGGGTTGGGGGGCACAGGAAGTGTTAGGGGAGGTGATGCTTGAAATTTCAGTGATGAATAGTAAGAGCTAGGTAGGAAAAGTGGCATGGTATGCCCAGAGGCATTCCCAACAGAGGCTCTAGGGCATGGGACAACGCGGCTCTTGTGCAGAACCGGAAAGAATTGGTGTGGCTGGGATGGAGGCACAGAGGGAGGAGTGGAGATGAATGAAGCTGGAGACAGCTACACGGGTGAGGTCTGAGTATCGTCCTACAAAGTCTGCAGACCGTGGACAAATTTCAAGGAAGAGAGTGACATGATCAGGTATGCCCTTTAAAGGGAGCTTGCTCTGGTTGGGTGGTGGGTGGATTGGAGAGAGGACAAGGAGACAAGTAGACCCCGTAGGAGGCTCTTGACGACCCTTCGTCACCATAACGACAGCAACCACTTTAAAGCATTTACTATGTGTCAAGCACTGTTCTAAGACCTCAAAATCTATTCGCTCATTTAATCCTCAGAGCAACTTTCTGAGGGTAGATTTTTTTTTTAACATCTTTATTGGAGTATAATTGCCTTACAATGATGTGTTAGTTTCTACTTTATAACAAAGTGAATCAGTTATACATATACATATGCTCCCATATCCCTTCCCTCTTGCGTCTCTCTCCCTCCCACCCTCCCTATCCCATCCCTCCAGTCGTCCACAAAGCACCGAGCCTTTCTCCCTGCGCTATGCGGCTGCCTCCCACCAGCCATCCATTTCACGTTTGGTAGTGTATATATGTCCATGCCACTCTCCCACCCTGTCACAGTAGATACTTTGTTGTTGTTGTTGTTGTTGTTGTTGTTGCGGTACGCGGGCCTCTCACTGTTGCAGCCTCTCCCGTTGCGGAGCACAGGCTCCGGACGCGCAGGCCCAGCGGCCATGGCTCACGGGCCCAGCCGCTCCGCGGCATGTGGGATCTTCCCGGACCGGGGCACGAACCCGCGTTCCCTACATTGGCAGGCGGACTCTCAACCACTGCGCCACCAGGGAAGTCCACAGTAGATACTTTTATCATTCCCATTTTAGAGATGAGGAAGTTAGGGGAACAGCCAGGGTATGGTAGGGTTAGAATTTTAGCTCAGGTCTGTTTTACCGCAAAGCATGAAAAAGGAAAAAATCATTTAAGTACAATCGTACTGAAGATATTGGAGTTAATTAACTAAAGTCCAAGATACTATCACAAAAACAAATAAATACTGTCATTTGGTAACCTTTTAATTCTTATCCATGCAAATATGTAATTTTTACATGTAAAAAGAACAATGATAGATGGAGTTTGTATTCCACCTTTTCATTTAATGTTACAGTATTCTGTGTCGGATATCATCCATTTGTCCCATTGGGACTTCTCTCCAACCCCATCTACCCTGCTCTGAATCCTAGACAGCTGATCTTTGTGGGCTTCATCAATGGGACCCCTAGCCCTCTGGCCTCCAGTTGGGAGAGCCAGTGGGACGCACCAGCAGGAGAGTGGAGGGTGGGACGAGACAGAAGTCATCTCCCTCCCTGACAGTCACAAGAGATTGACTGCCTCCTCCTGCCCAGGGCCACAGTACCTGTCTGGAGGGTCTCTCCACATAGCTGTCTACTCCGGGCTCTGGCAGCCACCCTCACATGCCCCTTGAGCCCCAGGTGGTGGCAACAGTCCCTGAGGGTCTGGAGGATCCCTTGTTGCTTTTGCTAAACACTTGCCACAACTTTGTAAATAGTCTCTTTATTAAACTCTTCTCAATTTACACAGTTTGCATATGTCTGCTATTTCTTCTGGGATCCTGAAAGATACACATACTTATTTTTGCTAGTTAGCAACGGCCTTTGTTGTATTTTTTTCCTTACTTCCTCCTTCTCTCCTTTTCCATTCCACCCAATCCACCACCCAAATGTTTACCTATGGGTTGGGGGTTTCATCATTTCATGCACAAAAATATAATCATACCACAGGCATTTATCTGCAGTGTGTTTTTCTTAATAGTACACCATGGGACATTTCTCTAGTTTAATATGTGTAGACCTAAGCCATTCTTTAATACTGTAGTATGAATACGGAATCATTTATTCATCCATTTCTCTATTGATAGGCATTCAAGTTATTTTTACATTTTTTGCCTTTGAAAACATGTGGTATCTTGTTACTTGAATTTTTATTTTCCTGATGACAATTGAGCTTGAATGAAATTTAATTACCTTTTGGTACTACAACCTACAGTAAGAAAGACATTTTTCGCTAACAACCCAGCATGCACATATACAATGGCCCAAACGTCTCATGAAACAATACTATTCTAACTGCATGTGATGATGTATGATTTTTTTCTTTCCTTTCTCTTTTCTTTTCTCTCCTCCCGCCTTCTTTCTTTCTTTTGAATATAGTTCATTACCCATTAAATTGACTTAAGGACCTACAAAAGGATCACCACCCACGTTGGAAGAAGAGTCAGTGCATGGAAAGGCCAGAGATCCACTTTCCCTTTAGCCACCCCTCCCCCATTTCATCTCTTACCTACTCTGTCAACTGGGGCAGTTACTGAGCCATGGACCTCAGGTTCTTTAGAGAGATAGTGTAGAGCAGAAGGTCTGGAATCACATGAAGCTGAGCTCAAATCCTTAGTTCTATGATTGACTCCCTGGGTGACTGTGTAAGTTATTCAACCTTTCACATTGCCCCATCTCAAAAATGGAGATAAAAGTAGTGCTTCTGTCAGGTTGCTTGTAAGGATTGAATTGATACACGTGAGACACTTATCACAGTACCTGTCCCATAGTAACAGCTTAAATGTTAGCTATTACTGTTGTTCGTAAAATGGAGATGTCTTACGTCCTCAAGTCAGTGGGCTGGGCCTTGAGGACTAAGATCAGTGATTCTATCGTTAAACGTAAGAGTTAGAACAGCTGGGCTTCCCTGGTGGCGCAATGGTTGAGAGTCCGCCTGCCGATGCAGGGGACACGAGTTCGTGCCCCGGTCCGGGAAGATCCCACGTGCCGCGAGCGGCTGGGCCCGTGAACCATGGCCACTGAGCCCGCGTGTCCGGAGCCTGTGCTCCGCAACAGGAGAGGCCACAACAGTGAGAGGCCCGCGTACCCCCCCCCCAAAAAAAAAGAGTTAGAACAGCAGTGTAGCATCAGATAGGGCCTGTGCTTTAGCAGTAAGTCAGCTCTTTCAATTGTTACTCATTTATGGTGAGAAGAACTTTAGTCTTAGGGCCTCTTGTCAATTCTGATGACCAGGTCTAGAAGCAGTTCAGTCTGTGGGAGACATTTGGATAGGGCCGTTCTTTTTCAGCCAGTTTTTTTTTTTAAAAAAAGGAAGAACATAGTTATCAAATGGTACCTAATCAATTTAACCAATAATGAGAATTTAACTAAATTCCAGAGTCTGAAGCACTCTGGTACTCCTGAGCTTGCTATTGTTCCATTAAAGAGGATATAAGACAGCTTGGGAATGGTATCAGTGAGTCTGTAATCTATGTGAAAATATTTAGTGTAAATGGGTTGAGCGTAATATTGCATAGTTCAGAGAGTAGAATGAGTAATGAAAAGTATAGTATCTCCTGAACCATGTAAGTGTACCTAAATGTTAATATCTAATAATGCCCTGAGACACTCTGGGTCAGAGCCTGTCACAGGTTGGGTTCTCCAGGAAGCAGATGGGGTTTAATGTGCAGTGTATTTATTTGGGAGTGTCCTTGGGATCAATACCTGTGGAAGGGAGGGGAGGGACATAGGAGTGGGCAGAGGGAGAAGTTGAGCATCGATGCAGGTCCAGAGACAGCCTTGGCTGTTCCGAAGGGAACTCTGGAGCTAGAATGGCCTTTCAGAGCTGTCCTGAGTTGGGCCAAAATGGCCTGGACTTTATCCCTGTGGGTTGGTTTAGAAAGGGGTATGACCTGCGGTAATGTGGCTCTTTGCAGCCAAGACAGCTCTGTAGCTGAGGTAATCCCTGAAGGGGTCTCCCGGCAACTGGGCCACCAAGTCCTTCCTCAAGGGGATTCTGGCTGGTATATCATGTCTTGGCAACCAACCACTCTTGATTATTCTTGGTATGAACTGGAGGCCTGGCCTGTGGCACAGCCTTCTCCACACACCTGCTCCTCTATTATTGTCTGAGCTTTCACCCGTGGCAGGGAACTGACAAGAAAGAGGTTATGCCAGAAGAGGCCGTGATTATGGCAGAAGAGGAAGTGGTAGAGGAGTTGGACCAGGTGCGTAGGTCTGTGGGGCCCAGTTGGGCAAAGAAAACCTCTCACTTCGAGCTTTGGGGATTGCCAACAATTAGGGAGTCTGCTGTAGCCCAAAAGTCATATGTGGGACTTCAGGACAAGATCCACCAGGTTGTGAAAGTGACCCAGCCTTGAATGTGACGTGACAGGTTAAAGTTCTGTTGAGAACAAGGAATGGCAGGCTGAGCTCCTGTGTGGAAGTATGGCCCAGGTGGAAGCCAGCAGTGGGGTGGCTGTGTGCTTCCTCCAGTGTATGAGCTGGACAAGCTGTCTCTGGCTGAAGTTCCAGGAGTCACCAGCCTCCACTCGGAACCTGGGTATCCTTACTCTCGGGCTGAATGTTGTCCTCAACAGGCTCTCTTCCCTGAACTAGGGATCTTACTGAGAAACGAAAAGAGACCGCTTAGCTGTGGGCTTTAGCCAACCACAGGCTGAGTAGGGGGGTGGTCTGGTACATAGTGCTTGGGATTAGAAGGGCAGCGCCACAGGGAGTTCTATCAGGGAGTCTCTCCAAAACAGGGAGCACAGTGATGGGGAATCCTGAAGTTAGCACTATTCAGCAACCAGAGGGGCCAGTCAGCAGGCTTGAACCAAGCCTTCAGCCACGACCAGGGGACAGAGCAGGCTGAGTCCCTATACCAGTGAGGTTCTAGCAGGAGACACACAACCCACTCAGAGGAGTCGGGATATGGATTTAATGCAGGGACTATTGACAGAGGAGAGGGTAGGGTTAAGGGAACCAATCAGGGCAGTGGAGTGCCCAGGGCCTAGCTAGAGTGGGAAGCCTTTACCATCCCTGGGTCTGGAGAAGCAGGGAGGGACTTGTATTACTGGAGCCCAGTGGAAGAGCGTGGTTGGGCAGGAAAGAAGCAGGGAGAGGGGAAGTGGAATCAATACCCTGACCTCTCGCTGCTTCCCATTGGCTGGACCCATTTGGAAGCCAGAGAGCCAAGGAAGCTCGAGAAGTGATGCGATCCACAGAGGTCAGTCTCCCAGGGCAGAGAGCTTGGTGAGAAGGGCAAAAGATGGATCTTGAGGGGCAAATGGAGGATGAGCCAGTACAGTCTGTTACCAGAGTAAAGACTGGGGCTCCAGTGAGCAAGCCTCACAGCCAGCTTTCAAGATTAACAGCTCCTGAAGCTGGGTCTACTGGATGTTAGGACTGGTCCTTCTGACTCCGATGGGGCTCCACCTACATGTGATTGTTACATGGCATCAGCTAGTAGGCCTGGGGACCAACAACAAAGAAGCAAAATTCACAGAGAGGACTGTGGTTGTAGCGAGTCCAGCTTTGAGTTGGTGAGAGGTTTCCCTATGTGGATGGGTGGAAGCTGACTGTTACCCACCAGGATTGTTGACTGTGGCCTGTAGCCTGGATTCTCAGGAGCTCCCTTGGCTGGGCCTCTGCCTGTCCTCCACAGCAGCCCATGGTGAGCCACTGGGGCTGTAATTTAATTCTCACTCCATTATGTGACTATCTGTGGTCTCAGCATGTTGCCCTGGTGCTGTCACGGCCTAGAGACCCCAATTCCATTCTATTGTGCTTGCTCACAGATGGTAGCTGTAAAACTGGCAAAAGAGGTCCCGCTGTTTAGAGCCTGCCTGGTTAATCTCAGAAGTCACGTTTTTAAAAGTAACACGAAATCGGTTCTCATATAAACTTTATAACTTGCACTATGTGACTGGCATCTTATCCTTTGACGTTTCTGAGAAAAATTGGATGTGGCTTCATTTTACGAGCACGAGAGCTGCAGAAGCATTAACAATTGGCTCTAAAGTTTCCTCTTGTCACAACAGGATGATATATAGCCTTGGCACTGGGGAGTAGAGGACAGTGGCGTACACCTTGGGATATATCTTTGGGCACCCCACTTGTCGAGGATTTCCTTTTGGTATTTAGAGGGTGGAATACCCTGTGACGCTTTATCGTCCCAACCATTTTGTGAGAATAAGTATCATTCCCAATTTATAGATAGGAAGCTGAGACTCAAGGCGTTCCTAAAGGTCAAGATTATGTAGTTAGGGGCTAGTGCCAACTCTTTAAGTAAGCGAAGTTATGTCTAATATTTCAAGTTGAATTAAACAGTTGAAATAAAAGATTATTAATCATTCTCATAAGACTTAAAAAAATAACTGGTAAACACATACTGATTACGTAACACAAAGCGGTGACCTAGTAGGAAACTTCCAGAGTCTACTGTGATTTAAAGGGTTGGATGATGTCTACTTGAATTGTATGAATAAGGCTGTCACTAAAGCTAAAAAATATCCACGTCTACTTGAAAACTTTACTTGCCCCGTAATGCAATTTCAAGGAAAGATTTCTTGTTTAAAAGTTACAACTGTGTTTTAGCTGCAGTCACACAGA
This sequence comes from Phocoena phocoena, assembly GCF_963924675.1. Taxonomy (NCBI): domain Eukaryota; kingdom Metazoa; phylum Chordata; class Mammalia; order Artiodactyla; family Phocoenidae; genus Phocoena; species Phocoena phocoena. The sequence goes on along the minus strand of NC_089240.1, from coordinate 38,857,172 downwards.
TGACAACTCTACTGAAGCTTTGTCTAGGGCAAAGAGAAGCAATTGTGAAATACTGGCATTACAGTAAAGACAGAAATGGATAGGCATATAAGCAAATCTCCTGGTTTTGAGCTTTTCCTTATGTCATCAGAAGGTTCTTGATTATCTCAACAAGTATCTGTAAAATTTCTTCCCCAATTAATTTCCATTTGATTTTACTGAAATTTAATTGTTTTTATGATTTCTGTCAACTTAATTTGATTATTTCCAAGGTCATGTCAACCTAGTAGAAGGAAGAAAATCCAAGAAAACCACAATTTTAATTCCATACACAGTACTGGATTTTTCTACAAATTCATGGATAAAAACATCCTTTTTTTGATTGAGCGGAGGGGGAGTAACAGAGTGAAATCACTAACATGACTCTATCAGCCTTACATTTGGGACGAATAAAAATAACCTTGTTTCAGTGAAGCGTGGAATTTAATTGGCTCCCAATCTTTTCCCCGCATGCATCTGGTGGCCAGTACTACAGTAGAGAATTTTAAACTAGAAGGAGACATAATCCAATTAAATTTCCTTTTAAAAATGTCAAAGCAAATAAATCCAGGGCCTATGAGCTCACACACAGCTTTGCTGTTCTCACTGGGCAGCTGCTGTTTACTGGGTTTCCATCCAGTGCCATCTTTGCTTCCCATTTCAAGGATATGTGGTTTTACAGATCGGCAGCTACATTTTTTTTCACCATTGATGAATAAGTAATTTATTGCCAACTTCTCTGACATCTTAAGTAGCTCTAGTGACAGCCAGATTGAAAGCTGTCATGGGGCCCTCTTGTAGGCAATGATTTCCAGCCATTTTAGAGTCATGATTTTGCATTATTGCTGAATTTCACTCTGCATTTCATAGTTCTTCCTTCTTCCAGAAAATGCTACGTGGCACATGCTGTTTATGCTCCAGATTAAACTGAATTTTGTTTTGAGATTTGGGTACTGTCTCTGGAATTACCTGGAAATCACACTGGAGACTTTGGATCCGTCCACGTTTGTCAAGAAGTTGCTTTGTTCCGAGCTATACTGTGACTTTCATAGACATTTTATTAATTTTGAAAAATGCAAAGTTGCGTGGTATCTTTGACTTCCTCTGGAAGCTGACTCAGAGACAAGGATTTGAGTATAAATGGTTTTTTGGACGAAGTGAAGGGAATAACTAGCAAGGGAGTAGGGAAGTGAGGAATAGAAGAGAAGGAGTTAATACAGGGCATATTATCAAACCAGTAAAAAGGTGAATGACTAGAGCGTCATGCCTCTGGGAAACACAGGGATCCAGTGGCTGATAGGTACCTCAGCATTATCCCATCCATCAACTCCTGTCATTGTTTGAGAGCTGCTCCTGAAGTGGGTGAAAATAATGAATTCCCAGGTACTGTGGCATGTTACAGGGACAGCCAAATCAGGCCTCAGAGGCCAAAGGGAAGGTCTCAGGAGAAGGAGTGCAGGTGCTGATGGCTGGAAGTTAGGTTGGTGTGCGCCAAAGTGGAAAGGGCGAGAGGATCAGGAGAGGTGCAGGCAGAACCCGATACACACAGATATTTAAGATACTGATCATGCACCTTTAGGCGGGGTGTTTTACAGAAATACAAGCAGGCTCGTCCTCGTCTAAAACAGGAGGGATTGACTGCTGTGGATGAGCTCACCTGTTGTAAAATCACCATGCAGTTATTTCTACTTAAAATTTATGTGCACTGCTGGGAAACAACATGATCTGGAGTTTTCTTCGAATTTTGTAGTGTGGGATGAATAAAAGGTCAGTGAGGACAAAGAATATTTTAACTCACTGCCCAGTCATAAATATTATGTAACATTTGGAGCATTTGCAGATTTATTAGAACAATTAGGCAGTGGTAGTGAGGGGATTTCTCATGTTAGCAAAGACCTCTTTATTTTACAAAGAGATTGGCCATGTGATTCCTTTAGGTGGACCCAATTACAGGCAAAGTTATGAGGAAGATACTTTTTCCCTCTACTTTATCGATGCCCCATCCCCCTGAGTTTCTTAACTCTTATCTCCTGCTTCCTCCTTCCTTTAGATCCCAATTTGATTCCTGTTAGTTCATTTAAACGAATACCTGTGAAAATCTCCCTAAAACTGAGGGCTAGCTACAATTCTGGTGTCAATTCCAGTGTGTATTTTCCCCCCGTACCAAGCAATTCTCAACAGCAGCTGAGTGTCCTGCAAGTCAACTCAGTTCTGGCACTATCTACCTGGAGATAACCTCAGATCCCCACAGGTTACGGGCTCAGTTCCACAAGACTACCTCCCCTCCTTCAGATGCCATTCACAAGTCCAGATTGTCGCCTGTGCTTCTGACCAACTGGCTGTGGATTGGAGGTTCCCATGACCTCCTCCTTGGGAGGGGCTGCTCATAGGACTCAGAGAAACACTTTACTTACTAGATAACCTGTTTATTATAAAAGGATATAACTCAGGAACAGCCAGATGGTAGAGATGCATAGGGCAAGGTATGGTGGAAAGGGCACAGAGCTTCCATGCCCTCTCTGGGCTCACCACTCTCCCCACATCTCCACGTGTTTGCCAACTCAGAAGCTCTCCAAACCCTGTCATTTTTGGTGTTCACAGGGGCTTCTTTATAGAGACACGATTGATTAAATCATTGGCCGTTGGTGAATAAACTCAAATTCCCGCCCCTCTCCCCTCCCGGGAGGTGTGGGAATGGGGAGTGGAGGCGGGGGACTGAAAGTTCCAATCCTCTAATCACGTGGTTGGCTCCACTGGCAACCAGCCCCCATCCTGGTGCTTTTCAATCATGTTTCATTAACGTAACAAAAGAGACCTTATCGCTCTCATCACTTAGGAAATTCTAAGAGTTTTAAGAACTCTGTGCCAGAAATGGGGACAAAAACCAAATATATATATTTCTTATCATAAATCACCATATCATATTGCCAATGTACAGACCTTGGGTTCCTCAAGCACTGCAAATATGCCTGTGGCATTTATCAGATACTTAGGCAGAAAAAGTCATTCCCACCTAGAACCTGGAGAAAAGTGACAAAGGGAAATAAATTTGAGGGAAGTGGTATTGATTTTAGAGAGAGAGTATAGGGGGGCTGGAGCAGTCAGGAAGGTATTGTGTGAGCCATGGGATTTAAAGTGATCAGGGTTAAAAGAAATGCATTATTGTTACTTTTTTGGGGGGGCGTAATTTCCTCCCACCCTTCTAGGTTCTTTTGGCTGGTTGAATAATTAAAATGAGATTAAGACAGCCTAACAGGAGAAAAAAACAAAATTTAGTTACATATGTATAGGGAATCCATATAAACATGGGAGATTCCAAAGACAGGCAAAATGAGGTTTATCTGTCATTCTTGACTAAGGGGCCAAGGAGAAGGGGCTAGGGGTCTGGGACTGCAAAGGGAAGGAAAGCAATTCACAGGAAGATGAAAAGAGCAAATGTTTGGTAAATAAATGTTTGCAGGGCCATGCAGAAACAATGGGACACAGTGAGGAATTTTAACAAACAGACTTTGCTAGGTTCCTCCCTGTCTACCTCACATGTAGTTATCTAACGGTGATAGCTCCCTCCTTGGTACGGGCCCTGTATCTAAATTCTTTTAGGCAGTTAAGGGGGAGGTAAAAGTGCCTCCTGAGTCATTTGTTTCTTAAAAATAATCAACTCTGTATGACAGTCTCTAGGTACAGATGAACTGGTTTGCAAGGCAGAAATAGAGACACAGATGTGGAGAACAAACGTATGGACACCAAAGGGGAAAGGGGGGGGTGGGATGAATTGGGAGATTGGGATTAACATATATACACTAATATGTATAAAATAGATAACTAATGAGAACCTGCTGTATAGCACAGGGAACTCCACTTCGCTGTACAGTAGAAACTAACACAACATCGTAAAACAACTATACCCCAATAAAAAAAAATAATCAACTTAAAATAATCTTCATGCCAGAGAGACACATTTTGGGGTGGCAGATTTTGCTCCCCTACATTATTTTTTCATCTTAAATTATCCTTAATTTCAAATCTCGGGGTATTTACTTGAGTTTCATTTACCCAAGTTTGGCTTGTTGCTAATAAATTTACTTCTCATCTCCAAATTCTTGAGTTGTCATTATTCCAGTATAAGTTCTTCTATTTCTTTTGTTGTTAGGATTTAAATCATGATTCCTTGCTCAAAAAACAAACAAACAAAAAAACCAAACAAACCGAAAGTTTTGCTGCCTACTAAGGTATGAGGAAGGATCTACTAGTATTGACCTGTTTCACGAGAGAATCCTTTACCCAAATGATTTCATTGTAATGTTATGAGTTGAATAATGTATTTCTTTTTGTATTGAAAACTTGTGTTTAAAAAAACCTATCAGGGGCTTCCCTGGCGGCACAGTGGTTGAGAGTCCGCCTGCCGATGCAGGGGACACGGGTTCGTGCCCCGGTCCGGGAAGATCCCACATGCCGCGGAGCGGCTGGGCCCGTGAGCCATGGCCGCTGAGCCTGTGCGTCCAGAGCCTGTGCTCCGCAACGGGAGAGGCCACAACAGTGAGAGGCCCGCGTACCGCAAAAAAAAAACCAAACACCTAATAGGGAATAGTGGTTCTGAATTATCAGAATCTGAATATCAGAATCTGAATATCAGATTCTGAATATTTGTTCTATATTCTTCTATAACATGGTAAAATTTAAAAATAAAGTCAGCCATCCATATCCATGGGTTCTGCATTCACAGATTCCACCAACCGTGGATCAACAGTATTTGGAAAAAAAATTCCAGAGAGTTCCAAAAAGCAAAACTTGAGTTTGCCACACACCAACTATTTACATAGTATTTATATTTAGGTATTATATTTAGTATTTATATTTACGACTATTTACATAGCATTTACATTGTGTTAGGTATTATAAGTAATCTAGAGATGATTTAAAGTATACAGGAGGATGTTCATAAGTTATATGCAAATACTACACCATTTTATGTGAGGGACTTGAGCATCCTCAGATTTTTGTATGCGCAGGGGGTCTCAGAACCAATAAGATACTGAGGGACTACTGTGCTACTTAAGAGTGAAAATTGCTTTAAGTTTCATAATGAAATTTTTGAGGACATGTTGAATAGTCGAACTGAATGACTATTGCTCTCAGACTTCATTGATTAAAAAGAAATACATAGCAGTCCTCCGGCTCCGTGGAGGGCGGGGTGGCGCGGCGCCTGGCGCTCAGGCCAGTGGCTGGCACGTGGGGCACGCGGGGGTTCCAGCTCGTGTCGGAAATGGGGGCCGAGTGCTCTAAAGAGGCGGGATGGAGTTGTATGTTGCATTTGAACTCTGTGGAGGGCGGTCTTGGCTCACTTGTAAAGCTTTGGTGTCTTCCAAGTGGGAGGAGCTTATTTAATGAAAAGTGCCATAGGCCGAAAAAGCAAACATGAGGGTAGCAGGTGCTGCAAAGTTGGTGGTGGCTGTGGCAGTATTTTTGCTGACATTCTATGTTATTTCCCAAGTATTTGAAATAAAAATGGATGCAAGTTTAGGAAATCTATTTGCAAGGTCAGCATTGGACGCAGTTGCACGTTCTACAGGACCTCCCAGATATAAATGTGGGATCTCAAAAGCTTGCCCTGAGAAGCATTTTGCTTTTAAAATGGCAAGTGGAGCAGCCTCTGCCTGGAGGACAATGTTTTAATGAGTGGTGTTAAGAGTAATGTTGGAAGAGGGATCAATGTTGCCTTGGTAAATGGAAAAACAGGAGATCTAATAGGCACCAGATATTTTGACATGTGGGGAGGAAATGTGGCCCCATTTATTGAGTTCCTGAAGGCCATACAAGATGAAACAATAGTCTTAATGGGAACATATGGTGATGGAGCAATCAAACTCAATGATGAGGCCCGGCAGCTCATTGCTGAATTGGGGAGTACATTACTCATCTTGGTTTTAGAGACAACTGGGTCTTCTGTGGTGGATAAGGCATTGAGACAAAAAGCCCTTTTGAGCAGCACATAAAGAACAATAAGGACACAAACAAATATGAAGGATGGCCCGAAGTTGTAGAAATGGAAGGATGCATCCCCCAGAAGCCAGACCGATGTGGAGAAAATTGAAGGGAGCACACTTTCACTTGCTAATGGGAAAGCCCTAACCGAAAAACTACATGTAAGTATTTTAAGAGCGTGCAGGCATCTCGGTGTGTGCATGCCCATTATCTCTTTTGATATCAGGATTATTTATTGCTAATGTAAATAGGCATCTTTGTAAATAGTCATCATAATGAGCAAATCACTGAACCATTTCTAAGCACATCTCCCTAATGGTACAATGTTCAGACTGTGATGATAATGGCATCTTTTAATTCTAAAAGCATTACCCAATAGATAACCGAACAGATTTGAAAAATATATTGATATATATAGTAGTCGCTGTGAAAATCTATCATGGAATAACGTGGATTTTAGGAAGGAGACTTTGTTTTATATATATATATATATATATATATATAAAATATATGGCCTTTTGATGATAGTATCTTTTAAATTAAAAAGATATTGGGCTAAAAATATATATGTGTGTGTACATGTATATATACACACACATGAAATACACACACATTTTGTATATGCACACACACAGACGCACAACGATTCACTGCTTTGGGGCATAGGAAGCATATTTCACTAAGATCCATGTAGCATGAATTGCACAGAACACACCCTAGGAGTTGTTTAGCCATCATGCATCTGAATGGTCATTTCCTTCTTTACCCAGCTGGTTGGCAGTTTGGGCTCAACCTCCAACATCCAACAGGAGGCATTCTTGAAAGAGAAGTGTAGTGTCACTTCAAGAATCACATGGTTTTTTTTTTTTGCTTAACTTTTCTTGTTGAAAGTGGTAGGATCAAATGTAGCCATGTCGGATGAGAGCCAGCTGCTTCTGAATAGGCCCACTCCTTTCCTGGGTTTTGGAGGGTAGCCCAGCAGATAAGCAGAGCTCTGGAGCCCTAATACTGGGGTTACGGTCCAGGCTCCTCCACTTACCGGCAGTTTGACTTTGGACAAACTACTTAACCCTTCTCTTGCCTCAGTTTCCTTTTCTGTGGATGGGTATCATAATAATACCTACCTCTTAGGGTTTTCTGCTACTGACCTAAAAATAAATAGGCTGCCAGATATTTCTCCAGCAAAGATGGATTTATTTGGGATCAGCAGAGAACTGCATTTTGGGGTCTGCAACCATGGTAAGCCATGTGCAAGTTCCTTCATGGCAAAGGAAGGAGAACACTCTTATAGAGAGGAAAAGGAAGTTGGGAGAGCGATAATAAAGAGTCCATGGCTTTTCATTGGCTGAGTCCTTACCAGGAAAGAAGAGGAGTCTTTTTCTTCCTGTTGTGCTCTGCTATCATTGCAGGGCATGAAAGCTTCCCCTTCTGGTCTCCTGGCTCTATTTAATTGAAGTTTCTGTTTATTAATTTTTTAAACTGCAGTAATTAAATAGCTCAGTACTTGTAAAACGCTTAAAAGAATACCTGTCGTATAGTAAATATCTAATAAATTTATTATTATCATCGTCATCATCATCACTACTAGGTAATTATGATGCCTATAATCCTGAAAAAGTCTGCTGTTAGTTCATCATCATCATAAATCATCACTTAAACTAAGGCTTTATGCTTTAGTTACAGATGCCAGTTCTTGGTGCTCTTCTGATTCTGCATTAGTGTTATTAATTACCATAGTTTTACATATCACCCATATTTAAGTGACTTCCACATCTTTGCACAGTTCTGGACTCTAGGTCTGTGCTATACAGAACCCTATTTACAGGTGTTTACCAGAATCTTTACTTTGATGTCCTATGGGTACCTCAAATAAAAATGCCCCAAATTGAACTTAGTTTCTCCCTCCGATCCTCATTTTCCCAGTTAAAAATGTTTAAAACTCTTCTTCTTCTTGCTTTCCTTATTTTGCTTATAATGTTGCCCTGGGTTGAACATTATCCCGCACAGATTCATGTCTACCCAGAACCTCAGAATGTGAACTTATTTGGAAATAGGGTCTTTGCAGATATAATTAAAACATCTACTAAAAGTTAAAATGAGGTCATACTGGATTAGAGTGGCCCCTAAATCCAGTAATTGGTGTTATTATAAGAAGGCCATGTGAAGCCACACACACACACACACACACACACACACACACGAGAGAGAGAGAGAGAGAGAGAGAGAGAGAGAGAGAGAGAGAGAGAGAACAAGATATAGGCAGAGATTGGGGTGATGTATCTACAAACCAAAGAAATCAAAGGATAGCCATCAACCACCAGAAGCTAGGAGAGGAGCATGGGACAGTCTCCCTTAGAGCCTCCAGAAAGAACCAGCCCTGCCAACACCTGGATTTTGGACATCTGGCCTCCTGCACGGTGACAGAATAAATTTTGTTGCTTTAAGCCTCTCAGTTTGTGGTAATTTGTTATGGCAGCCCTAGGAAACTAATACAGACATCGTCAGCTGTAACTAAATTTAGAAGTCTTAGAACCATCCTTATCTGTATTAGTTTATAAGGTCACCAGTCATATTGAGTTAGGGGGCCTACCCTACTCCAGTATGACTGCATCGTAGCTAATTATATCTGCAATGACCTTATTTCCAAATAAGGTCACATTCTGAGATATCGGGGGGTTAGGACTTCAACATATCTTTTTTGAGGGGACACAGTTCAACCCATAACATGACCCCCTTCTTTGATCACCACTTCACATCAGTCACCTTCCAGGTATTGTATGTTCTACTGCAGCAAAACCTTTCAGATGTAGCCCTTGTTCACCCCAGGCTCAGCTGCCCTGGTTATGGCACAGTCATCTCTCCCCAGGATTATTGCAGTAACCTCCAGAGTGATTTTCCTCCTTCATTTCATTCTTCATACATCCGATGAGTTATCTAACAAACTTCCAATCCGATTTCACTGAGACCCACCAGTGCCTTTCCCTAGCCACAGCATAAAGTATCAACTAGCATAGAAGCCCTCAAGTTCAGCCCCACCTTTTCCTTCCAACTGCCTCTCTTTCCACTTTGTACCGTGTGCCCCAAACCCGCTGAGCTGGTCAGCCTTTCTTGAAAATAGATTTTTAGGTCTCTAGGCCTTTGCTTATGCTGTTCGCTATGCCTAGAACACCTTTCATCACTTTAACCCCCTGCTGAACTGCTCCGCACCCCATAAAGCCCAAGTGAGATATCACTGGCTCAGGTTGCTTCCACAATTCCATCACATAGAATTATTGAGCCCTTTCCTGTGTTTCTGTGACATCTTGTGACTCTGGATACTGATTTGGCACTAGGAAAGATTTAACCCCTCTTACAGGCAACAATTAACCTTGACAGTAAAAATAAAAGCAGCCGTACTGATGGACTCACCCCCCACCACCATTGATATTAATATTAATTCACCACTGCAGCATAAGTAAAAAGTGTGTATGCGTATATGTGTATAGATTTATATATACAAGATTTTTGAAATCTCCTTGATGTTACTTATATAATTACATTTTGTTGCAACCCACCTTATCAAAATAATTCTTAAACCTCTTTAGAGTGAAGGTATTTATTTTTTCTGAAATTAACAAATATATACACACATATATGTATCATATATACTATATATATATATATAAAGCATATGTGTGTATGTATTTATGCACACGTATTTAAAGTAGCTTATCCCCAAGAGCATACCTTGAATGATCTAGTGCTCATTTCACTGTTAGATTGAAGAAATAGTAACCAAGCAGCCAGTATAATACACTAGCAGTTTGGATTTTAAAAATTGAGTTCTTAATAAAGTATAGGAGGAGCTATCACTGCAATAATGCTGCATAGCAACCCCCCCAAATTTCAGTAGTTCACAACAGCAGATGTTTATTTTTCTTGTCCATGGGCCCGTAGATCTGCTGGGCTTGGCTCCAGCTGGGCTCTCTCCACCTGTGTCATTCTGGAACCAGCAGCATCTTGGGCCATGTTCTTCTCATGGTGATGGCAGAGGCACAGAGGGCCAAGCCAAATCATGCCAGCACATTAGGGCCTCTGGCTGTGGTATATCTGCTAACATTACGTAGGCCAAAGCCAGCCATGTGGTCAAGATCATGTCAAAGGGGCAGGAAAAAGGACTCCATAGGAGGTGCTGCAAATTCACATGGCAAAGAGCACAGTGTATAATTCTAATACAGGACGAAGGATTGAGGGCAAGAATCCAATCTACCACAGAGTCCTTATGATCTGAAAGTCGATGGTAGAAATATCTGCTTTGGAAATAAACTACTTAGCCAAGAGCTTGACAAGGAACAATTTGATGTTGCATTTACAAAGCTGCACTTTGAAATGTAGTTCTAATTATATCCATCTTTGGTTTTTTTTCCCGGAGATGTGAAGATGAGTGGCTTGGGATGCCATCACCTATTCCTGTGAAATACATTTACTATTTAAACCTTTTAAAGGATGTGTTTGGCTTAGAGGAGGAGTAACCATGCAGTTTTGGTTGGTTAACTCCCTTTGATTTCCTGATTTCCTGCTCTAATTTTGCCAAGTTTATTTCAGTAGATATGATTCCATTAAAAACAAAAAGAACAAGGTTCATACTGAATTAAAATCCATATTCCAAAATTAATCTCCTTTTGTCATTTCAGTTTTTCAGAACATCATATTATATTGCTGATGTACCAGCACTATTAAAAATGCCATTTAAAGAAACGTTGAGCATTCTTATTATACATATGATTTATTAATACCAAGTATCTTATGGCAATTTTCTATCCAACATAATTTGATTCATTACAACACAAAAAGAAAATGACTTTTGACAGCTATATATGACAATATAAAATCAAATTATATCAGAGCAATAAGTTGTGATTCTATTAAACATTTTTTGAAATCTTTTTGACACACGCTTATTACTTATATAATTAAACTTTGTAGCAACTCACCTTTTCAAAATAATCCCTAAACCTCTGCAGAGTGAAGGTATTTATTTTCTGAAATTAGCAAAGCTATGAGAAGAAAAAACCCTCCCTCACAACACATACACACACAAAAAATTGGGGAGAGAAATTAAAACATATGCAGTGTTTATGTTTTTAATGCTCTTTTAATCTCTGAAGTTAGCTTGTTAACTTAGGAATATATGCATGTGTATATAATTATAGCATGACCAAAAATGTATTATGTCTGAAATATTTAAGGATGTGAACGCTGAAGATCTTCAGAGGTCTGTTTTGGTTCATTCTCCACATATACATAACCGCCTACCCCAGAGGTTTTAATATTCTAAGACTACAGCATGTTTCCCTTTTGCTTTTCTCTAGTCCTATTTTTAGTTTTCTTCTAGGACTATACATTATGAGTCTCAGCAGAACTTTTGTCATGTAGTGTATGTTCGATTACAAGTCATAACCATGGACCTCTGGGAATTCAGTGTGAGAAGTTTGTCTCAGTGTACCCCATTCTTCAGTGCTGGGTGCTAGGTATCATAAATCCGATTGTCTGGTGTTCTCAGAGACGATGGAGGCCTATGGAGAAGGGTCCTCGAGATTGACGTTCAGGGACTGCTCTGAGGGGAGGAAGAGGAACTGATGACATCTCAAGGGCCCCTTCTATCTTCTTATTCTTTCACTCCACATTAGCAGCGTTTTGCCTAGAAATGAGCTGGCTTCTTGGCACTCAGATGTACCAATTCACTTGACAGCAACGGCTCCTTCATTTTTTAAATTTGAAGTTCATCAATAAACCATTTTTATATATAAACCTAGGATAATTCCACATGTGCCATTGTTAAAATAGATCCCATAGGATTTTCCAATAAACTAGAATACTCAATTTATATACTAGAACCATTTACTCATAAAGTCTAATTTTGACTTCTTGATTTTTTTTTTTCCAAAGACAACTGACAGTGCCAAGCCATTTTGTCACTTTAAGATTTTCCATTCCCCAAAGAGCAAGCTTTAAGAAGGATGACACTTTCCTGGAACTTTTCAGGCTGACACATTCGTCAGTTACCTATTCAACTCTTCAGTCAGTTGTCTTTCCCTCAAGATTTTAAATATGTAGATAATTTAGCCCTTGTATAGGCTCGTAATATAGTTCATTTGAGAAGTAGGAGGAGAAAAGGAAAGGAAGCAAGCCAGTGATATGCTCCTGAGTTTGTAGGATGACAACTGCTTGTTCTGTTACATAGATGTGCGTCACTGCCCTGGTTATTCACAGTACAAGCCCACAATTAGCAATTAAACGGCCATTATAGGAATCGTGCCGATAAACATGATACATTGCAGTCATACAGACACTTTAAATAATTATTCTTTTTATAACTAAGCCATATACTGAAGGAGATTTATAATTTAGAGATAATATGCCCATTAGTAAAGTTTATGACCCAATAAACAGCTCCCACTAGTTAATAAATGCCAAAGCCATAAAAACAGAGACTATTAATGTAATAGAATTTCTGTACCTCCCTCTTTTGCTGGTGGTCTCAAGACTCTGAAGGGAAATGCTATCTTAGGAAAAACATTTATTCTCGTTATGTAAATATCAATGAATTGTCTTACAATCCATCTGGAAATCTCCCAGCCCTCACCTCCTTGGTCCCAGGTGGTCCTGAAATGCTGATGCAGTCTGCTTAGGTTTCAAGCAGTAGATAACTCTGGTTTTCAGCACAAATAAACCCTGTGACTCAAATCTTTGGGGGATGTGGGGAAGATGGCCATAATTTCTGTGTCTCCTCTACCCTCTGAAAAAGAGAAATCCCAACTATTGCCATTATTCCGGAGTAATAACTTTTAAACGTTTCACCACCTTTGCGTACACTTAGATTTTTAGCTGCCTCTTCTCTTTCCTCTAAAAAAGAGAAATCTCAACTATTGTCATTGTTCCTGGGTAATAAATTTTAAAGAAGTTTCACAACCTTTGCATATACTTATATTTTTAGCTGCTAATATTTCCCATTTTGATGGAAAAGCAGGTGCTGCCTGTGGATGTCTGGGTGAGTTGAAGGTTAATATAGGCAAACCTTTTGTACTAAGAACATTGTTTTTCAGTTCAGTATGGAACCGTGGGAATGATTGATAAAGTCATTTGAAAGCCCAAATCAAATCATGTCTTTGCATAGGGAACTGATTAAAAGCTGTTGAAGTTCACATTAAATGGTTTGCTGAGTCATTGTTGTAAAGTATGGATGTTGTCAGCAGATTACTCATGTTCAGTGTTTATTTGCCTTTTTTCCCCTTTTTAACCTAACTGAACTGTTTGGACCTAACCGTTTGAAGAGCAATGTGGATATGTCTATTGGTTGAGTTTACTTATTTATTTTTATTGAAGTATAGTTGATTTACAGAGTTGTGTTAGTTTCTGCTGTACAGCAAAGTAACTCAGTTATACATATATATTCTTTTTCATATTCTTTTCCATTGTGGTCTACCACAGGATATTGAATATAGTTCCCTGTGCTCTACAGTAGGACCTTGTTGTTGATCCATTCTGCATATAATGCTTTGCATCTGCTAACTCCAAACTCCCAGTCCATTCCTCCCCCCGCCCACCTCTCCCCCTTGGCAACCACAAGTCTGTTCTCTATGTCTGTGATTCTCTTTCTGTTTCGTAGGTAAGTTCATTTGTGTCATATTTTAGATTCCACATATAAGTGATATCATATGGTATTTGTCTTTCTCTTTCTGACTTCATTTAGTATGATAATCTCTAGGTCCATCCATGTTACTGCTAATGGCGTTATGTCATTCTTTTTTTGGTTGAGTAGTATTCCATTGTGTATGTATATCACACCTTCTTTATCCGTTCATCTGTCGATGGACATTTAGGTTGTTTCCACGCCTTGGCTATTGTGAATCGTGCTGCTGTGAACATAGCGGGGTGCACGTATCTTTTTGAATTATAGTTTTGTCCGGGTATATGCCCAGGAGTGGGATTGCTGGATCATATGGCAACTCTTATTTTTAGTTTTTTTGAGGAACCTCCATATTGTTTTCCATAGTTGCTGCATCTATTGGTTGACTTGAGTGCTTACTAAGTAGTTAAAATTTTAGACAATAGAGAGGAGATAAAGAGCATTGTACTTTTAAGTATTACAGTAGTTTAGACATTTTGCCTACTTTAGTCTATGTATTGCCTCTGATCCAATTAATGTCAAACATACCATTCTTGGTCTTTGTTGGAAGTTGGTTTTTTCGGAGGTTGTATTGCTTCCAGGCTTTATGGATACCTCAGTCATGAGTTTAGGATATTTAAATTGCCCTTCCTTCTTTCAAATAGTAGGGAATTATTGAATAAAATGAAATCTCTCCAAATTAAAAAAAAAAAAACTCTTGCCTTTCCAACTTGGATTTATTTATCTTACTTTGAGTGAGGACTGCTTCATCATCATAGCCTTTTCCACTTGTTCCTCATTTCCCTGACCCCTTCTTCCATACATTCTGATTTTGCTATAAGTTGGCAGTTGGAGTCTTCACTAGAAGCTTAATGAAACAGTAGGGTTTTCCACAAAATGTTTATGTTGCTTCATAGTTCAGAATCCACTGAATAATGAATAGTCATGTTCCCAATTATATGTATATTCCTTTTAGTTAAGAATATAGATTCCTGAATTTTTGAATACCCTTGAGAATTGGTCTGTAAATCGTCCTTCAGAAAAACAGCTTCCAAATGATGATATTAAACATATACTCAAGTAGTGAGTCTCTGCCCTAATACTTGTTTGGGCAAAGTTTGAATTGCTTCCAGTGGAAAGCAGGTTAAGACTTTCTCAAAAATGAGTCTCTTCAAGTTGACTGAGCGTCTTCAGAAGCACAGTGCTTTTCAGTTCCCAAGAGAATGTGATGTGTAAAAATGGAAAACCTACTGAGGCAAGATCAATGAAGCTATTTAACAAATAAACCTGGAGTGATAATGGAGCAAACATCATTATTACAAAAGGTAACGCTGACTGTGCAATTAGTTTAAAAGAAATTGGAATTCACGCCCACTAGCCTTCTTCTACCAGGTTATATATTGGTTTAAATAAACATTTTCACTTCGTGTTCAATTAAGTTCCCCCAAACTAAGAGTTCTAACACTAGAATGTGCATCTTCTTTGCATTTGTTCCTGGCCGCCAGTAAAATTCCTTCCAAGGGGACTGCCGAGCCCATTATGTGTCTGGTGCATGGCACAGGAAGCCAAGGGTCAGCACTGCTGCTCAGAAGCAACTGGAAACGGCTGAAAAATGTGGCTGATGAAAAACTCCACAGTGGCTCTGCAAGCAGAGAATTAATGACTGGCTAGAATCAGTAGGAGCCTTTACTTCTAAATACTCATTAGTTTAAGCAGTGAGGCCTGATGTTATGCAAGTTATAGAGGGAAAAGGGGACCGCCCCTCCCCATTGTCTATTTTGAACAGAATATGCACATTTAACTCAAAGTGGTGAATGGTTCAAACACATCAAACCAACTATTCATCAGTCTCCCAGCTTCCTGAGCAACTGCTTTGCTTCTGTATAAAGCCAACAATAGAGGAAATGCTTGTTATGACCCCACTATAATATTAAAATCCAGAGGGGCTGATGGCTTGGTGAAAAACACAAAATACATTCTCCTTTAGAAATAGTTCCACCAAAGTCATCTTTGTTTTTACTTTTTCATACTTTGCCTGTACAAGAAAAGCTGACTGAAAAAGGAACTTGATAAAATTACTTTTGCCTGGTTTTTCTCCCTCGCTACCACCGTTCTTCCTTCTCGTCGTGAAGCCACTCCCTGCATACAGAACCGGAGCTGACAAGCCATTTCAGGCTGCGGCAGATAGCGCTAGTCTGAACTATGACCAGAGAGTGGAGAGAGAGAAGGGGAGGGCCAAGGGATGACAACTGCAGAGGGGAGCCAGATGAGAATAGGGACCACCTTGTGCGTGTCACGTCACATGTTAAAGCGTTCGAACTTCATCCTAAGGGCATGAGAAGTTACTGAAGGATTTTAATCTGGAGAATGAAAAGATCACGTCTGCATTTAAAAGTCTCTGGCTGCTTTGTGTGTGTGAACTACAAGAGTGAGTTTGGCAGTGAGAAGGCTCACTAGGAGGCTGTTGCCAGAGAAGTGATGGCTGGTTTGGATTAATGTAACGTCAGTCAGGTTGTGAGGTTGCTGAGAAGTGGATAGATTCAGGACATGTTCAGGATGCTGAAGATAAGAGAGAAGAAGAAGTCAAAATTAGGATTGGGTCCTTTTGGCAGCTGGGTAGGTGGAGTTGCCATTCATTGTGCTGGGTTACACCAGGAAAAAATCAGGTTTGAGGGGGAATCAAGAATTCTGCCTTGGGCATGCGAAATTAAAATTAGGGTGCCTGTGGGACAGAGAAGTGGAGATGTTGATAAGGCAACTAGATGAACAGGTCTAAATCTCAGCAGAATGACCAGCGCTGGAGATGCACGTTTGATGGTAATTGTGAGCTTAGGTAAGATTGGCTAGGGGGAGCCTGTTGTCTGAGAATCACAGTGCCTTGTGTATTACTTACTAATTTTTTTAAAAAAGAGCTTTTCTGTGTCATACAATGAACTACACATATTAAAGTGTACAATCTGATAAACTAACACATCTATGTTCCCGTGAAATGTCATCCCAATCAAGATATGATGAACCTATTCCCCCCAAATTTCCTCACGCTCCTTTGAAATCCCTCCCTTCTACACAGCCCCATTGTAGGGAACGAAAAATAATTTTCCCTCTACCGTTCTGAGTTCTTGGATGAGACCCCCTGTAATAAAAGACGGATTAACAAGAGAAAAAACCCAGAAGGTATACATGGGAGATATCCAGAAAAAAGCAGTAACTCTCCAACGTGACCTAAGCCACCACCTTGAATGCCATCTTCAGCTGAAGACAGAAGAAAGGTGTGTGTTGTGGAGGAAGGGAAGATGACCAGGAAACGCACGGTGAGCAAGGGTAAGATTTGTTTTGCAGGTATAAGTCAGCGCCTTCTTCATTAATAGGAGCTTCTTGTGATTTTGCGCCATCCTCACTTCCTGGTACAGAGAGGATGACATTCTTACAAATGGAGATTTCCATTATAGATATAAACGTCCCTTATGAAAGGATAGCTTCTGTTTTCAGAGCTTCTCCTGTGTCTGCTGTGATTATTCCTCAAAATGGGCAGCTCAGAATAATCCTTATGCCAAAGAGGAGTATTTGGGGGTGGCATATTCTGCTAGTCTTCAACATCCCCCATGCCACTTAGCTGCTTTCTGTCACTCTAGAAAAGTTAGCATTCTCTAGAATTTTATATAAATGGAATTATACAGTAGATACTTTTTTTTTTTTTTGGTCTGCTCTCTTTCACTCAGCATAATTATTTTGAGATTCATCCATGTTTTTGCATATACCAGTATTTCATTTCATTTTATCGCTCAGTAGTATTCCATTGTATGGATATACCACAGTTTAATTCATTCACACATTGATGGAAATTTGGGTTATTTCCAGTTATTACCTATTACAAATAAAGCTGCTGTGAACATTTGTGTACAGGTTTATATGTGGATATATGCTTTCATTTCTCTTAGGTAAATACCTAGCAGTAGAATGGCTGGATCCAATGGTTGATATATATTGTTAAGTAACAAAAATTCAACAAAATGAGTAAATTTAAAGATCAAATTGGCTTTATTAAATGACTCATGAATGGGGCAGCATCTCATCTAGAAAATAGAAAGGAGCTCTGCTGAGCTGTAGAAAAGGTAAACTTTCTGAAGGTGAAAAGGGGGCAGAAAAAGAAAATTATGAGCAAAGGATGCATTGTTTCAGGGACAGTCACCCTCCTAAGGGGGATGGAAGGAGCCTATCTGGGGGACGGGGCAGGGGAGATTACCTCACCAGTGCTGACTAGGTAATTCCAGGTTGACCAGTTAAATGTTACATTCCTGGGCGGGGTGGGGGTGTTGAGGTTGCAATTAGGCTAGGTATTAAGTCTTGGTTTGATGACATGGGGTTTAGCACATCATTTTGGGCCTGCTGTCTCCTTTTTAACAATGTTTATTTAACTTTTTCAGTAACCGACAAACTATTTTCCAAAGTGATTGAATCATTTTATTTTCCCTTACAGCACTGTATGAAGTCCTAGTTCCTCCAGATTTTTGCAAATACTTGGTATGACCAACCCTTTTAATTTTAACCATTCTAATAGATGTGTGGTAGTGTTGCAGGAAGGGGGACCCCTTCCAGGGCCGAAGAGTGGGTTCTTGTCTAACACTCGGAAATGAGTTGTCCAAGGAGACTTACGTGCTGGCAAAGCAAGAGACTTTATTGGAAAGGGGCGCCGGGCCAAGAGCAGGAGGGTAAGGGAACCCAGGAGAACTGCTCTGTCACGTGGCTCACAGTCCGGGGTTTTATGGTAATGGGGTTAGCTTTCGGGTTGTCTCTGGCCACTCATTCTGACTCAGGGTCCTTCCTGGTGGCGCGTGCATGGCTCAGCCGAGATGGATTCCAGCGAGAAGGATTCTGGGAGGACGGTAGGACAGACGGACTGGCGTCTCCTCTCCCCTTTTGACCTTTCCTGAATTCTTCCAGTTGGTGGTAGCTTGTTAGTTCCGCATTCCTTACCAGGACCTCCTGCTGTAAGATAACTCTTGCAAGTGGTTACTATGGTGCCTGGCCAGGGCGGGCGGTTTCAGTCAGTGGTTCCCCTAACAGTAGTATCTTATTATGGTTGCCTATTTTCTAATTATTGAGTTTTGAGAGTACCTTGTATGTTCTAGATATAAGTCCTTTATCAGATCTGTTATTTCTAAATATTTTCTCCCAAACTCTGGTAGCCTTTTCATTCTCTTGACAGGGCCTTTTGGAGAGCAAAAGTTTTAAATTCTGATTGAGTCTATTTTATCAATTCATTTTTTAATGGATTGTGCTGTTGGTGTTATATCTAATAAATCTTTACTAAACCAAGGTCACAAGGGTTTTCTTTTATGTTTTCTTCTAGAAGTTTTATAGTTTTAGGCTTTTCACTTAGTTTTGTAATCCATTTCCAGTTAATTTTTGTTATGATGTGAGGTATGGCTCCAACTTCATTTTTTTCAAGTGGGTATCCAATTATTACAGTACCATTTGTTGAAAAGATCATTGTTTCTCCACTGAATTGCCTTTGTACCTTTGCTGAAAGTCAGTTGTTGATATATGTGTAGATCTATGTGTAGGTCTGGACCTTCTGTTCCATTGATTTGTGTGTTTGTCTTTACACCAATACCACACTGTCTTGATTACTATAACTTTATAATAAGTCTTGAAATCAGTAGTTTTAATTGTCAAATTTTGCTCTTCTTTGCATAGTTTAATGTGTACAACATGTTAATTTGATACATTTATATATTGCAAAATGATTACCACTGCAGTGTTAGCTAACACCTCCATCATGTCACGGAATTACCATTTCTTTTTTGTGGTGAAAACATTTAAGATCTACTCTCAGCAAATTTCAAGTATACAATACAACATTTTTGACTATAATCACCATGCTGTACACTAGATTCCCCAGAACTTATTCATCTTATAACTAGAAGTTTGTACCCTTTGACCAACATCTTCCCATTTCCTCCACCCCAAGCCCTTGGTAACCATTACTCTACTATCTGTTCTTCTGAGTTCAGCCTTTTTAGATTCTACATAAATGAGATCATACAGTATTTGCTTTCTCTGTCTGACTTATTAACATTTAGCATAATTCCCTCAAGGTTCATCCATATTTTTACAAAATTTCAGGGTTTCCTTCTTTCTCATAGCTGAATAATATTCCATTGTATATATGTATATCTTTACCCATTCATCCATTGATAGAAACTTAGGTTGTTTCCATATATTGGCTATTGTGAATAATGCTGCAGTGAATGTGGGAATACAGATATCTCTTCGAGATCTCACTCTTATGTTGGAGTAATAATTTTAAAAATTATTACTGTTAGAGTTCTGCTTCTGGCCAAGACGTAGCAACAGGGTCCAGATTTACCTTTCTCCCTGAAAGAACTGGAAAAACAGGCAAAATATATCAAACAATGCTTTTTAAGACACTGGATTTCAGGTAGAGAAGGAGAGTAATCCATGAGAGACAGGAAACATATGTGGCGAACCCCACTATTGCCGCAGATTACTGCCTTGAGAAAGTTTCTGGCCTATGGCACAAGAAGAGGGAAACAAAATAGAATATGGTGGCCTCTCTGACTAGAAGAGATGGGACTGAGAGTCTAGGAATACCAAGGTTGCTAGAGTTCAAAAGGACATATTACTTGAGAGAAGAGAACTGCACAGAGATAGAGCTTCAGAGATCTTCAGAAGGCTCCTTGAGTATTCAGTGGAGTACTGAGCAGTGCATGTGTGTGAGGAAACTACCCAAGACTGGGGAACCACCTGAAAGGATTAGAGAGAATGGTACTTAGTGTCTGCACAAAGCTGATAATAGTGCCTACTCTCAACAACCTGACTGTAAAGTCTCTCATGGAGAATTGTACTCAGAAAGTGCTTGCCCCGATAATAAGGAATAATGAACGTTAGATTAGACATGGTTCTTATCCCACTTGACACATTTAAAAAGCAATACCTAAAAGGATCAAACTGTTTCCAAATAATTTAGATATGTCTCACCAAAAAAAAGCTTAAGCATATTGATAGAAATACATAAATATTCAGCAACCAAAAAGGTAAAACTCACAAGGTCTTGCCTCCAATAAAAAATTACCAGGCATGCAAAGAAAAGGAAACTTCAACTTACAATGAGGAAAAAAAAAGAAATCAATAGAAACGGACCCAGACTGACACAGATGTTACAATTAGCAGAAATGGACAATCAAACAGCTATTAAAACCGTTTTCCAGGGCTTCCCTGGTGGCGCAGTGGTTGAGAGTCCGCCTGCCGATGCAGGGGACACGGGTTCGTGCCCCGGTCCGGGAAGATCCCACATGCCGCGGAGCAGCTGGGCCCGTGAGCCATGGCCGCTGAGCCTGCGCGTCCGGAGCCTGTGCTCCGCAACGGGAGAGGCCACAACAGTGAGAGGCCCGCGTACCGCAAAAAAAAAAAAAAAAAAACCCATTTTCCATATAGTCAAAAAGTTAAGGAGAGACATGGAAGATTTAAAAAGATACAACTCAAACTTCTGTTGATAAAAACTACAATGTATGAGGTGAGATGAAAAATATAATGAATGGGATTAATGGCAGATTAGACTTTTCAGAAGAAAAAGATGAATGAACTTGAAGACATACTAATAGAAATTATCTGAAATGAAACACGAAGAGTAAAAAATTGGAAAAAAGTGAACAGGACATTGGGGAGCTGCAGGACAACTTAAAGCACTCTAATATGCAATTATTATAACAGAGGGAGAAGAAAGACAGGGAAATAATGGCCTAAAAATTTCCAAATTTTATGAAAATAAATAACATATGGATGTAAGAATCTCAACCCAAGCACAAGAAATATGAATAAAACTACAACAAGGAATATCATAAACATCTCAAAGCTAGATATAGAGTGAAAATCTTAAAACCAGCCACAGAAAAATGACATGTTATGCACAGAGGAACAAAAATAAGGATTTCAGCAGATTTTTCATCAGGAAAAATGCAAGGAAGAAGATAATGGAGCAACGTCTTTAAAGTACTGAAATAGTAAACTGATAATGTGGAATGTTATGCGCAGTAAAAATATCTTTCAAAAATGAAGGCAGAACAGGTACTCAAACAAATATTTATGCACAAATGTTCATAGCAGCATTATTCACAATAACTAAAAATGAAACAACTCAAATGTTTATCAACAGATAAATGGATAAACAAATTGTGGTATTAACATGCAGTGGAATGTTATACAGCTGTTAAAAGGAATGAGGTACTGATATATGCTACACAATGGATGAACGTCAAAAACATTATGCTGTGTGAAAGAAGGCAGACAGAAAAGATTCACATATTGTATGATTTCATTTATATGAAATGTCCAGAATAGCTAAATCTATAGAGACAAAGCAGAGTGGACTGGAAGGAGAGGAATGGGGAGCAATTGCTTAATGGTTTTATTTTGGGTCAATGAAAATGTTTTGGAACTAGGTGAAGGTGATGGTTATACAAAATTGTGAATGTACTAATTGCTCCTAAAAGTTACACTTTAAAATAGTTAATGTTATGTGAATTTCACCTCAATAAAAATATATCAATTGAGCATGGTCTGGAAAACTCAATATACTAAAGGTGTGAATTCTCCCAAATTGGTATACAGATTTAATGCAATTTCTATCAAAATTTCAGTAAGAACTTTTGGAGATATAGACAACGTTATTCTAAAATTTATATGGAAAAGAAAGGAACTAGCATAGTTGTAGCAATCTTGAAAAAGAAGAACAAAGTAGGAAGAATCAGTCTATCTGATTTAAAGATTTATTATATATCTACAATCATCTAGATTGTTTGTCATTGGTGGAATGATAGACACATAAATCAATGGAAGGGAAGAGAGAACCCAGAAATAGACCCACACAAATGGTACAAACTGATCTTTGACAAATGAGCAACACTAAGTCAGTGGAGGAAAGGTAGCATTTCAACAAATGATACTGAAGTAATTGAGCATCCATAAGTCAAAAAAAAAAAAGAACTTAAACTTCACACTTTATGCTATCACTTCAAGATGGATCATGGACTTACATGTAATATGGTAAGCCATAAGACTCTCAGAAAAATAAAACCCAGGAGAAAACATTCAGGACAAGGGGCAAGTGAAGAGTTCTTAGACTTGATATCAAAAGCATGATACATAAAAGAAAAAGAAAGATAAATTGGACTTCATCAAATTTAAATATTTGCAAAAGGCCCTGATAAGAAGATGAGAAGACAAGCTACAGACCAAGAGAAAATCTTTGCAAACCATATATCCAACAAAAGATACATGTAAAGAAATCTCAAAGCTCAATAGTAAACCATCAATTACAAAAGGAACAAAAGACATGAACAGAAATTTCACCAAAAAATGAAAAATAAGCACATAAAAAGACACTCAGTATCATTTATCCATTAAGGAAAGGCAAACAGTCACAATGCAATATTAGTACACATCTCTCAGAGTGCCTAAAAAAAAATAGTGACAACAGCAAATACTGACTGGATGTGGAGAAGCTGAATCCCTTGCACTTTGCTGGTGGGGATGTAAAATGGTATAGCCACTCCATAAAACAACTTGGCACTTTCTTAAAAACTAAACATGTGTTGATGGGAATGTAAATTGATACAGCCACTATGGAGAACAGTATGGAGGTTCCTTAAAAAACTAAAAACAGAACTACCATACGACCCAGCAGTCCCACTACTGGGCATATACCCTGAGAAAACCATAATTCAAAAAGAGTCATGTACCAAAATGTTCATTGCAGCTCTATTTACAATAGCCAGGACATGGAAGCAACCTAAGTGTCCATCAACAGATGAATGGATAAAGAAGATGTGGCACATATATGCAATGGAATATTACTTAGCCATAAAAAGAAACAAAACTGAGTTATTTGTAGTGAGGTGGATGGACCTAGAGTCTGTCATACAGAGTGAAGTAAGTCAGAAAGAGGAAAACAAATACTGTATGCTAACACATATATATGGAATCTAAAAAAAAAAGAAAATGGTCAGAAGAACCTAGGGGCAAGATGGGAATAAAGATGCAGACCTACTAGAGAATGCACTTGAGGATACAGGGAGGGGGAAGGGTAAGCTGGGACAAAATAAGAGAGTGGCACGGACATATATACACTACCAAACGTAAAATAGGTAGCTAGTGGGAAGCAGCCGCATAGCACAGAGTGATCAGCTCGGCGCTTTGTGACCACCTAGAGGGGTGGGATAGGGAGGGTGGGAGGGAGGGAGATGCGAGAGGGAAGAGATATGGGGACATATGTATATGTATAACAGATTCACTTTGTTATAAAGCAGAAACTAACACACCATTGTAAAGCAATTATACTCTAATAAAGATGTTAAAAAAAAAAACTAGGGGGCTTCCCTGGTGGCGCAGTGGTTGAGAGTCCGCCTGCCGATGCAGGGGACACGGGTTCGTGCCCCGGTCCAGGAAGATCCCACATGCCGCGGAGCGGCTGCGCCCGTGAGCCGTGGCCGCTGAGCCTGTGCGTCCGGAGCCTGTGCTCCGCAACGGGAGAGGCCACAACAGTGAGAGGCCCTTGTACCGCAAAAAAAAAAAAAAAAAAACTAAACATGTACCTTTCGTATGACCCAGCAACTTCACTCCTGGACATTTAATCCAGAGAAATGCAAACATATGTTCATACAAAAACCTACATATGGATATTTATAGCATATAAATTGACTAATTGAACTTGATCAAACTGTAAAACTTCTGTTCTTCAAAAGATATAGTAAGAAAATTAAAAGGGAAGCCACAGACTGGGAGAAAAAATATTTGTAAATAGCATATCCAACAAAAGACTTGTATCCAGAATATATAAAGAACTTTCAAAACTCAAGATTAGGAAAACAAACAACCCAATTTAAAAAATGGGCGAAAGATTTGAAGAGACACTTCACCAGTGAAGGTATTCAAATGGCAAAGAAACACACAAAAAGGAGCTCAACATTATTTGCTGTTAAGGGAATGCAAATCAAAGCCACAATGTGCCACCATTACACACCCATTAGAATGGCTAGCATTTTAAAAAAATATTAATAATACCAAGTGCTGGCTAAGGTGCAGAGCAATTGGTGGGAATGCAAAATGGTCCACTCACTTTGCAAAATAGTTTGGGAGTCTCTTATAAAGTTAAGCATACCTACCATATGACCCATTGATCCCATGCCTAGGTATATACCCCAGAGAAATGAAAACATGTGTCCAAAGACTTGTATTCATAGCAGCTTTGTTAATAATATCCCCAAATTGAAAAGACGTCAGGGACTTCCCTAGTGGTCCAGTGGTTAAGACCCCACGCATCCACTGCAGGAGGCACAGGTTCGATCCCTGGTCGGGGAACTCAGATCCCGCAAGCCATGGGTGCAGCCAAAAAAAAAGAAAGGAAAAAGAAGAGACTCCAAATGTCAGTCAACTGGTGAATGAATAAACAAACTATGATGCATTGATACATACAACAACATGGATGAATCCAAAAGTATTATGTTAAGCGAAAGAAGACAGACAAGAGAAGTCTGTGTGATATATTCGTATGACATTCTGGAAAAGTCAAAACTATAGTGACAGAGAGCAGGTCAGTGGATGCCAAGATTGTGGGCAGGAGACTGATTGCAAAGGGCCACATGGGAGCCTTTCGGGATGTTGCAGGTGTTCTAAATCACGACTGAAGTGGTGGTTACATGACTATAGATTTGTCAGTATCCATTCAATTTTACACTTAAAATTGGCTAATTTTAGTGCATGTACATTATATGTCAATTAAGCTGATTAAAAAAAAATCAATAGGAGTCTCCTGATGCGATGCTCTGAGAAGACACAACACTACCTATGAAGTTTTTCTAACAAAAGTATTTAACTAGGATCTACTCTTGAATAAACTCTCAGGCTAGCCAGATTATGAGACAGTCTATAAGACAACCGGCCTGAAATATTGAAAAACTGTCAGTATCATGAGAGACAAAAGAAGGAGACTAAAGAGCCACAAGAACTAAATAACAATGTGTAATCCTTGATTGAATTCTGTATTAGGAAAAGGAAAACTATAAAGAATATAATTGGGACAATTGGGGAAATTTGAGTATGGACAATTTATTAGTTAATAGTACTACCGTATGAATGTTGTTTCCCAAGTATTTTGTTTATGTAAGAAGATGCTCTTGTTTTTAGGAGATACATGGTGAAGATTTTGGGGTGAAGTTCAAGTGTCAAAATGATTGCATCTATCAAGCGGTTCAGGAAAACAAAACAAAACAGAGAGGGGGAAGGGAGGGGAGGGAGAACGTATAAAAAGTTAAAGGAACTATAAACAATTGGTGAATATAGGTGGAGAGTATATGGGTATTCATTGTATTATTCTTTTAATTTTTCTGTAGTTTTGAAATTTTTCAAAGTGAAAATTTGAGAAATAAACTTGGTTTGAGACTTTGAGATTGCAAATTTTAAATCAAGATTTTAAAAAAATGTTGCATACTCAGTCATATGCTCTCACTAGAAATATTAATAAACAGAACAAAGTGTTTTTGTACCTTTAACAAACAAAAGTTTTCAATGTAGAAAAATTCAGTGGGAGAAGATACACATTGTTCAATACATTCATTAGAAGAACAGCTCTTTGGAAAAGAAACCTATATAGCCCACCTGAACATTAATTATACCTGGATTAAAGTTCACTGTCAAAATTCAAACCATAAAAATTGAACATTTATTGACTAAGTATATCCTTTGTACTTGGAGAAGACTTTCCAAGTATAAAAGACATTGAAGGGAGCAGAAAAAGATTAATAGATTTGATAATGAAATTAAAACTTTTGGAACATTGAAAACATAACATTAGACAATAAATGGTTTAAGCAGATACAACAAATGATGGCTTATCAGATTTATCTCCAATATGTAAAAATAATATCATACACATTTGGTAAGGAATATTCTAGGACTAATGGAAAATAAGCCAAGAATTCAGTCACAAAACAGAAATAAAAACGGCTGACAAACCTAAAATTGTATTTAACCTTAAATGGAGTCAGAGAAATATAACTGGAATACTATAATGAGTCTATTTCTATGAAATCAATGTCATAAATTTTTAAAAAGTGGTAATTTCCCTATTGCTGAGGAAAATGGGGAATCCATACTTTCTCTCATTTCTGGTGGTACAAGTTTTCTAAAAAGCAATTGGAGAATATCTATTTAGAGCCTTAAAATATCCATACTCTAGTAAGACAACCTAAGGAAATAATCAGAGATGCAGACCAAGATTTATGCACTAAGTTAATCTTTGTAACATTATATAAAGTAGTGAGGATATGGAAGTAGCAGGAATGGCTTGTGATTAGGGGTCGATTAAATCCATTTCAGTACGTACAAGAAAACAATATGATGCAGTGATTAAGAAGCATTATGAAACATTTTTTAATGACATGAGGAATTACTAAGATATAAATACTAAGGGAAAAAAATCAGAGTTCAAAATTTTATATCAAGAAAATCTCAACCGTTTAAAAATATATGCTTAGAAAAGAGTTTGAAGGAAATAGTCTATAATGTTCGTAGTAGTTATTTCTGGGTAATAGGACTTAATTGATTTTTCCTTTGCACTTTTATAAATTCATATTTTCTTCAGACTATATGTTTGACCTATATTAGGAACACTGACAACATTATTAATAAGAAGAGACGTGGTTTCTGCTCTCAGTTGGAGAAGGAAAGACTGTACCTAAACCTTGCTGGATCGGCCCTGGGGCCATCTTGTCCAACTTGTCCCATTCAGGATTCCCTTCTGTGGTACCCCTGCCCATTGATCCCTCATCTGCCACGGAACACTTCCTGGGCTGGGGAAGGTGGGGAGGGCACAGATAATTTCAGGCAACCCATTTACTGCATAGACAATCCTGATGGTTTGGGAGTTCCTCTCTATTGAGCTGAAATCAAAATCTTCTAAATGTAATATAACGTCCCCTCACTGCCCTTGGGCCAGCTAAGAGTGAGTGTACTACCCTTCACCTCCAAATATCCAAATCCAACCATAGAGGACTCCACCGCAACTATTCTTCCTGTGTCCCAGTTTTCAGACCCTTTGAGATCATGGACACCCTAACCACACTACTCAAAGTGTGGTCTGTGGACCAGCAGCATGGACATCACTTGGAAGCTTGTAGGAAGTTAGACTTCTGAATGAAATCTGCATCTTAACAAGATCCTCAAGTGGTTTGTGGTCACATCGGACTTGAAGAAGCACTGACCTTGAGGAGAACACATTCTCATTTGTCAGCATTTCATTTAATAGGTTCTCTCCAGACTGAAGAATATTCCAATATTTTTGAGGCATACAAAGTGATTGTTAGCTCTTCTGATATGTCCATTCATCATGGAAACCAATATTTATAGAGCTTGTAGCTTTATGCAAGCCACTGTTGTCAGGCACTGTTAAGTGGAAGACAGATGTGAAAAATTAAATCACTGTAAAGATCTAAGAGTTTCAGGCCCCAGTGGAAGAGTTGTTGTGAGACATAAGTGATAAATGGAAAAAAGATGATATGGACAACAATGGCTGTTAAGACTAAGAGATCTTCTGAGAACAGGGAGGTTACAGAGGAGTGAGCTTGTATCTGGGCTTGTAACGATTAAATGCCCCTGGTAAGGGGCTGCACTGTGATCAGCTCATTTCTGGGTATCGTCATGTGGATTTGTGCTCTAGGACAGGGGTTCTCCAACTTTGAGGAGTATCAGCCTCACTGGAGGGCTTGTTAAGACACAAATTCCTGAGCTTCTCAAATTGTCTGAGTTTCTCATCCAGTGGATCTAGAGCAAGGCCCAAGAATGTGCATTTCTAACAAGTTCTCAGGTGATGCTGACGCTGCTGGTCTGGGGAATGACACATTTGAGAACCACTAATTTGGAGGAAATAGCATGGGTCTTGGAGCCAGTTTTTGTTCTGCTACTTAATTTAGGTGGCAAGTAACTTTTTCTTTTTCAGGTTTCTCTTTGAGTAGAGAATTATAATGCCGATTTTACAAGTGTTTGGGGCAAGTAAAGGAAGTAAAGGTCTATGAAAGCACCTTAATACATTGCCTGGTATATTGCAGGTACTACTAGTTTGACTTAGTTTCCATTCCCTTCCCCAAAGTAATCTTAATTGATGGTGTTAACTGCAACATCTTTGGGAGCAAAGGAATAGTGGGGTTTTTTGTTTGTTTGTTTTGCGGTACGCGGGCCTCTCACTGTCGGGGCCTCTCCCGTTGCGGAGCACAGGCTCCGGACGCGCGGGCTCAGCGGCCATGGCTCACAGACCCAGCCGCTCCGCGGCATGTGGGATCCTCCCGGACCGGGGCACGAACCCGCGTCCCCTGCATCGGCAGGCGGACTCTCAACCACTGCGCCACCAGGGAAGCCCCAGGAATAGTGTTTTGGGTGTGAAGGGCACCTGGCAGTGGGCACATGCCCTTTGTGGAGAACCTGGGGGTGAGCCTTTATACCATTGGCACAAATTGGTTAGTGTCTTTCGTGTGGCTCTTCTGGCTGTCTGTTACTCTGATGGCATTCATATTGCCTGGCAGTGCGTAAAAACGAAGATACGTCAGGACTTAGAGAGACCAGTGCCATTCCAGGTAGTATAGTGCCTAAAGGAATGATCTGAGAAATTGGAAACTAGAACTTACATTTCACCGGGGAAAGGTAAAAATCTATTTCTAGCTTATTAGAACTGAAAATTCTAAGGTAACTTCCTTAGACCTTTCTATTTTTAGGAAATTCAAGCAAGCCTATATATTTGGAAGAATGTAAATGTAGACCTTTCTCCTTTCTCTAATAGGGATCCTCAAATGTCAAGACCATGACCAAAATGATTTGGCAACTGAACCTATGCATCCCCATCACAACTTCTTTGGGAAGTACTAGAATTCTTAAAACCCTGAGGTGTTTTTATTCGGGTGCATTTATTCATTTGAATTTTATTGTTCGCACTAACAGGACGCATTAAGAAAAAGAAGACCTCTCTGTGTGATCCCCAAATTGACATGGGAAATTGATGGATTCTCCTTGTGCCACCATTTGTCCTTGAGTCTCTATGGGAATTTGTGTATTAGGTTACAGACGACAGCTAATTAATCACATAGCAAACTTTTGAAGATTAAGACATAGAACAGGTACATTTTGGTGGATGTGGAGGAAAGAAAGGATCATTCTAAAGCAGAAGTCATTGCCCAGTTGAGTTTGGGACACTTAGGGGTCATCTTCAGGACATCTGAAAGAAGGACATCAAGCAGGAGAATGAGGTAGGAGAGGGGGCAAAGTTTTTCCACGCTGCAGTCTCACTTGAGACTAGACTAGGGCCTGTTCTTGTTTCTTTACTGTCTCAATAGCTGTACTTTAACAGAGAAAA
The DNA here is from genome assembly GCF_963924675.1 of Phocoena phocoena. Classification (NCBI taxonomy): domain Eukaryota; kingdom Metazoa; phylum Chordata; class Mammalia; order Artiodactyla; family Phocoenidae; genus Phocoena; species Phocoena phocoena. The sequence goes on along the minus strand of NC_089240.1, from coordinate 38,827,107 downwards.
CATGTCACCTCCCAGATTATGTGTCTTTACTGGCTCCACTGGTTGCCTTCTGGATCAGATTTAAACTGCCTATTTCAAGAGCAGCCAGGATCCCTTCACTCCAGTGGTGCATTGTATAAATAGCCATCATGGGCAATTAGTGTCTCTGACTTTATTCTCTCTAAATAACGTGGTTGAGTGATGTTTAATATATTTCAGTTTTTCCCTCCCCAAATCATGTCAAGTAAATTATGTTTTCTTATGCCTTGCAAAGTTCATGCATATATCACTTCAACTGTGATTAAAAAGGATAAAGGGGTTAAAAAAAAAAAAGGATATGAACCAGCCACTCAATAACATTTCATGAGCTTAAGACTGTTTCGGTCAGAAGATTTCCTTAGGAAAAAATTTCTATTTTTTTTTTTTTTACAGAAGACATTTTATTTTTATATAGTGAATATTAAGTTACTATATAACATTAAATGGGAATTTTTGATTGTTTATTATTCTTGTCTTTCTTGCCCACCCACACACACCAGTGTTACATATCCTTGTTGCCCGGAATCACTTTAAGCCATCCATAACTCTGCACTCCCTTAACCCCAATGGCCGAACAAGAAGTCTGAAAATCAAGGGAGAGAATATTCTCACCTTGTTGGGTTCTCAAGAAATTAACAATATCTGAGGCTCAGTGCCTGAGGCAAAGACTGACTGAGAAGGAGGGGGTTCTAACAGCACTTGGAAGGGGCAGCATGTCACCTAAGTGCCAGGGTATGGTCACAGTAACCACACCCACGAGTGCTGTGCAAACCCTTCTTTACCAGCCTGTGCTCTAAGACTTACCATTTGGGCAACAGGATGATGTAATTCCACTGTTTCGTCTTGCATTCGATTGTGTTTCATAATCACTGCAGGGCAGGTGGCCACCACAGGCCTAAAGGCCAAAAGGCTCAAAATTTGTCCCAAAGGATGACTTCAAAATACTGCCTGCGGACACCCCCTCAGCTGCTTTGTCAGCACCCCATGCCACCACCCAACCCTGCAGCGTCTTTCCTTAGTGCTCATGGCCCTCTTGGTGTTGCTGTTTCTACTCACCACCTGCCCCTGGGCTCCTTAACTTTGTCTGCTCATACAGACTTGTGTGCTACTGAGCTGATGATCACCCAGCCTACTGCCAACCTAAGCCCTGAAGAATCATCTCAGCCCCATCCAAGACTCTGTCTTCCAGAGGGCCAGAGCAGGCGAAGGCAGGCTTGGGCCCTTCTGCACAGGAGAAGAGATGTGTGAAAGAACTGGGTATGAAGAGGACTTGTAGAGTAGAAGCTGACGGTGGCTCATCAAAGAACGCTCAGCAGTCACCATTTGCATGTACTCTGACCTGATGGCTTCCTACTTCAAGTACCTAGGGCTCTGCCTGAGTGCTTTCTCTGGCCTCCACAGTGACCTAGATTTGCCTAGGGGCGCGCCGGAAGTGACAGGCAGTTGATGGGTCTAGTGGTAGCCCTCAACGAAAGACCGACAGAAATTGGCGGATAATTCCCCAGGTACTTCAGCTCTTGGGCAGGATAGCCCTGAGGTGTTCTCTATGCAGTCCTCCAGAGGCCCCCAGTGAGATTGGACCCCAGTTGCCCACAGCAGTAATCTTCTCTTTAACTAACTCTGTATTGGTTTCCCTTTTTTCCCTGTCTTACTTACTGCCTCCTACGCTATTGCTTCCTGGCATTACCCGTCAAATCCTTGTCTCTGGGTTTGCTTCTGAGGGAACCCAAGATAAAAGCTAAAACATGGGATGTGTGAGGTTGTGACTGCACACATCAGCTGGGACCCCGGTGGGGAGGCCCTAAATGTCATGTTGAGTTGAGACTTTATTCCATGGTGACTGGGTGGTGAGTGCTTGATCAGACTCCTATGCTAGAGGATCATTCTGGAAACAGGGAGAAGAATGGATAAGAGCAGTGGTTCTCAAAGTGTGGTCCCTGGTCCATGAATATAAGAATCATCTGGAAACTTTTAATACTGCAAATTCTTGCTTCCACCTCAGACCTGCTGTATCATACAATCTGAGAGTGAGGCCCAGAAACCTGTGCTTTAATAATCATCCCCCCCAGGTAAATCTGATGCCCCTAAAGTTTGAGAACCCCTGGATTAGAGTCTGGAGGAGAAGCTAGCAGCATGAAGACCGTGTATCAGGCTGAAGTGAGGGTCCTACTGAAAGACTATTAAGGTCTGAACTATAAGTTTTGATTCCCTTCTCCCCATTCTTTTTGCCTTGGACTTTGTTCTGCATTCAGAGTGTGCTTAATAAATATTTTGGCCTGATGTCTCCCATCCAATTATCAAATAAGTGGGAGCAGCAATGAGAGGGGCAAGGATGGAGAGAGGTGGGGTCAGGTGATGTGTGGTTCATATGAGGTTCAGCCACCACTGACCACATGGCATTTCCAGCATTATTCCTTTCTCAGTTCTAGGGACAAAGTCTTCCCCTAAAGAAGTTGGGGCATTGGCCAAAGCTGATGTCTTCTTTAAGATATCAGTAGCTACTCCCTCTTCAGAAATCAAGATCCCATGACTTGTGTGTATGCAGCCTGAGAAGTATTGTAAATCCGAGTATGAAATCCCCATAAACTGAGCAATAAAAGTTTTTTAACAGAAATTACTTCCTGAGAAAGGGAACATTGTGTGTGGACAACAGGGAGGGATAGAGTTCTGGGAACATGAATGGGAGGTTTCCTGCTAAGTGGCCTCAAATCCGAAACTAGTTTGTGTTAGTTTGAGACCTAATCCATATTATTATTATTTGTTATTGCTTGAAAACCTTTTTTTTCCTTTTATTTTCAGAGTCAGCTTGACCAGTGTCTCTATAAGTCATGAGTTTCAGAACCCCTTAATTATGCCCTGCCACCTTGTCCAAAGGCATCCCAGACCCTCAGTGCCTGCTTATGGAGCTGTGGGAACTCAAAGTCCCCCAATAGTCCCCAGGGCTGGGGTGGGTGAGGGAGACGTAGTTGGCAATGGCCCATCCCACTGGGGTACCACCTCCCAGAACAACAAGGCCTTTGACTGAGGCCTTCACTGGAAACTGGATGACATTCTTTGGGCCAAAAGGAGCAATTGGAAAGGTAGTTTTGTGGGTTGGATTCTAAGCCAGAGCTGAAACTAGGCTGTAGCAAGGCTGAAAGAAACCTGGCAGAGGAGGAAAAGGCCCTCCCTGTGCCAGGAACTGCATGAACCCAAGACCAATCAAACAGAACCAGTGTGGTGAGGAAATATTTCTGACTGGCAAAGATGGCTCCACTGTCTGGTGATTTACCGTAAGTGGTAACGGCCAACCTCCTGCTTGGTGGAGTGTGGCCTGTTGAAGGAGAGCCTGGCTGGAAGGATTGCTGTGTTATTTCTCTTTGACCTGGAAAAAAAGTATGCCTCTTCAAGAGGAACTATAGAGGGGAAATCTTTTGTGATTGTAAAACCTTAAAAGGGCAGTGTATGCCCTTCTTAACCAGACAGATTGACTTATCGCTTGAGCTATGTTTCATAAAATTAATGAAAATAAAGATGTATACGGACAAGAATTTACTAGGCATATGGATACTTTTTCATTAACAAAGAAAAATAATTAGCTTAAAGAGCAGGCTACGGTTGGCTACACCAAGGGATTTTTCAGGGTTGCTTTGTAGATTAAATACAAAGCTGTTGTAAAATGACTAAGTGCAAAACCTCGTATCAGATAGAAAGACTAATGGGGCCAGTGTTGGCCCTGGGCTGGAGAGAACAAATCCACAGGGCCAACTTGGCCCTTTGAAAGCTCCCATAGCAGAGGGGCCACTGGTTGTGACCATTTCTCTCCACTGAGCCCTTGGCTTTTGCAGCATTGTTTCTGGTTGTCATAACAACCAGCTGTGGAATAAAATTCTGCGCTTTTTTTCCAACAGAAGTTAATCCTCCAAAGACATATCTTAATTAAGGTAGCGTAAGAAAAATAGCAACAATAACTCTAAAAATGATGCAAGATAAATATGGGCATACCTTGCAGCTTAATTTATTGTGACTTTAAAAGGGTTGCAAGAGCTCGCCTTGCTTCTGTGAAACATAGTGCATTTCTGCAATTCCCCTGTTATAAATTAATATAGGCCATTAGGGATGAGGCTAATGGTGGATGAAGACTAGCTCATGGGGAATATGCAGCACCTGAGAAAATGAACAGCTGTGGTGTATGGACCCCCAACCAGGTCTGCAAATGACACAACGTGTCACAAAACTAGTCCCCACAGAGGCATATTAATTTCTAATAAATAAACCCAGCCACTTAAAAGAAAAATTTTCTTTCCTCTATAAGCATGTTCCCATGTCGCTTTATCCAGAGGAGTTTTGGTATAGGCCCATCTTAAGCCAATCTGGGTGAATGCTCTGTGCTGACACTTGGCTCTTCCCTCTTGGAAAGTCTAAATTCCCAGCTGAGACTATGTGCTAATGAGAAGAAAAGCTAACGTATTTGCAGGCTGGCTACCCATTATGAGCATACCCCCAAAGTTTCCCTTTCAGAAATATAAGAGAGCCTCAGAAACTTTCTAACTCCCGGTGCAACAAAGTAAAATCTGGGGAGTTTTGGGGGTAATAGCATTAGTTGAAACAATATATCAGTTTTGGTTTTCTCCCTTGTACAGGCATACAAGGTTGCTGAGAGAGGATTGAGGGAGTTTAGCAATTTACTGGGAGAGGCTTGAGATAAAAGACAAACCTCATGCCCCTACAGATTTCTCATTAGAAATGTAATCACATTGACACTGAAAAACCAAGACCAAATCTTAGACTTACAATGGCTTTATGGACTCAGAAAAGCAAGGCCACCGCACGTCTGAGGACTGAATATGCGTGCTGTTTTCCTGCAGACTGAATCAATCTCTGGGCAAGCCATACCTGGGTGAGCTGCTGACTTCAAAGCCTCCATCCCCCACCGCCATCCCCAACCCTAGCGTGGCTTCACTCTTCTTTAGTACTTTTTAGATTTAAATGTCCAGTCCTGCCTTTCCGCACCCAGGAAAGTAAATGTAACCTCCCTTTGTGTGAATAATAATAATAATAGTATCCCACAATAATTTAACACAGAAGGATGAACATGCATCTGGTGTTAAGAATTTTGACTTATTGCATCAGTCCTGGCCTCCCAAATAACTCTCGTTGCCTGCTTACACACACACACACACACACACACACACACACACACACACTCTCTCTCTCTCTCTCTCGCTCTCTCTCTCTCTCATGGCCAAAGACAAGCACTGAATGATTGGAGGTGGATGTACCCTTGGAGAGCCACATTGTACCTGCTAGGCAGCTGTGTGTATCACATCATACCAGGTGATCATCTGGGCTGCCTGGAGTCTCTTGAGTGTAAAAGGAACTGCCATTTGTAATACCTTCCATTGAATGGAAAGTTAGTTTGATTTTTCTCACTTCGTTTCAATAAGAGAACAATTGACTAGGTAATCAGCTAATGATAAATCACAGTAATGGCCGATGCACCAAAGCTTGGTCCAGTCCAGAGGTGAGGCTGATGTAGGATAAAAACAAAGCATACAACTTGTTTACTATAAATTAATTTCTTCCTAAAAATCGTCAACGTCTCTCCGAAGGCATCTCCCTTTTATTAGAACAACCGTGACACAGTTTTCAGAAAATGGGATCAGGACCATAAATAAGCTAGTAAGCCACCATTTGTGACCCCAAGAAATACAGGATGGTGTCGTGTCTTTCACAGGTAATTCAACATAGAGGGTGGTTTTCTCCAAGTGGGAGGAAGAATAGGTAAGAAGGAGTCTGTTCCTTCAAATTCATTGCAATTTTGTATTGGTCATGCAGGAAGTTGGCTACTGTAGGATCAATGGTTGAAATAGGAAACAATCTTGACTGATCATTGATTTCCTTATCTTAATTGAGAGGATATCATATATGGAATTGTAAGGGAGGAAAAGTAATTTTCCCTCTACCCTTTTAGTTCTTGGATAAGACCATCCTTTTATTAAAAGACAGATTAACAGGAGAAAAACAAACAGAAGTTTAATAACATGAATACCTCTTATATAAATGGAAGATACGCAGGAGAGCTGAGTAACTCCAAAATGGCCCAAGCCACCACCTTAAATACCATCTCCAGCTAAAGCAAAAGAAGATGTTGTGTGTTTGGGGGTGTGGGGGGAGGGGGGGTGCAGGGGCCAGGTATGGGTGGTTATCAGGAAAAGCATAGTAAACGAGGGTAAGGTTGTTATACACATTCAAGTCAGTTGCCATCTTCATTGATAAGAGTTTCTAGAGATTTAGTCATCCTTCTCTTCCTGGTACATAGAGGGAGACACCCCTACAAATGGAGATTTGCCTTATAAATATAAATATCTCTTACAAAATGGTAACTTTTATTGGTTTTCAAAGCTTCTCCCATGTCTGCTGGTTTTTAAAAAATAACCAGCTCAATTTGAGTTTATTTTTGTATATGATTTGAGAAAGTAGTCCAGTATGATTCTTTTGCATTTGGCCATCCAGTTTTCCCAACACCATTTATTGAAGAGGCTGTCTTTTCCCCAATGTATATTCTTGCCTCCTTTGCCATCAATTAATTAACCATGTAAGCATGGGTTTATTTCTGGGCTTTCTGTCTTGTTCGATGACCTATGTGTCTGTTTTTATGCCAGTACCATACTATTTTGATTACTATAGCTTTGTAGTATAGTCTGAAGTCAAGGAGCATGAGTCCTCCAGCTCCATTCTTTCTCAAGATTGTTTTGGTTATTTGGTGTCTTTTGTGTTTCCATATAAATTTTAAAATTATTTGTTCTAGTTCTCTGAAAAATGGCCTTGGTATTTTGAAAGGGATTGCTTTGAATTTCTTCTACTTAGCATCTCACTTAATTCCCCCCACAACCATAGGAATTATCCAAAGGCAAATTCTCAGTCTTCATATTACTTATTGCCAGTAATTGACCCAATGGATCACTTCCTCCTACTTGAAACACTTTTATTAGCATCCAGGACACTCGGTTCTCTGAGTTTTCATCTTATCTCTGGTCTTCTCATTCTTCCTCATTTACCTGACTTCTAATTGTTGGAGTGCCCCAGGCCTCAGTTCTTGGACCCCTTCTCTTTTCAATCTAAACCCACTCCTTTGGTGATCTCATTTAATCTGAATAACTGTTTCAATATCATAACTATCCAATCTAAATGGTTGAAATATCATAAATATCATGCATTCACACACACATAAAATTCCCAGAACTTCCAGGGCCGACCAAGATAGAGTAAGCTTACTTAGTCTATTGCTCCCACTGATGACAACTGAAAACTCTGGGCAGAATATACAAAGCAACTACCTGATGACTCTGGTAAGTAAACAGTAGCAATCAAAACTGGAAGAATGACCAGTACCAGGGATATTCCTTTTCTTTTTTTCTTCTTGTGTCTCTGGACTTGATATGAGGGTGGCCTGGAGATCTGAGTCACAGAATTTTCAAATGCGGGTGGGCACCCATAACTCCAATAGAAATCCCACTCTTTCTGGCCAGAGGATTGGAGAAAGAGATCCCTGAGAGCCAACAGTAAGTTGGGGGGGTGGGAATCCTCATTTTTTGCTTTTTTCTCTTTTTGTCTTTCCTGGCTTTGTCTTGGAGGCCAACCCCAGTTGTGGATCTGTACTGCTGTGGTGACAATGTTGGTCACCACATTGTGGTGGTGCACCAACAGGTGGTGCAGATACCTGAACCTTGTCTGTCTGACTAGTGGCACCAGAAAAAGGAATCCCTCTGTGTGAAGAGTGTAGGAGGAAACCCCATTATTTTTTTTCTTGCTGCTTCACCCTGAGGGTGGCTCCAGTGACATAGAATTGTAAGACAGTGTGGTGGGGGAGGGAGGGCTAAAAGTCTGAGAAAAATCCATTTTTCTGGCCAAAGGAATTGGAAAAGGGGGATCTTGGGAGCCAGAGAATGTGGAGAAAATCCCAGAGAGAAAAGAATTGGAAAAAGGAATCCCTCTAATTCTGTGTATGAACTAACACAAATCCTGGGCTCACCACCAAGCTGTGCATGAGCAGCACAGACCCAAAAGGAGCAGAGTAAAATCTCTGAGAACTGAGCTGTGATACAAACCACTCCCAAGTCCCAAACACACTCCTGAGTCACATATACTGGGCAGTAGAAACAATGGCATTGAATCCTGAAATGATATTTGAACCACTGCCCACAGAAAGCAGGACAAAACTTATGGTCTTAACCTAAGGTGTTTACTTCCTGCTAAAACAACAACAAATCTATTGACATTCCATTCTCAAGAGGATTTTAGCAGGATCCAGTCTCAGAATATAATAGTCAATATGTCCAGAAAGAAATCTAAAATTATTTAACATAAAAAGAGCCAGAAAAATCTGACCAATTCTCAAGAGAAAGAACAATAAACAGATGCCAACACCGTGATGATCCAGATGTTTGAATTAGCAAAGACTTTCAAGCAGCTATCATAACCATGTTCCATGAAGTAAGGGTGAACATTCTTGAAATGAATGGAAAGATGAAAACTCTCAAGAAGGAAATAGAAACTATTAAGGAAGGAACCAAATTGAAATTTAGGACTGAAAAATATTATACCTTAAAATAAAAAAAAAATCACTGGATAACTTCATAGAGGAAAAAGTAAGTGAACTTAAATATAGGTAATTAGAAATTATCCAATCTGGAGAACTAAAAGAGGATTAAAATTTAAAAAGAAAGTAGAGATTCAACAAATGCTGCTGGAAAAATTGGACACCCAATATGCAAAAGAGAATGTACCTTGACTGTACCTCGAGGCTTGCAAAAAATTAACTAAAAATGGTTCAGAGACCTAAATATAAAAACATAAATCCATCAGACTTTTAAAAGGAGATAAAGGAGAATATCTTTGTGACCTTGATTTAGGCAATGAGTTCTTGGATATGAAACCAAAGTCATGATCTGTAAAAGAAAAAAAATGATAAACTGGGATTCATCAACATTTAAAACTTTTGGGACTTCCCTGGTGGTCCAGTGGTTAAGACTTCACCTTCAAATTCAGGGGGTGCAGGTTCGATCCCTGGTCGGGGACCTAAGATCCCACATGGCTCGTGGCCAAAAAACCAAAACATAAAACAGAAGCAATATTGTAACAAATTCAATAAAGACTTTAAAACTGGTCCACATTAAAAAAAATCTTAAAAACTATTTAAAATTTTGCTCTGCCAAAAACACTTTTAAGAGAATAAAAAAACAAGCTACAGACTTGGAAAATATATTTACAAATCACATATCTGACAAAGGACTTGTAAGCAAATTATATAAAGAATTTTCCATACTCAACAGTATGAAAACAAATAACCCAATTAAAAATGGGCACAGATTTTAATGGATACCTCACCAAAGAAGAAATTTGTATGGAAAATAAGCACATGAAAAGACACTCAACATCATTATTCATTAGGGAAAGGCAAATGAAAACCACAATGAGATACTATTACACACCTGTTAGAGTGGTTAAAAATAAATTTAAAAAATAATTTGAAATCTGATATTGCTGTGGGAAACACAAAATGGTACAACCACTTTGGAAAACAGTAGGCAGTTTTGAAAACATATACTTACTGGATGACCCAGCAATCCTACTCCTCATTATATATTCAAGAAATTTGAAAACTTTTGTTTACACAAAAGACCCTGAATGTTTATACTAGCTTTATCATAAATGCTAATAAGGGGAGACAACCCAGATGTCCTTCAACGGGTCAATGGATGAACAAACTATGGTACATCCATACAGTGGAATTGATAAACACGACATGGATGAATCTCAAATACATCGTGCTGAAAAAAGAAACCAGATTCAAAATGCTACATACCGTATGATTTTATTTATATGAATTATGGAAGAGGCAAAACTCTAGGTTTGGAGAATAGATCAGTGGTTGCCAAGGGCTGGAGATGAGGGGTGAGTCTGAGTACAAAAGGGTGACATAAGGGATTTTATTAGGATAATGGAACAGTTCTGTATCTTAACTGTGGTGGTGGTTATATGACTATGTATTTTTCAAAGCTCATAAAACTGTACAACAGAAAGCAAGAATTTTTCTGTAAGTTAAGAAATAAAGTAAAAAATTTTTCCATATGTAAATCTCCAGATCAGAAATGTCCCCTTCAGTCATATATCTATCTGATATCTGCACTTGGATGTTTAACAAGCATCTTAAATCTAACGTGTCCTAAAGCAAACTCTTGATCTTTTCCCCCAAACCGGTTCCATCTACAGCCTTCCCCAACTCAGTTGATGGCAGTTCCATTCTTCTAGTTGCTCAGGCCAAAATGCTCAGAGCCATTCTTGACCTCCCTCTTTATCTTATATCCCATATCCAATCTACCGTAAATCCACTTGTTTCCATGCCTCAAAAACATATTCAGAATCTCATTTCTTCCACTCCTATCAGCCTGGTCCAAGCCATCATTGTTTTACAATGACATTACCCCTAGACTCACTGCTTGTGTTGGGCACAGAGATGTGCCACCCAGTTGCCTCTTCCAGGAAAGACTTGCTGTTCCTCTGTGGGAAGCGCCATCAGCAGAGAGCCTTCAGCTGTTAACTCCTTCAGAGTCCACTTCAGCTGCAGACTCCCATCACTCCTGCCACTCCAAAGACACAAGCTTCCTGGCTCTTTTCCAAGCAGACAGGCAAAAGACCTGCCTCAGAGCCTTTGCACCTGCTGTTCTCTTGCTTAACCACTTCTTCGATACCCTCTGTATTAATCTCCTAGGGCTGCCATGAAAAACACCACGAGCTTGGTGGCTTAAAACAAAAGAAATTGATTCTCTCATAGTTCTGGAGCCAGAAGTCTGAAATCCAGGTGCCACAAGGCCATGGTCCCTCTGAAGGCTCTAAGAGAGAATCCTTCCTTGCCTCTTCCAGCTTCTTTGGTCCAGGTGTTTCTTGGCTTGTGGCTGTATCACTCCAATCTTTGCCTCCATCTTCTCGTGGCTTCTCTGTGTCTGTCTTCTCCCCTTCTCTCTTACAAGGACACATGCCATTAGATTTAGGGCCCACCCGGATAATCCAGGATGATCTCATCTCAAGAACTTTAACTTAATCACATCTGCAAAGACCATTTTTCCAAATAAAGTCACATTCATAGGTTCCTGGATTAGAACATGGACATAACATTTTGGGGGCCACCATTCAACCCACTCCACCCTGTTAGCTCACTCCTTCACTTCCTTCAAATCTTTCCTCAGTGTACGACCTCCCCACCCCCAACCCTACTTAAAGTGGAAACTTCCCTACTGCCATCCCCTTCCCTCCTTAATTTATCTCCATAGCACTTATCACCATCTGATATGTTGTATATTTTACTTCTTTATTCTTCATTATTATATTAAGCCTCCCTCTCCATTAGAATCAGCAAGGGTTCTTAAATCTATTGTATTCACTGCTGTACCCCCATCCCCTAGAACAGTGCCTGCTGCAGTAATAGTGTTGAATGAGTAATTATCCCTATTTTACAAATGCTTAAGCAGGCATAGAGAGACCGAATAATTTGTCCAAATGTGGCATGTCAAAGCAGGTTTCTCACACCAAAACCCATGCCTCTAATGTGATGACAAACCATCAAGACCAGGACAATTTCCTACTGTGGCAGTGACCTCCAGGGACATCTGTTGTCTCAGGGTTGAGGAAATATTGAATTGACTTCTTACCCTTAGACTATCTGGAACACATGAAGTACTTCCCACATCTAAAGGTCTTTTCTGCTCTCCGTTTCTCTCAGTAGCATTCCCTGTTAAAGAAGTTTTCCCTTCTAACTAGCCTAACTCTTTCATGTGGCAGTGGAGGTTCATTTCTTCTTCTGTCCTGAGTGGCAAGAGAGAGCAGCTGCTCTTTCCAGTCCCCTTGCATTTGGAGATTATTATTAAGTCGCCCTGTGGGCATTACTCGTCCAGACAAAACATGCCAGACAAGTTCTTTTAGTTTTTTCCAGAAATCTCATTTTATAGTTTCCCTCCATCTCCCTTCTCCCCTTCCCTGCAATGGGTTTCTGATAAAATGCAGGATGAGATTTTTGGCTTGTAGTATGCACTGCCCTTAGGTGATGTTCTATAAATAATGAATGGAACAGAACAACATTTGCAAAAATGCATGTTTTGGCACAAATTCAGTTAATGGTATTGGCACTTGCTAACTTAGCAAATAAATGCATTTTCCCTGGCACCCAACGCTGGTTTCCAGCTCTTAATGCTTATTTTCTGGGAGTTCTATTTACAAACTGTACTTTCATAAATAGCAGAGAATGTTCAGAGGGAGAAGGGAGAGGCAAGTGATTGTCCCACCCAATTCCCAGGTAGGGAGACTGAGGTGGGAAGGGACTCTGCCCCTCCAGGATGGATGGACAGCCTGGGGCTTCCCATAGTGGGTCACACTGATTCATAAAGCTCCAGAGGCCAAAGGCATTTGCTCATTCCATCATGCAAGCTGCTCTGGAAAGCAAGGCCAGATAAAATCCAAGCCGATGTTTGGATGGACATTATTCTGTGCTCCGTCAGCCAGATTCTCAGCCTATGAAGCTTTGTGGCAATGTGTGTGGAGCCTCATCTCAGGCTAGTTGATGGGAATTTCTACAATAAGTGAAGCTGAAGCCAAATTCTCAACCAATATAACTCTGTGAATTCCCATAGAATTACATCAGTTGAGAATCTGGCCTATGTGTACATGCATGTATATAACTCACATTATTTTGTGAGGTCAATCATAAAGATGACCATAAAAGTAGAGATGACCATAAAAGTCTCTTCATTACATTACCATCTTAGACTGAGATTCCATAGTGGGATAAAAGGAAAATTATATGTGTTTCTGTGTATATGTGTATATACATATATATATATATATATATATATATATATATATATATATGTGTGTGTGTGTGTGTGTGTGTGTGTGTGTGTATATAAATAAACACATACATATATACACACATGCACATATATACATATATATACTGGATTCTGTACAAGAGTAAGGAGACTCCATGCTATTCAAATCCACTGGGGGCAGTTGTGACTTTTTTATTTTATTTTATTTTGTTTCTGTCTTCCCAGAAAGTTTTGTTTTCCTCCATTTTTTGTTTGATTGAGGTATGATGAGCCCAGTTTGGGACGGTTCTAATCAACCCTGGACAGATGAGTTCTTTAAATTGCTCAGAAAGCGCTTGAGAATTCCATTCAGGAAGTTCCAAACACTAAAGCAATTTAGAGTTGGCTGTCGGCGCTTACCCCAATGCAGGTGGCTTTATCTTTATTATGGATTGTTCAGTGAAACCTTTTGGTCATTTGAGTTTATTTTCAATGTGACATTTAAACCTGTAAAGAATAATTCCCATATGTGCAAGAGGGAACAACAGCAGAAAAGGAGACATGGGAATTTTCACCTTCTCCCTCCAGCCATTGGTTCAGGGCCGACCCGGGTCTGCACTGGCAGAACATATCAGCCTTTCAATGAATGCCATGTCTTGTGCTGTGTAAAAAAGGTTGGTGGTCTTGGTCTGGTGGGTCTATGTGGGTAACTGCCTACGTCACTGGCCTGAGCCCAACAGATCTGACTCCAGGGCACAGAAGCTGAAGAGTGGTTGATCCCAATGGAAAGCGTCTCCCATGTCTCTGGGTTGAGGCTGATGTGAGACATTCTTAGACAGTCTTTGATGGCTTTTCAGTGCCTCCTCTCATCTGACTGTATAGACAGCTCTTCTTCCCAAGGGTGTGGGTGGTGTCTCTTCTCTATGGCTTCAAGCTTCTCTCACATTTTAAAGGCATTCAATTCAGCCAATTACTGAGCAGATTCTACATTCTCTGGAACCTGGGTTGGGCTCTAACCTGAAAGAGAGAGTCCAAGCCTTAAGGAGCTCATAGCCTGGCAGGAAAGGGGGAAGCCAAGGCCATAGCCAGCTCATGGCATCCTAGAGCTGAGCGGCAATGAGTTGCAGTCAACTATGGCTTGGGGGGCAGAGAATGATACCAAAACTTTGCCTTTGTGCACTGGTGCCAAACTGAATCTCAGAGTCGGAGTTTTGGGTGAAGTAGAATAGAATAGCTTTATTGCTTTGCCAGGCAAAGGGGGACACAGTGGGCTTGTGCCCTTCAAAACTGTGTGACCCTGGGAATTCCCTGGTGGTCCAGTGGTTAGGACTCTGCGCTTCCACTGCAAGGGGCCCAGGTTCAATCCCTGGTCAGGGAACTAAGATCCCCACAACCCACAAGGTGCGGCCAAATTTAAAAAAAAAAAAAAGGAAGCCTTCTCCATGAGGCTTTCTCCAAAACTGTGTGTTCCTACCCGGGGGTGGGGGTGGGGTTTGGTAAGGAGTTTTACAGCAGTGGTTCAAGGGTGGGGTTGCTGATAAGGATCAGGGTGTGTGCAGGGCCTGCATTCCTTTAATCTGGCCTCAGTTGGTCTCCTGATGTTCTCTCTGGAACGAAGAATGCTTCATCAAGTAGTTAACATCTTCCATTTGTTGGAGGTTTTAGTTCTGCAGAAAAGCTCAAAGATATTGTGATGTGTATCCCTTGAGGCCGAACCAGGACCCTGCCTCAAGGCTGTGCTATTGTTTCTTGACTGCTCCTCCCTTGTCTCTGCATCCCCTCCCTTCCCTAATTAGTGGCTGTTTGAACACGCCCTTTGGAACTCAGGGAAGGTCATGGAGGCTGAACAGAAAGGCTCCCATGCCCAGGAACCCCACAGGGTCCTGCTCGGTTTCAAGAGGGATCCAACAGAGAGAGAATAGCCAAAGATTAAGACCTTAAAAGATGAGTAGGACTTTGTCAGGAGTTGGGGACGGGGTAGAATGTTCCAGGCTGAGGAAACCCCATGTACAAAAGCACAAAATAGTCAAATATTTGTATGGTTTGGGGAATCCCTTCAGTGGCTCCCCTTAGCTGTTATGCTAAAGTGCAAACATGGCAGCATTCCTACAAAGCCCTTCACTTGGCTGGCCTCTCTGCTTCTGAAATTTTTCTTTCATTCTTTCTCTTCCTTTACCTTCTCCCTAAGCATTCTTTTTTTTTTTTTTTTTTCGGTACTCGGGCCTCTCACTGTTGTGGCCTCTCCCGTTGCGGAGCACAGGCTCCAGACGCGCAGGCTCAGCGGCCATGGCTCACGGGCACAGCCGCTCCGCGGCATGTGGGATCTTCCCGGACCGGGGCACGAACCCGCGTCCCTTGCATCGGCATGCGGACTCTCAACCACTGCGCCACAAGGGAAGCCCCTCCCTAAGCATTCTTAATTCCTTGGACCAAGCCTTCTCACATTGCTGCATATTTGCATTTGCTACCTTAATCACCTTTTCCCTGCTCCTTTTTTCTGAGTAAGTCTCTCACCCTTTAAACTCCTCCTAAGCTTTTCCAGGATTCCCTCCCTGACTCCTTCTATCCTCCCCAGAGGTGACATTTGATGTCCCTTGGTATTTTCATGGTTCCACAATACTGTCATTGCTGAGCCCCTTGTGGCAAAGACTGGGCCTCTCAGACCTGTGTCCAAAGCACTTAATACATTGCCTAGTGTTGGGGAGGAAAAACTTTTCCTCTATCCTCTTAGGTTCAGTAATTGGAGGTCTGCAAATTAAAGTGACAAAAGACAGATTAGCAAGAGGGGGGAAAAACAGATTTAATTAAGTACCTATGCTCAGGAGTTCAGAAAAAAGTGTGACCCACACTTACAGTTTTTACATATCACCTTAATAGGAGATGGGGAGGGGCAGAGGGGTACTTCTGGGAGAACAAATGACTTTTAGGAAAGACAAATGGGCACTTAAGAGAATAGATGGGAGATATGATAGTTTTATGACAATATCTGTTTGAAGTGACTTCTTATCCAAATGCTGACTTGTGTTTACTTCTCCTCTTCATTGATAAGAGTCAATTGTCCCTGGTTGTGAAACTCCTGGGAGGATATTTATGAGTGTTGAATTATTTGGGGAGGCTTTGCTTTTAGGAAGATAAGGGGAAGGCTAGAAAAAGTCTATTCCTGCAGCTGTTGAATCTTGAATATCTTCAGTTCAAAATAACCCTTATGTCACTGTGGCATATTCTGAACCCCTTCATTGGCACATGGTAGATGCTCCAAAAACATTTGATGAGCAAATTAAGTATTCCAAACTTGCTCCTTTTCCAATGTTCTCCTTCTCAGGAAAAGGCACCATCACTGGCTAGTTTGCCCAAGCCCTAAACCTAGAATTCAGCCTTGATTTGTCTCTTGTGCCACATCCAATTCAGTAGCTGTTCTCGTCAGCTCTGCCTCCAAGATATACCATGAACCTATCCACTCCTCCATCTCCAGTACCATCCCTTCCTCTCAGGAGCCATCATCTTTTGCCTGGACAACTGCAAGAACCTCTTCATGTGTCTCTCCCGACTTCCACACTAGTCTCTGCATAATCACCACCCACACAGAAATCAGAGCGACCTTTGTAAAAGGCAAATCTGCATATGTCTATTTTAGCCCCAGATACTCCCAGAAAATAGAGTCTGTGGGAAAGCTCACGTGGTCCTATGACATTAGGATGTGCAATCCCAGGAAACTGGGGTGAGGGACGAGGGAAGTGAGGCAGAAAAGGGTGGTGAGCCAATGGAGCGTGTATTACAGATTTAGTATCAAGTGAAACTGATTGCTTGAGCTGATGGACTGGCTTCCAAGAAGCCATGTAAAGATTGCATCTCAAGACAGTCTGTCCAAGGGGAGAAAGGTGGAGGAATATACCAACTTCTGTCTCCTGTGGGTCAAAAGACATCAACTCCACATAAGACATCAACTCCCTGCACTTAGGGGTATACATGCCTCCGGGGGAAAATCCCAAGGGGAGGTGAGAGGCACAGGGAAGAGATGGGAGGTGAGGTGATGATGGATTCTGTCTATTTGAAGTTAATCACAAACTCATACAGAGCTGGTCACCATTGTACCAGGGCAGACAACCTTGCCAAAGGCACCATCAGCAGGTGAGGCTGAGAAGATCTCAAGTGATGTCTGAGAGGCAAAAAAAAGTCCCCTCTTCAGAGAGCCCTTCAGTGATCACCTACCTCTACCCAGTCACTCTCTACCAGCTCACTTGGCTTTATTTCCCCATACACTAATCTCCATCCATAATGACCCCAGTCACTCCTTCACTTCCTATTGTCTTTCTCCCTTGACTAGAATGGAAATGCCATGTAGGCTTAGAGCTGGGAGTTCTGAATGCTGGACTCAGGAAGAAAATGTATGTTCTTATCTCACCTCGTGACCAGGCTTCCTGAGGCTTCCAGGTATTGATTGGTGAATCCGTCATTGGAGATAAAAAGAGAGAGCTAGAAGAGATCTGCCCCCTTCCCCCAGTCCATGATGGTACCTTTATTTCCGTTAATCATAGTAATCCCTGAATTTGGTTACTCCTCCTCCCCATTTAAAATCCTGTGGCAGTTTCCCATTGTCTCCAGGATCAATTCCCAAACCCTCAGGATCTTGTAGAAGACTGTTCTTGATCTGAGCTCTGGCGACCTAGTCTCTGAGCACTTCATCTCCCTGCTTTTTCCCCCCCGCTCCCTGCCCCCGCCCTGTTCTTGCACAGAATCGCTGAAGATGGATGAGCGGGTCGGACACAGCGCCATTGTGGAGGGCGCCATTGCCGTCTTGTGAGTGGTGTCCTCTAGAGCTCAGAGTGCGCAGCCTGAACCAGGGCAGCCCTGCCCTACCCTTGTCAGCAGCTCTCCAAAACACCCTGCTCACTTTTGTCCCCAGGGACCTTATGCTTCCTGCTCTCTCTGCCCGGAAGGCAGAGTTGACAATGTTTGCCTACCTAAAACCCATCACCTCCTCCAGGAAGCCTTTCCCCCTCCTCTGTGCCTCATAGCATTCTATGGTATCCTAATCACAATACCCACCCCACTGTCCTATAACTGAGTTGACCGGGCTCTGTCATCCTCTAGTGTGGTAGATTGGATCAGAAATGGCCACAACACATGGTCAATGCATACAACGGAATATTATTCAGCCTGAAAAAGGAAGGGAATTCTGACACGTGCTACAACATGGACGAACCTTGAGGACATTGTGCTAAGTGAAATAAGTCAGTCACAAAAGGACAAATACTGTGTGGTTCCAATTATCCGAGGTACCTAGTGGAGTCAAATTCATAGAAACAGAAAGTCGAAGGGTGGTTGCCAGGGCCTGAGGGGAAGAGGAATGGGGAGTTAGTGTTTAACTGGCATAGAATTTCAGTTTTGCAACATGAAAGGAGTTCTGGAGATTGGTTGTACAGCAGTGTGAACGTAATTAATGCCATTCATTAAACGATACACTTAAAAATGGTTAAGATAATAAATTTTATGTTTTGTGTATTTTACCACAATTAAAAAACTTTAAAAGGGGCTACAGCAATACGTTGTACACGCATATGTTCTGGTCAATCCACCACCACATGACGGAGTCTCTCTCTATTCCCTTGGAACCTGGGAAGGCCCTCGTTAACTGCCGTGGTAACATAGAATGTGGAAGAGGTGCTGCTACGTTGCTTTAAGAGGCTGGGTCATCAAAGAGAACACAGCTTCTGCCTGGCTTTCTTGGGAAAGGGGCTTTGGGATTCTGGAGCTACCATGTAGGAAGTCTGGCTACCTGGGGGCCACCATGCCAGAGAGGCCACAAAGAGAGACCACAGAAGATAGAGAGATGCCCAAGAAGCAACAGCTGACCCAGCCCACAGCTGTGTGAGTCTCCCCAGCGTCAACTGCCAGATTTTGAATGAACCTAGGATGGGTCCAGCCCCCAACTTTACAGGTGCCCCAGCCAGTGAGTAGAGCAGATATGAGCTGTCTCCTCTGAGCCCTACCCATGTTACAGAGCAAAAGAAACATGTTTTTAGGATGACAAATGTGTCCCAGCTTGCCTGGGTCTTTCCTGAGTTTAGCACTGAAGGTCTTGCATCCCAGGAATCCCCTCAGTCCTGGGCAAGCCAAGATGGTTGGTGTTAACGGGCTGAATTGTGTCCCCCCAAATTCGTCTGTTGAAGTCCTAACCCTCAGGGCCTCAGAATGTGACTGTATTTGACGACAGGGTCTTTAAAAATATGATTAAGGTAAAATGAGATCGTTAGGGTGGACCCTAATCCATTCTGACTGGTATCCTTCTAAGAAGAGGAGATTAGGACACAAACAACACACAGACTGAGGGGTGACTATGTGGGGACGCAGTAAGAGGACAGCCATCTGCAAGACAAGGAGAGAGGTTGAGAAGAAACCAGGCTTGCTGACACATTGATCTCAGACTTATCTCCAGAACTGTGAGAAAATAAATTTCTGTTGCTTAAGCCACCTGGCCTGTGATATTTGTTATGGCAGCCGGAGCAAAGTAGTATAGTTGGTCATTGTTGTGGACTAAATGTTTGAGTCTCCCCACCCCAATTCATATGTTGAAGCCATAACCACCCAATGTGATGGTATTTGGAGGTGGGGCCTTTGGGAGGTAATTAGGTTTAGATGGGGTCATGAGGGTGGGGCCCTTATGATGAGATTAGTCCCCTTATAAGAAGATGAAGAGGGTGAGATCTCTTTTTCCGAACACACGCAGAAGAAAAGCCATGTGAGGACACAGTGCAAGCCAGTAAGAGGGTCCTCATCAGGAACCAAATCTACTGGCACTTTGATCTTGAACTTCCAGTTTCTAGAACTATGAGAAAGAAATTTCTGTTGTTTAAGCCTCCCAGTGTATGGTATTCGTTAGGGCAGCCTGAGCTGACTAAGATAGTCACCCTGGCTGTTATTATATTGAAACCCTAAGTTTGGGGGTGGCTTCTTATGTAACAGCCAATAACCAGACCACCCTGATGATGAACTCCTTGAGGGGAGGGGTCACGTTTTCCATTATTATAGTCCCAGTTCTTCATGCATAAATGTTCTTTTTTTTTTTTAATTTTCAGACATCAGAAGGACTGGCTGAACAACTGAATACATTGGGGTGGGGGACAGTAACTGTCCCAGATGGGCAGCATCTTAGGTGGATTATGTAACTGGGTTTGAGAGTGTCTGAGTACATAAAGCTATGTGACAAGTCGATTGCCTTTAGCAGGTCAACCCCATCCTTTTCCTTCTGGCAAAGCACAGGCAATGTGATTGCTTCTACCTCTGCAATTGCTCAGTGGCCCAAATGTCGTCACCAATCAGACCTTTTGCTTATTTCATCTCCCACCCGGCAGGGGCTATCGGAACATATAAAAATCATCCTGGCTTACGTCTGCTTCCCCAGTCATCACTGGCTGGGATTTTGGACCATTATCTGTCTGTAATGATGTCTCTCTTCTCTCAATAGTGTCCAGATTTATTGAATTGGAAAGTCTTGGATCCTTCTGGCTAAGGATGAACCTCCCGGGTTTACGACTCCTCACCTAGGTCTCAATTCAGAGTCACCAACAGCTGCTCAGCACACGCCATTTAGGCTGCAGGTGTAGTTCACTAGCAAAATAAACACCTGATTCACATATGCGAGCGATCCAGAATATTATCCAGATGTTGGGACAAATACAATGGTATCATCTGTGGGAAAAACACATTCGCTGCCGCGAGGGGCAGAGGCCCTGGACAGAGTTGATATGCAGCCTGGAGTGTGACGCGCTGGGGTGGTGCATGCCAAAAGGCCACACCAGTGGATCCCACCCTCGGGCTGCAGCCCGATTCTGTCATTGCTGCAAGATTGTTGATTTAGGGATAAACAATCTAGACTAAAAGAAAAAAAAAATCACACAGCTCTCTGCCCAGTTTGGAGCTGGACTCTGTTTGTGGTCTCAGGAGGTTGATCGCCAGTAGAACTGTCTTGGTTCCAGCAGACAGGCCATGGGACACTGAGTCCCCTCACTTCTAGGCTATCTGCTTCCAGCCTATGCATGACTACCTGAGTGGAGGGCAGCAGTGTAGGGGTGGGGATGATGACAAGGATAAGAGGGGTTATCTGGGACTTGCCCAGCTCCCGACTCACCAGTGTTGTGTCAAAGCCCCCAATCTCCCAGCTTGGGAGGGAAGAGGCAGCAGCTGAGAAACAGAAGGTAATTTTTAAATTCTAAATATTTTTATTGAAGTATAGACGAGCAGAAAAGTACATAAATTATAAACGTACACATCGATACATTTTCTCAAACCAAACACACTCACATAACCAATACCCAGATCAAGAAACGAAGTGTGACCTGAAACATCCCAGAAGCCCCTTTATGCTCTCCACTTGTTATCCCCATTCCTGAGGGTGGCCCCTATCCTAACATCTAACAGTACCAATAAGTTTCGTCTGTTTTGGGGGAACTTATATAAATTAAATCATCAATATAAACCCTTTTTGGGGTCTGGTTTCTATGGCTCGACACTTTATCTGTGAAATTCATCAGTGTGTTAACAGTGTGAAGTTATAGCCCGTTCATTCTCATGGCTGTGTAGTATTCCCTTGTGTAAATGCATCACAATTTATTTATCCGTCCCACTGTTGATGGGCATCTGGATAATTCCTAGTTGTGACTATTATGGAGAGTGCTGCTATGAACATTATAGTACTTATCTTTTGGTAATATAAGTAAACATTTCTGTTGGATGGAGAGCTAGGAGCAGAGTTCCTGGGTCAGAGGATATGGGTCAGTAGGTTGTAGCTGTCCTAATTCATTCAGGAGAAGTTTGGTTGAAAGAAGTGGAAGCACGGATGCTCATTATTTTGGTGTGTTGCCATTCCAGGGCTAGTCTGAGAAAATTCCAAGAGGAGAAATTGTGGTCTCTCCCCCTTTGCTTTACTTCGCGTGCTTTCTCCTGAGCACATACCCGGGCATGCACACGTGGCCTCCGTTCTCACAAGATGGGTTGCAAAGAGAAGCCTTCTTATTGAGGTGTTTTGTGGGAATGTCACAAAGACCCCTTGACCCCAAGATGTCCCCCATTGGCCTGATGTCGATGTCTGAATTTTCTTGGTAAAACATATAAATGGAAGACAAATAGTTGTGGAAAAGGCAATGTTCTAACCTGAAAAACCAAAGCCAACACTGAGCCAATAAGCCAGGAGGATGCAGGCTGGGGTAATCACGAGGCCAACGTGGCATTGGACATGCGATTTGCGAGGGGGTCCGTGTCAGAGTCAGAATTTGTGGGTAAATCTGAGATGAACCCTGGTCCACAATGAAATTCCTTGGGAAGTGTTTAAAAATCCTACAATGCAGGCCACCCCCAGACCAGCCAAATAAGACACTCTGGGGGAGAGTCCCAGGCAC
This sequence comes from Phocoena phocoena, assembly GCF_963924675.1. Taxonomy (NCBI): domain Eukaryota; kingdom Metazoa; phylum Chordata; class Mammalia; order Artiodactyla; family Phocoenidae; genus Phocoena; species Phocoena phocoena. Next base: position 38,804,852 of record NC_089240.1, on the reverse strand, counting down.
CAGTACTTTCTAAATCTCCTCTGGTGGTTCCAGATGTGATTTTGTTCCCCAGGATAATTGTTGACCACTTCCGCCAGAGGACATTTGGCAACGTCTGGAGACATATTTTGGTTGTCACAACTGGGGGCGGGTGCTACTGGTATTTATTGGGTAGAGGCCAGGGATGCTGCTAGACATCCTCCAGTGCACAGAACAGCCCCCCACAGCAAAGAATTATCCAGCCCCAAGCGGTGATCATGCCTAAGATGAGAAACTCTACTCTGGGCAAATTCTCATGGATGATCTCTGTAGAAGTCTGAGGCTTTGTCTCAGCAGACTCTCTTGATCAGGATAAGGAATGATAATTTTGAGCAAGGAAATTTCCCCTCTCTCCTACCTTCTGGAGACTGACAATGATATCTCCTTTATCTCTTCACCTCCCCAAAGAAGTAACCTGCGTGAAAGGAACCAGAAGAAATGAGATGGAAAAATTTACTTCCTTGAAACTAACACGACTTTGTAAATCAACTGTACTTCAATAAAAAAAAAAAAAGAAAAAGAAAGTTTCCATAGCCTCAAAAAAAATTGAATGTAAATCAACCTCATAAAATCGTAACATTATGTAAATGATGAATATTATGCACAAACAATATTAAAAACAAATAAACATTATTTCAGTCAAAATTTTAAAAAGGAAATTCACTTCGCTACCTATGTCGATGTCCAACCTGTGTCAGAACCTTGGAATAGAAACTGGGTGACATGCCGTTGTCCTCATCCCTGAGTTGGGGTCAGGTCCCACAGCGTGGAAAATTAAGCATAATCCCCTTGAATCAAGATCTCCTTTCATATAAAATTTGAAAAACATTTTTTTTTCTCACTGTATCATAGGGCTCATTTATGACCTGCTGTTGGACTTTTGTGTGATTGTTTCCTAGATAGAGAGATAGTGAAGAAGGTCTACACACAGCATAATGAAATGCCTTGGAAGTGATCTGGACTGTCCCGGACAGCCTGACACCTCTGCCCCAGAATTTTATAGCACACACTCTCTGAATCACTCACCTGATTGAGATGTGGCTTATAATAACATTTAAATGTGTCACATGTTTATATTTTACACCCCAAGGAGAATGTTCCTTAAGAGTAGGGATTCTGCCTCCTCCATATTTTAGGAGCTCGGGAAATGATGGTAGAAGGAAAGAGAAAGACATGGAGAGAAGGAGGAAGCAAGGAAGGGAAGGAGGGAAAGGGAGAGGGAGGGAAGGAAGGAAGGAGGGAAGGGAGGGAAGGAGGCTTGATGTGGGCCCTGATATATCAGAATCATGTAACTACAGTGATGTATTGACGTTCTACAAGGCGTCTGAACGTCCGGGAAACACAGGATACATTTATTATCAAGCAGTATGTTAGCTACATTTTCAGATGTTTCTAGACTTTATGGACACTCTGGAGTGTATTTACTTGTAAATGACAAATGTGTATTTATAAATACACTCTTTTCTCTGTGTTTCCAGACATTTTAGGCTTTCTGTAATATAGTGATTGTCCTATATTTAATATATTATATAGAACTTTTTTTCATATTAACTATTGGACCCATTGCTTTAAATTTAGAGGTATTTCACCTTAGGAGATTTCTGAAGTTGGAAAAAAATGTACAGAGCATATTATTTGAAATAGAAACTAACATTATTGTTTAAATATACATTTATCCTGGAGGTTCTTGATTTTTTTTGGATATTCTGTGTCAAAGAATTAGAAAAAAATCCACTCCAGTTATTTGAGTAATCAGTGGTGATGTCAAGGTTCGGGTGGTGTTTGTCTTAAGGAGACCACCTGCTGAAACAGATCTTCCAGGGACCCCTGCATTGGAGCTTCCTGGGGAGGCTTATTAAAAGAGCATGTTTCTGGGCCCTACTCCAGACTGGCTAAAGCAGAGCCTTAGCATCTTCATTTTTAGCAAGCTTCCCTGGTGATCCTTTTGCACCCAAGAGTCATTGTGTAAAAAGCAACAGATTTTACAAGTCCCCAATGGCACACATGATATGTGCAGATGCGTGGTGAGTAGCAAACTCAATAAGACCCCTTGTAACTAAGGCCAATAAAAAAAAAAGCCTAGTGGAGAGAAGTGCCATGGGCACCATCAACAGCTGGCTCAGAGCCAGGAGCATCCTTTTGGAGTTGCTTTTACGAGAAGGGGGAATTTGCAGTTTGGTTCCTGGAGGAATTGCCTTGTAATAATAATAATAGCAGTAACAACAACAATAATCAAATAGCTAGCAGCCATTGAGTGCCTACTAAATGTTAAATGATGTACTAAGCATATTACACATACATGTATTTAATCCTCCCAATGCTTCTAAAAGGTAGGTACAATTATTATCTCCATTTTACAGATGAGAAAAATGAGGCCCAGAAAGGCATTTAGCTCACCTGAGATCACACAGCCAGAAAGAAGCAGAGCTGGGCTTCACATTCTGGCAGACCAGCCTCAAAGCCCACCTGTGTGACCACCGAGCCTTGCACTAGACAATACTTGTTCTTCTGAGCCAAGTGAAGAGCAGAATTTGGATTTATTAACACAGTAATTGAAAGGCTTTGCTTAGAGTGCTTCATTTATAAATAAGTAAGGTGAAATAATTGGGCTTCTACATATGCCAGGTGCTGTTTTAAGCCCTGGATATATAGAAATGAACAAAGCGGTGTGTCTCTGACCTCAAGTTGTTCACAGGCCTTAAGGAGAAAGGCAGGAAGCACATCACCGCATGCATCCATGTGAACCTGCAGCTCCCGTTCGTGCTGCTCTGAGCAGGTGTGAAGCAGAGTCTTTTCTGGATGAGGAAGGCTGGGAGTTTAGACAAGGCAGGTGAGAATGGCTTGTCTCTGCTCCCTGATGTCTGGGCTTCACCTGGGATGGCTTGAAGCCTGGGGCTGCAGACATCTGGAGATGACTCATCCAGTTGGAGCCTGGGCTGGGATGCCTTGAAGGCTGGGCTCAGCAGGGTCTGTTAACCGAGGCCCCTACGTGTGGCCTCTCCATGTGGCTCGGGCTCCACAGATCAGGGCAGCTCAATTCCAAGAGGGAGCATTCCAAGAGGGCCATCAAAGAGTGGATGTTTCAGGAGAACTAAACACAAGCTGTGTTGCCTTTTTGACCCAGAGTTGGAAATTACCCAGTCTTACATTCACCTAGTCCATTGGTCTAGACAGTCATCAGCCTATCCAGACTCAAGGGGAGGGGGGCCATAGATGTCACTCCTCAATGAGTTGCATTCCATGAATAGCCATAGTTTAAAGGGGGAGTTTATTAACCGAGGGGAAGGACTCTTTAACTCCGGACATTTACTTGCTATAGTTGCTAGAAGAGAGGGGTTTGTTTGTCTGTTTGTTCGTTTTTTAGTGTCTCATGTCATACCCATCAGCCACTTTCAACTGTCCAATAGATTTGACTGGTAGAGGAAAACATCTCAGGGCTTGTGTCACTTCTTCAGGTGAATCAGAATTCTGGAGGTGAGACCCAGCAATGTGTATTTTAACAAGCCCTCCAGGTAATTTTTATGTGAGCTAAAGTTTGAGAAACACATTATGCTCTACAGCATAGGACTCCAGAAAGGCTGAAGAATTGAAGATCCCATGCTCCGTCGTGAGACCCCCACCTCTTTTCTTTCTGTATCCCACACCAAGAGTGCTGCCCTCCAGGCTTATGTTTCTCCACTCTTTTTCCCACTCTTTACTACCTTTGCCTTAAGGGTGGAAAATGAAAAGATTCTTTCTCAGGAAACCGAGTGATCCTAGAGCAAAGTTCTTTAGTAAAACCAATGAAACAGCTCGTTTTTTTTTGCCAGGTTTCCCTTCAGTGAAGGCTACCAGTTGACAAGGTTTACCCTCACACACACAACCTCCAATCAGCTTAGCTCTGTTAAATATGATAGACAGCCAAAGGTCAGCAGACATTTGGAGAAAGCCATCACACAAAAGACAGAGATCAAACAAGTAAATTCATGAAATGAAGGGACCTAGAGAAAATTCAGGGGACAGAGAAAACTTCAACAATAACAGCAAAGAAAAAATCCAATAATAATTAATGCTCCTAAATTCGTAAGAGAAGACACTGAATTCGTGAATCGAGAACGTGACATGATAAAGCAGAACAAATGGAAGATAAGTACAAATTCTTGGAAGTTAAAATAGGGTGTTTACAAGTTTGGGTAGAGGGTTGCAAGATAATGTTGAAAATACTTTTCCCAGGGAATTCCCTGGTGGTCCAGTAGTTGAGACTCTGCGCTTTCACTGCTGAGGGCCTGGGTTTGATCCCTGGTCGGGGAACTAAGGCCCCACAAGCCATGTGTTGTGGCCGAAAAAAAGAAAATAATTTCACCAGAAAAGATAAAAAAAGACTAAGAAATGAAACACAGGGGAGAAAAATTAGAAAATCAGATGGAAGGCACATTTCACCAGCCTTGCCACTTTCCCCCAAGGCAGGCCTGGTATTCAGCAAACTTTAAGGTGAGAGCGACCTTTGTCCAGTACGTATATGTGCCATGCATCAAGCTTGCACTGTATGTGTCTGACTGATGTAGGGCTCTAATACAGTGATCTGAGCCACTCAGACAGAAATCCCTGAGAGTGAGGAATTGTGCTTCCCTAGAAGAGCACATTGAAGAGTCAATGAGATGTCAAGACTCAGGTTCAAGGTGGGCTCCCAAAAGTAAGGTCAGTGCCAATCGGGAGCTAAACCGATATGAGTAAGGGGATGCTAGAGATTCTAGGTTTCGTTTTATTGCCTCCTCCCACCGACCCAAGAAGAAGGGGAAGAGAAAGAGACAGATAGAGAGAAGGCCAAAAGAGGGCCAAGTCACGTGTTTGACAACAGGAGTCATAGTTAACACAAATGGCTTTGTAAGCTTGTAAGTGCAGGGTGGTAAATATTTGATTCTAAGTGTGTGATTGCTGCAAGGTAAACCTCCCCTTTATCCCCAGTACTAAAATCTGCTACACACACATGACCTTGCGTGAGTGGCTTGATTTGGGGATGGGTGCTAATACACTGGCAAGAGCAGGGGTGACCTATGTCCTCCATACAGTGGGGAATCCAGAACAGGACTAATTCAGAAGGTAGAAGAGCTTGTGGCCAGGACAAACATTAACCATCCCCATCCCTTTATCCCCAATCCCTCCTCAAGTCCCCAGAGAGACTGGGAGAGATTGGATGCAAACAGTGGATGCAGTTTGAACAAATGTTTGAAACTCAAGGTCCGGGTTACCTTAGTTGACATGTTTTTTTTCATAAACCCGATTTCATTTACATTCATGGTAAATCTGCAAGTTAGTCATTATTGCCGTGATTTTACAGAAAATGAAGCTTAAAGCGTTTAAAATGGAGGTTAGAAAACTTAGCCCGCGCACCCCAGTTTTAAGAGCCAGGCCCCATTGGTTCCAAAGCTTATGCTTCTCCCGTTACACCAGGCCCCATAGCAATGAATAATGTGCCAAGTTCAAGTCCTTCAACCCTTCACTGAAGGCATTGTATAATACTACCGAACTGGTGGCTTTGATAGGGCTGAAAGAACTCTAGCGTGGAGTAGCTTTTGGTCTAAGGTAAGCATTTATCACTATCTATAATATTTCCTGATTGCTTGAGGAAGCTTTATTTTCTTCCCCCCGCCCTTCTCTTCTTCAATTCCAAAACCTACTCTTTTTCCTTCCATAAGCAAGAAAGCAAAGGATATAGACAGCCTCATTTATTGTAACTATAAAGGAAGAGCCCTGGGAAGTTAATCAGACTGCCAGGAATCTGGAATTTGCTGATGAATGGACGTTTGGCTGAGCATAGTAAATTCTCAGCTAATTGAAAGCAGATAACAACAGTAATGCATCCACCTTGAAAAACATCACATTCCTAATAAATAATTGGAAATGGCAATCTTTTGACATATGAACTGAGGGGATAAAGTCTTAAATAAATTCCGGACTAATTCCTGTCACATATATTATACTGTATTTAGCAGTTGTGCCATATGAGAAGATTAAAAGCTATAAATCTCTTTGCAACACCATCTATGGCAGTGTTTTAAACCCAGAGTAAATAGGAGTGAGGTTCTTAGAATGGCTCATAGAATATTGACTTCCATGATTTTAAAGGTGTGTGTGCGCGTACGTGTGTGTGTGTGTGTGTGTGTGTTTTGGGGGTTGTTCCCCTCTCTCTTCATCTGAGCTCAGAGTCAGAGGAAACAGATAATTGAAGAGTTCCGGGAGTCATCCCGGTCACCTGGGTGCTGCCACGCAGTGCATCTCCTAGGAGGTTCTTGGTAATCCCAGTAATCCATGGATATCACCTGGGAACTTGTTAGAAATGCAGAATTTCAGGCGTCATCCTAGATCTACTGAATCAGTATCTGCATTTCAACGGGATCCCCAGGTGATTCACCTTTGAGAAGTGTTGCTCTAGTGTTCATCCCAGGACAGTTCTAGACAACTTGAGTGGTAGCAGAGTCAACTGGATTCACCCAGGATTGATTTCACCGCAGGCTCCGGGGTAAGCCTAATCCTCAGAAAGACCTTTATTTTCCTCCTCGCTTGTCCTAGAAGGTGGACCCAGCCTCCTGCCCAGGCCCTGCCTTGACACTGAGTTCCAGAAGCCAGGTCCTTGCCCTGCCCCTTCGTTCCTACTCCCTAGTTCAGTCTCTGGGGCCCCAGACTGGGATTCATTTCCTCTGGATTGGGAATCCCTCCCTCGCCAGTCCCCTCCTTAGCCTCCTGGGACTGCAGCCCTGCCCAGGGCCATCTCAGACCCATGCACCTATGGGTCCTTGCCTGCTGTCAGCTTCCTTGAACAGTACTCACCTGCCTGCTCGGTGAGGCCAAGGTGCTGTGCTGCTGGGAGACCACAATAGGCTACTGAAGGAGGGAGAAAATCTCTAATATCCACCCCACTCTGGAATCCTCTGGGATTTCTGGATTATGCAGACTAATTAAGATTTCTGAGGTCAGTTACTCTTTTTTTCATATTTATACCATCACATTATTTTTTAATCCAAGTATAGTTAATTTACAATGTTGTGTTTCAAGTGTACAGCAAATTGATTCAGTTATACATACATATATATGTACATATATTTTTTTCAGATTCTTTTCCATTATAGGTTATTACAAGATATTGAATATAGTTCCCTGTGCTATACAGTACGTCTTTGTTGTTTATCTATTTTATATATGGTAGTGTGTATCTGTTAATCCCAAACTCTTAATTTATCTCTCCCCCCTTTCCCCTTTGGTAACCATAACCTTGTTTTCTATGTCTGTGAGTCTATATCTGTTTTGTAAATAAGTTCATTTGTACCATTTTTTTAGATTCCACATATAAGTGATATCATATGACATTTGTCTTTCTCTGGCTTACTTCACTTAGTATGATAATGTCTAGGTCCATCCATGTTACTGCAAATGGCATTATTTCATTCTTTTTTATGGCTGAGTAATACTCCTGTGTGTGTGTGTGTGTGTGTGTGTGTGTGTGTGTGTGTGTGTGTGTGTGTATACCACATCTTCGTTATCCATTCATCTGTCAGTGGACATTTAGGTTGCTCCCATGTCTTGGCTATTGTAAGTAGTGCTGCTATGAACACTGGGGTGCATGTATCTTTTTGAATTAGAGTTCTCATCTTTTCCAGATACATGCCCAAGAGTGGAATTGCTGGATCATATGGTAGCTCTACTTTTAGTTTTTTAAGGAACCTCCATACTATTCTCCACAGTGACTGCACCAACTTACATACATTCCCACCAACAGTGTACGAGGAGCCCACCAACAGTATAGGATAATCTCTAGGTCCATCCAGGTTGCTGCAAATGACATTATTTCACTCTTTTTTATGGCTGAGTAATATTCCATTGTGTATATATTCCACATCTTTATCCATTCATCTGTTGATGGACATTTAGTTGGTTACTTTTAAGAAAGATGTTTTAGCCATCATTTCCTTATGTGTGTTTAAGTACTCTACCAGAAGATATTTTTCTTATATTATCTCATTCATCCCTCACAACAGCCCAACGAGATACGCATTGTTTGGAAATTTTATTGAAATATACTATATAGTAAAATGCATAGGTTTTAAGCATCCAGGTAAATGAATTTTGATGCACATATACACCTGTGTAGCCCGCACCACAGTCAAGACGCAGGCCATTTTCATCACCACAGTGGGTTCTCTTCTGCTCCTTTTCAGTCAATTCTCTCCACTCCAGAGGCTAGTACTATTCTGACTTCTATCCCCATAGGTTCATTTGGGCTCTTCTGAGAGTTCATATAAATGGAATTATACAGTGTGTTATTGTTTTGTGTCTGTCTTTTTTCACTCCACATGAGGTCTGTGGGAGGCTGTTATTGTGTTTATTAGCAGTTCCTGACTTAAGAATCATCTCAAACTCTCCCTCAGGTTGCACCACACCAAATATTTTAGATTGTATTTTTAAGTGAATTCTGTGCTACTGTTCTCTGCATTTGGAGAGTCTCTTTAATTCTCACTGATGGCTACCCTGTCCTGACTTTTGTTAATGGGTCTCTGTTTTCACATGGATAGGTTTCTGGTGTCCAGCATTGCGTGAGATCTTCAGAGGGGATTTCATCCAGGCCTCCTTGGGAGGAAATGTCTTGAGGTGACCAGCAGGGTAGAGCAAATGTGGAGCCCCTCAGAGGTGGAAACTACCTCCTTGAGATGAGATTAGGGGATGTGATGATTAATGTTATATGCCAACTTGACTGGGCCATAGGGTACTCAGATATTTGGCTAAACGTGATTTCTGAGTATGTCTGTGAGGGTGTTTCTGGTAGAGACCAACATTTGAATCTGTAGACTGAGTAAAGCGGATTGCCCTCCCCATTGTGGGTGGGCCTCACCCAATCTGTTGAGGGTCTGAAAAAAACAAAAAGGTGGAGGAAGGGAGTATTCACCTCTTCTGTCTGACTGAGTTCAGACATCAGTCTTCTTGCCCTCAAATTGGGATTATACCATTGGCTGTCTGTCAGGCCTTCAGACCTGGGCAGGAACTTATGCCATCAGCCCTCATGGGTCTCCAGCTTACCAACTGTAGATCTTGGGACTTCTCAGCCTCCATAATCTAATGAACCAATCCTTTAAAATAAATCTCCTTTTATCTCTATATCAATAGGTGTAGGTATAGATATATCTCCTATTTCCTATTGGTTCTGCTTCTCTGGAGAATCCTAATGCAGGGGACAATTGAATGTCTTATTAGTTCTATCCCAACCATTTTGCCAACAGTTTCTGAGACGAGAGGGCCTTTCTCTGCCAGAAGAGAACCAAAATTCCCACACCATCTCTCTCACAGAGTTTGCTGGCTGATCAAATGGGAAAAGAATGCAAAAATGATTTATAAACTGTAAAGTTCTTTATAAAACTAAACTGTTGCACTGCTTCACTCTGGGTTGCTTCAAAGTGAAACTTAAGCCAAAAGGATAAATTAGAACCAATCACCCATCTGGAAAGAACAATTTGACTACAATGCTGGTGCTGTGTGATTGTTTTTACTCTTGGGCCTTTCTTTTATGAATAGAAATACCCACATTTTATTACTTTTAGTTCCTACAGAACTCTCCCCCAAGATGGCCTAGCCAATTAGTTAGTTTCAGGGTTTTCTTTGAACATTTAAAATGGAAAGGCCAGATTATATTAAAATAATTATTAAAGAATTAGCTACACAAAAGTTGCTTTCTCATACCATTCCAGGGAATGGAATTTGCCTAGCAAATTTTTTCAGTTTGCTACAGTTGAATATCTCCAACAAGATTAAATCTGTAATTTCCTTAGAGCCCATGATTAAATTATTCCTATTTTTCTTTTTTGGCTATTGTAAAACTCCTAGTTTCTTTCACTTTCTTTTGTAGATTTTATAGTAGGACTGTTCAATCATCTCTACAACTTTTCATGCAGACTTTCTGAATTTTCAAATGGTAGAAATCAGAAGGGAATACCCTACAGTGAAAAAATTCTTTTAGCCCCTGTATGCAATATTCCTGCTTGTATGTCTCTCTTGGATCTTTGTTAAATAATAGAGCTTAGCTAACATGTTTAGGAATTAAGTCTGCAGGTATTTTAGTCATATATGGGCATGGCTGTTGAATTTTATTGTATTGAATCCTAGCGATTACCTTTACTGATCTCTTTCCTCTTGCTTTATAGCTGTTTCCTGAGTTTTACTAGGGGCTTTCAATACTGTAGTCCCTAGATTCCAGGGCAGCTTCTTCCCTGGGATTCCCCATGTCCAGAATGCCATTATGTGTAAACATGTTGATCAGACTTGTTCTGTCCCCCAGGTCACTTTTGTAATGGACTTAAGTCTGACCTTCAGGGTCATCGTTCAAGTGTGAGGTCTTATACTACCTTCCCATTGGTGGTAGAGTATAGCTGTTAAGAGCACTGTGTTTATTTGTTGATCTTTGGGCAAGCTAAGTGGTGGCCCTTGATGGGCAATTTAGATGAAGACGCTCTATAAATGTCATGTCCTTGTGCTGTTTCCAAAATGTCATGAGGCAGAGTAGTATGAGGCTTGGACGGACAGACCTAGGGTTTAAAAGCAGGCTCTGCCACTTACTGGCTGAGGGACCTTGGACAAGCCACTTAGCCTCTTTGAGCCTCAATTTCCTCGTCAATAAAGTAGAGATAATAATAGCAACCTCCCAAAGTTGTCAGGATTATTGGAGTTTGTAAAGCGCTTGGCATAGCCAAGAGATTGCTGTTTGGTGACCGCTCCATTCATGATGAGTCTCTGGGTATGAACTTCTGCCCTTCCCCCAAACTGTGTGGTTTGGACTGCATGGATTTTTCTAGTTTGCTAATGAATCTGTTGTTCCAAACAAAATCAAAGGCTCTTTAACATCAAGAGCAAGTACGCATATTGTCTATGCAGTGATTTAAGATGGGAAATTCTGTTGAGTTAATTCCTTACAAAGCTATGAAGATTACTTTCCTGTATCCATTTTATGCTTAGAACTTAGCAGTTTATCTTGCTTCAGTTATTCCTGTATTTTCCAAAAAACAGAAATGACATGTGTTGTTCTGTAATTTCTGGGGCCATTCCTCTTCAGTTTTTGTTATGTAAGATTTGCACAGGCATTTATTTTTATCATTCTCACACACCTTTTTCAGTCCAGATCTCCTCCCAGGTGGCAGACCAGTTGCTTTCCTACATATCCTGGAGTGAAGAAACAGGTCTGGCCCATTCCCCGGACCATTATACAAAGGACTTGTTCATACACGACATCACAACACATTGCTATTTTCCTCTCCATTTCAGGTGTGACCTGTCCTTATTTCCAGGTCAGTGGTCACTCACTCATGGGTAGTTTGATGTACTCTAGGTCATTAGTAAAGATGTTAAATAAAGACTTAGCTGATAGCAGAACCCCCCTCCCCCCACCGCCCCACTGCCACAGCTGGCTCAGCTAGAAAGCCCCAGAATGGTGAAAAAGGACACTTTATGTTATCACAATGAACTATTCCCTTTCAGTAACGTACAGAAATGGTACATTCAGAGAGTGTGGAGCATGTCACATGTTTGGTATTTAATGATTGATGAGTTTGTTCCAGAGCCTAAGGAGATGTTTGTAGGCAACACGCTAAATTTGATTTGAATCTGGACTTCAAACGAATTCAAGCAGATTGAAACATCATGAACAAGGGGATGTCGGGATAATGCAAAGTATCCTGCTTAAGTTCACCCTTCCACGGCTTTCCAATTTATGAAAGAGACATCTAACAGAGCTGCTGGGGGTCACTTTCAGATGAGTCCTTATCTAACATCTTTATTAAGGACCTAGAGTGTCAGTGTGCCACCCCTAGGAAATTAATGGATCTAGGCATTGATCATCAATGGCTGGTAACATCACAAAGAGACAATCATATATTATGTACTTCCTGATGGAAGGACACACTGCCATTTATGAAGCATTCTTCTCAAAAAGAGCAAACCTGAATCTGATCAAACCTCTAGATCCTGCGACCAATGTACAGGAAATACAAAGACAGAAAACCTATTAATTGACACCATGAAGATGCAATCCACAAAATCGAAACTTTAGGGAGTCTACAGGACAAACAATCCAGTGTCTTCACAAATTGAAAGAAAAAAAGAGATACAAGGGGTATCTACAGAATTAAAGATATTTAAAAGGCAGATTATTCCATCACAATGTGATGACTTTATTTAGATACTAGTTCAAACAAATAAATGCTTAAAAAAGATATATGAGATAAATGGAAATTGGAGCACTGACTGGGTGTTTGATAATCTTAAGGAATTATTAATTTTTTAAGCTGTGATAATAGTATTGTCTTTATGTTTTTTTAAAGAGTCCTTATCATTTGGAGATGCGTATTGAAATCTTTTTGGATAAGGTGATCTTATGTTTGTGATTTGTTGCAAAATAATATGGGAGAGCAAGAAGTGAGTGAGGCTATAGATGAAAGAAAAGCAGTAGTTGTTGAAGTTGGGTAATAGGGGCTCATTATACTATTCTCTTTCTTTTGTATCCATTTAAACTTTTCCATAATTTAAGAAAAGATAATCCAAGACACTGTGAGATCCTCAATCTCAAGAGAGAAAATAAAATCAAGAAATAGATGCATGATGCAAGTGTGAAGTACAGTGATAGGTACCCTATTTAAATTATGTTCAATATTCTATATATGCTTAGATAAAGAGGTGGATTAATTAGCTAGAAAGAGTTTCAACAAGACTTGAAAGATCTTGTTCAAGTTTCTGAAATTGGTACTTGACCGAGCCTGGCTCTGAAGTGTTTGTGTCTTAAGATTTATACTGTTAACCCCCAAGCTATATGACTACTGCATCGGGGTATAGGAGAGGCAAAGAATGAAAAAAGAAAACCACAAATCTTATTTATTGGTGGTGTCTTTGTGCCAGGCACTTTACACATATATCTGCTTTTAATCCTAACTTTAAACCTTGAGGTAGGCGTTATTATCTCTAGTGTACAGCTGGTGAAACTGAGACTGAGAAAAAGAAAGTAACTTTCTCAGAGTCACATAGCCAGTAAGAAAAGGATCAGGGATATTCACCGAGTTCAGTCTGATGTCAGAACCTCATGGAACCACTTTCAGGACAGTGGAAAGAAATATATGTGTAAACAGCAATAATAATTAGTGTGATAATGTCATCGACATTTGTGTGGATGTGCTTCCTTTACAGGGTGAAGGGGGATCCTATCTTCATTTCAACAAACTAGGGATTCTCCAAACTTTTGTTTTAACATAGCCCTTGTAGCAAATGCTTTTGGTGTTCCACACCACATCGCTTGTGGTGGACAGTTTCCATACACATTTAGAGTCCCACCCCAAGTGTTAGTCACTTCTGTCTGCTTTCAGGAACTCATTCAGCCCACACAGGGCAGTGGGCTGGAGTTTAATGGAAGCATGTGTGGGTGGAGTTAACACTAGTGGGTGGGAGGGACCTTTCATCAGTGAGAGATGGGAGTCAGCAGATAAATGCTCCAGCTTCCCATCTTTGAAGGAACACTTCCAATTCCAAGGTACACTTGGTAGTTCTTCAGGGGGTTCCTAGTAGGACTGAGCTTCAGTTGCCCACAGAGGTAACCAGCTCAACCATGTATTGGCTTTGCCAGCTTCCCTGTCTCATGTTCCCTGTTCCTTCACTCTTGCTTCCAGGATCACCTACCAGATGAAATCCCTGCGCCAAGGTTTTGTCTTAGCTCTGTTTCTGGTGGAACTTGAATCCCTTTTAATAAAAAAATTCTGAGTCCACCACTAGTGTATGCATATTTGTTTATTTATAAATTATATTCATGATTATTTTATTATATATACTGTAAAATATACACTAAGAAGTTCTGAAAGGATGAAATAAACATAAACAATTATTATAAAAATATATATATATTTTTTGCAGTACGCGGGCCTCTCACTGTTATGGCCTCTCCCGTTGCGGAGCACAGGCTCCGGACGCGCAGGCTCAGCGGCCATGGCTCACGGGCCCAGCCGCTCCGCGGCATGTGGGATCTTCCCGGACCGGGGCACGAACCCGCGTCCCCTGCATCGGCAGGCGGACTCTCAACCACTGCGCCACCAGCGAAGCCCCCTAAAAATAATTTTTGAATGTCTATTTTCAGTTTGTTATAGTGTGCACAATGTGTTAGTATAATCATAGTCACTACTTACAAAATTTATAAAAGATAAATGGGCATTCACTGAGGAAGCATATGCTACATATTTTACTGATGTGATGCACGTAAAACATTATATAGACCACTGCTATAGACTGTAGTCATTCTATTTTTTTAATAAACTTTATATTAATTTCAAATTCCACTTGTTCACTGCTGGCATTTAGGAAGGTGATTAATTTTTGTATAGTAACCTTGTATTCTGCAACCTTGCTAAAATCACTTATTAGTTCCAGAAGTTTTTTTTGTTTGTTTATGCTTTCAGATTTTCTACATAGACAGTCATGTTTTCTATGAACAAAGACAGTTTTATTTCTTCTATCCCAATCGGTATACATTTTACTTACTTTTCTTTTCTTATTGCATTAGTTAGGACTTCCAGTACAGTGTTGAAGAGGAGTGGTAAGAGGGGACATCCTTGCCTTGTTCCTGATCTTAGTTGGAAAGCTTCAAGTTTCTCACCATTAAGTATGATATTAGCTGTAGGATTTTTGTAAATGTTCTGATTTTATCAAGTTGAGAACGTTTCCCCCTATTCCTAGTTCACCGAGAGTTTTTAATTATGAACGGATGTTGGGTTTTGTCAAATGCTTTTTCTGCATCTATTGATATGATCATGAGATTTTTCTCCTTTAGCCTATTGATGTGACGGATTACATTAATTGATTTTTGAACATTGACCTAGTCTCGCATACCTGGAATAAATCCTGCTTGGTAAAAAAAATTTTATTATTAACTAGAGGAACAAAACCTCTTTTTGATCTTACTAAAATTCCTTTGTAAGTGAAAGCAATGTGATTGAATATGCTTTGTACTTTTGCAAAATCTCAGTTTAACACTTTGTAAAAATGTGATTTGAACGTCTGGTTCTAAGTTTCATTTATTTTGATGAAACTTGGTTGTAATGGCTTGACATGACTGGAAAAGACATTGACAAAGATGTAAATTCAAAAGGAAGAAGTGGATCATTGGCTGCACTGACTAATTGCAACAATCTTTTTTTCAAGCCATATACCAACTCTGCAAAGATTTTTGTTGAAAATTGACTAGTGAATTTCTATCTTTTAATGTCACATTGTTCTAATAAAAGAAGTAGAAGATGCAACATTTGGAAGATATCCTCATTTGGAAAATTGGTAAACAGGATTGAAAATTTCATTTCTATTTTTTTAATGTGTGAAGATATGAAAGTTTTTATAAGTGTCACCCATACACATTGTTTTCTGCAACAAAAATAACACAATGAAGCAATCTTCCAAATATCTGTGCTCTCTCCATAGCGTAGATTTCTTTCAAAAAGTAATTTCTCATTCATTTAAAAAAGTTCAATTTTTTAATCTCAAAGGGATAGATCGTGTGCTTTCTTTAGTTTATGCTAAATAACAAAAGTTAGGATCACTTGACATCCTAGTAAAGGTTAGAAAATTTGGAACCCTTATTTAGAGTAAAAAAAAAATGCAGTAGTTATCTTTAAGTTTCACTACTTCTAAAATTTCTTTCCGACAAGATCTTCCCCGTATGGTGCAAGCGGAAGATGATTATTACCCATCCCACCAGGAAGTTTTATACAGATTCTGGTATTTAAGATAATATAATCCATAAACCATAAATCTACCTACATGAGCATTCAAACTTCAATCCCTCACAAGGCAGGTGGCAAGTGAACTTGTAAGGATGCCTTGGCCATCCCATTGTATTTAATTTTTTTTCTTTTAATCGAGATAAAATTCACATAACATAAAATTTACCATTTTAATCATTTAAAAATGTAGAATTCAGTGATTTTGGGCATATTTACATTGTTGTACAACCATCAACACTATCTAATTCCAGAATGTTTTCACCACCTCAAAAAGAAACTTTGTACTTTAAAACAGTCACTCCCCATTCTACCCTCTCCCCAGCCCCTGGCAATCCCCCCATCTGCTTTTGGTCCCCATTGTGTTTTGAAGCTCCCGCCTTTTTCTCAGAATAAGGTGCCTACTGTGTGTCTCCTGTGACCTCTGAGAGGATGCCAATTCAACCAGCATACTAAATATCATAAAAGTCTATTTAATTTCTTATTGTTTAAAATATTATGGAAATTCTAGTTATTTCTTTCTGAAGACTGCACCAAACCTTTACTGAACACAGTTCCTAGAATGCTGTAGGTGTTCAGTAAATCACTGTTGGATGAACAAAGCAATTTCCTTCCCCACTTTGAATCTCTCTCCCTCTCTTCTCTCTCTCACATCCCTTTCTCTCTCTCTCTCTCTCTCTCTCTCTCTCTCTCTCTCTCTCTCTCTTTCTCTCTCTCTCTCTCACACACACACACACACACAACTTTTACATATAAAGCAAATTGAATCAAATAATAACCTTTGTTACTTAAATTTCGGGTAGACAGAAAATTGAATTAGTCACCAAGATCCCTTTTGGGTCTAGAATTCTGTGAGGACACCAACTGGTAGAATGAACAGCAATCATCCTCTTTGCCTGGAATTGAGGGATTTCCCGGGATATGGGGGCAGTCTGGGGCAAACCAAGATGGGTTGTGCCCTTTGCCCCCTGAGCATCTATATATTTGCTGGATGCCATCATGTAGCCCCTCTTACCAGAGCCTCTGTCTTGCGGATGTGGGCCTGAAGCTCCAGCTACCAGACTTGCTGCATTCCCCTACTCACAGACACTGCTCCTGGAGCCGAGTCCTACTTGTGGGAGCCAGGGACAGTTATCATAAACAGGATTTGGGCACTCCTGGCTTCCTGGCCAAATATTATCAAAATCTCACAATTGTTTCTTTTCTTAAATTGAGGTATAGTTGACTTACAATATTATATTAGTTTCAGGTGTACAGCATAGTGATTCAATATTTATATAGAGATTATACTCTGTTTAAAGTTATTATAAACTATTGGTTATATTGCTTGTGCTGTACATTACATCCTTGTATCTTATTTATTTTATACCTGGTTTGTACCTCTTAATTCCCTACCTGTACCTTGTCCCTCCCCCTTCCATAGCCCCACTTCCCCACTGGAAACCACTAGTTTCTTCTCTGTATCTGTGAGTCTGTTTCTGTTTTGTTATATTTATTCTTCTGTTTTATTTTTTAGATTCCACATATAAGTAAAGCATATAGTTTGTGTCTTTCTCTGTCTGACTTATTTCACTAAGCATAATCCCCTCCAGGTCCATCCATGTTGTTGCAAATGGCAAAATTTCATTCTTTTTTGTGGCCGAGTAGTAGTCCATTGTGTATATATATATCTTTGACATTTATTCTGTATGTCATGTATCTTAAATCTGTAACTCTGACCTAATTTATTGTCATGTACTTTAGACTTGCCCATTCAACTGCTGCCCAGATATTTGCATTCTAATATTGCTTGGACATCTCAAAATATAAATAAGGAAACAAAAGCTTTAAATGACACATTAAACAAGATGGACTTAATTCATATTTATAGGACATTCCATCCAAAAATACACTTTCCTCTCAAGTGCTCATGGAACATTCTCCAGAATAGATCATATCTTGGGTCACAAAACAAGCCTTGGTAAATTTAAGAAAATTGAAATTGTATCAAGTATCTTTTCCAACCACAACGCTATGACACTAGATACCAGTTGCAGGAAGAAAACTGTAAAAAATACAAGCACATGGAGGCTAAACAATACACTACTAAATAACCAAGAGATCACTGAAGAATTCAAAGAGGAAATCAAAAAATACCTAGAAACAAATGACAATGAAAACACGACGACCCAAAACCTATGGGTTGCAGCAAAAGCAGTTCTAAGAGGGAAGTTTATAGCAATACGGTCCTACCTCAAGAAACAAGAAAATCTTAAATAAACAACCTAACCTTACAGCTAAAGCAATTAGAGGAAGAAGAAGAAGAACAACAAAAAAAACCCCAAAGTTAGCAGAAGGAAAGAAATCATAAAGATCAGATCAGAAATAAATGAAAGAGAAATGAAGGAAACAATAGCTAAGATCAACGAAACTAAAAGCTGGTTCTTTAACAAGATAAGCAAAATTGATAAACCACTAGCCAGAGGCACCAAGAAAAAAAGGGAGAAGACTAAAATCTATAGAATTAGAAATGAAAAAGGAGAAGTAACAACTGACTCTGCAGAAACACAAAGGATCATGAGCGATTACTACAAGCAACTATATGCCAATAAAATGGACGACCTGGAAGAAATGGACAAATCCTTAGAAAAGCACAACCTTCTAAGACTGAAGCAGGAAGAAATAGAAAATATAAACAGACCAATCACAAGCACTGAAATTGAAACTGTGATTAAAAATCTTCCAGCAAACAAAAGCCCAGGACCAGATGGCTTCACAGGTGAATTGTATCAAGCATTTAGACAAAAGCTAGCAGCTATCCTTCTCAAAATCTTCCAAAATATAGCAGAGGGAGGAACACTCCCAAACTCATTCTACGAGGCAACCATCACCTTGATACCAAAACCAAACAAGGATGTCACAAAGAAAGAAAACTACAGACCAATATCACTGATGAACATAGATGCAAAAATCCTCAACAAAATTCTAGCAAACGGAATCCAACAGCACATTAAAAGGATCATACACCATGATCAAGTGGGGTTTATCCCAGGAATGCAAGGATTCTTCAATATACGCAAATCAATCAATGTGATATACCATATGAACAAATTGAAGGATAAAAACCATGTGATAGTCTCAATAGATGCAGAAAAAGCTTTTGACAAAATTCAACACCCATTTATGATAAAAACTCTCCAGAAAGTAGGCATAGAGGGAGCTTACCTCAACATAATAAAGGCCATATATGACAAACCCACAGCTAACATCATTCTCCATGGTGAAAAATTGAAACCATTTCCACTAAGATCAGGAACAAGACAAGGTTGCCCACTCTCACCACAATTAGTCAACATAGTTTTGGAAGTTTTAGCCACAGCAGAGAAGAAAAAGAAATAAAAAGAATCCAAATTGGAAAAGAAGAAGTAAAGCTGTCACTGTTTGCAGATGACATGAAACCATACATAGAGAATCCTAAAGATGCTACCAGAAAACTACTAGAGCTAATCAATGAATTTGGTAAAGTAGCAGGATACAAAATTAATGCACAGAAATCTCTGGCATTCCTATACACTAATGATGAAAAATCTGAAAGAGAAATTAAGGAAACACTCCCATTTGCCATTGCAACAAAAAGAATAAAATACCTAGGAATAAACCTACCTCAGGAGACAAAAGACCTGTATGCAGAAAACTATAAGACACTGATGAAAGAAATAAAAGATGATACAAACAGATGGAGAGATATACCATGTTCTTGGATTGGAAGAATCAACATTGTGAAAATGACTCTACTACCCAAAGCAATCTACAGATTCAGAGCAATCCCTATCAAACTACCAATGGCATTTTTCACAGAACTAGAACAAAAAAAATTCACAATTTGTATGGAAACACAAAAGACCCCAAACAGTCAAAGAAATCTTGAGAAAGAAAAGCGGAGCTGGAGGAATCAGGCTCCCTGACTTCAGACTATACTACAAAGCTACAGTAATCAAGACAGTATGGTACTGGCACAAAAAAAGAAATATAGATCAATGGAACAGGATAGAATGTGCAGAGATAAACCCATGCACCTATGGTCACCTTATCTTTGATAAAGGAGGCAAGAATATACAATGCAGAAAAGACAGCCTCTTCAATAAGTGGTGCTGGGAAAACTGGACAGCTATATGTAAAAGAATGAAATTAGAACAATCCCTAACACCATACACAAAAATAAACTCAAAATGGATTAAAGACCTAAATGTAAGGCCAGACACTATCAAACTCTTAGAGGAAAACATAGGCAGAACACTCTGTGACATAAATCACAGCAAGATCCCTTTTGACCTACCTCCTAGAGAAATGGAAATAAAAATAAACAAATGGGACCTAATGAAACTTAACAGCTTTTGCTCAGCAAAGGAAACCATAAACAAGACGAAAAGACAACCCTCAGAATGGGAGAAAATATTTGCAAATGAAGCAACTGACAAAGGATTAATCTCCAAAATTTACAAGCAGCTCATGCAGCTCAATATCAAAAAAACAAACGACCCAATCCAAAAATGGGCAGAAGACCTAAATAGACTTTTCTCCAAAGATATACAGATTGCCAACAAACATATGAAAGGATGCTCAACATCACTAATCATTAGAGAAATGCAAATCAAAACTACAATGAGGTATCACCTCACACCGGTCAGAATGGCCATCATCAAAACATCTACAAACAATAAATGCTGGAGAGGGTGTGGAGAAAAGGGAACCCTCTTGCACTGTTGATGGGAATGTAAATTGATACAGCCACTATGGAGAACAGTATGGAGGTTCCTTAGTAAACTAAAAACAGAACTACCATACGACCCAGCAATCCCACTACTGGGCATATACCCTGAGAAAACCATAATTCAAAAAGAGTCATGTACCAAAATGTTCATTGCAGCTCTATTTACAATAGCCAGGACATGGAAGCAACCCAAGTGTCCATCAATGGATGAATGGATAAAGAAGATGTGGCACATATATACAATGGAATATTACTCAGCCATAAAAAGAAACGAAATGGAGTTATTTGTATTGAGGTGGATGGACCTAGAGTCTGTCATACAGAGTGAAGTAAGTCAGAAAGAGAAAAACAAATACCGTATGCTAACACATATATATGGAATCTAAGAGAAAAAAAAAAGATCATGAAGAACCTAGGGGCAAGACAGGAATAAAGACAGAGACCTACTAGAGAATGGACTTGAGGATATGGGGAGGGGGAAGGGTAAGCTGTGACAAAGTGAGAGAGTGGCATGGACATATATACACTACCAAACGTAAAATAGATAGCTAGTGGGAAGCAGCTGCATAGCACAGGGAGATCAGCTCGGTGCTTTGTGACCACCTAGAGGGGTGGGATAGAGAGGGTGGGAGGGAGGGAGACACAAGAGAGAAGAGATATGGGAACATATGTATATGTATAACTGATTCACTTTGTTATAAAGCAGAAACTAACACACCATTGTAAAGGAATTATACTCCAATGAAGATGTTAAAAAAGAAAAAAAGAAGATGTGGCACATATATACAATGGAATGTTACTCAGCCATATAAAGAAATGAAATTGAGTTATTTGTAATGAGGTGGATGGACGTACAACCTTTCATACAGAGTGAAGTAAGTCAGAAAGAGAAAAACAAATACCGTGTGCTAACACATATATATGGAATCTAAAAAAAAAAAAAGGTTCTGAAGGACCTCGGAGCAGGACAGGAATAAGGACGCAGACATAGAGAATGGACTTGAGGACATGGGGAAGTGGAAGCTGGGATGAAGTGAGAGAGTGGCACGGACATATATACACTACCAAATGTAAAACAGGTAGCTAGTGGGAAGCAGCCGCATAGCACAGGGAGATCAGCTCGGTGCTTTGTGACCACCTAGAGGGGTGGGATAGGGAGGGTGGGAGGGAGACGCAAGAGGGAGGAGGTATGGGGATATATGTACACGTATAGCTGATTCACTTTGTTATACAGCAGAAACTAACACAACATTGTAAAGCAATACTCCAATAAAGATGTTTAAAAAAATGCTTTTGGCTATGTCAGCTTCATCCTCCTAGCAGTTTCTAGATTCCTCACAGGGTCTTTGAGGGTTTGGGGGTGGGGAAAGCAGAGGTACCTTCTCCATCTGTTACACAAGCCTCTTCACATCCAGACCAATCTAGAATCCAGCCCCCTGACAAAGCCAGCCATGACGGGGGATGTCTTAAGGATCACCTCAGAATTCTCCTGGCCTATAGGGGGAAGCATAAGAATATTAGAATTATTTGACAAGCATAGTGCAATTATTATTTTTTTTTGGTAACTTGTATTTATGAGTTGTTTGTACAAAAAGATGTCTGGGGAAGAAAGTTTAAAAAAACTTTATATAAATCTCACTTTTTATATGATCTTGGTAGATAGTTTTAAAAAGTAAAGCATATACGTGGTTGGAAAATTCAAATAGTACATAAATGAACAAAATTGAAGGTAAACATTTCTCTCCTTGCACCTCTAGTCTCTCTCCCCAAAGGCAACTACTGTTAATACATTTCGTCTCTCCTGCCCCACCCCCCAAATTATTTAGGTATATACCAAGAAATCTATCAGTCTTATCTGTCTATCCATTCAAATTTCTACCTTTATTTACACACAAAAAATCATTCCATACACATTCTTCTGCACCTTGATTCTTGGAGATATATTTTCAAATTAACCGAGATTGAACTGACCATCCTTTCTTGGTATTTGCAAAGTGACAGACAAGGAGTATAGTGTAATGGTTAAGAGCATAAACCCTGAAGCCAAAGCAGGGAGAGAAGGAGGGGAGAAGGGAGGGAGGGAGGAAAGGTGGAGAAGAGAGAGAGAAAGAGAGAGAGAGAAGGGAGGCATGGAGCATAGAATGTGCATGTAGGAGCATAAAATGTATATGCACATCCTGGAGGATTCTACTCCAGAAAAGCTTTTATTCAGGTGAGGCTGTCTACCTCAGAGGGGCAGGCTTTACGCTGAGATCAATCTGAATACTAGGCCTGATATCCCCACTCTGGCCAAAACAGGTAAAGAAAGAAATATCTGGGGAGAGTAACAGGTATGACTCAGTAGATACTCTCAGGATTGTAGGAATATTGCAATTCTCAATTGTACTTAAATCAATTGCATTTATACTATGATCCCATCAGGCTGGATTGATAGGAAATCCAAAACTTTAGAAGCTCCCCCGACTCCTAGGGTGATGCAAACTTCCTGCGGTTTTCCAAGTGACAAGACCACATACACATATCTTTAAGTCTTTAGGTCAACTGCCACACTTGTTACTGTTGAGAAGTCCTTCCTCACAGCCCATATGCTCCCCTGCTCCCCAGGTGTGTTTGGAGCACAGCGCTCTGCTCTAGAATGGGAGCCCCTGTGGCCAGTGGAAGCTTCCTTAAGGAGTATCTCATAGTCCTTCCCCTATGACGTTTGCTTGGCCCCCAGGGTGCAGATCTGCAGATCTCCTCTGTTCTCAGAAGCCACAAAATGCGACCCCTCCTGGGTTTCCCTGGCTCTCTCTCCTCTAGACTCACTGCCTTAAGGCATCTCCTCTCTCTTCCTGTGGCCCCAGCGGCACTACACAATATCAACTTCAGTTGTCCCACTGCCAGTTTTCTCTGAGATGAGGAAGCCCAGAGTCCGGTTATCAGCTGGAAACAGGAAAAAGAAAAGGGAAAAATATATAGGGAGAGGGAGGACATCAATTAAGACCTCAAAAATTATCTTGTCACATTAAGATGGAACAGAATAGTCTTCCTGAGAGACCCATCCCTATTCAGGAATGTTGTAGTAAGTATACTATTTTTACTCTCCAGGTATGAAAATTAGTCTATCACTCTTAGATTTCTCTGGTTTCACCATCGAGCAATTATATCCACTATGGAGGAGCCAGTGTTTAATTCTGACAGAGCTGCCAATATGGGACAGAGCAGCTTTGAGTGTGAGAATGACACTGGGGCTGGGGGTGTGTAACACTCAGGCTTGGGCCAAAGAGGAAGTGAAGCCTCATGTACGTTGGTCCGGGTTTGAGTCTGGGAATCCAGGTAGAGATCTTATCACTCACACAGGATGACAGGGAGAAAAAAGTTCTAGACTAGTTTCCACCAAACCTCTTTCCTTCTCAAACCACGAGGCAGTCACAGAAATCTTTCTTGTTCAGTCCAAGCCAGATTCAGCTTTCCCTGTGGACTTATACTGCCCTGTGGTCTGGAGCGGCCTCTTGCACGGGCCATTCTGGAATAATCTAGAACCCAAAACTTTCAGACTATCATGCCTCTCTTTACTGAAAGCCCTTTGAAGGCAGGCCTGGGTCTTGGCCAGCACTGTAGTCACCCATGCTTTGCACAGCACTTGGCACATAGCTGGTGTGCAAACGGTCTTAGCTGAATGAACAAATGAAGAAAATAATGAACGAGCACGCAAGGGTGAAACAGAAAAAGTGTGTTAAAGGGGCTTCCCTGGTGGCGCAGCGGTTGGGAGTCCACCTGCCGATGCAGGGGACGCGGGTTCGTGCCCCGGTCCGGGAAGATCCCACATGCCGCAGAGCGGCTGAGCCCGTGAGCCATGGCCGCTGAGCCTGCGCGTCCGGAGCCTGTGCTCCGCAACGGGAGAGGCCACAACAGTGAGAGGCCCGCGTACCGCAAAAAAAAAAAAGGTGTGTTACAAACCACACCAATCAAGAAAATCTCCATGGGATGCTATTTATCACCAACAGCCCTCCCTCACCAGGAGCAGCAGAAAATTCAGTCCTGGGCTGGTTCTCATACAGGGCAACCCTGGAGCTGACCTGACCATGGGAGGAAGAAATTGGCATCCTCAGGGCGAGAAGAGCATCACCCAGCCTAGCGGGTCCCAGCTCTAAATTTCTGCCTCTTCCACAACCTGACAGTCTTGGCGGATTTATTCTCCCTTGGTTTTATGATCCAAGGCTTCTCACATTGCTAATCCATTACTCATTTTAGCAATATAGACAGCAGGGTCAAACAAGTGACCTATTGGAGCTCACAAGTGACTGACGGCCAGGTAGCCCTGGCTTCACTCAGAGGGGTCACCTGCTATCTCATTCACTTGGGTAAATTTATAACTTTGAAAATTCTAATTTCCACCTCACTCCGCACCCCCCCCCCAACCCCATGTCCCACCACCTCCAACCCTGTTCATAATGAGTCAGAGGGATTTGGCTGTGTCTGGTCTTCTGGCTTACCCCTCTCATAAACATGAGAGGGGTAAGCCAGAAGAGTGACAAACTTTTTCTTTGGCCTGGGGTCATAAAGAGAAAGAAAAAAACTCTTTAACTTTTTTCTTTTTTTTTTCCAACTTAAGACTTCAGTGAAATATTTTCCACCATCCTCAGCAAGACATAATACTTCATGCCACGAAGAAGTTAATGAGAAAAATATGGATGCCCCCCATTCTCCGGGGGACCTGCTGGGCACTGTGCCCGTCTGAGGACCAGTTACTCTCTATGTCTTTTGGGGCTCGCTGAGAAGTCTCTGGTTTGAGTCTGGGCCCAAGGTGCTGGGGATTAGCCTGTTGTTTTCAGAGGTCTGCTGTTGCATTTACCTTGAACTTGGACGCCCCTCCCTACTGAACCACACTTAGAACTCCCTGAGGAGCTGTCAAGTGGGTGAATGGCCTACAGCAAGCAGCTCCAAGTGCCAATTACCAAGTACTTCAATACGGCCAATTTCAGATTTTATTTCATCTCTGGGTCAAAAACATGCTTACCTAAAAGAAGAGCGCCCAGACTCTCAGCTTGGCGTTCAGCTGGTTCCCCACCATCTGGCCACAACCTGCCTTGGCGACCTGACTTTCCACAACCTTCTTTCCAGCTCTAAGCAAACAATACTGCCACCGTTGCCTGAACTCTCTTCCTGCCTAAAATACTCTTCAACCAGGCTAAACCGTTTTCCTTTAGAGAGAGGTGATGGGGACACCGGGATAATAGCTGTGTGCTTTTTCACACTGATATTCTATAAATGTTTATTCAACATTTTTAGTAGGCATGATGGAGGAAAAAGCTACCTTTTTCAAAATTTGGTTTTTATTGAAGTATAGTTGAATTACAGTGTTGTGTTAATTACTGCTGTACAACAAAGTGACTTAGTTATACATACATATATATATATATATATATATATATATATATATACATTCTTTTCCATTATGGTTTATCACAGGATATGGAATATAGTTCCCTGTGCTATACAGCAGGACCTTGCCATTTATCCATCCTATATATACCAGTTTGCATCTGCTAATCCCAAACTCCCAACAGTTTTTTTTAATTAATAAAAATAACATAAAGAAACAGATTCACTTTCTAATTCCCTTCCAAATGCTCAACACACACCTGCCCCTTTGGACCCTGGACTCAGTATACCTCCAAGTAGAGTTGTTGTACTAGAGGTATTTGCTGTGCTGTGAACTCAGTGGGGAACTGTAGGGGGGAGGGCTGGGTCCTACCCCCAACCCCGGCCTTGGGCCAAGGGCCGTTCCCCTTGATGCTCTGTCCCATCCCCCTCCCTCCAACTGCCCCTGGGCTTCTGTTTCGCCCAAGGCCAGCCACGATCTGCTGGGAAGGGAAGGGAATAAGGAGAAGGGAGAAGCAAGCAGTGTCTGAGCCTCAGGAACTTACCCCATCCCCTGTTTTCTCCCCTTCCCCCTGTTTGAGCCAAGAGCATTGACTGGGAGCTGAGAGGACTTGCAGTCCTTGTAATGAAACCTCCTTCTCCCTGACCTGGGAAGGCGAGGACCAGCAGATAATCCCACCGTTCTCTGCGTTGTGCCTGTATCCTGATGCCCTCAGACAGCTCAGGTTTCATAAAAGTGAATTAAAAGCCTCCAAACGTGAAAAAAATCAACCAAATTCTTTGTCTTTTCAGTAGTTTCTGCTCTCTCTTCGGTTTTCTTTTATCATTTCCGAAGTCACATAACTTTTGTGGAAGCGTGTTATGAGGTTTAAAAGGCAGCTTATTAAGTCTATCACTCTTTTCTGGTAGGCACTCCCCACCAAATTTTACTCAGGTTCAGAAGTTCAGTTGACTGTAATTAGTCTTAGGTGGGTAGTAAGATCTTTGGAGGTCGTACTTGCGTGCTTGTGTCACAAAACATTCAATGGAAATAGATCAGCAAGGAATATGAATTTACACATATATAATATGTAAGTATATATATAAGTATATTATATATATATATTGTTAGGACTCTGTCTTCTTAGGTGGGAGCAGCATCAATTTTACGTTTCACCAGTTGAGTGAGAATATGCATGAGCAAACCTGAGTTAATGGGCACCATGTTTATAATTAACTCTAGGATTGTTTTGGGCTCCTCACGGGGGCCTTTGTAAGTGAGAATCTTTGGTGGGAATTTGACTCTGCTAGATGTACATTGTTTTCAGATCTGCATACTTCCTCTGAGAAGAATTCCTCAGCACTTTCACCTTTATTATCTCTCTCGCCTTAACAGTTCTTCCACAATATTCTGGAATGTTCCACAAGTAGAACCTTGTTACTCAAAGTGTGGGCCACAGACAAGCATGGGGCCCAAGAGTCTGCATTCCTGACAAGCTCCTAGGTGATGCTAATGTTGCTTGTCTGAATCAGGAGCACGCTATACAGTATTCTTTCTGGTCGCTTCCAGGGTGTGACTGGTGAATCCAAAGAGCAGTCACCATGTTTTCTAACTTTTTTCTCTCTCCCACAGCACTTAGCTGGGCACAGAAAAGGTGTTAGGGGTACTTTTGTTGTAAGATCGGTCCAGTTTTTAGTTGAACCCAGCCCTAGAATAAGAAAGAAAATATTCCTTTCATAGTTCTCACTCTAGCTCAACCTTTAGAAGTTCAAGTTTGACTGTCTTACCAGGAAGTAAAAGAGATATTTTTCCTTCAAGGCCTACGATTTCTATGATTCTGTAATTGGGCTCCAAAGACTGTTTTTAATTTGACCTCAAGTGCAAATCACAAAGACAACTTTGACAATACTAGTTCCCTTTTGGGCAAAAATACTCCCATTGGAAATTCAAAAAGTGTCTTGTTGAGTAAAGTGCTTCTTAATTTACTGTAAAAGTGTATTTAGAAAAGCAAATAATCTATGACAGAGCATAGAAGTGTCCACTATTATGGAAATCCAATGAAGAATAAAAAGTAAACTGAGCCCTCCAAATATGTTTCTATAATAAAGCCAACAACTCCTGACATCCTTGGTTGATCTGTTTGCAGTACGTGTCAAATGCAGTTGTACAAGGAGCCTAATCTGCTATCTACCTTCAGAAATTTGAGCTTTCAGGGCAAGACTTTAGTCCTAGTTGCATGAAGGCTTCCTGGCCTCCTGGGTTACTGGGATTAAGGATCAAGACAGAAAGGGAGGGCTTCCCTGGTGGTGCAGTGGTTGAGAGTCTGCCTGCCGATGCAGGGACATGGGTTCGTGCCCCGGTCCGGGAAGATCCCACATGCCGCGGAGCGGCTGGGCCCGTGAGCCATGGCCGCTGAGCCTGTGCGTCTGGAGCCTGTGCTCCACAACGGGAGAGGCCACAACAGTGAGAGGCCTGCGTACCGCAAAAAAAAAAAAAAAAAAAAAAAAAAAGACAGAAAGGGAAGAAAGCTGCATAAATCTTTGGATTGTGTGTGGGGAGTTAAGGATTGTCCCTGGGAACTCATTCTGAAGAGGGACAGAGCTGGAAGGTGTTTGGCTTTCAGATTTTGTTGGTCATTGCTCAAATACTCTTTGGACCTATCCCCCTAAAACTTGCTTCAAGATGCTGGATAAACAACCGTTTCATATTGGGGAGATAAAGGTGACTTCTGAAGACCTAAAAAGAGTTGTGGTTAAAGCACCCAGGAAGGCTAAAAACTATATTTATTTGAGAGGAAAACACTTCCCTTCTTTAGGAATGAAACAAAACGGAGACCTGCCCCTGAAAGTGTTCCTAAGTGTGGGTGAGAAGGTGAACTGGAGCTTTGGAGAACAATGAAGACAACCAATGAGGAGGTCTGTGAGCCACTTATGGAAGAGGGTTCTATCTGGGACACAGGTCCCTAATGATGGTGGGTGGGCTCATCACCATCTCCCAAAGCCCCAGTTATCCCAAACCTTGATTGTCCACAGACTGATGAGAGATGATTAAACAAGGGTAATGAACATCCATTCATTCACGAGAACAAGCATCCATTCATTCATGGGAACAAACATGTATTCATTAATGAAAACAAACATTCATTCATGAGATACCTACTGTGTGCCAAGCACTGTGCTAGGTGCTGGGGTTAGAGAAAGGAATAAGACACCATTCTTCCCTTTGAAAAACTTCCAGTCTTGCAGGGAGCCTAGGAAACATATCTAGAAGCTGGTGTGGTGAGTGCTGGTGTGGAGGCGTACTATATATAGGATTGGGATTGAATATCTTGGGGCACCATCAGGGAAGGCTTTCTGATGGTTGATCCTGATTTTTCACCCCTCCCTATAGCTATGACTTTTGCCATGTAATGGCAATTTTTCCCTTAGAGTGTATTTCCCCACACTTTGACTTTAGACTTGGCCATGCGACATACTTTGCCAATGGGATGCTTGCAAATATGACTCAAGCAGGGGCTTAAAATGTGCCTGTATGGTTGGGCTTGCACTCTTGTGCTTTAGACACAACCATGAGAAGAACATGCCTCAACTACTGGTCCCGAGAAGAAGACGAGACACACTTGGGACTCCCTTGAGCCAGCTGGACCTGCAGCTTGAAGTAGAGCTTAGCTCTTCTGTTGAATGGCATCCCAACAGAGGGGTAGAGAAAAGAGGAAGAGTTAGGCACGTGCATCTCTTAAATATTCACCCTACGTAAGGCACTGTCTCAGGGTCCCAAGCATGAGAACAATGGGAAGAATGAGACACTAGATCATAGTATGTCTAGCTACCATTATTGGGTGCGTCAGTAATGGTCGCCGTATTCAACAGTCAGCCCCTGTGCTTAAAATCTAACGTTTTTTCATTTAGTCCTCACAACAACCCTTCAGTAAGTACTATTAACATCCCCATTTTACAAATGAGGGACCTGAAGCTCAGAGAATTTTGCAACTTGCCTGGCAGAGCAGGGACTTGAACCCGACTCTCTGACTCAAAAGCCTCAACTCTTAGCTATAGAAAAGTGAGGAAGAAGACCCACGTTGGGACTTCACTCAGGCCTGAATGTGTCTATTGGTCCCTGCCAGCCTTATCTTCACCCATCTATGGGCTGGACCCCACTAAGTTCTGGAATCAATGGAGGCGTGGCTTGATGGGGGAAGCCCCCTTCACCACTAGTTTGAAGGACTGGATACAGCATCTTATTCTATTAGTGGACACGCCAGGGAGAGTCATTATACCTCAGGCACTGGGCTAAGCATTGTACGTGCATTAACTAAACGAATATCGTGCTACCTGTTAAGTACTCCTCTTTGATGCGGGTACAACTATTATTACACCCATTAGTGCTCTACCTTTACCAGCTGGGGAGCCCCAAGCATCTCGTTCATTCCACACATTGTTATCGAGCCCCTAATGTGTACCTGACCATGTCCTCAGCACGGGGGAGTGTGGACATGAAACAGATGGGACCTCTGCTCTCATGGAGCTTATAGTGTAGGTTCTGCCCCCTTCCCCAGCCTGGCTCCTTCTTTCAGACTCGTTCGTGTCTGCTCAATTAGGCACCATTCACACTGGTGCTTGGCAGCCTCGTTGCCTCCCTGCCCTATATTTTGACAGACCTGGATTGCTGTGCCCATTTAGATTTAGAGATTTGCTCCGACATACCCTCCCTGTCAAGAGAGGAACATTTGCTGGCCCCAGAGGACTCCCCACTCTCCATTCTTACCCCAGCCCTCCTTGGCTTGTGCCTTCTTTGTGACCAGGAGTTCCCAGCGTGCCCTTGGGCTGGGCCCTCTGCAGAGGTAAGAAGCACAGATCACTTTGCTGTGCTTCCTTTGAAAGCGGTGCTCCTTGGTGGGCTGCTCCGGTAATTGGCTACTTTGCACCTGCGTGGGAGGACGAGCCATTGCCCCCGCTTTGGGTTCACCTACGCTAGCCTCACGGATGGAAGCAAAGTCAATTTCTGTTCCCAAGCACGCAGCAAAGGAAATCACCAGCCTCCATCAAAATGCCATTCGGAGTGCCAGAAGTATATACATGGCAGTATTCTCAGAGGAATCGTCATTTATTTGATGTGCTCTCTAGACCAAATTCCCTTAAAGTAACCGAATTGTGAGGCCTTTGTAATGGTGTCCCTTTCGGAAATGTCAGCTTGCCTTTGATTCACAAGACTTCCCAGGACATTTACTCAAGTGTGGGCTTTCCCAGAGTTCTTCTGAAGCAAGGCTCTTGGTCACATTGACAGAAAAATGTGGCCCCAGCCCCAGACTGCTGAATCTAGCTATTTTCACGAGGAATAATTTAATATTCAAATAAGCGGTAATTAAAGAGCAACTCTTCCTCCCTTCTCTTCACCCTTCCCTCCCTGACCCATGTGGCTGCTAGAAGCAGGCCATGAATCCTGGGATTGTGAGGCCGAGAGGCCAACTGGATTGCCAGCACAGTTAAGCCACGCAGCAGAGAAGAAAGTACAATACGGCTCACTGGGTCATAATACCTCATAAATCAAATGGATTTTTCCCAGAATCAAATGGTCGTGCCACATTCTGGTTTCCAGTTAGATTTATGAGTGTGTTCTCTACATGAGATACATACCACGATGGACTAATGGCACAGAAAACAAAGAAATGCAGAGCACTTAGGAACCAAAGTATAAGGAGCCTGTTGACCCCTAGTCAGGCCCTCTTCCCTGACAAGTTAGTTATTTTGATTCCCATCTGGGGATAGCTCAGGTCACTAATAGCTTCTCGGTGTCCCAATGAAATTGAAGGGAAGGAGAAGGCATCCCCCTCCCTGTTGTTGTAGCTATCTTTCGTGTGATTTGCTTCTTGGAAAGTGATTTGGGCTGGCTCTCATTGGATAGCCTGGGCCAATAAGGAGAACAGAGTCACTGAGGAGAGAAATTGACCTTTAAGCCATCAGCGGAGACACGCTGGCATGGAGATCTTGTGGGCTTGTCTGGGTCTTCCTTACTCCAGCGAGAGTCCAATTCCTGCTTTACAGAAGTGTTATACCACCTGGGAGAACACCCTCAGCCCCCTGCCAAGCTGAGTCAGTACGAATTCCTGTCCTACTTAGAGTTCCAAGGATTTTGTGAAGCCAAAGAGATGTAAAAATGCTTTGGAAGGGGAAAAACTATGAAAGTCATTTGGGGAAAATGGCTGCTTTTCTCTTTGAGCTCGGTGAGCATAAATCAAACGCGATCACCACATAGCTGGGGAACTTCTTTAAAACAAGAAGGCAAAGGAAGAGGCTTCGGTACATTTTAGTGACCGATCGGAACTTGCTCAGGCTTTTAACAATCCTGGATGTCTCATCTTGTCTCTGGCACTGAATGCATTTTGCTTTGTTCTTTTGGCTTCGATGAAAAGATAAATAATAAATATGGAAAGCCTGGTTTACCCCAAGCTGGGAGGCAATTAATAATGCATTGTAGGCTTGTGACAAATTCTGGACAAGGCCGCCATCATTCACATGGCTGTACATTTTGCTAAAGGCTTTTGTAGGTTGAGGATAACCAGTTTACTACTGTAGATTTACTGCTCTCTGGTCAGTGGGGTAAGCTGCCAGTGCAAAATTTTCACACAGAGTAAGATTCGAAGCCATTTGGATAGTCTTTGTGGATGTGATTTGCAACACATGATAGACTATGACCTAAAAAAACAAAATAAAGGTGACTCAGAGGCAGGGTGTTTAAACCTTGGGACAAAGTATACATTCCTTCCCTCCCTTCTTTCCCTATCTTCTAAACACAGCATTCTTGTTAGCTTAAAATGAAGCTAAAATAAACCTCAGACAGCCTTGAAGCAGATTAAAACCACACAAAGGTCTGTAGCTTGAAGGGATGCACCGAGGGAGAAGGGGTAGTACTGCCCACCTGGCCTTGGGCATGAGTCCTGGGGAGATGGCACAATTGCCTATGTCTCCAGCTATTTTTAGCACCAGTTGATAGAGCCATGTCCTTCTCCCCTCTCATGCCTCTTGAGTCACTCTAGCATGAGGCACCATTGTCCCCAGTGCCCTAAGACTGGCTCTGTCTAGGCTCTCATGATTAGAGAAACGTTTCCTAAAATCTCTTAAAAAGAAAGAAAGTTCTCCGATTGGAGTCTATCTTTTATGGATGATTTATGTACCAGAAATAGACTCATGCGTCCCCAATACCCTTATCGAAATTAATCACTTAAAACATTCTCTTGTTGTTTGCATGTGTAGGGAATAGGCAACAGGAAAATTCTGGAAGAGCCCATCCGTTTTCCTCAGCCTCTAACTTCTGCATGGCTGCTGAAAGGGCAAGGTCTAACTGGTTTGTAACTTTTATAGAACCCACATGACCCCACCGGGTTGAACATTTTCCAGAGACATACAATACAAAGAACGATATGTTCGTTTTGGAAGATTAACAGCTCTGTTTATGCAGTGTTTCTGTGAGAAAGGAGTGTGTTTTCTCCTCTGCATCACTGTAAATTATACACAATAGCCATCATGTCACAGAAAATAAGCAAAATTCAATGCAGTTGGGCACATATTTTTTTCCCCCTTGTTACATAATCTAGAAAATACAAAACACTCGAATATAGGGAGGTTGTAGGCAAGTCAAAGGAATTTTACAGAATCCCTTAGGGAGCTGTGTATACCCTGTCAAACAACAGGACGAAGTCTTTTACTAGAACCAGGGTCTGTGCTCACTGGACCCCAGAGGTGTTTGGCTGCCTCGCTGACCCATATCACCCACGTTTACTTTTACTAGACCGGAATGCTTCGATAAGCCAAGATGCGCCCTAACTTTTCATTGGTTGGTAGTATTCTGTGAACCCTCAGACATGCATTTTAACTGAGGAAGCAGATGCTTTGAACTGCATCCTTTTGCCAAACTGAACTTGATGACTTGCTTTCTTATGTGTTTATAATAGTCTCAAGAGAGTAACTTCTTCCTTACACCTCCCACTAGAAAATAACCTTCCTCGAGCTGTTTTTCTACTGTCCGAGGTCACACTCTCCTGTCCTTGGTAGGGTAAACCCAGGGGCAAATACCGCTTGTTCTCTTCAGCTGGATCTGGCTAACCTGTCAGCCCCTCAGAGGGCAGCTTCTGGAAACCACCGCCCTCTCTGGATCCACCAGTGCGGCTTAGAATGAGTGCATGTTGGGGATTCAGACAGGGGACGCCCCTGCCACCCCCAGTCACCCTGGGCAAGTCATTTAAACGTTCTGCTCTTCATTTCTTCCACAATCATAAAATGATAGCTCTCAATCATAGTTACTTGGGAGAGAAGTCTTTTGTGATCCCGAGATGAAAGGAATGATTGGAAGTACAAAGCCATATAAAGACCAAGGGATTATTACCAATAATTCTGTGACTAGTCTTGGTCAGAATATCCCCAAGAGAAGAGAACATGGGTTGACCTATACCATTATGGGAACTTTAATGTCTTTTTCCCAATTCAAGAAACAAAACTGTCCTTGAGGCTAATCAGAAGTGTCTCTTCCGCTTAGGTGTCCTGCTTTTGGTGGAGGATGAGGGACAGGGGAAAGACTGTTACAAATGACCAAGTTGGTCCTTTTCATCCTTATGAGTAGAAACTCCTAAAAAGGACCCAGAGGATGCATGGGTCTAAGTGAAAAGCTGTGTTGTGCACCCACCATGGAAAATACCATGGTTCCTCAAAAAATTAAAAATAGAATTACCATATGATCCAGCAACCCCACTTATTGGTATATATCCAAAAGAATTTGAAGCAGAGTCTTGGAGAGATATTTGTACCCCAATGTTTATACCAGCGTTATTCACAATAGCCAAAAGGTGGAAACCACCCAAGTGTCCATTGACAGATGAGTGAATAAACAAAGGTGGTATATACACACAATGGAATAATATTCAGCCGTAAAAAAGAATTCTGACACATCCTACCTCATGGATGAACCTAGATGACGTTATGCTAAGTGAAATAAGCCAGGTACAAAAGGAAAAACACCGTTGAATTCCACTCAAGTACCTACTCAGACTCATAGAGACAGAAAGTAGGGTGATGTTTTCCAGGGGCTGAGGGGAGGGAGGAACGGGAAATTGTTGTTTAATGGGTCCAAAATTTCAGTTTGGGAAGACAAAAAGAATTCTGGAAAAGGATGGTGGCAATGGTTGCACAATGATGTAAATGTACTTAATACCCCTGAACCATACACTTAAAAATGGTTACGATAGCAAATTTTATATTATGTGTATTTTA
Organism: Phocoena phocoena; assembly: GCF_963924675.1. Lineage (NCBI taxonomy): Eukaryota > Metazoa > Chordata > Mammalia > Artiodactyla > Phocoenidae > Phocoena > Phocoena phocoena. The sequence goes on along the minus strand of NC_089240.1, from coordinate 38,769,719 downwards.
CTACAATTTACAAAATGCTTTCATTTTAAAAATTAAAAACAGAAAAAGAAAAAAGAGTAATTGGAAAGTGGGAATTCCCTGGCGGTCCTGTGGTTAGGACTCGGTGCTTTCACTGCCGGGGTCCGAGTTCAGTCCCTGGTCAGGGAACTAAGATCCCACAAGCCATATGGCGTGGCCAAAAAAATAAAAAAATTAAAAAATGGAAACTGATAGCACTGGTGAGCTTTCAGATTTCCCCAGGCCATGGTGCACATTAAGTGTGCATCCAGTACAGTCCAAGACATTGTTCTTTCTCTGGCCTTAGAGCTACATACTGAGAATGAAAGGCAGCTCTTACTGAGTGCAGGGCCATGGAAGGCATTTTTGACAACACAGGCAATCCAGCTTCATCTCTAAAATTCCCATTCTTATGTGCCATCTTAAGATAACCCAGAGCTATCCTGTCCTAATGGGAAGAAACAAGACAAGTCCTCACTCTAAGGGCTGAAGGAATCAACAGTTGATTCTGTTCACTTGCTTGCCAACTGCGTGATGATTTCAGGCCCTGCTGGAAGCCTCGACAGTGCTAGAAAGAGCAAAAATTTTTTTTCACAACTTTATGAGGAGAAGACACCCAAACAGATGGCTTCCTACTCAGATGGTTGCTAGAGTGAGTGCCTGAGTCTCCTTTGGAGAGGCTGAGATGAAAGTTACAATCTTGTGGCATTCCTTGAAGATTCTCACAAAAAGCAGAAAGTAGTATTTCGTCACTCTCTTTCTGGACAATTTCCTTTGTTCCCCCCGAAGAAAATCAACTATGGGAACGGCTGGAAGGCCCTCAGCCTTTACCCTCCTCCCCCATAAGAGACATAAAGAAATTCTATAAGTTCCCTAACGTCAATGAGTTAAAAAGAAAATCAGACCAAAGGGTTCCCAAATAGACTGAACTCTATAAGACCCCCTGAGAGGGAGGGGTGGAGGGAAGGTAGGCAGTTCTAATTTCTTCCATAATCACATTTCTGGGCCCTGGGGGCAGATGACTCTCTAATACTGTGACCCAAACGTCAAACAGAACCTTTCCCAAGGTTCCTCTAAACACAGTCAAGACAGACTGGAACTCTAAAAGTTTTGTACAGTTCTAAGGAAAAACAAAGGGAAATAAACGCAGATAGAGGTACAAGATTCACAGATAGTTTTTTTGACCCTGACTTGGTCAGGATGCTTCCAGGGCTTTTAGCCCATAGGCCCTTTCATGTGCTGTGTTGGGATTTGTGTACTGAAGCCCAAATTGTCAGGCTCTTACCTGACCCCTTTGTATCTCTGCTTCTGTTGCCATCTGACTGTGCCATCATGAAGCCTGTCACCCAGGGCCTTGGTTAGCCTATAAGGCGTCTTTGCGTGAATTTGACAAAGGTGCCCCCTCTGGGCAGATGCTCTGTAGTTTCTTCTCTTGGGGAGCAGAGGGTGGCCTGAATTGAAGCCTCAGCTTACTCCCCAACCAGGCACTTTTGCACAGTGAACAACCTGCCCAACTGTACTTAGTGGCCCTGCCCATCACCCAGGGCTTTTCGACATAACTTGATTTCACTTACCAAGTTTCCTCTACCTACCCAAATCCTTATTTTCAGGTCTGGCTTTGGTTTAAAGGAATACTTCTTCTCCAGATAACTGCCATTAGGGAACACACCCCAGTATTCTACTCCTTATAAAGACTTTCTTGCTAGCCTACCGGTATATCTTAATTTAATATCACGACTATATCATTTGTATAGTAACTATATATTTGGAGTCATAAAACGGTTATTCCTGCACTAAGAGGAGTTTTTCAAAACAAGGTTAAAGGTCACTGGAGAAGAAATAGTTGAACTCAGTTTGGACTTCTAAAGGGCAGGTTCCCTAACACCCTAGCTTTCCAGTTAAACAGCGCTCATGGTGAGCCCGTGTAGAGTCCCCATGTTGATTGCTATCCAATTCTACAGAATTGCAGAAGTAATGTTTTTCTGAGCAAAGCAGATAAGCTTTGTGTCTAGGATCAACATGCTGACATTCACCAAAACACACATCCTGCTGGGTCCTGCTGTACTCACTCTCCACACATTCTGAACAGACTGTCTTACAAAAGCAAAGGATTGTTTCCTTGTAGCAAAACACATGTCCCTTGAAGAGGCTGTACCCTGAGTGCGTCTTTGTTGGTGCGTATGTGGTGCTTGGGGTAATCTCTCCTTGCCCGGGCCTCCCTGGGCCTAAAAAGACACTGAGTGACAAAAGAAGCCCATAATTTCAACTATTTGTAACCAACAGCACAGACAAGGAGTTCTCCATTTACTGTTCGTGCTCTACAATATTTTCCTATAGAAGAAATGTTATTGGGGTATTCAGGTTCCCAGGTTAGTCTGTATCACCCCCCCCCCAAGAAAAACAACACTAATCAGAATGTACATTTGAGTTGGAATCATTTTAGAATATTTTTAGCAGAAAAGTTTTAGTTGGGATATTATTAGCACAAATAATGTACATCTAGTTGGAAAGGAAGCTTTGGCAAAATGAGTTATTAAGGAAGAAAATTTTTATATATGTGTTTTGTTCGGGGATGAGGGCAGTCAAAAGGTACAAACTTCCGGGCTTCCCTGGTGGCGCAGTGGTTGAGAGTCTGCCTGCCGATGCAGGGAACACAGGTTCGTGCTCTGGTCCGGGAGGATCCCACGTGCCGCGGAGCGGCTGGGCCCGTGACCCATGGCCGCTGGGCCTGCGCGTCCGGAGCCTGTGCTCCGCAAGGGGAGAGGCCACAACAGTGAGAGGCCCGGGTACCGTAAAAAAAAAAAAAAAAAAAAAAAAAGGTACAAACTTCCAGTTAGAAGATAAATAAGTACTAGGGACGTAATGTACAACACGATAAATATAATAAACGTTACCCTATGCTATATAGGAACATTGTTAGGGAGTAAATCCTGAGTTCTCATCAAGCGGAAAATAATTTTTTTCTATGTCTTTAATTTTGTATCTATAGGAGATGATAGATGTTCACTAAAGTTACTGTGGTAATCATTTCATGATGTATGTAAGTCACATCATTACGCTATACACCTTCAACTTACACAGTGCTGTATGGCAATTATATCTTGATAAAATTGGAATGAAAAAAATTCGTGTTTTGTTTTTAACGATTTAGAATGCTGGGGTTTGGGATAAAAGCACGCTCGGAAGCATTTGAAAAGATAAAATGTGACTGGGGGAATCTTCCAGGTTTCTTTAAAGGTCTGTAGAGGTTACTTACGATGATTTTCTATTTTGCCTTATTTCACTTTCTGTCTCCCTCATGTTGATGCCTATTTGGAGCTCACAAATGGGGGAGGGAGAAAAAGTGGAAGAGGGATGGGGGAATAAATAGAGAGCATGTGTAGTAACAGAGACAAGGCAAAGAGGAGCGAAGAGGAAGAGCAGGATAGCCCAAGACGGAATGAAGTAAGATGTACATAATCTAAGAGACAAGGAAGGAGGTGGGGGCCAAGCACCATTGGCCCTGGTGCCTGCCACTGCATCTGTTAACAGGAGCAGTCACGGGGTGGGCAGACAAAGGCAAAGGTAAGGAACCAATCACTGGCTGTCTGTATGCAAATGACATTCTTGAGCTGGGTTTTTGTGGCTTGGGGAAGACCTTTTGTCCTGGTTAAATCAATTGACAGAGAATATGGAGAACAATTTATCAGTATTAGTTATGAGTCAAATGAACCAGATATTCAGCTAAGAAGTGCTGAACACGCTGCTTCCTCGTTTCATGCAACCTCTCTATGAGCTACATGCTATGAATAATTCTCCCCGTTCTGCAGAGGAGGAAATTAAGGCACAGAAAAAAAATACGGAGCTGGTCCCCAAGTTACAGAGCTTGTAAGTGAAGGAACTGAGTTCAAACCAGGGAGTCTCAGTCCAAAGCCATATTATGCAACCCGCATGGAAATGCTAGATAGCTAAATAAATGATTTGTAATCAAAGTGATCAAGTAAATGAGCACATTTCAAACCACAGATTGTTTTCGTGACTCTATCAATTGTTTAGCTGTGTTTCTCGGAGGAAGCAGCTAGAGGATGGTAATTCAAGGTCTGTCCCTCACTCTTTGTCTCCCTTCCTCTCAGCTTCAATCAATAAATAAGCTTTTCATCTTGCCCCTAGGTTCTTCATGACCTTTTTTTTTTTTTTAGATTCCATATATATGTGTTAGCATACGGTATTTGTTTTTCTCTTTCTGACTTACTTCACTCTGTATGACATAATGGACTTGAGGACACGGGGAGGGGGAAGGGTAAGCTGGGACGAAGTGAGAGAGTGGCATGGACATATATACGCTACCAAATGTAAAACCGATAGCTAGTGGGAAGCAGCCGCATAGCACAGGGAGATCAGCTCGGTGCTTTCTGACCACCTAGAGGGGTGGGATAGGGAGGATGGGAGGGAGATGCAAGAGGGAGGAGAGATGGGGATATGTGTATATGTATAACTGATTCACTTCGTTATAAAGCAGAAACTAACATACCATTGTAAAGCAATTATACTCCAATAAAGATGTTGAATAAATAAGTAAGCTTTTATTCTGTGCGAGGTACTGTTCCAAACTCCGGAGTCTTAAAGGTGAAGGGGATCAGGTCCTGTTCTCAAGGAGCTCCCAAAGCACTAAAAAGACTCTTAAAACGAATGTTCGCTGGGTAGGAACCCCAGGGTTGTAGGAAGGGACCCTCACCTGGTTTGGGGGTGGAGAGCCAAGTAAGATTTCTACACTAACCTGAAGGATGAGTAGTCCCCACTGCAGATGGATAGAGAAGAGTGTTTGATGTAGAGGAGGCAGCGTGGGCAAAAACCTTGAGGATTGTTCTGTCATTTTTCTTCTGAAACAGAAACCGGTCAATTTCATATCACTCAGTGGAGTGCCCCGTTCAAGTGGAGCGCTTGGAGTTGGAGAAGGGAAGGGTCATACTCTGGTGTCTTGGAACCAGCTCCGCATTTCTTCCCAATTCTGCATTGAGTGAGGTCAGGTTGATAGCTTGAAATTGACTACGGTAGAAGTAATGACGCTATGGAAATTGGCATCCCTACAGATCAGGGATTTTTATTTCCTGGAAATCTGGTTATTAAACATTTAACCAGCACACCACTGGACACTGGTTCCGGAGGCCATCCTACTGCAAATACGTCTGTGATCAGCTTTAATTCTGCTTTTCACCTAGGACCAAACATATTTTTCTTCATCTTCTGCATCACCCACAGGCAGCTGCTTTTGAGCTGAAAGTGTGATGGAGATGAGAAAGAGGATGCTGTCGCTGCAATGGTTTCATCACCCGGGTCTCCTTTTGACTGTGAATCTTGCCACATTCACACATGCTAGCATCCTGTGAGTTTTCCCACATTTGCAGCTTTGAAAGTCAAACATATGGTAAAAAAATAAACTGACACTGTTTTCCTCAGACATTAATGCTCATTAACACACACCTAGACTCCCACAGCTTCATTTTCACACCTGTAAGTTGATTTACATGAATAACTAAGGCTTTGCTTATATCGGCTTGGAGTGATCCAGAAGAAACTAACATTTCACTTTCAGAAGCAGATTCCTGCTGCACAGATGTCAGCAACCTGCTCAGAATATTATCAGAGATGAATAATATGTTCGAAATCCACCTTGCCACACAGACCCAGTTTCCATGGCAAAGGTCACATGGGTTATGATCTTATAGGAAATAAGGAATAGATCAGAGGTCAACTAGGTCGAGCATATGACACTTTGTCATTTTCAGTCGTTTGACCTCCCTTTTTTTTCCTCCCTCGTTATTGATCTGACACAGATTTATATGCCCAGAGCAGACTGGGCAAATACCCTTGTGTCCTGTGGATGGTGTCTCTCTCTGTCCCTGGAAAGGAAGGCAGCCAAGAGCGATCAACTCATATTGACATGGTGAGCTGTAGCAGGTGAGAAGTGGACTCACTCCATCTGAGAGGCAGAGGAGAAAATTCGATCCAACTCACTGCATGCTGGGAGTTTATTTTTTCGTATTCAATGCAAATGAGCGTCTTCAAATTTATCCATATACTTTTTCTGCAGAAAGAGGAGCTTTTTGTCCTGGAATTCATACCAAATGTTCTGGAGAATTACATGAATATCTAAATCATTTTATTTCTGCAGATTTAGATGTTTATGCCTTGATGAACAGGCACTAAAAACACATCTCAAAACTAATTGAAAGGGAGAAGGCTGTCCCCTTCTAAGAGCCCATCAAGGAACGAGAAGGTGAAACAGAGAGAAGTGGTTGGATTACCCACCCAACTTGGTGGGATAAGAAGCCCTCCCCCAAACCTACTATTTTCCCTCCTAATTAAATTTTTTGTCTGTAGTCAAAAACCACTATTAAAACCAATACAGAGTTGGTGTTAATAATAATGAAGAAAATAGTAGGATTTTTTTAAAAAGGAGATATTTAAAAGTTTCCGTAAATCAACTTTCCAAAAATGCCAATTACTTGATCCCATTCCCCGCCACCACCCCCGACCAATCTTTTTTCCCACTTCCAATTTAGAAGACAGCGTAGTTGTAAAAACACGAACTTGGGCTCAAACCCCAGCCCCACTGCTTTCTGGTCATGAGGTTTTGAGCGTTTCACTGATCCTCTTTATGCCTGTGTCCTTATTTGCAAAACTGAGGCAACGATATCTATTGCTTAGAATTGCTGCGAGGATTCCAGGAGATGATGTTTATATAGCACCTGTTCTGTAATAATATCTCTATACATTTAAAGTCTCATTCCTTGTGTCCAGTTTGGGAGTTCTAATTTGTAAGATGGAAATAAAGAAAAAATGCATAATTCAAGACTTCACAGAAGTGATTGTGGGATGAGGGGAGTAGTGGAGTAGAGTCATCATAGCAGATATGCAAGCCTTTTTTTTTTCTTTTTTTTTTTTTTGCTGTGATGCACATGGGGAAGATGTGGCCATGTTTCTAGAGATACTTTTTGGTAACCTCTCTATACAAAATGTTTTCTATTGTTTCAACAGCTTCTTTCTCCTTCTTTCCTTCCTTCTTCCTTCCTTCCTTGTTGTCCCAACATTTAACTGTATCCTTTCAAATTATCTGTCCTGCGACTCCGTGTGTTACATATGAAAGTCATAGCAAAAACCAGTCTCTAGGAATTGAACTTGACTTTTTCCCATTAACCACCTAACCCTAACCCATGGCTGGACCTGATTAGACCATAGATCTCAAGTGAGTTTTACAACAGATACCCTTCTGTTCTAGATTGGCTTGTGACTCGCAACAGAGATTTTAGGTGATTTTCTGTGTATTTATAGAATCTTATTTCACATGAAAGAAATTTTTACCGTAAACATCTCCATAATCGAAAAAATAGTCAATACAAAGCAGTTCTCCAAACCATTCCATAACCTTCAGGGATCCAGTTCCAGCACATCAAGTTTCTTCAAATTAAATTTACAATGACTTAAGAGCCAGATTGGCAAGGGGCCCAGCCTCTTCCATTTGTGTCAACCATCTCCCGTACCCCACCAGTTGCTTAGGGTCTGTGCTCTTGGACACCCGAAAGCCCCTCCTGGTGTTGGTCAGCCTGCTGCTGCATGGCTGCCATCCCTCCTCAACTCCTCAGAATTTTCTGAGGGCCATGGTCCCCTCCGTCTGCCTGCTGTTGCTGATTTCGTTACAGTGAAATCTTGCTGGCCCCAGGCCACTATGGCCCATTAGGAGAGCACAATCTCCCAGCCAGATGGAGTTCAGGCATCCACTCCCGGCAGAACTACATGCACCACTCCTTTTTCCAGTCCTGGGGACTCCATCTCAGGGATGGGAGTACAGCCTCTTTTTACCCCTTGAAACACAAAGTGGTCATTTTCTCACAGATGACCAATAGCTACATGAAACGATGCTCAACATCGCTAATTATTAGAGAAATGCAAATCAAAACTACAATGAAGTACCACCTCACACCGGTCAGAATAGCCATCATTAAAAAGACTACAGGGACTTCCCTGGTGGTCCCGTGGTTAAGGCTTCGTGCTTCCACTGCAGGGGGCGTGGATTCGATCCCTGGTCGGGGAACTAAAATCCCGCATGCCAAGCAGTGTGGAAAAAAAAATGTCTACAAATAACAAATGCTAGAGAGTGTGGAGAAAAGGGAAACTTCCTACACTGTTGGTAGGAATGTAAATTGGTACAGCCACTGTGGAAAACAGTATGGAGGTTCCTCAGAAAACTAAAAATAGAACTACCATATGTTCCAGAAATCCCACTTCTGGGCATATATCCAGACAAAACTATAATTCAAAAAGATACACAAACCCCTATGTTCATAGCAGCACTATTCACAATAGCCAAAACATGGAAACAACCTAAATGTCCATCCACAGATGAATGGGTAAAGAAGATGTGGTACCTATATACTGTAAAATGAAATACTACTCAGCCATAAAAAAGAACGAAATAATGCCATTTGCGGCAACATGGATGCAACTAGAGATTATCATTCTAAGTGAAAGACAAATACCATATGATATCACTTATATGTGGAATCTAAAATATGACACAAATGAACTTATCTACGAAACAGAAACAGACTCACAGATATACAGAACAGAATTGTGGTTGCCAAGGGGGAGGGGTGTGGTGGAGGGTTGGATTGGGAGGTTGGAGTTAGCAGATGCAAACCATTATATGCAGAATGGATAAACAACAAGGTCCTACTGTATAGCCCAGGGAACTATATTCAATATCCTGGGATAAACCATAATGGAAAAGAATATTTTTTTAAAATGTATATATATGTATAACTGAGTCACTTTGCTGTACAGCAGAAATTAACACAACATTGTAAATCAACTATACTTCAATAAGAAAATAAATTTTAAAAATACCAAAGTGGTCATTTTGCTCCTTCTACTTCCCCATGCAACTTAGTTTTTGGCTGGAATGATACCAATTTATCACGGGAGCTCTTGGCTTGATGTAGGTGAGAAGATATTAACAGTTATGCATATCTCTAATTAATAAGAAAGTTTAAAATTGCTTTAAAATGAGTACGATTTGTTTTTCAGTTAACGTCTTTATCAGTCAGGATCCTGCAGGAAACAGATGACACACTCCAGGAGTGACTGAAGAGAAAGGGACTATTAATCAAATTGTGGACAGGGTTAAGGGAACCAGCAAGGTTGGTGATGCACCCCAGGTACTAACAGAAGTAGGAGGCCATTACCACCCTAGAATTAAAGGGGCAAGTGGTGGGCACTGTTCCTGGAACCCAGAAAGAAGTATGGCTTTGGGAGAGGGGCTACCTGACTGATGCTGCCTTGTTGATAGAGGAAACTGTGGCTTGGCAAGGAGGTAGGGTAGGGGTGAGATACATTTCCTGGCCTCTCTCCTCCACCCCTCTGACTTCCTGTCAGTGCCTCACAATGGCCCAACCAATCAGAAACCGTAGGTCTGGTGAGCCCAACTGATGCAGCACTGTAGAGGTCAGCCTCAGGGCACGGAGAGGGGAGGAACATGGGTATGGAATAGCAAACTGAGGAGCTCGCCAGATGAACATCTTTTAATGAAATAGAAAATATGAAATGGATGAAAAGATTGAGCATGAAGGGAAATAAAAGTTGGGTGCTGGTCAGTGGAAAAGGTAAGAGAGGAAGGGATGGATTGAGCCATGAGGGTCAAGGGATCCTCTCTTCCTGGCTGCTTCCCAGAGTGGAATCCTAGAAGTTGCAGCCTAATAAGTCTTTTCATTATACCCACGTAGAGAAGAGACCTTTCCACAAGAGACCTCACCTTCCAATCCACAATTAGAAATGCAGACCTCAGTTACTGACTGAGATACCTTCAGACCACCTCTACCCAGATCATCAATCCCCAAATGTAAAGACTAATGTATTATACCTTCAGGTTTTAAGATTGGGGAAGGGAAGGAGAAGTCTTCAGTTATCTTCTACTGCACCACAAATCACTCCAAAGCTTGGTGTAATAACCTATATGGGAAAAAAGCCTGAAAAAGAATGGATATATATATATATATATATATATATATATATATATATATATATATATATGTATGTATAACTGAATCACTTTGTCATACACCTGAAAACTAACACATTGTAAATCAACTATACACCAATATAAAATAAAAATTAAATTAAACAACAAAAAAACCAATGATTTATTATTTCTCACAATTCTCTGTGTGGACAGGGCTCAGCTGGGGTCATCTTATGCTTCATGTCACATAGTCGAGATCACTCATTTGACTGCGTTCAGCTGGGAGCTCGGTTGGGGTAGCAGCATCTAAGCTGGCCTCTCATCATCCAGGGTTTCTCTGTGCGTGGCCTCCCCAAATCCTTTCAGTCATCTACCCTGGGCTTCTTTACAGCATGGCAACGATCTTCCAAGGGGTGTTCTAAGAAGATGAGTCCTTGCATCGTGCTTGCTAATGTCTCATTGGCCAAAGCAGGTCACGTGGCACATGACCAAACTCAAAGGCATTGTGGGAGGGTCCTACAGAAGGGCACAGATACAGGGAGGTATAGTCAATCCATCAGGAGCCAGGAATGTAAGCCCACCACAAAAAGTGAGAGAATCTGGTCACCGAAGTGCATGAGGGGTCATCACCAAAGTGAAATGATGCAGAAAAGAATCAAGAAATCAAAACTTGCCAGGATCATCCTGCTACCTTAGTTTTATGAAGGTAAATATATGACATGCTCAAAAGTTTGCTGCTGTGAGCGTGGGCAGCACTGCTTCTGGGCTTTATGAGGGTTTGTTTAACATACAGTAATAATGCAATTCTTCATCCAGGAAAGTCATTACTGGAGTTCTTGGGGTAACAGGTTTGCTCTTTAGGTTTAGAGAAAGGGAAAGAGGTGTCTTGGGGAGGGAGGAGGAGTGATCAGAGGGAACAGGAGGATGAAGCTCAAGGTCGTTTTGCACAGGCTAAGGAGTCAGCACAGAACTAGAGCCCAGCTTCTCACCTCCAGCCCTGGACCTAGGAAAATGGAGCTTAATGGAAATGACAGTTTTGTTAAGCTTGACAAAATCTAAGATGTTTATTGAACAAATAGGATGCATTCTGTTTGTAAATAGTTTGCAGTGCTGAAGATTTTGAGTTTGGAAGGGATCCCCAGAAAAGAATCCCCCCTCATTTGTGACGTAATGTTACTCTGCTTCTCTCCTCCCAACCAGGTTAAGGGTGGTAGCTGTGGGTGTTCTCAGATTTCCATCAGCCCTGAAAGGGTCCCAGGGTGTGGGTGGGACATGTCAGTCTCATACTGACTCACTAACTACAAACCCGAAGGCGGTCTTGATGCACACATGGGTGATCCCCGTGTGTACCGCTGTAAAAGCACTGTCTGTTTGTGGGGTGGAGGTGCACGCTGGAACCCACTTAGGGAACTCTGAGTCTCTCCCTACTGTCTCCTTCTGTTTCAACATGCGCCAACATGGCCTTATGCTTTCTATTTGCCCTGGAGTATCAGATGCAGAGTAAGATGTGTAAACACATAAACCATAGCTAAGAAGGATGCAGACTGAAAGTCTTCAGATGAGTACCATATTTTAAACACTCAAATGAAGGTTAAATCAAAATAATCCTTTTCAGGCTCTGCCTTCAGGGCCAATTTATGAGCCACATACAGAAATCAGTCTTTTTTATTTCATATTTACAAAAGCCAAGACGAAAAACAGCATTACTGGCATCGATCACTAACCTTATTTATCTGAATAACTCTTAACTCTTCCTATCATTCAAATCTACCTGCAAAGCCATAACTTTGGGCTGGGGTGAAGTTGGGGGACTGCAAAGAATGGAATGTGCCACAGATACTAAAGGAAACTCTGAAAAAGAATTTAAAATATTGATCAGAAAATACTTGAGTAAGAGTATCATTGCTGGAATAGTTAGAGCCTTATAAGTTGTCTAGTTCAATAGGGACAACATACATTTAAGTTTCAAGTTCTGATATGTTTGTGTAAACATATTTTTCTTTACCTTAAGCAATATTTTATTAAATGGCTAAAAGATCAGTGTCAAGCAGTCTCTAAAAGCCTCACAGTGCTCTCTGCCTGTTAGTATTCACATCCTTGAGTTGGGGCTGGACCTAGTGCCTTGCTTCTAATAAATAGATATCAGCAAAGTTGATGGGATGTCACTTTGAGACTGGGTTACAAAAAGACTGACTTCCTTCTTGCTTGTGATCTCTTAAACACCCTTTCTCTTTTGGAGCCCTTGCTCTGGAGGAAGTAAGCTATCATGTTGTAAGCTACCCTGTGGAGAGGCCCGTTCAGCAAGGGACGAAGGGACAGAGGAAGCCCTCCAGGTAACAATCAGTGAGATTCTCTGTCCAATAACCTGTGAGGACCTGAATTTGGTCAACAACCATGTGAGTGAGTTTGGAAGCAGATCTTCCCCAGTAGAGCCTTCAGATGAAAGCACAGCCCTGTGAATACCTTGACTGTAGCTTAGTGAGAGACCCTGACACAAAGGATCCAGGTAAACCACACCTAGATTCCTGACCCACAGAAACTGTCAGATAATAAATTTGTTTAGAAGAAATAATTAATGTAAATGATAATAAATTTTAAGACACCGATTTTGGGGGTAATTTGTTACACAGTAATAAATAGTTAACACAGGATCACTAGTATGGAATGATCAAAGAAAAAATCATTTCTTTCTGCTGTTCTCTGCCTATAAAGAACATTATTTCAATATATCTATATAAAATTTTAAAAACTGAGATTTTTACGTAGTTAAAGATTCTAAAACATCAGTGAAGAAATCTCCTGAAGGGACTAACTAATCAGCAGGAACAATTCTCCCAGGAAGTTCTGGTAAACTGAATATAATGGTCAGCCACAGCAATGCCCCTTGTTAGTATTATAGAATGTTAAAATTCATCTTTGATCAAAGGCCAATTTTTATTCCATATTTCCTTTTTTAAATCTCCACTTCCTCTTGAAGGGAAAGTTATCTTTCACTAACTTGATCTTAACGACATTTTAAGAAAATCAATTTTCATCAACAGAATATGCTGGAATGGCCTCCAGAGAGGATATTAATTAAAGCAGTCATATAAACAGAATCATATCTTCTCTGAGCAAGTCTTATTTCATGCTTGAGCTCATTTCCACATCCTTTGGAGACAGCCTCTTTTCCAGGAGTAGCTCTAAGCTTGCGTCACTATTGGGAGATGACCATGTTGGCCCATGGCCAGTAGCTTGTTTGTAGGATCCTTTCTCTCCCTCTCTGGCCAGCAAGTTCATCCAACTGAAGCTGTCTGGTCTAACAGTGAAGCAGCTGGATGAAGTCATGGCTGTGATTCAGCCTGGAAACAGCCCATGATGGTTTCTCACAGGTTTGGTGAATGACTGTCCATAGAAGGGAGGTCTCCCCATTTGAAAGGAATTGTATTTCTTCAGTTGAGGCTTAGAACATAGATACAAGTTGAGCTTCTCTCCCACACTTTCTTTCACTAATGGCTCATTAAATAAACAGAGTTGTTAATGACAGAGTGATTTCCCTGCAGATCTTAGAGTTTGTAAAAAAACATCCAATTCATAAACCCAAACCAAGGAAGTTTACATTACGGGTATATGTCTTGGCAGCTTACATGTAAAGAAAATTATAAACATGAGGCCCCCTTGTACAGTCTGCAGCTAGAGTTCAGATTGCGCCATTTCCACTACAACCCGTAATTCTAAGGGTCAAATGGGTACAAAGGAAGAGAATACCCTACAGGGGTCTGAGAAGGGTAGGTTGGTGATTTTCCTGACTCAGACTTAGATGTACATCTTCACTCATGCAAGAATAAAGATCAGATTTCAAGAGGACTGAATCAATTTTGAGTGAGAGATGAAACTCCTGATTTCTGTTGATGCAAGTCTGGTGATTTGCATTTCTGGCAGTCAACAACACTGTCAGGCCTTCTGGGCTGGCCACTGTGGGAAACTTCCACAGTTTTCTATTGAATTGCTTATATGAGACCTTTTGAGAACAGCTAAGAAATATACTGTACTGGAGAACCTAAAGACTGTTGTGGAATCATTTGGAGAAGCATCAACGTGAATAAAATGTCTCTGGGACCTGAAGACAGCTCTGTTCTGTCCTGAATTTAGATGAATGTGGGCCCTCAAGAAATGGCCATCTGATTTAGACCACTGGTGTCAACTCAGCATTGTCTTGGGGTGGTTGGCCAATAGCAGGGTGCCTTGTCTCAGACAACCAGTGGCCCCCTCTCTAAGAACTGGAACTCTGCTTGGTTGGTAAAGTTCACTGATGATGTGTGGGTTTACTGCTGTACATGAGGGCATGAACAAACACATGGATCAGAACTAGAAAATTTAGAGATTATAGGCTGTGCCTAGTGGCTAGTAGATTTAATTTGTTTTTCTAATTCCTTATTCCTTTCTTGCAATGGAAGTGCACTTCCACGCCCTTTGCCAGGTGAGTTTGCAGTGTCCCTCAGGAGAGAAAGATTATCCCTGACCCATTGACTTTGGTCTTGGCCATGTGACTTGCTTTGACCAATGGAATGTTAGTAGAAGTGAAACGGTGTCAATTTCCTGCTGAGATCTTAAAAGGCATTGTGTATTTCCACTCACTTCTTTATTTGTTTATTTTTTGTACTTCTGCCATCAACCATGAGAAGAAGATGCCCCAGGTAGCTGCTGGCCCCAGAATGAAGAAAAATGTGGAGCAAACCGGAACCCAAGTTGAATCTTGGGGCAGAGCCCAGCTGAACTACAGCTAGTCTTCAGATCCCTGAACTAGAAATAAATGCTTATTGTTAAAAGTCATCAAGTTTTAGAGTCATTTGTTACACAGAACTATTTCAGCAGAATCCTGATTAATACACTTGGGCGCCTCAGTCTTCCCATGTTCAAGTAGTAGGATTTTAATTCCATCTGAAGAGGTCATTAGTTATCATCTACCCCTACACCCCATGAGCACCAAAGCCATGTCACTGAGATGACAAGCCCCTGGCAGTAAGGTGACAAACTCTTGAGGTACAGGTGTTAGGTAGCAGAGTCAGGGCCTGACCTCAAATCTTTATATTCCCATGTCATGATAAAATAAATCCTTAATTTTACTTAGAAAACAGTTTTCCAATCAAGCAATCATGTGTCATGTTCATATAAACATTGGGTAGGGACTTCCCTGGTGGCGCAGTGGTGAAGAACCCACCTGCCAACGCAGGGGACATGGGTTCAACCCCTGGTCCAGGAAGATCCCACGTGCCACAGAGCAGCTAAGCCCCTGCGCCACAACTACTGAGCCTGCACTCTAGAGCCCACGAGCCACAACTACTTAGCCCACGCACCACAACTACTGAAGCCTGCACTCCTAGAACCCATGCTCCGCAACAAGAGAAGGCACCGCAATGAGAAGCCCCCGCGCAGCAACGAAGAGTAGTCCCCACTCACCACAACTAGAGAAAGCCCACGTGCAGCACCAAAGACCCAATGCAGCGAAAAAATAAATAAATAAAAAAAACATTGGGTATACAGTGTAGCAGAAAATAACCAAGATAATCTATAGACAGATCAAGCCAGGAGGCAACATAATGATTGTGTATTAGTTTCAAAAATTCCCCCCAGGACATTTTATCATCAGCCCAGACATAATATATATTTATATTTTTAGAAACATGAAGCAGGTGTCTAGTTCCTGAATTCCAATGCTGGATGGGTGAGACAGGAAGAAAAACATTCTATTAGAGATTGAATGTTGATCTGGCCTATCCCATAGTTCCCACTTATACAGCCTCAGTTACAAACATAACTGTTAACTCTTCATTTCTGTTTCATTGTAGAGCTGGATAGTAAGAAAGATGGCTACCTTACCATTTCTCTAAAGATCTTCTGCAATAGGCAGAATTGGATGGAATAAACATGATCGATCCCACCTGGGGGTAGCAAGTTGACTCGGATGATTTTTCACAATTCTTTATTTCAGTGTCATTAAGAAAATATCTGGTACTTTCAGCTAATTTGATGTTTCTTTATTTTCATAAATACATGGGCTAAGAGTGTTTAAATACCATCTCTCTACCATAAACTTATCATGCTATAACTTTTCATTACTTGACTCTTTCCTACAGAGTTTAAAAGATTTAAGAAAAATAGTTCCAAAGGGCACTCACTTCTTAATTATAAAGCTGGCTTAAGCTGACCTTCAGGCGGAGGTCGGTCAATGAAGAGTCTTACAAGCTCAGGATGTAGTTCCCCGGAGGGGGACATGAGGTGGGAGACTGAGACCCTTTTTCTTGACTCGGTGTCCTATAGTTTCTCTCCACCCACCTGTGAGTGGAGCAGTAGATAAGTGTACCCTGATGGTGGAAAATGATGAATTACAAAAACGTGACTAGCTCTCCCAGCTGCTCCCCACTGGCATCCCCACCCACCCAGACCTCAGCTCCCACACTCCACACTGACCTTGTAAGTGGTTGACACTTCGCTTTCATTGTATGCACTGCCTTGTAAGTGTCCTTCAGAGAGCTTGAAAAATCCAAACATTCTAGTCTATGGGTATATCAGTCAGAGTTCTAACAGGAAATAGCTGACATACTCCAAAAAGATAATTTAAGGGTTGATTGGTATAGGGGAACTACGAAGGATAGTGCAGTAACCTGTAACTAGTAGACACCAAATTGTTACCACTTCTAGGCCTGAAGGGTTATGGGAAGGGGATGGGTAGTAGAATTTGGAAGGGATGAGTGAGTCTTGGAGTTGTCAGAGAGTTAGCTACCCAGAAAGGGTGGTTGAGGGATGCAGCCCACCCAAGGCAACACTTCAGGGAGGGAACCAGGGCCATAATACCCCGAGCTCACTCTCCCTTATCTCTGATCATCTGAAGATGCTTTCCATTGGCCAAACACAACTGGGGCCAGAGGACATGGGAGCCCTGTTGATGTAGTCCAGACCTGCAAGGTCTGGGCACAGAGCAGGGGAGAGAACGGTGGAGTCTGGAGATGAAGGGACCCAGGGAAGATATCTGACTAGTGGATTCACTGATGCATCCTGACTGTCCGCAGATCCTTGGAGACCTTTGAGTGCGTAAAAGGCTTCTAACAACCTAGATGTCCATTGACAGATGAATGGATAAAGAATATGTGGTATACACATACGCACACACACTCACACACACAACGGAATATTACTCAACCATAAAAAAGAATGAAATCATGCCATTTGCAGCAACATGGATGGGCCTAGAGATTATCGTACTAAGTGAAGTGAGCCAGACAGAGAAAGACAAATATCATATGATATCACTTTATGTGGAATCTAAAAAAAAATGACACAAGTGAACTTATTTACAAAACAGAAACAGACTCACAGACTTTGAAAACAAACGTGGTTACCAAAGAAAAAGGGGGAAGGGGTAAATCAGGAGGTTGGGATTAACATATACACACTACTATATATAAAATAGGTAATCACTAAGGACCTACTGTATAGTACAGGGAACTCTACTCAATACTCTGTAATAACCTATATGGGAAAAGAATCTGAAAAAGAATAGATATACGAATATGCATAACTAAATCACTTTGCTATACACCTGAAACAAACACATCGTAAATCAACTATACTCCAATATAAAATTTAAAAAGTAAAATAAAATAATAAAAGGCTTCTAAGCCACTCAAGTATAACTCAGACTTTGTAGTAAGACTTTTCATTCTTCAATTATAGATGCTAGTATAAATCACGTGGCTAATTCTATAGCTCTTTCGGATACATTTGTTCACAAATCTCCTCACTTTCCCCCCAGATATTTTACAGTTGGGAGTGGGTGAAGATTATGTAGCTTATGGTGTGAAAAATGACTGTCCTTGCCAAGACCATCATGTAGTTCTCTAACTGACCAACATCCCAGGGAACCATGTCAGCCTCTTAGATGAACTAAAATTTTCACTGAAACTGCTAGGGATGTGTATTTTGTGTTGCTGAGCCTTGTAATAAGTATGCAAAATTTGTGTAAGACTTTCTTTAGTTTAGATTTTGCTTTTGTACCTAGAGGTCAATATTTCCTCTAGATAACAGCACAAAAACACATTTAGATATCTCATCGATTGCTTCCAATGAAGTCTTAATAAACGTGGAGAGAAAAGCCCTGAATTGCCCTTAAAGATATCAGGGAAACAGGAGCTCACACTCTCTTCTGGGACAAAGTCGAGTCAGACAGACACCTAACTCTGTCGCCTTCACCTGCTGAACTACACTAATACAGCAACACCCACGAATCTTCCCTGGAAAATACAACAGGGCAAACACTGCCCGATTCCTCTTCTACTGTGCTAAATATGCTATCGAAAGGGGACTGTCCCTTGTCTTCCTGTTGCAGAGCTTCAGGATTGCTAGGTGTTGACTTCAGCACACAGAGTCAAGTATCATATGTGAAACTGGAGTTAGGGTAGGATTAAACTGGATGAAAGTAAAAATGTGCAAGGATCACACTCTGCACGTACAGACGGTCCTAAGTCACTCTACGTAGGTGTGATGCCCATAGACGATGTCAGGCATCATCTAGGAAATGATTAGTAGTGTTGTGGGACATTCAGATTCAAAATGAATCTGACAAGTAGGAAAATGTGTTTCATGACAAGTAGGAAATGTGTTCATTGTCACTGACATTCTTTAAGTATGTCTCACGGACCTTTGTCCCCAGCATTGTTCTATCATGCAATGGCAGATGCCAAAGAAGCAGACTCCATGCTTGCCCTAAGGAGACAAAGGAGAGGTTGTGGTCAGGAAACATATTTAGAAAACAGATCGAGGACAGGAACGCATGGGGGATATGTAGTTGTTCCTACCTCAGAAATGCAAAGTCGGTGTGAGTGAACTAAGCCAAGAAAAGGTATTGGGATCGGTGGATATTGATGAACACGATGTACGTGGGTGGGGAGGTGTGACAAGAAAATGTGTGTGTGTGTGTGTGTGTGTGTGTCTTTGTACACATTATGTAAAGAATATGATCTAAAATGAACTTATTTACAAAACAGAAATAGACTCACAGACATATAAAACAAACTTATGGTTACCAAATGGGAAAGAGGTGGGGAGGGATAAATTAGGAGTTTGGGATTACCATACACACACTACTATATATAAAATAGATAATCAACAAGGACCTACTGTATAGCACGGGGAACTCTACTCAATATCTTGTAATAACCTACAATGGAAAAGAGTATGAAAAAATATATATGTATATATATATATGTGTGTAACTGAATCACTTTGCTGTACATTTGAAAGTAACACAACATTGTAAATTAACTATACTTCAATAAAATACATATATATTTCTTAAAAAGAATAGGACCTAACAGAGGGAACTGAGAGCTGCCCCCTTTCCCATTCTTCTTTACTATTTCCTTACAGTTCGTTCAAATAGGCAATTCTAGTCCCACACTCCTCATATAAAAGGAAATTGAGTATAACAGGAAGATTAAGGGGTTGTTTGTTTTTTTAAAAAGGGTTCTGGATGGCCATATTCTTTCCTTCATGCAAGCCAGGGAAACATTTCTCAACACTTACCCCTATGCCAGCCACAAAGTCCTAAATCTGATTTTCCTCTGAATCCAATTTTTAAAGAAGAGCATATCCAAATGTTACTCAGAGAGTACCACCAAAGTGCCGGCCCGAGGGTGGCTGGTTCACAGACCTCCGGCTTCTCGTGTCTTTAATACCTCATGAGTGGGCCTTGAAGCAAGTATGAAAACAGCTTTTTACTTTGAAAACTAGGTACAAATAATAATAAAACTCTATAATTTAAAAGCTAAAGATGGATGGCTATTATACATATGCATTGTTTTAAAGGATAGAACATTTTAGATGAAACACAAAGAAAAATATCGCTGTCTTTTGCATATGACTTTGATGAATTCTGGCTCTTTAACCTGAGTGAGTGAGTTCAAAGGTCTGAAACTTTGAGTATAAAATGATCTTTGCGAATAAACAATCCAGGACGATATAACTATACCCATGTGTAGAGTCTTTTACTACACATGGGGATCTTTCTGGGTTAAATGGTCACTCTCCACTGACAGCAGAACTCTGAAGATCATAGAGCATCTTCATTGGCAACAAGGGAGGAAAAGTCCTCAGTTTCCTGGAGGACTGTCACGCAGAGAATCTAGGGAGAAATAAAACAGTGTATATGTTGACGATTTATATTACTACAGTCCACTCTCAGTTGTGAATGGAGATTTTTAGATGGGGAATAAAAGGAAAGAAGTGCAGACTCAGTTACTCTGCTAAATAATACCTTGTGTATTATAAAATATTTTCCCTAGAAATTTGATGGCTTTTACTGATTTAGGCTTTCTTAGATTATTGGGATAGAATTTCTAAAGTTCAGACAACAAATGAGTGCCTTGGGCTGATCCAGAACTGGCATGTGGACAAGGTTAGAGGTAGGTATGTGTTTATAAACAAATAATCAGATAGGAAGCAGGTAACATGTTTCCTTCATTCACAGGAGCTCATTCCTAAGATGTGTTAGGACACCACGTCCCATATGTACCTCAAAGAAACAGCTATGACAACTCAGACTGAGCTGGGCAGAAATGCTTTCGGTGAGGAGTCAGTGCCCAGCAATTTATCAGTCTGAAGCTAGAGCTAAGAGACCAGAATTATTCCAGCACCTGCCTTGGCTGGTTCCTTGTCCACAAGAACCATGGGCAATATGGCGGCTGAGAGTATACAAGTGAGATTTCAAACACGGATGTTCTTCTGAACTTTAGCTTTTAAAAGGTTGGTCCTGCCCTTTGTTTATTCTAGAAAAACAAGTCCCCAATAATTATTTGATAGGATTCAGCAGAGCAGCCAGAAGTTTTGGTAGGGAGGGGGAAGATGAATACATTTGTACTAAAAATTATGTCACGATACTATTCAGATAGTTTCTGGTATAGTATAGTCCAGGAATTTCACAGTCTGATTACATGGTTCACTTTGAGGCCTTTTTCTCACAGACCTGAAGCTCTTGGCAGAGGGTCTTTGGAAAACTTGGTTCCGGGGCTCATCAAGAGATGTGCTTCAGGTACTATTTATGGGCCGGTTACATAGTAATAGCCCTCAGACTTCAACATCTTACAGCTCTGTGTTATTATTATGGGCTTTCACAAAAGTAAAGGAAGCTTGAGCCACAGATTACCGGAAGGTGGCCTTCTGATCAGCAGGTCCCCTGCCACATCTCCTGAAACTGGGTCATTGGCTGTACAGAACCAGCCTCCACCCACTCATTCCTTTGGAAATTTTAGAATTATTTGTAACTAAGTAATATGTTTTTCTTGGATAAGGAATCAACTAATTGCTTATTTTCCTTGGTGCTTTGCAAATCTGACTAATGTTGACTCAGGTAGATTTTATGAAGTTATTTATGCTGTGGGTAATAATTACTTGCAAATGCATTTATGGTTAGAGTGAAGGTTCAACGTGTTTCTACAATTCAATTATCCAGCCCTGGGTAATGATTTCTCCCCCTTCTTTTAAAAATATTATGAATTGTCCTTAGTTTACTGTTAATGAAGATGGTTTCCTGAATTTTACCTCTCCAGCTCATTACACAGGTCATCAATGTGGAAAACAGAGACAAGGGTAACTTATATTCCTTTTTGAAATACAAATCTGTGATGGCTTGAATCTTCCCTTTGCAATAATTTATATATAGAATATATTGAATGGTGCCAGCTTTTGCTACTGAGGTAATTAAGGATAATAGTCACTATCTCACCAAACTCAATAGCCATTTGCTGCTTGCTTTAGATATTTTCAGTGAAATTTAAAAACATGGTAACTCTTTATTAAGAAAACTATAATTACTAGAAGGAGAAAATTGTCTACAAGTTGTGAATTGAATTTATTAGTAATTAATTGCCAATACATCCTTGCTACTGTTGAACATGCTACAAATTACTTTTCGAAACGATACGTACTTGAATCATATCTTTTAAGATGTTAGTACTAAGTAATTGACTTTTCTTTGGGTAATAGCAAATTATTTTTCCCCACCCAAGATTTTGGCTTGTGTCTCAAAATATTTTAAAACTGAGTTTACCACCAGTCACAGTTTCCACAGGAAACTACCTCTGTGGTAAAATAACTTACAACACACATTTTTCGTACAGCACTACCCATCAGTATTGATTTTCATTTAACGTTTTTTTCCCCCTAATGGAGAATTTGAAATAGTATTTCCTTGGGAAAATTACTTGGGAATGTGTGTGAACAATCAAACCTGTGGTATTTTTAAGTCTTAAGAAATCTAAACTCAGATGCATTAGACAGAAACCTTAAGGTATTTAAGATTAACGTTGTGCCAGATTCCCTTAGTGTAAAACAAAAAGGAAAATATAACCAGAATAACAAGTATGGTGTATGTGTGGATGGGTGAGTGAGGGGTATAGGGAAAAAAATTTGGTGGGAAGGAAAGAGACCCCACAGCTGTTAGCTCTCTTCCTGTCCGTGGCAAACCATACATGTTCCCCAAAGATGGCCCAAACCAGTAACTTCCATCTCACACACTCTTCCACAGTGTGGCTTTGACACTCCTCCCATCACGAGGTGGGAGTACAAAGCTGGGTGGACTGTTGGAACTACTTCAACCAATAAAGTATGACAGAAGTAACACTGAGAGGCTTCTGAAGTTAGATCATAAAAGGCAACTCAACTGCCACCTTGCTCACTGCAACATTAATGTTCACTGTCCTGAGCCTTGATTGAAGCAGACTGACTACCCTGAAGTCCCCATGCTTTAGGGGAGCCCAGATTAGGTCACATGGAGGGACCATGTAGAGAGGCCCTGAGACTTCATGGAGAGAGAAGGAGATGCCCAGTCAAGCCCCAGCTGCTCTGGGCCCCTCATTGTTCCATCTGAGGTCACTGGCCAACATTTCACGCCAGAACCAACCAGCAGAGCCCTTCCCGACTTCCTGACTTGCAGAAACTAGGAAAGATAATAAAATGATTGCTGTTTTAAGCCAGAGGTTTTCTTGGGGGGAGGGGGGGATGATTTGTTTTGCAGCAGTAGTGACTAGAATATGAGTACGCTGGCTCAGGATAGGGCACCTGAATGGAGTGGGGATGGAGGCAGGTGGGGGAGTGGGGGAGTGAGGGAGGGAGGTTCACATCTCTGTCTTCCCTATTTTCACCATATTTCCTCAGGGCTCTTCTGCCTCCACATCTGGTTACCAGGCAGTCTTCTTTACTCCTCCCATCTAGCTTCCTTCGATGAGAAAGTCCCTGCCCTCCACTGGCTGGGAACCTCTTGTGTATGTGTAAGACCAAAGTGACAATATCTCCGTAATCCTCCATGAGGTATGAAGTGGCAAACTAGCTAAGAGAACCAGTTGAAGAATACACGCTTTACCAAGCAGCTAGGGCAACTCCAAATGACTTGCTGGGGAAAGGAACAGTCCCTGCCCTCAGGCGGCTCATAAGAGAAATAGACACAGAAATCAGTAGTACCTTGAGGAAAAGCACTAGATGGAGGTACGTGCAAAGTGTTATGGGAACACAGAGGACTCAGACACAAGATAGCTGACGATACTCTCTCCTGGTCCAGGCAGGTTGCCACAATTCTCTCTCCCTCTTCTCTTCAGACCGCAAGTTAAATTGTTTGTTCCCAAATATGGAGGACCTCTTTAGAATCTCTAATAAATTTCAGAAATCTGCTACGAATGCTATATCTAATTCTCAGGCAATTTAGGGAACATATGATGATCGAAATATATTTAGTGCAACAAAGGCTCAGGCATTCCTCAGCTGAGATCAACTCATTTCTGAAATTTTTTTTTTATCTCCTCCCTCCCCACAAGCAGTCCTATTTCCTTGCACAGGCAATAATAAATGGTTGTTGAACTGGATTAAATTTAAGTGTAACTAGTACATTTACTGAGTTATACAATCCCTTAAGAGACAAACATGTGATTATGAAAATGAGGTTAGATCTCTCACATCTTAGCTTAGATGAGAAGAAGGAAAGGCAGCATATCTGATTGGGGATGCTATATCAAGAGATTGATGATGGTAAGAAGAATGGGAGAAGATGTGTTTTGAAAATTAAAATATATTCCAACTTTTTTGGCTAAAAATGCTAAGTACAAATCAGGTCTTTTCAAGCTAAACTTTGTTTGCACTGGGTAAAGTGCAACTTCCTGTTTTGAAGAAAAGGTTTAGTAGGTTCATAAGCTCTCTTGGGGACTCACTCATCTCCTACCAACATCACATTTGAACAATTTTAAATGTAAATGAGGGAAAATATGGATTGGATTTCATTTGAAACACGACTTAAATAAGAGAAAGAAAAAAAATAGATTTGAAAATTATTGCAACCATTTGAGAGCTCCAGATCCTGGTCAATTTCCATTATCCTCCATCAGCAGGAGGCCCACCAGGGCCAGCAGCTGAGCCTTCAGTCCTCTGTCAGGACAATGGGCATCAGTTTGGCTTCTTAGCCTCACTATAAACAGACACCCAGTTATGGCTCCTCTCCCTTGATTCAGACTCGTTGGGGAGACAGTGTCTCAGAATTAGTGAAAGAGTTCATAAACAGAATACTCAGAAAGAAAGACAGTTCTATTTCTTCTGAGTGTAATTAAGAACACTCACGTATCTAACAAACAATTGTTTTCTTGTGCAGTGTTCTCACACTTGAGCACACATCAGAACCCCCTGGAGGACTTGTTAAAACACAAACAGCTGAGCCCCACCCCCAGAGTTTTGGATTCAGTAAGTCTGAGGTTGGGCCTGAGAATTTGCATGTCTAACAAATTCCCAGGTGATGCCCATGTTGCTGGTCTATGGACCACAAGGGAGGACCACTGTCCTGGTGGGCAGACACACACTTGGGCCTCCTTTAAGGGGTAAAAAAGCTGCATACTTTGCATTCATATATTCACTGATTGATTCAACAAACTGAACACATAGCTCACTCTATGCCCACACCATGAGTTAGATACGACTTGTTTATAATGAATGTGCCAAAGTTCCTTAAAACAAATATTTTGCTTAGGTAAGATAAAAATGCTTTCACTTATTCTTGTTTTTACTGTAGTATTTTCCTTAGCACATTCTTTCTTTGAGAAAGTGCAGAGGTAAACATCAGCCTGACCTAGATTCAATCATCATGAATTAATGGACTCCAAATCAATAAAACCTTACTGCATTTAATGAAGAAACTCCGTACATTTGAATTTGGTTATCTGATGTGGGAGCACTTTGCTAGTTCTTACTAATTAAATAATTTTCCCATCAATCCTTATTTACACTCTCTTAGATGTTCCATGTTAAAATGGGACCAAGGGTCAGTTATTCACGAGATTAGATTCAAACTAAAAAAGGCAACGTTGGAATCCCTACTCTAATAAAAGTATGCTTCCTTGCACATGGAAAGATTACATCAGTTCTCATTAAATACTGACTGCACAGAATAACATGAAATTACAAGGAGGAAAAGATCTTTTACTTTATTCTCATCTCCCTTCCTGGTATAGAAACCTTCTCAGATCTGTACATCTCCAATCAATCTGACGCTCTGGAAAGAGGAGCTCACGTCCATCTTTATATCCAGTTCCATTGCTTTATATCCATTTTCTTCATGTGTTCAATCCATAAACACAAGCCTGTAGAACAAATGGCTGCCAATCTCTTTGTGAAAATAAAATCTCATATTTAATAACAACGCTTTAAGAAGATCTCAGCAATGGGGCTCATGGGAAATGGAAAATGTGGAGAGGCAGCAGGTAGTGAAAGGAACATGGGATATGGAGTCCAAGAGCCTAGATTTGAAACTAACCTTCTTTACCTACTTTCTCTGATATTTTACTTTATTATCTTTAAAATTAGAAATAAGAAAAATAGCTATAATAAGGGGGTTCTTATAAAGTTTGAACAAAAATTTAAGCTAAAACTACAGCAAATTATGAAAATGCTCTCACAAATAGCAATTATTTATAGTATTAAGTTTCATTATATGTGTTGGACTGTGTCAATGAAGATGACATATCTATTATTTTTGACTGATAATTTTTGGAGTGTTCCTAGCTTTCTGCAATATTCAGTAGGTCCTCTTGGCTTGGTTTTCAATGACTAGTATTTGACCATGAAACAAGGTAAATCTCATGTGCCCTAAACCCAGAGAGAAACCCTTCACCTTAACCTCCTTAGTGCCACGCTTTATGGCATACATCATCCCACGTTGCAACCAAATGGACCTCAATTATGTCTAAAGGCACAGTTTACACTAAAAGGAAAACCAATGTTGTCTATTGACTGGAATCACAATCCAATATATATTAGTTTGCCAAGGCTTCTATAACAAAGTAGTGCAGACTGAGTGGCTTAAACAACAGAAATTTATTTTCCCACAGCTCTGGAGGCCGGGAGTCCCAGATCAAGATGTCGGGAGAGTTGGTTTCTTCTGAAGCCTCTCTCTTTGGCTTGCAGACAACCATCTTCTCCTTGTATCCTCACATCAGCTTCCCTCTGTATGCGTCTCTCTCCAAATCTCCTCTTTTTATAAGGATGTCAGTCATATTGGAGTAGGCCCCAACCTGTTGACCCCGTTTTAACTTAATTACCTTTTTAAAGACCCTGTTTCCAAATATTGTCACATTCTGAGGAACTACGGGGTTGGGACTTCAACATATGAATTTTGAGAGGACACAACTCAGCCCATAACACCATACATAAGCCCATTATCTCTAGTTAATTGTAATGGGATGGAAATGACAATATCCTTACGTGTCTCCTTTTTACATTTAAATAAAAGTAGTGTTTTAAGCATGTCCTAGAAGTGGTCTTGACCACCAGAGGGCTCCTGTATTTATACAATGAAACATAATTAGAATGACGTTCAAAATTAAATATAGATTATGAAAGTTAAATATTTGATGTCTGTGCATCCTCAGTGAATCAACCTATAAGCATCTATTAATTAACCTGGTGATGATGATGATAATAGTCGCACTTATTCAGTGGCAATGATGTGTCACTCACCATACCAGGTGCTTTACATATATCATCCAAGTTAATAACCTCAACTCTCTTTTATATTCAGTGTTTTTATAATCTCAATATTACAAATGAAGAATCTAAGACTTTGAGAGGTAAAATAATGACACACAGCTAGCAAGTGGCTAAGTAGAAATATGAATCACTAGCATTATCAATACCAATTGCATTTATAGCCCTTGGAAGACAGTTCCTAATTAGCTTTGAGAGGTTTGTGGACTTCCTGAAATACACACAAAAAATGCAGAAATGAAAGGTCCAAATTTGCTGTCTGGTTAAGAAGCTCGGCATTTATCTGTAGTCTAGGAAATGTTGATTATTTATATATAACAAAGAGTCAAGGTAGCGCTAATCTACCCTCCACCCTTTTTGGTTTCAGTGCTTGACTCATAGCCCCCATAGTTCCTCCTAAAAGTTTCTCTAGCAGATGGATGAGTTGTATTATCCCTTTAGTTTTATCAATTGTTTTGTCCTGAGTGTACCGGGCTGAGTTTTCTCTCCCTATTAATCAGGACTCTTGGTTGCAAGTGATAGAAATACAATTCACATCAGGTTAAGACCCAGGAAAGGCGGAGCTGCTAGCAGGGACCTCAAACCAGGGACCTGAACTCTATCAAGACCCTGGTTATCTTCTCTCTGTGCGTCCACTTCATTGTCTCCCACCACAGATGGGCTTTTTCCATGTGGCAGTAGCCTAGCCGTAACTGTTTTAGGTTTACACACTCACAGTCTTGGGGCCAGAGAAAGAAAGAGAGTTCTTCCTTCTCAGCTCTATTTAGAAAAATCCAAGGGCAAGACTGATTAGCCTGACTGGAATTATGCACCTATCTCTTTAGTAATCACTGTGTCCAGGGAAAAGTGGTACCATGGATGTCCAAGCCTCATTTACATGCTCTTGTCTCTGACTAGGTAGGTGGGATATCATGAAGGGTGGCTCCCAAAGAATCACATGGATGGGGTCAGAAAGGAGCAGACCCCCAAGGAAAAGCCATACTATTCATGGGAAAAAAGGTGGAGATGGGTCCACAAATATTGACATCTAAGATCTACCACTGCAATGACTTTAGCCAGCAGAGGCAATCCTTTTTCCTTTCTGACTCAGAAAAAAGAGCATAGCAGAGCTGGGTGTCCTGCAAGAGCCTGGACCTAGAATTAAGTGTCAAGTTGACCCTGGCTCCTGAATTTACAGAATTGTTGGTCATCATGCCCAGCAAAATTGAGCACTCTTCATGAATTTTAGTATTTTGTTTATCTTAGTAACCCAAAGTGCAGTTGTTAATTATAAAGAACATTCTTGTTCGGTGAGGTCTATAAACAACAAACATCCATTGTTTATTGACACAGTGACTGGTATGGATGGACTCATTTTTTCTTGGGCATATTCTTTAGTCCCTGAGGGTCACCGTGCCCACCTCCCCAATTGAAGTGGTTGTGGGGACTTTACAAGAGACCTTGGACATAAACACTCTTTGTGAGAGAAAGTAGAGGGAAGAGAGAACGCCCCGTGTGAGCTCTGCCTGCCCTAGTCTTCCAAATCTAACATTCTATTTCTTCTCCCTTCTCCACATCTAGCTATTTCAAGTCTTGGGATCTTTTCCTCAGAAGACTCCTAGTCCCTCTGAGCTTGTGTTAAGTCCCCTCCACTATACTTCTGGGAGTAATGGTTGGAGAGGAGCTGCTAGATCTTTCAGTTTTAGCTTTGATTCTTGCCCTATGCTTTGCCATTTGCTTTTGGCCAAGCCAACCTTCTCTCCAGTTTCTATAAATATACAATTAGGTAATAAGCCAACCTTTCTCCAAGATTTACTGTAAATATACATGAAACAATATTTGTGATTCCATATGGTGCTATGCTGTATGTGTAAAGGGCTCAACAAATGCTAACAGGAAATACATGTAATCTTAGAATAATGTATGAGAATAACCACTTATTGAAAAGTTAATATATGCCACCATTCTACTAAGCATTATCTCAGTTGAGCCTGATAGGAACTGTAAATGATAGATATTATTATTTCTGTTTCACAGATAAAGTTACTGAATGCCCATTGTCACCCAGTTAAGATGCTGCACAGCCAAGATTTGAACTCATATCTCACTGACATCAAAACCTTAGGACATAGCAAGCCCTCAAGACTTCTAAATAAATCCAAGACTACTACAGCCTTGTTATAAAGCTCTTCACTGTCCTATGTATTTAGTTATACTTGTGATCTCTTTGACTCGACCTATTTACTGTAGTATTGTTTTGTATCCCATCTTTTCTGATGGAAATCTCACACACACACACATTCTTGGATGTGTGAGGAAAATAATTAGGTCCAGACAGATTACAAACCAGCCTCGTTTTTTAAAAATTTCAGAACATTATCTGGGATTAGAAGTTGGACACACAGACATGATATGTCATATTTAGTGTGATGGATGATTTTCTATGGGATATGACATGCCTTTTTACAGTTTCCCCTACCCTATCCTAGCTTGCCCACTCCAGTTTTTGAGGCTAGGAGTTAAGTCTTTCTTTGTTCTCAGCCTTCCTTGCCCCATCCTTGGAACACCAAAGGAAAAGGGTCAGAAACACTTCACATTTTCATTTTTTTAAAGGTTGTTGATACTACATTTTTCAATGGCATATTTCATCAGTTATAAAAGTAGTGAACAGTTGAAGTAATCTAAACTGTGATTTAAATAGTGGCTGTGCATCTCATTAACAAGATGATCTTTGCCTAAGTCGAAAGGTTTGAATAATTCCCCCATCTCATTTTCATGTTGTTTAAGTTTTGGCTTCCAGGAACTTTAGACAAAACATACACACAGGGTGGCATATCATACGGCAAAATGAGCTACAGGTCGTATATGCCAGAAGTCTGAGGGAAAAAAAAATCAAATGAAAACAAGTGTGTTGGGCCAAATAATAAGAAATAAACAGAAATGAAGTAAAGTCACAAACCCAGCCAGAAAAGAAACAGAAACCCCATAAGAAAACACACTTAAGGAAATCAACAAAATGTGTAGCCAAACGGACATCAGGAAGGTTGTACCCAGATGGCCATCTCTCCTGGGCAGTCTTCCCCTTGGGAATGGAAAGTCTTTAGCAGGCAGCCAGGCTCCAAGCTTTGGGCCCAGAGCAGGGCATTGCCTGTGGAAGGGCCTGGGCCTTGTTAACCTTTGGCAGCTTTTAGTAAGCAGAGGGGAAAGGATTCTTTCCTCAAAGCCCAGCCCTTCCTGGGGAGGCCTCATGGCTGAGGCTCCAAAGTACAGGGTTGAGGAAGTGGGGAATGAGCTAGAAGAATGAAGGGCCTCCCCACTTCCCAAAGAAAACAAGATGCTCAGGAGACAAAACAGCATGTGTTGAAGACCATGAACTTTGTAGTTCACAGCACCGGGTCTGGGTCCTACCTTCCTGTTCATTCTGTGACCTGAGGTGATCATTGCCACTCTTGTATCTCAGTTTTCTCATCTATGAAAAGGGACATGATAATAGCACTTATCTAACAAGGTTCCAGGGGAAATAAATGAGATAATGTAGATAATCACTTAGAATGGTCCTCAAAGTGGTATCTGTTGTTATGTTAGTTAAGGTGTCTGTTATGTTAATGACTGGATGGGGGGAGCAGGAAAGGGGTTAAGGGGTTAACCAGAAGACAGCGGAAGTCCTGTAAGGCAATGAAGGAATACTGGCTTGCCCAGGAATCTCTGTCCTTGTGAACAGTTTAGATGTAGTAGTCTTATTTGAAGTTTATGAGTTCTAAGTTTTTCTGAGAAGTGAATCCTCTAGGATCTTCCCAAGAACAAATTTGCCCTTCCTGGATGTCCTCAGAATTGTCTGAAACAGATTCTCACACAAATATGTAGATCAGGTATGGTATGGATTTCTCCATGACTGAACCCAAAGATCCTGGCAGCCCTGGAATTTCCTGGGTACCACGAATTGGGTCCAGCAAACCAGCCACCCAGCATGGCTGGCTGCAGAACAGACACATGCACCAGAGAATGGAAAATAACCACCACTCCTGTGGGGTTTCCCTGAGCTTATCTGAAACTTCACGGTCTCCAATGGCTGAATCAACACGCAGTACAGGGATATAAGGAAAATAAAGATAAAGTAAAGAAAATAAATATTCAGTCTGCCTTAATCTTAGCCAATTCCCAAAAGGTCTATTCACATACCCATTTGTCTTAATCGTCTAGTGACAGAGGGGACACTGTTCGCTCAAACTTGGTGACTCCACCATTGGTGAAATATCAGAGGTTTTCCCCTTTCCTTCCTTTTATAGGAATATGGCTGCTATCTTAGTTAAGTTTAGATTATTCTCTGTCAAGCAGGGATATTACAGGGGGGTGTATGGACAGTTTGGAGTCCAGTTTTTAAAGTTCCATATTATATATCCACCTTTTGTCTTAGAGGTTGTTGGATGATTAAAAATTATTTCATGCTGTACACAGTATGGGTCATGTGGACATTTACCTTCAAATGTAGCATTCTTAACAGCCTTTTGTGGTGAAATTGTTAGATAAGTGAATTTTTTCCTTCACAAAAACATATGGGTCCTGAGTCCCAGTCCCTCAAGGCCAGGAGATACTTTGGCAAGCTGATGACTACCTAATCCAATCAATGAATTCCTGCTAGTGTGTTCATGTCCATAATGAATTCGTGTATAATCACTCTTAGGGAATATATTTCCGTTTTAACAGGAACTTTCTGAGGTCTTGATGTCTTAAATTAACTTAAATGAGGGGGGAGATATGTGTACATCCATTTGGGGCACTGACTATTGCCTTGATGATGCTGATTGTCCGCAACCATCAAACATCTTGATGTGTCTTAGAACAGGGATCCCCAGCCCCCTGTTAGGAAGCTGGCTGCACAGCAGGAGGTGAGTAGCAGGCGAGCAAAGCTTCCTCTGCCGCTCCGCATCGCTCGCATTACCGCCTGAGCCATCCCCCACCCCCGTTCGTGGAAAAATTGTCTTCCACGAAACCGGTCCCTGGTGCCAAGAAGGTGGGGACCACTGGCTTAGAAAAAGCATCCGTTGCACCCCTGGATTGGAGGGTATGGTTGGACAACATCAATGATAGCCTGGCAGTTCTACAGAAAATAATTCAGAAGCTCGGTCTTTTCAGGCTTGAGCTATTTTATTTATATTGTCAGAGACTTGTGGAGTTACTGCTCTAAGGGTGGCCTTGAGGATATTAACAGATTCACCACTAGAATTGAGAAAACCAACCCTAGTCTGTCAACAGCTAGCTTTGTGGTCCTGGGAGAGTCCCTTCACCTCGGCACCTTGGTTTCTTCTTTTTATAATTAGAAGAGTTGGATTAGATGATCTGTAATGTTCTTATAAGGTTGCAAGTTCTATAATTCTAAAATCCATCAGTGAAGTCTGCCAGTGTGTTGACTGTCTAAGTGTTGAATGCTGATGTATTTTCAGTGAGGTTACTTCAGGGCATTGTGGTAATATCTCAGTGGGGACATTGTTTTTTGTCTGAAGATTGATATCTTGCTACAGAGGGTTCTTTTGCATTGCTCCAAGTGCTGCGTTACAAACCTATAAACAGTGTCTTAATAGTTTTATCTTTCCAAGAACCATTGGATGTTCAGTATTTCTTCCACACATCTTCAGTGTACTTATTTTAGCTTCACTTGATTACAATCCAAAGTGTTTTTGGTTAGAATATTTGTCTTGATGCTTACTTTAGCCAGTGATTTTGTCTGTCCAGTTTGGAAAGCCACAGTGTTGAACAACTGCATGGGATATACACTTATAGTTTTTCAAACTCGATCCTTCCATGTTATGTATCTTACCCCTGGAACTCTCAAGGTAAGTTAGTCTCCTGACAATTCCAAACATCATGGCATCTCCCAACATGGATCGTGACCCTATAAGTGTGATTTCAAACAATTGTTTTCTCTAGCAATTCCACTTCTGGGTTTGTAGCCAAAAGAATTGAAAGCAGGGTCTTGAAGAGATATTGTACACCCAGGTTCATAGCAGCTTTGTTCACGATAGCCAAGAGGTGGAAACAACGTAAGTGTTCACCTATGAATGAATGGATAAACAAAATGTGCTATATCCAGACAATGGAATATTCTTCAGCCTTAAAAAAAGGAAATTCTGACACATGCTACAACATGGATGTATGAGGACATTATACTAAGCGAAATAAACCAGTCACGAAAAGACAAATGCTGTATAATTCCCCTTACTTATATAAGGTATTTAGAGTAGTCAGGCTCATAGAAATAGAAAGTAGAAGAGTGGTTGCCAAGAGCTGGGGGGAGGGGGAAATGGGGATTTGCTGTTTAATGGGTACAGATTTTCAGTTTTGCAAGATGAAAAGTTTCTAGAGATTGATTGCACGACATGTGAATATAGTTAACACTACTGAACTGTATACTTTAAAATGGTTAAGATGGCACTTTTATGTTTTGTGTATTTTACCAAATTAAAAATAAGATTAAAGTCTAAAAAACTTAATTGTTTTCTGCGACTACTTCAAGTTCAATAATTCTGCCACAAGGGCTCACGAGTTTGCTGTTTAGGCAAGCTTTTGGGAGCTGTGTCTGGTCACCTTGTTCTTGGTAGCCTGTTTACGATAAGCCACCTGGGTAATATATTCTGAATGTCAAGTTGAGCTCAGAAGTTCGGTGTTAAGTCTCAGCTGTACAGATCTTGTATTTTTCCCTATTTAGCTCAAGGGATTGCACCTTTGGGGATAAGGCGTATCCCAAGAGTGCTAGATATTCTCTTGAAACTTTAAGTACCATTTTTGGAGCTAAGCAAGTAACTCTTCTACTGGAAACACGGACATAGCAATCACCCAAATTGCCCCTCAGAGACTTCAAGGATGGCATTTTGTCTGCCTGTCTCATTCACTTTTTTCACACCTGTCTGATGCTCAATAAATTTTGAAGTATGAAGAGAAATGTCCCCCAGGGTCAGCTTCAAGGGTGTGCAATCTGTGTAGTTATACGGAGACCCGCACTCAGAAAGCTCCAGAACTTTGGTTTAATGCCCTGCTGTCACTTTCTTGACCTTCTTAATAATTTTACTTTTGAACTTGTGGTTCTTTTTTTTTAGTGAAATCTGATGGAACAAGGGATCATGTGTATGAGTAGAGAAGATATTAGTGATATGAGTATCCGCTGTTCCTTGCTGCCCCTGCGTATACCGTTCGTGATGCCCCGCGAGCACAGAATTCCAGTGGACCGTGATATGAGTTCAGGGAGATGCAAAGTGTGTTCAATCTATAACTGAGTAAGTGGGGTAGCTGCTAGCTCTGTGAGGTGGTGCTTTCCATTTGGACCAGAACTGTGTTCGATTGCAGGATGAAGGCAATGGTGTTCTAAGAAACATGAAGGAACAAGGAAACCTATCAGGTTCTTTCTTACTTGTGTTACTTCCTTGTATTAGCCAACCACTCACACAGAAAAAGATGAGATAGAAGGAAAGAGAAAAATAGGGCAACCCATAATTCCTTCTCCTTCCAGTGCTTCCTTCCTCATCAGAAGCCAAGATTGAGAGTGTTTTTTTCTTTTCTTTTCTTACTGAAGTATAGTTGAATATAATATTTACACAAATTACAGGTGTACAACACAGTGATTCACAAATTTTAAAGGTTATACTCTATTTATAGTTATTATAAAATATTGGCTGTATTCCCCATGTTGTACAATGTACCCTTGTAGCTTATTTTATACCTAACAGTTTGTATCTGTTAATCCCCTACCCCTGTATTGCCCCTCCCCACTTCCCTCTCCCCACTGGTAATCACTAGTTTGTTCTCTATATCTGTGACTCTGCTTCTTTTTTGCTATGTTCACTAGTGTGTTGTATTTTTTTAGATTCCACATATAAGTGAGATAATACAGTATTTGTCTTTCTCTGACTTATTTCACTTAGCATACTAATAGAATGTGTGTATATGAAGAAGTGAAATAAAAACAGTTAGATTCGTTTTGTGCACTATTTCTACTGTTCTGGTGAGGACAAAATATCCATGTATGTATGAGCTAGAGAATCTGAATTTCAGTAATTTCACCTGTGGGTTAAATGGTCTTATATTTGCATTTATAACTGGCATTGTGCAGTATAAGATTAATGGTAAATTCATGCTAATAATTTAAAATTTTAATTTTTCTTTACTTAGAATGACATTAAACAGCAAATGAAAAACATCAGGACAAGGCAAGAGAGAAACTGCAGAAGAAAGGAAAAGGTTTTATATTTTGGTACCTTGAATGGCACCTTTCTTCCTGCTTTTTAAACAAGGGGACCTGTTTTTTGCGGGTGCTGGGCCCCGCAAATTATGTAGCTGGCTCTGATGTCCCCTACGGCATTTGGCTAGAGTGTGTTTCAGGGAAGTGGGTAGAATTGTCAAAGGGCCTCTGTGTTCAAGGGGTCTTGAAATTAAATTCATGTCTCTGGTTCCAAGGACTAAAAAAAAACCACAAGACATAGTCCTTGCAAGTTTGTTCTTTGTTTTTGTTCCTCACCCATACTGGATGTGTGGTCAGGCCTGAGGGATTTGAATGAACCACTCACATCCTTAAAGGTTACAATGACAATCACTTTTGTTTCTGTAATATTTACCAATGGCACCTGTGCTAATAGTTACGTGTGAAATTAAGTCAGGAACAGATGGAGTTCTAAGGCCAACTGTGGCCAGTCATGGAAAACCTGCCCTCCTTAAATAGCCTCTGGTGTAATTGTCTGCCCACACTCTGCCCACTTTTCAGGTTTAAATACAAGGCGACATTTGGTATGCATTTCCTGTAATAAAGAAACATGTGATGATTATTCCCAAGATGTTATTTTTAAGACTGTTGTTAACTTTGGTCTGCCTTTGGTTTCTCAGTTAAGGAAAAAGCAACTTGACTCAAAGCATCTTTGATTCAAGCTGGGCAACCCCAGCAGAGTAAATCTCCTGAAAAAACATGAATGAGGACACATCCCCTGCACCCATTTTGTAGACAGTGAGGTATAAAATAAGTTGGTGACTCCTGGGAGAGATCAAATCTTACAATGCCATGTACAACACTGGGAATGCAACTAACACATGAGGCTCTCTGTTTCTATAGCAGTCGTAAATAAATATATAGTTATTTGAATATACCATTTCGAGGCATAGGCAGGCACCTGCAGCCTTGGTTTTTCTTGCTTTTTATTTTTATTTTTTTCTTGGTTTCTACTTTTAGTATTAAAAAAATAACTTGAAAATCAATCACGTTGAAAGGTAATAGCTCATTTTTTCTCTCAATATGAAGGAAGGAAAGACAACATAGATTGAAGCCATTAATTAAAAGAATAAGGCAATGTTTGCATTTAAATTGGGAAGAGGTTTGTAATAGAAAAGAAGTCTACGGTCATGGAGTCGGAACATAGTTGAGTCTGATTCATGCTTAGATCTTCTGTCTTGTGCCCAATGCTTGTCTTAAGAGATGGGTGCCAAAATAAACAACGAGAAGGGTTCAAGTAGAGGCTAACACTCCCTGGGGAATGCTAAGAAGCGCCCTGCACTCTCATTCCCATTAGTAGTGAGGTGGTGCCTAAAGGGTGAAAAAAGACCTGGGCTCACTGCAATTTCCAGGAAGGCTTTGAATCTATGAAAATAATTGCAATCCATTTACTCAGCCCTGGAGTGGACATTCCCAGATAAGTGTGTTTGAGATTAGGTGCCGTTTACTTAAGAAGGTATCTGGCCAAGGTTAAGAGTGAGGCAGGGCCTCTTTAAATCTGTATTGTATCTATAAAATCCAGCCAATGTTCATAATTAGTGTTAGGTTAAACCATATGAAAATGCTGATGGAGATCTCATATGGTTCAACTTAATACTTAAACATTTCTACTTGCTATTTTCTACTTGCTATTTTCGCAAAAGGATACCTTTATGCTGAAAAGGGAAATGTATTTGGATTGTACTCTATTTCTGCTCCCCCGTGTTAATTGTGCTGGTGGTAAGGTGAGTAGTTTTTCTCATACAGTCTTATCCTAAGTCTCATATGGTTCTGCGTCACCCTTTCAGGCCATTCTGGTATGTAATGATCAGTTGTAGGATATATCGCGAATAATTTATTGTTAATAATAGCTAAAGTGCTGACATCTGTGGATTTTTAACTTTTTTATTTTTAATAAAATAAACCAGAATTAATGTCATGCCTATAATGATGATAGTCTCAACCAATTGCACAATAGGCCTTTCTTGAGTGAAGGAGAAAAGGCTACCCGCGGAGTGATGCCCATGGTAGAGAGTCACACGTGTGACCCTCCTATGATAAGAGTTATGGCAGAATAATCTTGGAAACAGTACGATGCTTGCCCCAGTGGTACAGTGTCAGAGATATAAGTATGATGGTGGTTTGCATTAAGAAGAGAGAGATGGGAATGGAGCAAAGAGGCTCGGATTGAAGTCTCCAGAAGTAGGCTCTGCCAGAAGGATTTGTGCGCAAGTGGATTTTTCAGGAAACTCCCAGAAGAAGTCAGTAAGGAAGTGGAGGAAATAGAACAGTGGAGAAGCCAAGCGAGGTGGATTTGTGGGCAAAGTCCCGTGGAGAACAGCCGCCCTTGATCCTGTGGGGAGGTCTGACGAGTAGGTTATACCTCAAAGTTGGCTCAACTCAGGGCAGAGAGGCTGTACTTTCATACTCCCATACCTGTTAGTCTTTGGCTAAGGTCTGTTTGGGCAGGGTGTGGGTTGAAGCTGGGAGGGATGGAAACTCCTAGACACTTCCAGCTGTCATATTTGGGCAAAGCCCTTCAGTAGCTGGAGGATAGTCCTTTGAAGAAGAGTCACAAAGCCATTATTGGCAAAAGCACAGCGCAGCCAGTAGATAGGCACATGGGCATAAGAAAAAGGGATTGAGGGGATCTCTGATTACCCACAGTGTCTGCTACACGTCTGAATTCAGAAATACGCCATAAAGAAAAAGGAAAAGGGCACAGCTTTAAGGAGTGTTCTACAATGCCCAGGGTGCTACAGAACTTGTGCTGTGTCAATCATGTCCTCACAGAAAAACAAATATTTTCAGTCAGTCCACTTTGCTCCACTGCCATCACTACCACCTTAATGCAAGCCACTGTCATCTCTCACCCTACCTAGCTGCCAGGCATCTACTCTTGCTCCCCTATGTTCATTCTCTACACGATAGACACGCTGATTTTTAAAAATACAGTGGTGATGCCCGGGGATGAGAGTGAGTTGCGTTTGAGACATTTTAATCAGCCCATAGTCATCACCAAACCTGCCCCCTCTCCACATCCTTTGGTAGGCACAGTGGACGTTTTCTCAACTTTATGCAGTGGTATGCAGCTTTATGGCACCTCTCATCTCCCCATGCCCACCAACCCTCCTCACCTCCCTCCAAATAACTCCCCTTGTAAGCATCTTTACCACTTTCAAATTCTTTCCATGTAGAAATTCTGGAATCACCAAAGTTAAAATGTAAACCTGGTCGTGTGGCTCCTGTCCAAGTGGTGTTTTTTCCCTTCCACTAACGTGCCAAACTCCCTCTCACCCGACTGTCTCTGCCTTTGCTATTTCCTCTGTCCCGAGCTCTCATCCTCTTTCTCCAATTTGGTTTCACCTCAAATGTCCCCTCCTCAGAGAGGTAGTTCTCCATAATCCTTTGACCACTACCTCTGTCCAGCCCCCTTCGAACATGTTACACTGTTTGATTTGCTTCACAGAACTTACTGCTAGCTTGCCCATGGATTCGTTGTTTATTGTCTGCCCCCCTGGCTAGAGTGTAAGCTCCAGGGGCCCTTGTCTGCACCAGGTCTGTAGACCTCTATAGTCATGCCTGGCACAGCTATAATAGGTGCTCATGAAATACTTGCTAAATCTGAAGTCAGGCTACCAAAGAAGCATTTATTTCCAGGCCTGGACAAAGATTTCACAAGCTTTATCATCAAATCTGTGAGAAATCATTTTTACCGCAGCGTTTCAGATGCAGGTAGATAAAGAAGGATGAGTCCTTCTTAGAAGTCTTTTGACAAAGGTAACTGGACATAATTGGATTCACCAACTTCCACACACCCTGCTGGTCTGAGCCTACCTAGAGAATGGTGTTTATTTCCAATGGTCACGCTTTGTAATAGGAAAGGTGTCCACAATCATGTAGCTGAGTAGAGTCAGCCAACAGGCTGCGGCTGCCACATCTTTAGAATCCACTGCCACATTCACACTTTGGCATGACTGAGCGCAGCAGGGGTACTACCGTTGGGCCGTTTCAGCCTAACATGGGGCATCTCTTACAGGAAAACTTTATTCTAACTCTCTCCATCTGCTGAGACTTTCTCAGAGCTGTGCTGCGGTCTGTGGCTCCTTCTACCCAATATTCCTTCCTTCTCGCTCTCCCTTCATAGGTATAAAACCCACCTCTTGGTCTAAGCCTCTCCCCACCTACTCCTGTTCCCTTTCCCTTTTTGCTTTCACACAAATTTCCCTCAATAAATCTCCTGCACATCGAATCTTACCTGAGCGGCTGATTCCTGAAGGACTCAAACTGTCATAGAAAGCCTAAACCTTACGGAAAGGATGTATTGATCCTGCGTATGGAATCATCTGTAGAGCTGAAAATACCCATTCGCTTTCTTTATCTGCATCAATGGAAGTACACTAATATTAAGATCCTTGAAAATCAGGGGTCCTGAAACCCATTTTTTCTCCTATCTGGGATCCCAGTATGGTAGAATTGCTCTAAATTAATTCAGTGAGAATCAATGGTTGTTCGGCTAATAGAAAAAATTGGTTCAATCTGGGAATCCTAAAAATGATTTGTACATTTCTGAAGCTTTTTATTTTAACTCAACACATATAAATTTGCATTAATCCCCCAATCCTTTGATGAAGGACCAAGGTTTTTTCTTGAGTGTCTCTCTCCTTGCACAAACCACATTCTTCTTTAATCTCCACTTGTTTCTTTAAAGTAAAGCAGGAACTAAAAGATACCTGTCATGCAATCAGAGTGCAAAACTTTTTCATATTTTCCTTAAATTTCTAAAGTTATATAAAAAAATCACGTTGCCTTAATTAAGAATCTGAAGAGACTCCAACTTTGCAACTTTCTTTTTATGCTCATATTTAATCAAATGTTTTCATGTTTTTGACCAAATCACAGAAATATAATACCCTGACATGAATAGGATGGGCAAGAACCATCACTGAATCTTGGTATGAATCAACACCCTGGGTGGGACCAAAAGTGTGGGATAGTGCTGGGCTCAAGGCTGAGGCAGCAATGAGTGTCTTTTATAGATGAAACAGAGAGCATTGGTTAATTTGGAAAGTTCACTAAGGAGTGATCGATCAGGAGGACTTTTACTACATGATGCTTGATATAAAATGCTTTAAATTTTTAATGGGGAATTCCCTGGCGGTCCAGTGGTTAGGACTCTGTGCTTTCATTGCCAAGGGTGTGGATTCAATCCCTGGTTGGGGAGCTAAGATCCCGCAAGCCACGTGGCGTGACCAAAAAAAAAAATTATTAATGATATTACTTCTGTAGTTCCTTTGGCTCCCTGAGCTGCCTCCATTAGAGGCGGACAGTGATTGATGCTGACTCTATGGTACTAGAACATTCTTTTACACTAGTTAGTCTTGTTCTTTTTTGGCTCATGAATTCTGTTGGAAATCTGATGAGTTATGGATCCCCTTCTAAGAAAGATGTACATTTACACACACACATACAAAATTGTAGATGGGGTTTTTTCCCTGAATCTCATTTGAAAACTCCTTACTCATAAATTCCACATGCTAGAGACTGAATGTTTTTGTACCACCACCACCCCCAATTCATATGTTGAAAACCTAATTCCCCATATGATAGTACTTTGAGATGGGGCCTTTGGGAAGTGATTAGGTCATGAGGGTGGAGCCCTCATGAACGAGATTAGTGCTCTTATAAAAGAGACTCCAGACAGCTCCCTTGCCCCTTTCGCCATGTGAGGGCACAGTGAGATGGTGCTGTCTGTGAGGAAGCAGGCCCTCAACAGATACCAAATCTTCTGGTGCCTTGATCTTGGACTCTTCAGCTTCCAGAACTGTGAGAAATAAATGTTTGCTGCTTATAAGCCATCCGGTTTACGGTATTTTCATTATAGTAGCCCAAACAGATTAAGACACCGTATTGCATTATTAAAACATACAGAATAAAATAGGCAGTACACTAGCTTGTCACTTTCTAACCGAGGAAATAAAGCATGGACTGTATTTGCCTGATAAGATTGATTCATCATAAATGTCACTGTCTAACTCTTGGAAAAAGACACACCCACATGCACACTCACATTTGCTTAGTTCCCACAGAGAGTGGCAAGAGTCATGCCAATTTGATTCATCTTTCAGGAAGGAAGAGGGAAGTGCAGTGTAAAGCCACAAGCAAGGCCGCAGAGAAGACTTGGTCCTGGAGAGCAGCAGAGGTTGGGGCCATCCAAGGGCAGAGCAGTGG
This sequence comes from Phocoena phocoena, assembly GCF_963924675.1. Classification (NCBI taxonomy): domain Eukaryota; kingdom Metazoa; phylum Chordata; class Mammalia; order Artiodactyla; family Phocoenidae; genus Phocoena; species Phocoena phocoena. The sequence goes on along the minus strand of NC_089240.1, from coordinate 38,728,242 downwards.
TTGTCAGTTGAGTAAGACTGTGTCACTGAACCCCAGATGGACACAGCCTAACAGGGCCTTGGAGATCATCCAGGCCAACTCATTCCATAATTCAGTCCCATCAGATGCAGACTATTACAGAGTTACAAGCAAGAGACCATTCTCTCAAACCTACTATTAACTCTAGGAAGAGCAAGAATTGCTTTCCTGGCCTTAATTAGCATGCAGGTAGTTGGCGCCAAGTGTCTTCCTCCTTGTCCTGAAGATAAAACTTGAAGGCATCGTGGTTAGCGCCTACAAGTTAGTGATAAAAGCTGCGTGGGAACCCAGCCCTTCTCCTTCTCTTTCCATGTTCTTGCTACCAAATCCCACTGCTCCAGGCCTTGAAGATGCTTTTGCAGTTTAGCTAATCTTATTAAAATGATTTGAATGTAAAAACATTTCAAGGACATTCTCATTCCATCCACACTCTCCTCACTTGTTCCTCTGTTCAGGAACAGCTTTGAGGCCTCAGGCATAACTTCCCAAATCACAAATGACATTACTGCTTCTATTTCACAGGCCTGACAGATCCATCTGAACGATGTTGAGTTCCATTTCATAAGAGCCGCTACTAACTTTGTACAGAGTGCCAAAACCCCAAAGTCAAGTGGTTAACACTTGCAGTCAAGTACAAGGCAGCTTAAAAGTGGTTAGGATTGCCTCCTCCTTTTGCTATCATTTTCTAGGGCATTGAAGTGTGACTCATTCATTTATAGACTAACTTAAAATGAACAAGCGATTATGTACAAAGTGAGGTGATAATTGGTAGAAAGTTTCTTTCTCAAGTACCAATCCTTGAGATGAATAAAGACCTGATTTAGGAGTAGGCATAGAGGAAGTCCAGTGGTAGAAGGAAAGGAGACTTTTATTTGTGCTTTTGGCCACAATGGAAGGAAGATTAAAAATGGGGGTTGTGGTAGGTGGAATAATGCCTCTCCCAAAGGTGTCCATGTCCTAATTCCTAGAACCTGTGAATATGTTATGTTAGACGACAAAGGGGAATTAAGGTTGCAAATAGAATAAACGTTGCTAATCGGCTGATCTTAAAGTGGAAAGATTATCCTGGTTGGCCCAATGTAATCACAAGGGTCCTTAAAAGTGGAAGAAGTGGGAGGGAGACGCAAGAGGGGGGATATGGCGATATGTGTATACGTATAGCTGATTCACTTTGTTATACAGCAGAAACTAACACACCACTGTAAAGCAATTATACTCCAATAAAGATGTTAAAAAAAAAAAAGCGGAAGAGGGAGGCAGAAGGGGAGAGTCAGGGAGATGTGACCATGGAAGAGGTCTGAGTGATGTGATGTGAGAAGGACCTGACCTGTAGTTGCCGGAGGAAGGGGCCATAAACCTAGGAATGCGGGTGGCCTCTAGAAGTGAGAAAAGACAAGGGAATATATTTTTTCCCTAGAACCTCTAGAATGAATGCAGGGCTGCTCACATCTTGATTTTAGCTGTGAGACCCATGTCAGACTTCTAGCCTGTAGAACTGTAAGAAGAAATTTGTGTTGTTTTAAGTCACTAAGTTTGTGGAAATTTGTTACAGCCACAGATAGAAAAGTAACATGGAAGTGATGGAAGTAAGGGTGAAGGAGATGTTCCTGTTTTAGGTATGTTTCAGGCAGCCTGCTGCCCCTAAGAGAACTTAGGAAGATATACCAAGAGTTGAGGGCCCACAGGTAAAGGTGGCTATGAGGCTAGAAAAATTGGAGGAGAGACGTAGAAGGAACTTGGGATAGGGGGCAACCCTTGGAGATTCAAAGACCCTAATCAGGAGTGACCTCCAATGACCAGGGGACAGCTAAATAGATATGGAAACCAGCAGATATAATGATTCTTATGTGCTACTAATTCACTTCTTTCTCTCACTTTGGTTAAGAATCAACATGCAAAGTAGAAACAGCCCTGACCTTAATATTCTCTTGCCAAAGAGTTACACAAGAAACAATATACTTTTACAAGCATAAAAACACGAACTGAGGAGTACCAGTTACACAGTGTGGAAGAGATGGTTAGCTGTCCCCCGTATTTGTTCTTCTCTTCTTCCATCCTAATACAGTTTTTAAGCTGGCACAGGGTGACCCAGGCTTACGTGCTTAGGGGTACAGCCGTGTGACTAAGTTGTAGCCAATGGCATGTGAATTGATGTGACAAGTGGACGCTTGTAAAAAGAAGAGTTGTGCCTGTCACTTTTCCTCCTGTCCACTGGCTGAAACGAGGATGTGGTGGCGAGTTGTCTTGGACCCTTCAATGAGGGCAACACCTGGAAATGGTGAGGCAACAAGACAGAAGAAACCAGGACCCTGACAGCTTCTCAAAGAGAGCCCCCTATGTACTTAGGTTTTATATGAGAGAGAAATAAAATTGTCTCTTGTTGGATCCACTATTATTGTGGGTCTCAGTTTCCATGCCCTAAACAATACTGAATATTTCCCCAGATAAGCTGGGTTGAGGTTCTTTCAAGTCAAAATCACTGTGATTCTCTCTCTGCTTTGCCCAGAGGTAACTTAGACTTTCATAGGCTCTGACTTGACAAAAGAGTTTTGCCACCGTTAGTTTTCTATGGCTGTTGTAACAAATTACCACAAGTAGTGGCTTAAAGCAACACACGTAAATTACCTTACAGTTATGTAGGTTAGACATCCGACTTGGGTCTTACTGGGTTAAGTCAAGATGTTGGCAGAGATGTATTCCTCTCTGGAGGCTATAGAGGAGACTCCGTGTCCTTGCCTTTCCAGCATTTAAAGGCCATCCACTTTCTTTGGCTTGCGGAACCCTTCCTCTACTTTCAAAGCCAGCAATGTCAGGCTAAATCCCTCCAATGCTTCCATCTCTCTTCTGCCTCCCTCTTTGCTTTGAAGGATTCTTGCGATTACATTAAGCCAACTTATCAATCCAGGATCATCTCTCCACCTCAAGGTCAGCTGATTAGCAGCCTTAATTCCATTTGTAGCCTTAATTCCTCTTTGCCATGTGACCCACGATATTTAGTTTCTGATGATTAGGTCATGGACATCTTTGGCAGACCATTATTCTGCCCATCTCGGTCTTTTTTCTTTTTTCTTCTGTGCACTCTCCAACCTCCAAAAATTCTGTTTTATGTATATATATGTATGTTCATATGTATAGACATACATCTATTTGCTTCCTCTGTCCAATGAGAGGGTCTAGAAGCAATGACACTGTAGTAGCAATTGGGTATACCTTGCATGAGAGCTTTGGTTTCTATCTCCAAAAAAGAAATCTGGACTCCTTGAAGAAATAGGTGATTCCAGGGTGGAGCAGAGAAAGTACAAGATGAGTCTGGATCGTCTTATTATGCCAGAAAGTAACAAAGTGCTCAAAGAGCTGTGGAGACAGGTCAAGAGGACATAAGAGCTACCTTAAAAGGCCTACCATTAGCTAATTTGAGCTTAAAATAAACAATGATAATAAAGGATTATAAACTATTAAATAAAATAAGAATCCATGTGTCCATATGTCTAGGAAAAACTCTCTGTTTTCCTTCATTCTCACACTGAATATTTCTGACACCAGATGTGTGAGGGTTTTCCCACATTGACCAATTCTCTGACATCAGTTGGGTGCCCTAAAATTCAATTCAGTTCTGACCCTAATCAGAGTTAGTACAGACCCCGCAGGTTAAGGGCTCAGTTCCACAAGACTGCCCCCCACTTCAGATGCCAATTGATAGTCCCAGCTCGTCACCTGTACTGCTGACTAACCAGCTACAAATCAGAGGTTCCCATGACCCCTTCTCGGGTTTGATAACTTGCTAGATTGGCTCAGAGAATTCAGGAAAACTGTTTACTTACTACTGCCAATTTGTTACAAAGGATATTTTAAAGGATGAAAAGAGCAGCCGGATGAAAAGATACATAGAGTGAGGTCCAGAAGGGTCCCAAGCACAGGAGCTTCTCTGCCTGTGGAGTAGAGGTATGCCACTCTACTAGCACATGAATGTGTTCACCAACCCGGAAGCTCTCCTGACTCCATACTTTTGGAGTTTTTATGGAGGCTTCATCTCATAGGCATGATAGATCATTAACTCAATCATCTCCAGCCCCTCTCACCTTCCCAGAAGATGGAGGGTGGGGTTGGAAGTCCCAAGCTTCTAATCATGGCTTGGTTTTTCTGGTAACCTGGCCCTATCCTGAACCCAAAGCAATCTACAGATTTAATGCAATCGCTATCAAAATGCCCATGACATTTTTCACAAAACTAGAGCAAATAATCCTAAAATTCACATGGAATGACAAAATGCCCCCAAATGCCAAAGCAATCTTGAGAAAAAAGAACGATGTTGGAGGTATAACCCTCCCAGACTTCAGACTATACTACAAAGCTGCAGTAATCAAAACATCATGGTGCTGGCACAACAACAGACACAGATCAATGGAACAGAATAGAGAGTCCAGATATAAACCCACACACCTATGGTCCATTAATCTATGACAAAGGAGGCAAGAATATACAGTGGAGAAAAGACATTCTCTTTGACAAGTCGTACTGGGAAAACTGGACAGCCACATGTAAAACAATGAGATTAGAATATTTCCTCACACTATATAAAAAAATTAACTCAAACTTGTTTAAAGACCTAACTGCAAGAATGGAAACCATAAAACTCCTAGAATAGAACATAGGCAGAACATTCTTTGACATAAATCATAGCAATATTTTTTTGTATCAGCCTCCTAAGGCAAAAGAAATAAAAGCAAAAATAAACAAATGGGACCTACTTAAACTTACAAGCTTTTGCATAGCAAAGGAAATCATCAACAAAAGGAAAAGATAACCTATGGAATGGGACAAAATATTTGCAAATGTTGCCACTGACAAATGATCCAAAATATTCAAACAGCTCATATACAACTCAATATTAAAAAACCAAACAACCCAATCAGAAAATGAGCAGAAGACCTGAGTAGATATCTTTTCCAAAGAAGACATACAGATGTTTAACTGGCACATGAAAAAATGCTCAACATTGCTAATTATTAAAGAAACACAAATCAAAACAACAGTGAGCTATTATCTCACACCTGTCAGAATGGCTGTCACTAAAAAGTCTACAAGTAAGAAATGTTGGTGAGAATGTGGAGAAAAGGGAACCCTTATACACCGTTAGTGGGAGTGTAAATTGGTGCAGCCATGATGGAAAATGACATGGAGGTTCCTCAAAAAACTAAAAATAGAACTACCATGTGATCCAGCAATACCACTCCTGGGTATCTATCCAGAAAAACTGAAAACACTAATTCAAAAAGTACATGCAGGCTTCCCTGGTGGCGCAGTGGTTGAGAGTCCGCCTGCCGATGCAGGGGACACGGGTTCGTGCCCCCGTCCGGGAAGGTCCCACATGCCGTGGAGCGGCTAGGCCCGTGAGCCATGGCCGCTGAACCTGTGCGTCTGGAGCCTGTGCTCCGCAACGGGAGAGGCCACAACAGTGAGAGGCCCGCGTACCCCCCCCAAAAAAAAAAGTACATGCATCCCAATGTTCATAGCAGCACTATTTATAATAGCAAAGACATGGAAGCAACCTAAGTGCCCATCAACAGATGAATGGATGAAGAAGATGAGGCATATATATACAATGGAATGGTACTCAGCCATAAAAAGAAGAGTAAAATAATGCCATTTGCAGCAACATGGATGGAACTAGAGAATATCATGCTTAATAACATAAGTCAGATAAAGACAAATAGTGTATGATGTCACTTATATGTGGAATCTAAAAAATAATACAAATAAATGTATATGCAAAACAGAAACAGACTCACGGATAAAGAAAACAAACTTGTGGTTACCAAAGGGGAGAGGGAAAGCAGGGAGAGACAAATTAGGGGTATGGGATTAAGAGATACAAAATACTACGTATAAAATAGGTAAGCAACAGGAATATACTGTATAGCACAGGGAATTACAGCCATTATCTTGTAGTAACTTATAATGCAATATAATCTGCAAAAATACTGAATCACTATGCTGTACACCTGCAACTAATATTGTAAATCAACTATACTTCAATTTTTTAAAAAAGAATGCAGCAGAATAATATTCATAGCAGCATTATTCACAATAGCCAAAGGGAGGAAAGAGATGTCCATCAACGAATGAATCGATAAACAAAATGTGGTACATACAGGCAATGGAATATTATTCAGCCTTTCAAAGGAATGAAATTCTGACACATGCCGCCACATAGATGAACCTTGAAGACGTTATGCTCAGTGAAATAAGCCAGTTACAAAGGACAACTACTGTATGATTCCACTTATGGGGTACCTAGAATAGTCAAATTCATAGAAACAAAGTAGAATGGTGGTTGCCAGGGGCTATGGGAGGGGATAATAGGGACTTAGTGTTTCATGGGTAGCGTTTCAATTTGGAAAAAGTTCTGGAGACGGATGGTCGTCATGACTGCAGAACACTGAATGTACTTAATGCTAATGCACTTAATGCAATGTACTTAACTATATACTTAAAAATGGTTAACATGGTACATTTTACGTTATGCGTATTTTATCACAATAATTAAAAAACAAGTAAAAGGAATAAAAGAGCCTTTCCCACTGAAGCCCTCAGTGGCTGGTCAAGAGCTTAGCATCCAACAAGACCGGAGACACAAGAGGTGCTCAGGGAATCTGTGTTAGGTGCACGAGTCAGTGGTGTCACGATATGTCTATTCTCATTTGTATTTCAAAGGAACAATCATTTCCTGAATTAGCAAACATTTCGTACTATTTACAATGCTCCCTCTTTCGTAATTTCGGACATTTGAGGATGATGTGCAAAGCTTATCGGACAGAACATTCTGATCGTGATTGTGATTGCAGTAGTGGCCCCGAATAAACCACGCCTCCCTGTACTCTTGCTTTGTGTAGTCCCTTTCACATTGACACTGGGCTTCAGCATATGACTTGCTTTGGTCAGTAAGATATTGTCAAGCTCTACACAGGCAGAGGCTTGATAAATGGTTGCACACTGAGGCTTCCCTACTTGGAAAGCTCACTCTAAGAGCCAACTGACCACCATGTAAGAAGTCTGAGATCACTCTGCTGTCAGGAAGCTGAAGCAAGCCATGTGGAGCAGCCAAGGTACTCACCGTGTTAAATAAAATAATGGTCCCTGAGGAGGTCCAGGTCCTAATCTTTGGAACCCGGGAATATGTTAAACTACGTGCAATGTTCCATGTTATGTTCCATGTTAATGTCATACAGCCTATCCACTGTTCTGGTAAGAACAAAATGTATACATGTGTAACAGGCTGTAAAATATGAATAGAGTAATATTACTGATTTTGAATATGAATTAAGTGCTCTTGTATGTGCATTAAAAACTGGTATTGCACAGTATAAAGATAAATGGTGAAATTCATATCAGTAATTTAAACTTTTTGGGGGGTACGCGGGCCTCTCACTGTTGTGGCCTCTCCCGTTGCGGAGCACAGGCTCCGGACGCGCAGGCTCAGCAGCCATGGCTCACGGGCCCAGCCGCTCCGCGGCATGCTAGATCTTCCTGGACCGGGGCACGAACCCATGTCCCCTGCATCGGCAGGCGGACTCTCAACCACTGCGCCACCAGGGAAGCCCAGTAATTTAAATTTTAATTTTTTGTGACAGATCTTTTGATGGCATGTAGCAGAAAATTACATGAACTATCTTAGGTTTAAAAAAATGCATGAGGAGGATTTATTATAACAATACAGAGGCATCTCAGAAACCAAGAAACGAAGGCAGAGTACAGGAGGCCCTTGAACCAGGACCTGAAAAGCCATCAGAAGCACAGCAGTGCTCTTCCATCCCCCCAGGGCTACATGCTCTCTTAAACCTACTTCATTTTATCTGCTTTGTCTCTGTCTCTGTCTCTCTTTCTCTCTCTCTCTCTCCCTCTCCAGGATGACTTTCTCTGCTTTTTCAGACATTCTGGGTCAAATAGGATAGTCCTAGCCCAACGTTTTCTTTGTTTGCAGTCTTAGCTCCCAGTACAATGACCAGTACCTCTGAGTCTCAATTCTAAATTCCTTGGAGAGAGAAAGTGGTCCAGGTGGGTCAATTATGCAGCCCTGGTCCAATCAGCAGTGGCTAGGAGGGCAGGGTCAGCTAGAATAAACATGGCCAATAGGGCCAGTGTGTGTATGTGGGGGGGGGAGGGAGGGGGCACCTACATGTGTGGCTGTGTGCACATGCATGGGCATGATGGCATTTTGAGGCAGGCAGATACGCTAGAGATGTTCCTATAACCCAGCTCGTCTATTTGTTCCTGGTGCTGTAACTTTAAAGAAAGTCAGAAGAGCAGGGCAGGTGGTCCCAGATGCCAAAGCCAGGAATTCTGGGAGTATAGAGACAGATACTTGTCCAGAGAAAGCCTGAGTCAGAGCATGGGCTCCTGGGATGCTGCTTCCTGGAACTCTCATACGCCACCCACTCACTCAGCTCGGGGAAGTCCAGACCAGTGGGACATCTGGGGCATGGGCATTCAGGAAGCTGAATGTGTGGTGTGGGTGGTGAAGAAACAGACAGCCTGTCTGTGTTTAATCTGTCTCTAGACAACACGCTCTTCTGTGTTTCTCCACCTTTCCTAACGCGTGTCTCCATTTGAGGAATCAAAACTCCCACACCTTTTTAATGGTGATTACATCTTCAAAGTGAATTAATTATTGTGATTAAAATCAAATCTGTAATTATTATAGGGATCATTCATTTCTAAATAAACATCCCTCCAGGAGATTTTGAAGCATCTCTTTGGGAGAATGGAATGCTCTGTCCTCTGCCCCACACCAACTGTATCCCACCACTGGTTGAGAATAACTGATTTCAATCGTAAAACAGTCAGTTCCATTCCACAGACATTCTTATTCCTGGTAATTATTATTAAATCAACACTTTTGGGATCTAAGAAATGGCCTTAGAGTGAAGATTCATGGGGATACATTTACTTGCAATGAAGAGATAGCCTTGAGCCATTTCATTTTATTAAATTGCCCTTGTATTGGACATTTTTATATCTGCTGTTAAAAAGTCAGCTATTTGAGATATGCCCACACACTGTGTCATATTTTCTGATGTATATATAAAATGCAGTTTGTGCAAATGAATAAAATCTCAAATTATATGGCTAGCTGATCTATATTTATTTAGAATTGGGTTTATTAAGGCCACCTATTGATGCCTTGAGTATTATCAAAAGACTTCAGAAATCATGTTATTTCAGCTTGAAGGCTAAGTGGTCTTCAGCAAATACGGACAAAAGTTGTCGTGTAAAAATCTCTTTCCTAGAACAATTAAAACAAGAATGCGTTGGGGTGTTCTCTTCTTGCAAAGGTCTAGAGTATTATTTCCCAAAACGGGCTCCGTGTGGTGTTATCAGGTACGATGCAGAGAGCAGGGGACGAGGGTCCTTGTGCAAGCAAACACAAAGAGCTTTACCACAGGACAATTCAGAGGCTTTAATACACTAATGCAGAGAAGGATAGCCAAGAAGAGGACACACATGCACTGCTTCAAAACAAATTGGATCACAGAAGTCCTTTTTGAGGACCATGCTGGGAAACTCTAATTCCATGAGATATAAGTTTGAAGAAGCCCATCTATTGTATGGTGGCTTTTTCAATAATTGAGGTGAAATTCACATAACATAAACCATTTTCAACTGAACAATTCAGTGGCATTTAGTACATTCACATTGTTGTGCCACCACCACTTTCATCTAGTTCCAAAACATTTTCAACATTCCCCAAAGAAAACCCTGTACCCATTAAGCAACCTTTCCCTATTCCCACCTCCCCCAAGCCTCTGGCAACAACCAATCTGTTATTTCTACAGGTTTAATATGGTGGCTTTATTTTTTAATAGACTTTATTTTTTAAAGAGGTTTTAGGTTCACAGCAAAATTGAGCAGAAGGAACAGAGTTCGTTCCCATACACCCCCTGTCCCCACACACGCACAACTATCAACATCCTCCACCAAGTGGTACCTTTGTCACAATCATATGTCGGCTTTTTAATGGGATTTTTTTAATTTATTTTTTTGTTTGTTTTTTAAAAAATTTTGTTGAAGTATAGTTGAATTACAATGTGGTGTTCATTTCTGCTGTACAGCAAAGTGACTTAGTTATACATATATTTATTCTTTTTCATATTCTTTTCCATTATGGTTTATCACAGGATATTGAATATAGTTCCCTGTGCTACACAGTAGGACCTTGTTGTTTATCCATCCTATATATAATAGTTTGCATCTGCTAACCCCAAATTCCCAATCCGTCCCTCCCCCCTCCCCTCGGCAACCACAAGTCTGTTCTCTATGTCTGTTAGTTTGTTTCTGATTTGTAGGTAGGTTCATATGTGTTGTGTTTTAGGTTCCATATCTAAGTGATGTCATATGGTATTTGTCTTTCTCTTCCTGACTTACTTCGCTTGGTATAATAATCTCTAGGTCCATCCATGTTGCTGCAATTAATCAGATATTTTAAGTGGTTCTTTGAAGCCTTGTTTTCACAGCTCAGATATTTTTATCAGCATATATGCATGACAAATTTCTACAGAATTGTTCTATAGTTCCACTTTTAATGCTATTGTCCTCTATTCCCCTAATGATGACTACATGAGTTTTTTTTCCCTACTCATCTGCGTCACAACATTCTAGTTCATGACTGTGAAGATGAACTGAAAAGATATTTCCTTACAGGTGCTCAGATAAACCTTTGTTGTTGGGTCGCTTCATCTCTCCAAGGCTGACATCATGGCTTCCATAAAAGTAGACGACTAAGCATATGCTATACCTCCTCACCTGCCTGAAACAAGAAGTCTGCTTTTTGAGTAGAATAATGAATGGGTTGTAAGAAAAGGGAGAACATCTAATTTTAACACGTAGTCCTCTTTATCTTTGTGTGAAATGCAAAACTTCAGCCATTCAAAGGTTATTTGGCAGCCATCACCAAGTCTTCTAGATGCTTTCTAGGAAAACAAACAAAATAAAATTTTAAAGAAGATACCTGTCTTAGTTTGAGAGGTGTTGCATAGTAGTTAGTAAAATTCTTTAGGCTTGATTAAGCCCAAGTACCCAAAACATGCGACTTGTATTGATTTACTGTAGTTTTCCAAACCTCTTTTCTAAAACTGCTCCCACTAGCTTTCACCCTTCTTGGTAAAAAAAAAAAAAACTGTAGTTAGTTTTGCATAAATTTAGTCAATCGAGGGTTTTCTTGATCATTTCAAAGCTTTCCCTCTCTGTCCTTGTCTTTGGGGTAATAGCTAAGTTCCAACAGGCTCAGTAGGAGGCCAGGTTGGGGGAAAGAACTTCAGCTGAGGAACCAGTGTGGGCCTGCTCTTGCTGGTCTCTGCACATCATTGGCATTTGCACTCACTGGCACCTGCCCAGATATTTCCATCTGGCCTCTGGTCAATGGTCTCTGCTGGTCACTTGTTTTCATCTTTATCCAAACTGGGAATACTGAAGTTCCACCATTATTCTCTCAGCTAACCCCTACCCTTGGGAAGACCTAGCATGGCTTCTTGTGCCATGCTGGAGTGCAGGGGGGCCCCTAAGTCTCCCTTAGGTCCTTCTGTCTGGACCTCTCAACCTTCAAGAGCCACTGTCACTTGTCTATCCTCACTCCACAGAGGAGGGCTTGGGGAGCCTCCTTGCGAGAGTTTACTCCAACTGGAAAGGGAGTGCAGGTTCCCATACTCATCTCTCACTCCCTGCAAAAGCCCCTCCCCTGATCTGAATCTCTTTGCTTTGCCCGGTCCAGGTCATTGTGATCTCTTCTCCAGGCTTTTTCTACCGTCCACTTCTTTTGTTTAGCATAGACTTCGTGCCCTGAGACGCCTTGGCTTTTAAAACAGAAAAAGACCATACTCTTGGAAGTCAAATCATTTGCTCTCAAACTATTGTCTCTGCCACAAGTTTCAAAAGCTGATTTTTAAATTAAAAACCAAAACTGAGTACATTTTGCCCCTTTACTCTGCTCTAACAATTCATTCTTTCCTGAATTGATGAGGCCTGTCACTGGAAAGACAAGGGGAAGGACCCTCAGATCGTATTTCAAATTGTGAACTTGTTTCTCTCTCTGTGTCTCAGGAGAGTGTGTTTCTCTCTCTAAGAAGAGTGTAAAGATTAACTAAAATATAAGGCTACATTACAAAAGATGTCACAGAGCTGTATTTGGTTATTGACCAAAATGGTGTAAATACTGTGCAGTCAGTGGCAGGTCAAATCAATATGGGATGGTCTCAGGGGTTTTCAAAGAGGAGAGGAGGATTGATTGGTTTGTGGTATGTAAATCAGTGGAAAGGAACATCTAGTGGATTCCATGTTGAACCACAGAAATGGAAATATACAAAGTGTGGTGTTACAGAAGCTGGGGGAGAAGAAGATTTCAGGGAGGAAATGGTCAACTGTGTTAAAAGCTATAGGGAAGTAAAAGAAAATACTTATTGAGAAAAAGCAATGGTGTTAGTTGGAAAGTTCCCATGCATTGGTGTTGGAAGGGCATCCGGTAACATTCCCTGATATTTCAAAGTTATTGAATTCTCAACAGAGCCGGATATATAGAGATTGTAGTAATGGACAAAGAAGGGTAAGACATGTTGGAGTCATGTTGGAAAATGGTCCCTGACCCAGAAAACTGCCAGAGCACACTTCCACTGGTCCCTGGGGCTCTGTACACAAAATCACATACCCCGGCAGGGAAGGGATCCATTTGACTTTTAATAAGCATGCAAATGAAAAGAAAGGAGTAATAATATTAGTGTCTGAATACAAACTGGCAGGGTAGTATGTGTAAAATCAACCGTACTTTAATCTATGCTTATAACTGGGAGTTCTATCAGCTGTGCTCAATCATTATTTATTTATTAGTATTCTAGATGGGCTCTCAAAGCCATATGTCTACAGCAGAAATGCACAAAAGGATTAGCAGAGAATCAAGCTGCAGTATTAAATTTTAAATTGCATGGTATATTCATAATATTCTTGGATCTCCTTTTTTTCTTTTTAAAGAATTCCTTTCTGTTCAACTTATTTGAAAAGAAAAATGACTTTCACTAGATTATTTTAAAATGAGCTTTGGTTTAACTAGAATGAATATCTTGAAGCCATTTTAGTCTTGTCTTTGTACTGTATATAAAGTGAATACAGAAATCTGCTCAAAATCACGAGTCTGAAAAATCTATAGCTTTAAAGGGCCAATCTATTTTAATTTACTTACTGAATGATCAGCTGGATATGTGATGGAACTGTAAATAACATCCATTTTGAAGTAACTACATGGTGGACATTTTCTGCTAGCCAAATAAGCATTTTGGGGACTTAGTGATAAGAATAAAATCTTGCTCTGAGTCAGGACACTATTAGAGCTGAGTTAAGTGCCTGCCTGCCCAGCGTATCTGTTAATCCCAAATTCCCAATTTATCCCTCCCCCCTTCCCCTTTGGTAACCATAAGTTTGTTTTCTATGTCTGTGAGTCTATTTCTCTTTTGTAACTAAGTTCATCTGTATCATATTTTAGATTCCACATATAAGTGCTATCATATGGCATTTGTCTTTCTCTGTCCGACTTACTTCACTTAGTATGATAATCTCTAGCTCCATCCATGTTGCTGCAAATGGCATTATTTCATTCTTTTTTATGGCTGAGTAATATTCCAGTGTGTGTGTGTGTGTGTGTGTGTGTGTGTGTGTGTGTGTGTGTGTGTGTGTGTACATATATATATATGCCATATCTTCTTTATCCATTCATCTGTCAATGGACATTTAGGTTGCTTCCATGTCTTGGCTATTGTAAATAGTGCTGCTACGAATATTGGGGTGCATGTATCTTTTTGAATTAGAGTCCCGTCTTTTCTGGATATATGCTCAGGAGTGGGATTTCTGGATCATGTGGTAGCTCTACTTTTAGTTTTCTAAGGAACCTTCGTACTATTCTCCATAGTGGCTGTATCAATTTACATTCCCACCAACAGTATAGGAGGGTTCCCTTGAAAAGATTTTTTATAATGGAGGACTCAATTAAGAAATCAGGTCAGTTATAAGTGACAGAGTCCATATTGGGACTGAGGACTCATTACACTTCACCACACCTGTTCGAACACAAGTGACAGAAGAATCTCAGTGGGTTCTCATGTCTGTTGCCAGTGCCTCCTTATAGGACCCATTCACCCTCACTTGATTCTCGAATTCTCAAACCAGCTCAATCCCTCTCTACCCTGGACCTGCACGTGTGTTGTCCCTCTACCTGGGATGCTTTCCCCTCTTCGCAGGCCACTTCCTTCTCATCCTTCAGGTTATAGCTTAAACTGGGCTTCCCCACAGCAGTCTTTCCTGAGGACTCAATCTGGACAGTCCAAAATTTGTAACTATTTTTTGTTTGTGTTTATTTGCTCCTTATCCTCTTGATGGCAGGTGGTTTCTTTGCTAGGAGTGCTGCAGCAAAGTACCCCAGACTGGATGACATCAGCAACAAAAGCTTATTGTCTCACAGTTCTGGAGGCTGGAAGTCCTATATCTAGGTATAGGCAAGGCTGGTTTCTTCTCAGGATTATGAGGGAAGGATCTGTTCCAGGACTCTCTCCTTGGCTTGTAGATGACCTTCTTCTCCCTGTGGCTTCACATTGTTTTCCTTCTAGGGATGTCTGTGTCCAAATTTCCCCCTTTTCTATGAACACCAGTCGTATTGGATCAGGGCCCACACTAATGACCTCATTTTAATTTGATTATTTCTGTAAAGACCCTATCTCCAAATACAGTCACATTCTGAGGTACTGGGGAATTAGGACTCCAACATATGAATTTGGGGGAGGGGGTGAGGAAACACAATTCAGCCCATAAGGCAGGAATTGTGTAATTTTCTCATTATTCACTGTAAAGCTGCTCAGCACCTAGAACAGTATCTGGCACATAATAGACCTCAGCTAATGTTAGTTGATTGAACGAATGACCTACTCTTCCCAGTTGTTTAAGGGATGAGTTACCTTGCAGGTCTAGCACTGAACTTTCTCTTCTGGGCCCTGTGGTTCTTGTATGCTGGGGAATTATCTTATTGCTTCAGGGTCCTCAGTGGGTAGAGTCATTACTTTATACAGACCCTGCATCTTTCCTGGAAACACGTCATCTGACTTATTGGAATACACAAACTACAAGATGACAATGTTTTAAGTGGAACAATTACATGTCACATAGATTCATACCCTTGTTTACAGAGGTGGACATAGGTTGTCTCCAAGCTTCCTAGTTTACATGGTTCATAGGGTCCATCAGATAAAAACAGGTCAACTGCTCAGGACAAGAGCAATTATCACTGGTTGTTGGTGTTAAGAACGGACAAGAATTTCTACTGGGTGATACCCTGAAGGTGGCATTGTGTATCATGACAAACTTTAATGTATTTACAATTTCTTTTTTCTTCTGTTTGGGTTTTTTTTCTTTAATTTTTATTTTATATTGGAGTATGGTTGATTTACAATGTAGTGTTAGTTTCAGGTGTACAGCTAAGTAATTCAGTCATACAAATACATATATCCATTCTTTTTCAGATTCTTTTCCCATATAGATTATTACAGAATACGGAGTAGAGTTTTCTGTGCTATACAATAGGCCCTTGTTGATTAACCATTTTATATATAGCAATGTGTATATGCTAATCTCAAACTCCTAATTTATCCCTCCTCCCCTCCACATTTCCCTTTTGGTAACCTTAAGTTTGTTTTCGAAGTCTGTGAGCCTGTTTCTGTTTTGTAAATAAGTTCATTTGTATCTTTTTTATTTTTAGATTCCACATATAAGTGATATCATATGATATTTGTCTTTCTCCGTCTGACTTACTTCACTTAGTATGGTAATCTCTAGGTCCATTTATGTTGCTGCAAATGGTATTTATAATTTCTGATTATATTAGAGTACATTTTCATTGAAGAAAATATGAAACTTGCAGGTAAGCACTAAAAAGGCATTATAAATAACCCAAAGTCCCAGCATCTAGGAAAAAACCATTGTTAACATTCTGGCGCGTGTTTTCATGTTTTATGTTAAACTATATTTCATACACATTTTCCCAAGCCATTAAACATTCTTTAAAAATATTTTTAATAGCTTTTTTGTATTTCACTAAATAAAGGCATTTATTTATTGAGCCAATCTTCTATTGTTGGATAATTAATTGGTTTCCAAGATTGGCTACCATAAGAAATGATGCTGTGGACATACTTAAAGGTAAGTCATTGCAAAAATTTATAATTATTTCCTTAGGACAAATTCCCAGAAGACCAGTGGTCAACATTTAAAAGTTTTTAAACATAACTGACCACTTTTCTGTATGAACTTCATAAAATTTATACTCTGGCCAGCTGTGTTCAAGGGTACCAGTTGCTTACACACGTAACAACTTTGTGTACTATAATTTTATTTAATTCTTGTCAGCTTGATACACAAAAGGTGATATGTACCCCGTTGTTTTAATTTGTACTTTATTATTAAAGAAGCTAAAATTTTCTTAAAAATAAAATGATTAGCTCTGCAATTTTGTGAATTACACTTTCATGGCCTTTGCCAATTTTAATATTTTTTGATTTGTGAAAGCTTTTTATTGTATATATTTATTTTTAAACTTCATGTGTAGTAGTGATGTGTTCCCAGTTTTGTTTATGCTATTCCAATAGAAAAGCACAATATGCTTAAACTTTTAATATGTACTGTTTTTCCTTTATGCATAGGAGTGTAACATTTTTATATAGTCAAATAGACCATTTTTTAAAATGATGTTGCTTTCAGTGTCATAATTAGAAAAGCTTACTGCACTCCAAGGTTAGATAAATGTGTACCTATATTTCCTTCTGGAACGTTCATGTTTTTTTCTTAAAAATTTACATTTTTAGCCCAGCTGAAATCTATTCTGGAATATAATAAAGTTAACTTAATTTTTCCACAAGTATTTAGTCAAATTATATAACAAATATGATTTAAATGACACTACTATCCTATGCTAAATTCTTAAACATTCCTGCATTTGTTCTGGACTTTCTACTTTTCTTACCTTGAATTGTTCGTCTAGTCCTGTGCCTGTACCACATTGCTCAAATTGTTGTGGCTTTATAATATATTTCAACATTTGGTTTCAGATTCCGTCTCATTTTTCTTTTAAAACTTTTCTTGGTTATTCTTTCATGTTTATTCTTCTGGATAAACTTTGAAAGCATTTTGTCAAGTTGCAAGAATGTTCAGTTGGTATTGGATTAGATTAGAAATGTATCACATTTATAAAGCAAGCTGGGAAGAATTAACACTTAATAATAATGGATTTTCCTATCCAGAAATACAGCGTCTTTCTCCATTTTAAACTCTTGTTAAAGTATTTTTTGATTTTCTTTACACAGTATAGCACATTTTGAAACTATGGTATATTTTTTGCTTCTTTTGTAGATGAAATATTTATTTTTTAATATGTAAAAGTCACTGATACTCGTATACTTATGTTCTTATCCACCACTTCCTAGTAGTTTTAACATTTTCATGAATGATTTTCTTGAGATTTCAAGGTAGGTTAAAAAAAATGAAAATAGCATTCGTTTTGTTCCCTTTCTAATATTTATACCTCCTATTCCTCTTCTCGTTTTATTATATTGTTTGGAACTCACAAGAAATAAAAAAGAATAGTGATTATTTTAAGCATCTTTATCTTATTCCTGACCTCAGTTGAACAGCCTGTCAGAATTATATAAAGTGGTGGTTTGCAAAATATGCCATTTATCATTTTAAGAAAGTTTTCTTCTAATCCCAGTTTACTACACATGTTTATATAATTAACGGATATTTAATTTTATTATCTATTAATTAATTGGGGACATCTATTGAAATTCTGGGTTTTCTCTTCTTGATGTGATAAATTATGTTAGTAGATTTAAAAATGTTAAATAATCCTTGCATTCCTGGTATAAACTCTTTTTCATTGTGGTGTACTATTCTTTTATTTTCATGCTGGATTCAGTTTGCCAATGCTCTGTTTAAAGATTTTTGTTTCTACATATTCACTCGATTATTTAATAAGCTTTCTCTCTGAGTGTTTAATCTTTATCAGGTTTTAATACTGGGTTTTGCTAGCTTCATAAAATGAATTGGAAGCTTTCCATCATTTTCCCTACTTCGGAATTATTTAAATAGCATTGGAATATTATAAAAATGAAAATAACACGAGAATCCATTTCGACAAGGTTTGTGATTTCTTCCAGTTTCTGGTCTATTCCAACGTCTTACGTCTTGAACCAGTTCACAGGGCTCTTTCTCAGAAAAGTGCTTCTGGAACGTTAATGTGCATACAGATCTCCTAGGGATCTCATTGGTATGTAGATTCTGATTCATTAAAACTGTACCAGGTAGTTCAAGTAGCCCACTCTCTAGAGAGTCACTTTAATTCACAGAAAGATAGAAGAATATCTAAGGAGAAGGATTATGTCTTAGGTCTTGTTCTCTAGCAGGAGACGCTAATTTGAGGACTCATGTACATATGATTTATTTTAAAAGTGCTCCCAGGAGAAACTGGCATGGGAGTGAGGGGAACAGGGTAGAGGAGAGAAAGAAGCTGAGCAAGGGTGTGTGTTTAGGAGATGTCCCAGCCTCAGCTTGATCCCGCAGGGAGCTCTGGAGGGGGAATTACAAGTTTGTCCGGACTCCGGGCAAAGGAACTGTGCTTTGTTCTCCTGCACCGGCTAAGGGCTGTGGGGTCCAAGGGTAAGGTGGGAGTGATGTAAACTTCCCGGTAATTCCTGCTCTGATGGCTGTGGGCAAAGTGGTTCGGGTGACCTGAGGTCAGTCCTCACAAAGAGTTGCAAAAGTTGTGGGAGGGGTTACACACTGTTAAGAGGTATCCAAGGGGATGTGGGCAGAGCAATGACAGTACTGGCTTGTTACAGGGTGGATTCTGTATCCCTCAAAGTAATCCTGCTAGACACTGTTTATTTCAGACAAATATTGTTTAAAATAGAGCAACAGAGAGTTTAAGACTGTGCTCTCTGATTAGTTGTGACGCTTAGTCCTCCCATGCTGGAATGCTTTGGCAGAGATCAATTGATCAATCGCCTGGGAGTAGGGTTGATATCCTTCTGTGAAAAACAAGGAACCATCTAACAAGAATGTGTGCCTGCATGGAAAGCCATGGTAACTTTGCTTTAAGGTGAGACATGGGAAAACCATGGGCAAGGCCAAGATTCTCCTAGAAAATTGTTTTTCATTTACTATGGTGCATAGACACATGGAAAATAAGAACCTGAAGCTCTACTTCATATAATTTAACAAAAGTATCTTTAGCCTGGAATTTTTCAAGGCTTTGGACATTAAAAATATCTCAGTAAAGGACCCAAATTATTTCCAACAATACAAGATAACTAAATAAAATAATGGTTATGGAAATTTAATCTATATACTAGTTTGCAATTTGAGGAAAGTCTACCAAAAATCATGTCTTTAATTTTAGAAAAGATTATCTGCTGCATCTCTTCTTTATACGGTTATTAGCTAGAGTTTCAGCAATCTGTTCAAACCATAATATCTGTATATGAGAATATATTTGTTATTCTCATCTCTATAGTAGGAGGGCATACAGCTTGTCCAAAAGTGGTCCATCTGAGCCTTAACAAACAACCATTTGCACTGTGGCAGATTATATTTTCCAAAGATGGCTGCTATTTATGTGTATATATACATTATCCATCTATATCTTTATCTGTATCTATATTCATATCTATTATATCTATATCTAGATCCCATTCGTTGTGCCCTTCTACAATATGCTATTGACACTTCTCCATCAAGAGGTGACATCTGTGTTCCCTCCCTCAAGCTTTACCTGTGTTCTCACGGGTAAAACTTTGTAACTGCCTTGTTTAACAGAATATGGCAGAAGTGATGCTGTGTGGCTTCAGAGTCTAGGTCACAATAGGCAATATAGCTCTTTCTCTTGCTGCATTTACGCTTAAACCCAGCCATCATACTGTGGGGATGTCCAGGCTATGTGAGAGGCCACATGTGGGTGTTCCAGCTGACAGTCCCCACTAGGCCCCCAGCCCATGGCCACCGTCGTCAGCCTCAGACATGCAAGTGAGTGAACCTTTAGAAGACTCCAGCCCTCAGCCTTTGAGCTGCCCAGCTGAGGCCCTAGACATCATGCATGATGCGGAGACAAGCGTTTTCTGTGATGTTCTGTCGGAATTCCTGACCCACCAAATCTACAAGAGATGACAAATGATTGTTGTCGTTTTAAACCACTAAATTTTGGGTTAATTTTGTTAACTGAGACATGCACCGGTAATCCATCATGTCACATATTAACCTTCCAAATAGACATGGGTCTATTTATGAACCCTTTTATATTTCACTGATCTGTTTAGTCATATTTTTAAGGAAAGTTTCTTTTTGTATCAGTGTCTACGTATATAATGCTATGGAAAAACAAAACCCCCCAAATCTCTATGGTTTAATATATCAAAGACTTATTTCACATTCACACGAATTCCACTGTGGGTCAGGCAACTCTCTAGGCCAGTTGTCTTCCATTTGGAGATTCAGCGGCACAGGCCGCTTCCCTGTTGTGATGCCACAATCTCAATATATGGCCTCCAGGTCACTGAAGCATGGGAAGACAGAAGTGAAGAGTGTGTATCAGGATGTTAAATGGTTTGACCAAGAAGTGACACCTTTTCTGTCCATTGGCCAGAACTAGTCACACAGTCCCATCCACAGCAAGGGGGCTGAGAAATGTGGGAGATTACATGAATATGGGGTGAGTAATAGATGTTTTGCCACACCCTTTATTATTCATTGTTTATTTTTCCAGAAATTTCTTGGCTATTCTCACGCATATATAGTTCCTGACAATTTTTGAAATCTGATATATTAGGTTGTAATTGTTTTTATAAAAAATCAGCTCTTTCTATTTTGGGGGGAAGGAATAAGCTAAAACAAAGAGGGACAAGAAAGTTTCCTTATTTTTACTGTTGGACATTTGTTGCTCCCTTCCTACCAACCAAGACTCTTTTGGTCCCTGATTAAACATTACTAATCATGATTTAATGTCTAGTTCATTTAGCATAGGCCATAACCAATTCCTGGTTCTAGATCCAAAAGTTGAGGAAAGGTCAATGCCATTTTCAAATTTCCTTGATGATTTGCTGAGTAACTGAAACACTGGTCTTAGAAACCAGGACTTGAAACAGAAAATACACATATCATGTGAGGGGAATGCCCAATAATTTAATAGTTCTATAGCTTTGGGGGAGAAGAGAGTAAAATACAGCCCTATTAAAGATAGGATAGGGCTTCCCTGGTGGCGCAGTGGTTGAGAGTCTGCCTGACGATGCAGGGGACACGGGTTCGTGCCCCGGTCCGGGAAGATCCCACATGCCGCAGAGCAGCTGGGCCCGTGAGCCATGGCCGCTGAGCCTGCGTGTCCAGAGCTTGTGCTCCGCAGCGGGGAGAGGCCACAACAGTGAGAGGCCCGCATACCGCAAAAAAAAAAAAAAAAAAAAAAAACGATAGGATAAAATGTTGCATTCAAAAGAAAAACAAACCTTGCTCAAAAAGCTTTGGAATCGTTATATAATTTTAATTGAAGTCTCTGAAAGAGTAAGCAAAGTATGGAATTTTGTCAATTTTATATTTAAATGACAGGTAATTCTCCTTAGCTGAGTGAGGGGGAAACCATGCTTTTAAAATTTTATGTTCATCATGTTTTGTATGTGTAGAAATATTCCCCCTTTACCTTGGAAAATGACACTTCAGATCTATCTCAGACCTGCCTTATGCGGTAAATCACAGGTATTATTTTGAGATTACATTGTGCTTGAATGTTCCTTCTTTTTTTTTTTTTTTTGCTGTAGGCAACCAAGAGTCTGCCTGGAGAAGCAGACGTTAGGCCTGCTCCAGGCTTCTAAATATTGACATAACCCAGGCAGGGTTCAGTTTGCCAGTTTGCATTCCTTTTTTCTCTTACATTTGCTCCTAAATTGATCCAGTCCCATGGCTTTGTAACAGAGAACGAACCTGACTCCATATTGGATCTATTCCTTCAGCTCTAACCCTTGTGCTATGTTACCTGTGCTGGCTTTATACCATTGTAAAAGAATGTTGCCTAGAGCCTGAAATGTACAGGATAGCCCATCCTCGGGGCCCTGACCTTTAAAGGTATAACAATTTTTCATTCATACGGAGATAAAAAGTTGCAGAACAGAAAATAACAATTGTCTTGTTGGAGGTTTATAGGAACATTGTGATCAGACCTACATGGACAGCTGCCAGAACAAAGGATTCCTGTACCAAGAAGTTTGCAGCAACCAACCACACCCCCTCCCCTTTTAGTACAAAAGAAGCCTGAATGCTGACTTTGGGACACTAGTCTACCATCTCCGTCTGCTGGCTTTCCAAATAAAGTCACTATTCCTTGCCCCGACAACTCATCTTTTGACTTATTGGCCTGTTGTGCGGTGAGTAATATGAGCTTGGACTCAGTAACAGCTTTAAAAGGCACCTACATCCTGGCGACTCCAAAATTTATACCCTCCATCCAGACCTCTTCCCCGAACTCCAAGTGTTGCCCGCCTCTCTGCTTGGCTGTCTATTAGGCATTTCCAAATCAGAACTCTTGATTTCACTTCCACCCCACTACCCGTTCCTTCAACCTTCCTTATTTCTGTCAGTGTTCCGTTGTTCAGGATAAAAACCTATACATCCTTCTTGGTTGCTCTTTTTCTCTTTGAATCATAAAGTCAATCCACCAGCAAGTTCTTTGGGAAATCTAAACTCAGAGTATTTCTAGAATCCAATCACATTTCACCACTCCACTACTACCAACTCAATCCAAGTTTTTATGAAGAGGTAAGTGTTAATTTGCTCATGAATTATCCCCTGTAGAGAAGGAATTGGCCTCCTGAAAATCTCCATAGAAATTGGCTAAGACTAGTGCTTAAGGCAATCAATCCTGGTCAACAACAAGCCTTGGACCACAGCCCTCCCTGCATGTCCTGAAAGAGGCTGGTACTTTTCCAATCATGAGCAATGATGAGGCAAATCCCGCTGTTAGCTGTCTTTATCATACAGCTGCAACAAGTACCTTGGATCCTTCTCTTACTTCAACAACATCAGAAGAGGAGCTGGCAGGATAGGGATGGAAAAAAGTTCTGCTGTATCCAATTGCCACTGTATCCTGGTCCCTGCTCACCCCAAAGGAGGGACTGGCAGGATAGGGATGGAGCACAGTCCTACTGTGTTATATTGCTGTTACATCCTGGCCCCTCATTATATCAGGGAAGAACCTGTTTCTTCCTTAATCATTCAACTTAAAAGCCCCACATCCCAAAAGTCACACCCCTCTCCCACATCTGGCGTCTGTGGTGAAGCTACCCCAGAGTGTGAGGGGCAGCAGGGAATTCACATAACTGCCCTGGCCCTGTCTTCTTGAGTTTTTCCTGATGAATGATGTTCTTACAGGTCTGATCTACGTGCCAGCAGATCATTTGTACTTGTTGCACAATAGGTGCTCTATAATGTCCAAATCAGAGCTCTTGATTCTGCACCCCCATCCGCTGTATTCCTTCTCTAATCTTCCCTATTTCAATTAAGTAAGAACCTCAATCAATCATCAGTTCATACCAAAAACCTAAGTGTCATCGTCGGTTCTTCTTTTATATCCGTACCATAAATCCAATCCATTATCAAGTTCTGCAAGAGCTCTATGTTCAGAATATAGTCAGAATTCAACCATGTTTCACTGCATTGGCCTCCTAGTCAGACTGCCTATTTCCACAAAAGACCCAAGGTCATCTTTTATACACTTGAATCAGGTCACGTCACCATCTAGTTCTAACCTCCCCAGTGGCCTCCCATTCCATTTAGAATACACTCTACGTGTCGTATCATGGCTACGGGGCTCTACATGATTTGGCCTTTATCTCATTTTCTTCTACTCTTGCTCTTGTTCACTCTGCTCCAGCCACAGTGGCCTCCTTTCTTCATCATGAACATGCTAAGCTTGCTCCCATCCCAAGGCTGTCCCTCTGCCTGGAATGGTCTTCTCCTAGCCCTTGCATGACTTACTTCACCCATATCTCTGAGTTCAAATACCACTTCCTCCTGGGTGCATTTCCTGACCACCCAATCTAAAGTAGCATTCTCCTTCATGCTAGATCCCCTTATCCTGTCCGATTTTTGTCCTTGCACTTATCATCACCTGAAAGTATATTATATATTTCTTTATGAGATTGCCTGTCTCCCTAATAGATTTTCAGCTTCATGAGAGCTGGGACCTTGTCCATCTTGTTTGCTACTCTATCTCCAAGGCCTAAGACAGGGCTTGGCACTGTTCAAAAATTATTTGTTGAATAAATGAATGAGTGGGACTAAAACAGTTCTGAAAATCATTTCTCAGATATCTGGGAAAATCGGAGGATCTTCCTGAAAATATAATGATTCATCAATTAGGTAAGGAAAGGCAGGGTTTTCTGTACTCAGTAAAGTGTTTAATAAATACAGATTGAAAAAGTAAATGGATAAAATGAAGCTGCCTTTATTCATTGCATAGAACAACTATGGAATACCTCTAAGCTTGTTATTTTTTCTAGACTCAAACCACCAAAAATGTTTTTTAAATTAAGTTTTAATTGAAAAAGTCATACTTTTGGGGAAGACAAACTGTTCAATATGTGAAAAAATTCTTTTGGGAAAGATAAAGAAGTGTCAAATATGATAAGTAGTATCATGTATTTGTGTGTGGGGGAAGATCAAAAAATCTTTCTTTGAACATCTAATCAATGACTGTTCATCCTTTCAAAAGCATACATTAATTGCAAGCTGTCAGTACAAACTCTTATAATAATTCTTTCTCTGTGAAACTGACCTCAAATAGGATTAAAACCGACCTAACATGAATTTGTTGAGCTACTGGTGAATGTAGTTTGTCCATGATCACTGAGACATGCAAAGTTAATGAAAATTCCCTTATTTCTAAATGAAGGTCACATTTTATACAAAAGGAAGGGAATATTTTTCAGTCCTGTGAAATTTAAGAACTTGAGAAAGTCAAGATTTGACAGTAGAGTCTATTATTTTATAGTAAGAACGTAAGAAATTGAAGTTCCAGTATGACTGAAACCATTCTGTTTCACTACGGAGAAAGTTATTACTTCCCAGCCTGCCAGTAGTTTTATAAGCATCATGATATGGGAGTCAAAGACCTTGGTCCTGTTTATAGCTGGGACTGAGTTCACCATTTCCTTAGGTGTTCTCCAGCAGGGCCTTGCCTAACAACTACACAGAGCAATAATCTTTGAAATCTAAAGCAGTGTCAGTTCAATGTCTCAAATAACCTTCACACCGAGCCTCTTAAATTGTTTTTCTTTACCCATAAAACAGATGAAGTAACTGAGTTTGTAAGAAGCTAACAACTTTCTCCAAATTGCAAAGCTAATAAGATTTTCCAGGCTGGGGCAACTGTGGTGCAATTGAGTTAAGGATGCAAAGCATGGAGCAACATGAAAGGAGACGATAATCAATTGGACTTAGTAACCCAGTGAGAGGCGCCAATAAAATATTTAAATGGTGAGTTCTCGGGAATAAGTGGAAATTCTTGTTTTGAAGTTCAGAAAGTAGACTAAGAACAGAAATGGACCTCGAGGTAATATTTGAGCCATGAACTAGATAAATCACTCAGGTGGGTTAGTTAGAAGAGAATTGAGGCCATGAACGAAAGGATGCCATGGTAGGAGTGGATCCTATCACAGGATGAAGACTAAGAGAAGGATGAATTTTAAGGAAGAGTTGCTCATTTGTGTCAGATACTATTGAGGGGTTCTACGGGGTGAGGAATAAGGCCTTTGAAATAAAATGAACATTGAGGTCCTTACCTCTAACAAGGAGCCCCCAGCGATTTGGCAGGGTACTGATGGTTTTAATAACCCTATTTATCACCTACTTAAAGAAGGGCTAATTTTAGAACCATAATGAAGCAAGACAACACATTTTGTTAGAGGATTTGTTGCCTCCTTAAATATAAGTCCTTTTTTTCTCAAATGTTCTTTGGACTGCTTTGAATCCTTGCGTTTTTAATTTTGGGTATAAAATAACTTTTCATTATCCTTATGGAGTAACTCATGGACAGAAAGATGTATTTTAAAAGAAAAAGGCTAGATAAAGATCTTAGTTTTTCTATGACACTATGTGGCTCTTAAAGTGATTTTTATAAAGTTCAAAAGGTGCTTAAATTTAGAGCTGAGAGTCTTTTTTCTCTCGTCATCTTTTTATAAACCAAGGATTGTCTCGAGTTATGCCTTTGATGAGATGTACAGTATGTCGTAAGGAAAGATGTCCTCTCAACGCTTTGAAGATGCTCATAAAATGGTGGAAAAGATGCCAAAAAAGATTATTCACTAAAATTAGCATATATCTAGTGGTTCATTAGCTTGAATTTACATTATAAAATGGTTTATTGAATTGATTGACTGGGTACTTTTATAATGGCTAAAGACTGGTTCTTGACTCTGTGCTTTAGAATTGCCTGGGGAGTTGTTGTTTTTCTTTTCCTGAAGCTGTCTTCTTTAATTGGGTAATATTTTTGCAGAAAGAAGGGAGCATGCCATATTGTTGTTTTTTATAAAAACAGACAATTTTTAGAGCAGTTTTAAGTTCACAGCAAAATTAAGTGGAAAGTACAGAGAGTTCCCATATTTTCCCTGTCCCTACACATGCAGAACATCCCCCAGTATCAATATCCTGCACTAGAGGGTACATCTGTTACAACTGATGAACCAACATGGACACCATTATCATTCAAAGTCTATAGTGTACATTAGGGTTCACTTTTGGAGTTGTACATTCTATGGATTTAGACAAGTGTATAATGACATGTATCTGTGATTATAATGTCATACAGAGTATTTTGACAGCCCTAAAAATCCTCTGTGCTCCACCTATTCATCCCTTCCCCTCCCCAACCCCTGGCAAATACTTATCTTTTTTCTGTCTCCATAGTTGTGCCTTTTCAAGAATGTCATATATTTTTGGAATCATACAGTATGTAACCTTTTAGTTTGACTTCTTTCACTTAGTAAGATGCATTTTTTAAAAATTCAGCTTTACTGAGATGTAATTGACATATAAAATTGTAAAGAAATACACATTTAAGATTCTCCATATCTTTTCAAGGCTTGATAGCTCATCTCCTTTTAGCAGTGAATAATATTCCATTGTCTGGATGTACCGCAGTTTATCTATTCACCTACTGAAGGACATCTTGGTTGATTCCAAGTTTGGGGCAATTATGAATTAAGCTGCTATAAATATCTGTGTGGACATAAGTTTGCAGCTCCTTTGGATAAATACCAAGGATCGCAATTGCTGGATCATATGGTTAGGGTACGTTTCGTTTTGTAAGAAACTGCCACGCTGCCTTCCAAAGTGGCTGTACTATTCTGCATTCCCACCCATAATAAATCAGAGTTTCTGTCGCTCTCACCAATATTTGGTGTTGTCAGTGTTCTGGATTGTGGCTATTTTAACAGACATGTAGTGGTATCTCATTGTTTTAATTTCCATTTCCCTGATGACATATAATGTGGAGCATCTTTTCATATACTTATTTGCCATCTGTGTATCTTCTTTAATGAGGTGTCTGTTCAGGTCTTTTGACCAGTTTTTAATCAGGTGGTTTGTTTTCTTATTGTTGAGTTTAAGATCTCTTTGTATATTCTGGGTAATCGTCCTTTATCTGATGTGCCTTTTGCATATATTTTCTCCCAGTCCGTGGCTTTTTTTTTTTTTTATTCTCTTAACATTGCCTTTGCAGAGCAGGAGTTTTAATTTTAATGAAGTCCAGCTCATAAATTAATTATTTAATGGATTGTGCCTTTGATGTTGTAAGAGGAGCTTTATTTATGTATTTGCTTATATTCCGCATCTTCCTTTTGTTTTTTTCCCCTAGCTTTATTGAGATATAATTCACATATAACATTGTGTAAGTTTAAGGTGTACAATATGTTGATTTGATATGACATATATTTCAAAATGATTATCACCATAGCATTAACTAACATCTCCATCCTGTCACATAATTACCATTTCTTTTTCACGGTGAGAATGTTTAAGGTCTACTCTCCTTGCCGCTTTCAAGTATATAATACAATATTGTTAACTATAATCACCATGCTCTACATTAGATCCCCAGAACTCATTCATTTTATAAGTGGAAGTTTGTACTGTCTGACCAATATCTTTTTATTTCCCCAAACCCTCAGCCTCTGATAACCACCACTCTATTCTCTGTTTCTAAGAGTTTGGCTCTTTCAGATTCCACATATACATGAGATTATACACTATTTGTCTTTCTATGTCAGACTTATTTCACTTAGCATAATGCCCTTAAGTTTCATCAATGTCATCCCAAATGGCAAGATTTCTTTCTTTCTCACAGCTGAGTAATATTCCATTGTGTGTGTGTGCATGTGTGAGTATATAACTATATATATAACTATATAACTATATATATATATCTCACATCTTCTTTATCCATTCATCTATTAGTGGACTTTTAAGGTGCTTCCATATCTTGACTATTGTGAATAATGCTACAGTGAACATGAGGGTACACATATCTCTTTGAAGGTCCTGTTTTTATTTCCTTTGGATAAATACCCAAGAGTGGGATTGCCAGATCATATGGTAGTCCTATTTTTAATTTTTTGAGGAAGAGAGGAGAGCTTTTAAAAATATCAAATGCCCAGTCTCCAGCCCTAAAGAGTCTGTTTTGGTTAACCTGAGTGAGGCCTGGACATCAGCATTTTAACCCTCTCTAGTTAATTCTAAATTTGAGAAGCAGAGGTCTAATGCCATAGTTTCCTTTCTCTCCTTTTAGGTAACAACTTTCTTTAATTAAAAAACAGACAAACGAAACTTATTATTTGTTTTTCTGGAGATGGCCCAATATCCTAATTTTCCACTTACTGCTCTGATCTCTTCTTTTCAATCTCACTCAACATAGGTGACCTCCAGAGCTCTATCCTCGCTCCCCATCTCTCTTTAGCTAGATTCTCTTCCTCAGCATCTCCATCAGCTACATAGCTATAAATACCCTCCATAGGTTGACAATGTCCAAATGTCTTTTCTCCAGCTCTGAAATGGCCCCTGAAATCCAAACTTGTATATCACATTATCTTTTCTGCATTCCAACTTGGATGTCTTATGAGAATGTTAAACTGAACCTGTTCCAAACTGAATTCTATGCTTCCAGCCCCAACCTTCACAAAAGGTTGTGTCTATGCTTCCCTTAGTCCACCATGGGGCAAGGATCAGACTGAAGTTTCCTCTTTTTGTCTCCTCCCACAAACAATTCAGAAGTAAGTCTTGTATAGTCTACACGCACCCCCAAGTACATCCAAAATCTGTCCACTCCACTCCTCCTGAACTACTTCAACCATAGTGCAAGCCACCGTCTTCTCTTCCCTGGGAGACTTCAGTGACCTCCCTACTTCCACACTTTGCCACTTCCCACTTCCTCATCTGCCCGTGATCCATCTCTACATGTGAACCAGAGTGAATTTCTAAAAAAATGTAAATCATTGCTTTAAAACCCACCAATGAATTGTCATCCCTTTGCAAACAAAACTGTGTTTGTTTCCAAGGGCTGCCATATCAAAGTACCAACACCTGGGTGGGTTAAACAACAGAAATGTGTTGTCCCACAGTTCTGGGGGCCATAAGTCTGAAATCAAGGTGTCAGCAGGGCCATGTTTTCTCTGATGGCTTCAGGGGAGAATCCTTCCTTGTCTCTTCTAGCTTCTGGGGTTTGTTGGCAAACTTTGGTCTTCCTTGGTTTATGATGCATTACTCCAGTCACACGGCCATCTTCTCCCTGTGTGTCTTCACATCTTCCCTCTGTGTATGTCTGTTTCTGTGTCTAAAGTTCCCCTTTTTATAAGAACACCGGTCATATCAGATTAGGACCCACCTTAATGACCTCACTAATTTATCTCTATAAAAACCCTATTTTCAAGTGAGGTTGCGTTCTAAGGTACTGGGGGTTAGGACTTCAAAATATTTTATTTGGGCGAGACGATTCAACCAGGAACAAAAACCCAAACTCCCTACAATCAAGCTTTACATAATATATATGGCCCTTGCTTTCATCTCTGACCACGTCTCCTACCACTTGCCCATCTCACTCTGTTCCAGCCACCTTGACATTTCTGCTTGCCGACTTTGCCCTTAGCATTTACTTGCAAATGTCATGTCCACAGAGAAACCAACTCTGGTCGCGCTATTAACTCACCCCTCTTCCTGCACTACTTCAGTTACTCTCTAGCTCATTACTATTTCATTTTCCTCATAGCATTTGTCACACTCTGAAGTCACCTGGTGTTTATATTGTCTCTCTCACTGTGGCAGATACTACTGGTTATCTACTCCTACTATTCATCCTCTTTCATCACTAAGAATCTGACTATGTCTAGTCTGCCATGCACCCAGCTCCAGGGCGTGGATCATGATTGGGTCAGACTGGTCATGACAGTCGTGCTTCCCTTTGCAGAGATTACTGTCGGAGTGGGAATGTGGCCAGGTTCTGGTCAATGGGATGCAAGGGGAAGCCCTTGGGGTTTCTGGAAAGACTTTCCTCCTGATTGAAGAAGCAGACAAAAAACAAGCTCTTCTCTCCTCTCTTGACTCCTGAATTTCAAGGTGATTTCTAGAGTTCCACCAGCCATCTTGCGTCCATGAATCGATCTGCTAGAGGGGAACAGAAGCCAACAATGTTGAGCAAGATGGAAGTGGGAGGAGCTTGAGTTTTTGATGATACCATGGCTACTGTACCAACCCTAAAACTATTACTTCCTGATTGAGTGCCATAAGTTTCCCTATGTTTTAAGCCATTGATACTCAAGCTTTTGTTATTTGCCTTGAAAGTGTCCTTACTGACATACTCCTCCACCATTACCAAAGATACTTTGTCTGTCTTGTCCAATGCTGGACCCCAATAAGAATGACATCTGGCAGGTACGAAACACTGAAAGAATATTTGTTGAATGAATGTATGCTGTCATGCTACTTATCTTTGCTCCTCTGACTCAGCCTTCTTCCACTTACAAAACCTCTCCTTTGTCTCAGACTGCCTTCCCATTCTATTCTCTCTCTTTTAACCTCATCTGGCCCCAGCTCCTAGCCTGGCTCCTCCTCTGCTCCCCACATCCTCCTGGCTCACCACAGTATAGGTTTAGGCCCAGCCAAAAGTCTGACTGTGTGTCACTCCACAAACTCATCTTCATCCTCTGGTTCCCACTCTGTGGCTTCAAAGCCAAGATCCAGTGGTGTTGTCTTGGATGAACCATCCTGACCACGTTATACCCTGCAGTGTCTTCATAAGTGAAAGTCTCTTTCTCCCTTACACTATCAAAAACACCTTAAGAACTGGATCTATGTCCTACTTTTAGTTGCATCTCCCACAAATAATAGAGCATTACTGTAAAAGCACAGTTCAGTGAATTTCTGTTAAATAGGGGCAGCGTGGCATAGTGGTTAAGTCCTGGCCTTTTAAAGACAGCAAAGCCAGGGCTCATATCTGCTATTTGCTTCCTTGGTCAACCTCAGGGAAATCACCTGTCCACTCAGAGCTTCAGTTTCTCCACTTACAAAATAAAGAATAATAGTATCTACCTTATAGGATTACTGTGTATCTCTCTAAAAAGGATAATGCATATAGATATTTGTCACAAAGCCCAGTGGAGAGTAAACACCCGTGAAATAGTTGCTATTATTATTAATAGCTATGTTTGAATGAATACTATTATATTCATAAGCATGGTAGAGACTAGTATTCTCATAGATAATTGGAAATCATGCCTGGCAGGCTGTGCTGGTGTGTTGGGATTTTACACACACACACACACACACACACACACACACACACACACACACACACAACCCCGCCACACCCCTATCTGTATCCATGTAGATATGATATCAAATGTTATTGGCTTTTGGTGGGTGTCTTGATAAGTACATATTATATATATGTATCTCGTTATGTATCCACCTAGAAATTTTCTACTTTCAAAATGTTGTAGCAGAGACTATAGCAGACTGACAATGAATCTGAAACCATTTGTTTGTTTGGAAAAGTAGCTAGGAAGGAGAGGCTACATTTCCATTTGTATGTTAATGATGTTAATTTTCTTAAATTTGGAAAATGCAGTGTTCAGGTCAGGACTCCTGGTTGCCAACCTCAAAAACTGTCCCTAGCTAATTAAAGCAAAAAGGAATTTATTGGCAGGATTTGTGGGTGTGGTGATGGGGGGCACTTCACAGAATCACTAGGAAAGCTGGAGATCCAGGCTCATAAAATGGTGACAAACACGGATGCAGCCCGAAAGACCAGAATGCTCCAAATGCCATCATGGGTGGACCCTGTGTCCCTGGAACACCCTTTGTCTCATGGCTGGGCTCTCTTGCACTTGACATTGGCTACTGTAACCTCTGGGCTCTTGATTCCAGTGTGCCCATAGGGAATAACCTCTGACTGTCTGCAGGTCTTGGCCGCTCCTCCTGAATGGCACATCTGGCGAGCCAGGCCTGGGCACGCCTGGCTCTCCAGCTGCTCTGAGGAGGGGAGAGGAAACACCTGCTCCCTTCAGATCCTGCCTCCCACCTGCCTTGGGATTCCCCATCCCTTCGGGGGTATTTGGATGCTGGGCAATCCCTGTAAATATCCACGAGAGCTACCGAGAAAGAGAGAGGCAACCTAAAAACAGAACCAGAAATAAAAGGCTCAGGAAGGTCCCTTGAAGAATTTCCCATCCAGCTGATAGACATCTTCTTCTCCAAACTCTTCCCATCCTGAGTGCATATGAAATGGCAGCAGGAGTATTTTCATCCCCTTTGGCATAGATAGAAGTGTAGAGAGAGTCCTTCTTTCTCAGGAACGTTAATGATGGCTGGTAAAGTAACCACATGTGGCACAGTGACCTTTCTGAAAAGCATGGTGATGTGATGAAAAGAGTTGCTGGTGCCAGCTACCTATTGATAGGCTCAGAAACAGGTCCTCTGGAGCCCAAGAGGCGGAGGCAAGCCTCCATCTTGAAAGGGGCAGCAGATGGTATTCTTCGCCACCCCTGACAGAATAACGGCTGGAGGGAGCAGTGGGGCTCCATCTGGGAGAGAGCCTGTCTTCTGTGGCCAAGCAATCAATGTGTTTGCAATTTTTACACTTTCTGTGGTGCCTTGCAGAAGGGCAGCTTGTAGGAGGCTGGAAAATTCCAACCAGGAAGAGCCACACCTTTTCATGTTACTTCAGAGCAGATAGAGTGGTTCTGAGAACCCAAAGGCAAAAGATAGCAGAGTGGAGTGGTGAACATATGTTGAGAGAAAAGCACAAATTATCAGGAGAAATGAAAATGTTGATGGACGTCAAGCTCTGATATTTGAAAATGTTGGTGGCCAAAGGATTTATCCACCCTCTCGATCTGACCCACAAAATTGAGCCAGAAAATGTGTTCATGACTATTTCCATGGCTCTTACTCAGCTACAAGTCATTTCCCCTTTCAGATTATTTCCATTTTTAAGCTCCAATTTCCATTTGCTTTTTGATCTTCTGCTTTTAAGACATTTCGGCCAATATCATCATTGGCCAAGTGCCAGGTTTTCTTTCAAGGCTTTGAACTTGTCATTTCTCCTTTATCCTTGTAGGTGGATTCTGTTTTGTGACTGGCTGGTCCCAGGTGGACAGGGTTTTCCTGGTAAAGCAAAAGAAAAGGGGCTTCTTACTAAAGGGTGGATGGAGATCAAACCGAAAAATTGAAGACACCTCCTGTAAACATCAATGACTGAAGTAAAGGTTCTGTGGAAAAGTGATAATGTGATTACCAATTTATGAATGAATAATAAATGACATGATCTAGCTGAACCTAACAGTTTCAGCATCAATAATTAAGTTTTATGACATATTTATCACTTTTTTATAATCTCAGTTTAATTCTTCATCAGTGTTCATTAAAAAAAATATTCTGGAGCTGGGTTCATCTGACATAAAAAAAAAATTATAAATGGTTCAACGGTTCATTGTGTTTTCCACAAAAGTTGCTGATGGTTTTCTGTCTTCATTTTCAGCTTTTAGGGGCAAGAGTTAGGAAATATTTCCCTTTGTATTCCTACAGCTCATAACAGTATTATCCAGCTAGCAGGCATTTAGCCCACACACGTAGTTACCTTTGTCACTTTTCTACTAGTTGTGGTGCCGTGGGTTGGCTTTACCTGTTATTCTCACACGCACATAACTCGAGGAGTCAAGGACTCCCACTTTGTCACTGTGTCTAAATCAGATCTAGTGTTTTATTCTAAATGATGCCGAAGAAGGCGCTGATTTCAGTACTGTCGTGGATTTAATCATGGGTCTGCTGCTAAAAATCATTCACTGGATGAACAACTCAGAAAAGAACTCTCACCACCCACCCACACCGTAATAAAACAGGGCAGAGTTTTGCACTTGCTTCCACAGCATCGCCCGAGAAAGAGTTCTTAGCCCCTTATTATTTCCATAACACCACAAAAGAAGAAGAAGAAGAAGACGACGACGACGAAGAAGAAGGGGGTGGGGGACTTCCTCGCCCTTGTTACTCCTATGCCGTTCGCATCGTAAGATGCTCCGTGGAAGGGAGCCTAGCGGTGGGCAGCGGCTGCGAGTCCCCGATACCGGGCGCCTCACATTTCCGTGGCATTCCCATTTGCTAGTGCGCTGCCGCGGCCGCACGCCTGATTGATATATGACTGCAATGGCACTTTTCCATTTGACATTCTCTCTCTCTCTCCCTCTCTCTCTGCCTCTCTCTCTCTCTCTCTCTCTCTCTCTCCCTGTGTCGCTTAAACAACAGTCCTAACTTTTGTGTGTTGCAAATATAAAAGGCAAGCCATGTGACAGAGGGACAGAAGAACAAAAGCATTTGGAAGTAACAGGACCTCTTTCTAGCTCTCAGAAAAGTCTGGGGAGAAAGGAGCCCTGCGTTTTCCCCCAAGGTAAGCAGGAAAACAGCGCTGACGGCTTGCCTAGGAAATTACTTCTTTCCAAAAGGAGCATTTCATCCTCCTCTCAGACAAAGAGACAACCTTTAAATACCACTTAAATTTGCATTAATTGAATTTGCATTAATCTGTAGTGGGCTAGCATTGTGTTTTGTAAATGAACGGGTCTTTGAAGTCGGTGACAGGACAGGGGAGCCTCACAGAGAGGCTGGAAAATCTCTTTGGGTTTGACTGAAAGAGATTGGATTTTCAAACTCTGCGTAGTTAGATGTAACTTTGTAATGGTTCTTATATTTGACCCCGTGAAAGGAGATTGAGAAGCAGCTACTCGCCGACATGGATTCCTGGAGCCCCAGTATCTTCCCCGCCGCCCTCATCCCTCTTAAAACGGGGGCACTATGAACGCGGGCAAGACTGCAAGTTTAAAAGCGCACTGTTTACTTTTATTACTACTTATGTATGCTGCTGATCTCCTGCCAGGGCTCTGCCGGAGTGCTTAGAATGACTTCAAACAATAGGCAACATTTATTTCTAGCTTTCTGTGTCACGCTTTACAAGAATCCTGTTCCTTTGCACCTTTCTCTCAACTTGCAACATCTTCAATTCCATAGATGCAGTCAGGAGCGCCGGGGAGAGGGGAGGATGGATTTACTATAGGATTTTGATTGGGCAAAAAGTCCGAGGAAATGCATGCTGTTTGCCTTGGCCTTATTGCAAAGGGTTATTTTTAGTAATCAGCTTGTCCCTGCAGCCGACCGATGCTACCCAGTCCAAGCAGTGACTGGGAAAGGATGCTCCCAACCAGCACAGGGACCAGGACCTGTAGGAATGATTCCTACAAACACCTGAGGAATATTCGGAGGGTTCTTGCAAGCTCCTGAATACAAGTTCTCTCTTTAAATGAACAATTGGGCTGTAGGAGGCCTGGGCATAACTCTTTCTTGGGGGACGGGAAGTTTGACTGTGTACAGAATGTTAATGACTCAGAACACCCTGTAACTGAGGCTCATTGTAATCGAGGAGCTGAGATAAACCTGCAAGAAAGAGGTAGACTCCCTTCTCTGCTGAGATTCAGGTGCAGAAAAGGAAGCTATTTGGCAAGATGGGAGTCCCGCGTTCTATGCTCTGTAACTGTCATGAATAGCAGATATGGATGCTGTGAAACATGTCTCTTTTCATGTATGATATTAGTGTATTTTAATTACAAGGAGCCGGCATTGGCAAATTGCTCCAACACATAACATTAAATACCAGGTGCATTTGAAAATGTAGAGATGCCTAAAATGCAGAGCTGGCTCTAGGTGTCTATCGAATGCAGTGGGGACTACAAGATGCTTCTCAATTGTTTCGACCAAATGCAAATACCTGCCCCCCCCCCTTTTTTTTCCTTACCAGTCTGGCTTCTGAAAGTAAACGTTTAGGTTCCTAGAGACCAATATTCATCGTGGAACGGGAACTTGGTTTATGGGGGAACTCCTCTGATTTTCTCTAGTAACTAACCTAACAAGCATTGTTGAATGAGAGTCTGGCTTTTGAATGAGGTAACTTACAACCTTGGGATAGTCATTATCTATTTGAGAAAGCCTGAAAAGATAGCATGGATTCTATTGCCATACAATTTGAAACTACTGCTGTTAACAAAGCATTTAGCCGAACCAAAACAGTTTTCTTAAACTATGATTCAGACCTTTATATGAGAGGGTCTGAGCACAAAATGCAATGTTTTGCATCATTTACTTTAAAATACATTTAGTTCAGGTAAAAGGAGTGCTGGCTGAAGCCTTCCTGATGACCATGTACCAAGCAGCTGACACCCACAGATGGAAACACGCCTGTGGAGTTTTCAATCTTAATTCATGTTCCAGTGACACTGTCAAGGGGAAAATAAATCATTTTTCAATACATTTAACAATTTCCAACTCATTTGTTTTCCTCGGCCCTTGAAAAATGTGGCGAGTTTCTCGGAATTATAGCCACCAGTGGTGGCTAGCAATTTTTACTGTATTTTCAGAACTCACAATTCAAGCACTCTTATTCTTATTGGTTAATTATTCATGCCATCATTCTTTCAATAACTTATGCTAGTCCTGATGGATGCAAAGGTGAATGAGACATTGTCCTGCGCCCTAATTCTCAGTCTGTATGCCATCTCCAGTTAGATTTTGGAACAGAAATGGACTTGGCCAGTGGGTAAACTGGTCAATGAGCTCCTTGTTAGAAAGAACTATTTCAAATATCTGCCGCTACCCAGATTTACTGGAAATGATTGTCTCTTATCGGTGGGTTTTCTTTCCACTTATGATAAAGGGGTTCCCCTCAGGCCTTTATCACCGGATCCTGGGGACACGTCACTCACAGCTAGCAGAGCCTGGATCTTCCCTTCCTGGGTAGGAGAAGCCTAGAAATGGGGCGGTTTATCCTTCCTCTGCTCCCTTGAGCCCCCTTTGGAAAGGACCACGTGCTGTCTGTATCGGGGATGGCTGTGAGTCACCTACTCAGCAACTGACATCAGGGCCACTTGATGAATCATTGAATGAGAAACATGCATGGAGGAAGATGCAGTCACTATCTCCCACCACTTACTTGTCCCACCCCCAGGATCGAAACCAGTGACCTCTGGGCCTGGCCTAAATTCAAGAGGTCCCTGGGAAGGAGTTGCCAGAAGTTGTTCCCCAAACCCAAGTCTCCGTCAGAGCCACTAACAGTGTCGCTTTCAAATAATCCGATCTTGTGTTTTCTGCCTCGGATAGGTTACTGGGGGGAAATACCCTGAAGACAGCATCACCAGAGTCCTTGATTTGGTCCTTATCAGCAGATAATCCCCTGTGGTTGGATTAAAATGCCTCTGACTCCCTGGGGGGCCTGACTCACCCTAGCCAGCCCTCAGCTTCTTGGCCAGCGGCCTTCCAGGCCATCCTCACCTCCTCCCATGACGGTCAGCTAAGGCGACTTTGCCCGGGCCCCCTGCCTGAGCCAGTGGAAGCAGGAGGGATGGGACGGCAGGTGGCAGAACGGAGAAGGGCTAAAGCAGAAGAGGGAAGCTGGGCCGTGGGAGGGTGGGTGAGCTCCGAGGCCCAGATTGCTGTGGCCTGCCCTGGCTGTGATCAGCTGTCATTTCCTCTTCGTGTATGACACTGTGGAACATATTAAAATTTCTCTGGGATGGTATGTTTGGAATTCCTCTGGTGCCCCACCTCACCAGCTTACCCGGACAATAAAAGCAAGGTTGTAAGCCTTTGAACAGCTGGCGGGCTATATATTTCCCCTCTTTCTTTCGCATAATCTAATTCAGAAAAGAATCCAGCTAGACTGGCAGTGCCATGTCTGGGTACTTGTTTCCTGCAAGTGCTTCCTCCACCACCTCCTCCCGCCCTCCCTGGAATCTTCCTGGGTGGCATGTGGCTTTTCTTTGCTTTTGCTCTCCACCACTCCCACCCCGCCCCCTTTTCCCCTCGCCTGAGCTCCTTCCATTGTGAGCTCGCTCTTTGCTCTGCCTGTTTTCCAGACAGCCTGGGTCCTGTTCCATCTGGGGACAACAGCCCATGAGGTCTCCCCATCTCCATAGTATTCCCAGGATGTCATTCTTGGCAGCAGCTCTGCCGGGCTGATAGGATCGGGGGTCTTTTTGGAGCGCCCCGAGCCTGAACCCACTCGCAGAGAGGAGCAGCCTCATGGCTCGGGCTGCCCTTTAGGCTGCTGGGAGTAGGGCTGGAGTGAACCGGGTTGGCAGGGACAAACATACCATCACAGTGACCCGCACATCTCCGGCAAAGGGCCGGGGGTGGGAGTGCTATGGGAACGCCTGGATGCACTTCGGCCTACATTAAGAGAAATGTGGTTATTCTCTGTTTCAGGGAGAGAGACAAGTGACTTGAAACCAAGCTCCCTGGATCCTTGGGCCCCGCCCTGCCCCCTTTCTCTGTCCTTCCCACATCCTTCCCTTCCCAAGGAAAAAGAAGGACAGACGGGACTTTTAATTTGGCTAGCGCGGGCCTGAATGTCTTTATGAAACCCGTTTTGTGAAAGGGAGAGGGGAGAAATGGATCCTGGGTTGAACCGAACCCAGCATGGGGCTGGGGAGATGGAGAGGATTTTTTTCTTTTTTTTTCTTTCTTTTAACAGCAGAACAACAGATCGGTTTATGAGTTGCAAATGGAAGGAACTGGACTTCTCAATTAGACATTCCCATTTCAGAGCTTCATGTCACCTCCTGTGTGCAGCATCCTTAAAAGATGCTGCATATGTCCTCGGGACCAAAACGTATCACGGAGCACTCTACAGTACAGGTCCCTAGTCCTTTTCTTTTCCTGGGGGTTTTGGTAGTCTTTTCCGAATTAGCTAAAGTTCATTAAAAGACCCAAAAGGAAAAATTGAACACAGCTGAATTAAAATGAGTCTTCCTGTTAGCTTGACAAGAAGGGGGAAAAAAAGAAAGGAAAGAAAAGAAAGAGAAGAAAGAACCAACTCCCCTCCTCTGCCACTTCTTGGGTTTTAATATGAATTATTCCATACAAGTCCCTAGGCTAGAGAATCTATTTAAAGACGCCTGGCAGCATGAAGAGAGAGGGTAAAAATACAACCACTCTTTTGTCCATCAAAGGTTTTCTTTGGGAGGACATTAAGAGCCTTCCTATTTTCCTGTCTGCCCCTGCCAGTGGCAACATTCCAGCTGGTAGTACCCACTCCTCACCCTTCAGATCAGCAACCATAAACTTCTATGTTTGCGTCCAGGAGGAAACAAAGGCTGGCGAATCCTGCTGAAACCCCTGTGCATGTCCAGCGGGGTGGGCGAGGCAGGGACTGGCTTGGCTGCGCGGGTTGCGTGCTGCAAATTCACACACCCACACATTTGAGTTTTTGAGGAAGATTGCGCCGATGGCATTCTTTCTGATGCCAGATGCTCTCACATCTGCAAAGCTTTCTTCTTGTGTGTCTGGCAATAGCTTGCTTGGTGCCATTCGCGCTTACTGTCCCCCTCATCAGAGGGTCTCAGAGTCTGATGGGTGAGCCTATAACCACACCCCCAGACCCATTTTCAATAGTCAGAATGTAACACCCTGGATGGGGTTCACAGTCTGGGACAACTACTTTCTTGTTAGAAAGACTACTGACTCAGAAAATGCAAAGAATGGGTAACTTTAGGAGGCAATATATCCCTCATGCTTAGAATCAGGAATTCATCCAATCAGAGTCCATTTCACCCTCATGTCCAAATCTGCACGTGAACATGGACTATAGCTTTAAACTCAGTTCTATAAGATTTGCAGTAGATATGTTTTTCTCTTTGTTCTTCTACAAAAGCTAAGAATTTTTTCATACCATTTTCTCTCCTCCAAGGCCGGGCTCAATCCCAACTTTTTCTTTTAAGCTGTGATCCAACCCATTGCCAGATTCTTTAAAAATGAAAGGGCAACAGGTTAATACATTCAAGAAAGTTGATGAGGTGTCAGAAAATTCTCAGGGGCGACCCTTCTGCAGTGCCACCAACCAACAATAGCCCTAAAGATGGAGTCTCCTCCCATCCTTCCATCAATAGGGAATAAAAACAGGCAAAGAGCAGGCCATGGAGAAGCAAAGAGAAGGAGGAAGGATTATTTCTGATGTTTAAAGTCTGCCACTGGAGATTTTCAAATAGCACAATTTCAGAAAGGGGAGCTTCCCTTAATTTCACCTACTCCCTCCCAGGAAGAGGGGTTTGAACTCTGAAGTTGCCTTCTTTACTTGACATTCGAAAAGGAGATCAACTCCTACAGTGAAGAAAATATCCCCCTTCCTTAACTCTAAGTGAAATGTAGACACACACATTCTTAATATGGATGTGAAGAGTCCAAGAAATCCAGTTCTTAATGTCCAATTTTTCTTTAAAGCGCAAGGCAATATTCAAGGACTTCATATAGTTCTGTGATTCCCCCCCCCAAATTTTGGAAAATGACTTTTTTTCAGAATTAAAATTTTTCTGTTGAGGTTTGAAATCCAAAGGCAGCAGAATGGAAGTGTCACAGGGAAACTGGCAATCAAAAGACGTAGCCAGAGTGTGTATGGTTTAAGCAAAGCAGAATACGAACAGAAAAGCAAAAGCCCAATAAATTCATAGTGATTAGCAATAAGGGAAACATATTTTTATGTGATTGGCTTATTTTTTAAAAAATTTGTATTGGAGTATAGTTGATTTACAATGTTGTGTTAGTTTCAGGTGTACAGCAAAGTGAATCAGTTATACATATACATATATGTATCCATTCTTTTTCAGATTCTTTTTCCATATAGGTTATTACAGAACATTGAGTAGAGTTCCCCATGCTTTAACGTTGCCCCTTTGACATGAGTCTGTGTCCACAAGTGCTGCTTCCAAATTGCCACAGGATTGAATCCAGTATTCAAGTCCCATCATTGGGCAGAAAAGGCAAATTGAATGGGGAGTGGAAATACTGAGTTGCTCTATTGTTTATGCCCAATTTCTAACTAAGGGCTCTACAGCTGTTAGGTGAGATCACTACCCATCATTCCAAAGTGTGGGTAAGGAGATTCACACGCAGCTTTGGAAACACTTTGTTGGACACTTTGAAGAAAAGCCAACATGCTCATTTGGCTCCAGGGTAAAAGGGAGCTTGTACCCTGAGCTAACATTGGTTATCTGCCTTCTCCTAAGGCCATACCACGGCCAGCAGTCCAGTGGCAGAGCAAGTGTCAAATTAACTCAGCACCAGGGTCCCCAGAACACCAGGGCACCTTTTCTTTTCCACAGGGAGAGTGTACCTTCATGTGTTGGTGAGACCAAGTGCCCTGGGTTGGGTGTCTCAGAACTTTCCTGCTTTCCTTCCAAAGGGTCTTACACAACGTAAATGGTAGAGCGTTTCTCATTCCTCATGTGAAACCCCCTTCCTGGGAGGCAGTGGGTGAAATGAAGGGAACCTTCCCTTTCTGGAATTTTGCTATTTGAAATCATTGAAAGGGCAGTGGCAGATTTGAAACATAAAAATAATCCTTCTTCTGTTACCTCTTTTGTGGCTTTCTCTCTCCCTATTATTGATGAAAGGATGGAAGGGTACTCCATGTTTAGGGCTATTGTTGATTTTTGGCACCCCAGAATGCCCACCCCTAAGCCTCTTCTGACAGCTTATCGCCGTATCAGTCACAGCTTTTAGTGGAGTGGTAGATTTACAGAAATAATCCAAACCCCCAGAGGAAAAGACTTCAGCCGTATCCTGCTTCTCGACACATGGGTAATCAGGCTCGGGCATTTCCAATTTATGCAAGGTTTGTTCTCTAAAAGTCAGTTATGTCAACTGTTAAGAACTCAGAATGAGTCTTTCCGTAGAAACTGTAGAAGCCTGCAGAAACCCAGCACAAGAAACAAGACCCGCACCCAATGGGCAACTCTTTTCGACCCAAGTCCCAGCCTAGAGCTTCAGGTACCCTAGCACAGAGGTTCCATAGATGCTTTACTAACGGACTGCCTTG
The DNA here is from genome assembly GCF_963924675.1 of Phocoena phocoena. Taxonomy (NCBI): domain Eukaryota; kingdom Metazoa; phylum Chordata; class Mammalia; order Artiodactyla; family Phocoenidae; genus Phocoena; species Phocoena phocoena. The sequence continues at coordinate 38,685,719 of NC_089240.1, read as the reverse complement.
CTCTTAACCACATCTGCAGAGAAGAAAACTCTCCTAACCAATCTTCCTCTTCTATCCTGAACCAGAGCATCATAAATGGCCCCACTAGGGCATGAGGATCTGTGGCTCAATCTGTTAGGAATAAGGGTCATTCATAGGAAAGGTGCAAGAGGGTTGAACTCAGCTTATATCCTCATCATCACCAATTGAAAGAAGTTTAATTCTACCATGATTGACTACTATTCGCTTTCTCCTCTCCCCATTTGGTGGAGACTGGAAAGAAACACTACAAATTTTACGACAGCTTTAAGAGAAATAAGAACTGGTTAAGTATCCTCGCTAACTGCTTCCTATTATTAACATGTTATTAATTTATAAACCATATTTGGTACATTCAAACACCAAGTCAATGGTTATGACGGGTTATTTTTATTTCGGGCCACCAATACAGCCTCATTAAGGGGCTTAGGCACCACATTAGAACTTGTTTGGACTTTTCTGTGATCATTAACTTCTTGAGTAAACAAGGAACTCTTTGTGTAGTATTTCTTCGGGGAACATGTAGCCCCAAAGCAGGCGAGTACTCTGAGAAGCTTGGGTAGAGTTAGAGAATGTTGGAAATGGATAGAACCATAGAAACATCTTGAACAATCCGTACGTTTTGTGAATGAGAAAACTGAGTCCAGAGAAGGCAAGTGACTTGCTCAAGATCACACAGCCAATGACGGGAAGGGAGGGCTCAGAGCTGTGGCTCCTCAGATCAGCCTTCCTTCCACCAGAGCAGACAGCAGTAGGATGCTCTTCTGGTTTCAGAAGGTTGTGGAATAGTTATCCAATGTTTCTGGCAAATGAATGCAAAACACCGGGACATGGAACACAGGCTAGAAATGGGTTGGGGAGGAAGAGATGAAACCTGTAGGGAAGTGGGAGTTTGGATCACAATGAGAGGTTTCTCTGGATTTCCTGAAAAAATCAGGATTTGAAGTTTCAGTCAGACTCTAGGTCCAGTCCTCCCACACCAGTCTTGCCCCAGACAGTAAAACTATTCAATCCATGGACACACACACAGATAGGGCCACTTGACAGTTGGCCAGAAATTACTTCTATTCCCAGTCCTTCTTTTTCACACCCTTCTTTACCCCAGGCTTGTGATTTATTGCTTCTTCCCTGGGCTCTATTTCTCCTTCCCTTTTGCTTCTCCCATCTCTTTTCTTCCTCCATCACCATCACCACTGAGTTTGGCCATGTCTGCCTAGTAATGCAGGCTGGGAGAAAACAGACCATCCCAGACTGGAGAACAGTTGTTTAATCCCAAGGACGTCCTCCTTCTCCTAAGATGGCTCTATGCGGGCAGGCATTGCCTCCTATGCTCTGCCACCTCTAATTGTAGAACAGACACCATGAGATGACAAGGGCAGGAGCTGCTCCCTCCCCACTGACCTTGTGGCTGCCCATCCTTGGAGATACCAGGGGCTGGCAGGCTGGAGGGCTGGCAGTGTGTGTTGTCAGGACGGCTGCCTCTGGGGCAGCCCAGGCTTGGCTTCTTGGCTACTACTGATGTGCTGCCAGATAGGAATAATATCAAAACCCATTCATTGAGCACATGGGATGCTTTATAAAATCCAACAGGCTGTTTACAGTTTATAAATTAAGTGCCTTCGGAAGAGGCATCTGACTTATTCTCCAAGGCATCTAGTTGACTAGTTCCAGTTGGAATTCTTTGAGTTCCTGGGAAGGGGCTACTTAGCACCTCACAATCTCTGATGAGACTTTGAGTTTCTTGCTTTTCTAATCCCAGTATGAAGTGTTATCTAGTGGCAAGCTTTCTTTTACATTTAAATCTCTGATTTTTTTTTTTTTTTGCAATTCCTTTGAGAGAGGCTTTATGTTCTGCCATTTTTACCTTACTCATGCCTGATATGATTGTTTTAAATGATAGTAAATATCAAATAATTCTGTCTGGCACACTGATGTCATTCCAAAGTCACTATATTTCATCTGCTTAACTCGATCTTCTTAGAATGAAGCAAAGGATGTTGCATATGAATTAGATGTTAAATGAGTTCATCGGCGTGTCTAAAAAAATTGCCCAGGAAAACAGCGGGACAAGACTCTTTGCTTGTGGATGCAGTGAGCTGGAAGAGGGAACTAGAATAGGACTTATTTTTTCCCCTGACCCTTGAGTCTCATCTGTTAGAGCAAAAGGAGACACATAGTAGGTGCTCAGTGAATATATGTTAAATATATATTTGTAGAAGAAGCCACGGGAGGTAATACCTGCATGTATTATACTGAAAACAGCCCCCGGGGGAAATACGGACACTGAGCACGGCCCTCCCTTGTCTGGCAAGCAGGGCGAGAATAAGGCCACTCTTGGTACATGCCACTTGTCTTAGCCAGTTGCTGGAATAACTTGTGTGAAACCAGCACTTTACCCTTTGCCAGGCAGAAGGTCAGCCCAAGAGTGAGCTGATCTGTAGATACAACACCATCTCTCACCCAGGAGGCTGGGTCTGCTGTAAGCTCTGCTATATTATTTCGCTGAGAATGACAGGTGGGGAAATCTGGGCACCAGTTGTTCTTTTCCACTGGTATCGTTTGGAGGGTAGCTCCAAAGTCGGGCACGCCAGCCTACGTGCCTCTCCTCCAGCAGAGGCTCCACATTGGAGCTATTAGAATGTGGGCTCTGTACATCGGCCAAGTCCATGTCTCAGAGACTGTCCCCAGAGCACGGAGCAGCCCAGGTCTACTGAGCTCGACAAGAGAGTCGCTTTCTCACTCAATCCATGCTGGCTGGGCTGAGGTTCTAAGTCTTGATAGGCAGCATTTGATTTTTATGCTACATGGCTTTCACAAAATTAAAGCAAGTTAGAATTAATTTAATTTTGAGGAAAATGACAGAAGCTCCTACAAGACAGACGTAGATACCCCTAGGCTGCCATAAAATGGGGATCTCGAGTGATGAAAACTTCCTTCATTCTTGATTTTCCCCTTTGTGAGTGCTTCCCTGGGCACTCTGCACAGCCTCTCCTGTGCACATCTGGACCAACACAATGTTAAGGCAACTTGACTTAATTAACATCACTCTTTTTCTTGAGCATTCTGTTCATTTCTTCTTCAACACAACAGTGTTGGTTCATTCAATTTGAACACAAGGCAAAAATCTCAGTGTTATGTTGCAAGGATCATACCTTTATGCTTCGAGGGTTCTGTGATTTCTGTGGCATATTTACACTGTTGCTGGCATTCTCATTTCAGAGTTTAATATAACAACTGAACAAAAAGTATCATGCTTTATGAGCGTGTTGAAATGAAAAATCTATTTCCTATTAGTGGTGAAGCAATATTTCTTCTGTCATTCTTTCATACTTTATCACTACTTCTGGGTTCAGCTTATCATCTTTAAAGAGAAAATCAGATAATAAAGTTACATTCTGTGTGACATTAACTAGCTCTTTATCAGTATAAATGTCATAACATTTGCTTGCAAAATTATTTTATTCACCTTTCAGGAAAAAAAAATTTTAACTGTGCTTGCAATTCAGAACATTGCTACTAGGTGGCAGTAGTGCACAAGAACAAAATGGTCCACCTGGAAGACTATTTGACTAAGAGACTAGCATGTCTTCCCATATTTATAAGGAATAAAAGTTTAATACTATTAAAATACTCAAACTGGCACAAACTTTAAACATCCATTAACTTAATTACTATTTTTAAGCCAAGCTTTGATTTGAAAAGAGAAAGTATTATTTTTTAATGAAATTCTGGACAGGCAATACATTCCCAAGTTCAGACATCTACAAATTAAAAAAAGTTATACAGCGAAAAGTCTTTCTCCCATGCCTGTCCTCCAACTCCCACAGGTAACTAACTGTACGGTTTCTTGAGTATCCTTCCAGAGCTTCTCTATGTAAATACAAATTAACACAAATATATATTCTTATCCCTCCTTGTTTTAACACAAATCAGTAGAGCTTCTGCATTCTTCTTTATAGAGTTGCCTAGTATTCGACTGTACGAACGTTGTGTAATATATTTAACCAGTCCCCTACTAATGGAAATTTTGTGCTGTTTCCAATTTTATGCCATGACAACCAATGCTGTAGTGAATAACCATATGCTTGTGTGATCTCACATGTAAGGTAGTTCTCTGAAGTGAAATTGCTGGGTCTAAATTATACAGATTTTCAATTTTAATAGATATTGCCAAATTGGCTTCTACAGAATTTGTACCAATTTTTACTGTACTTTCTCCAAAATAGGCCTGTTTTCCCAGAGCCTTGCCAACAGGGTACATGATCAGAGTTCTGACTGGTTGAGCAAAGTGTCTCAAAGTTCTTTAATTTTCATTTCTCTTAGATGAGTGAGGGTGCCCATCTTCTACATTTGAGGGCCGATTATACTTCCTTTTCCGTGGAATAAATGCAAATGCCAACACATACAACCATACATACACGTATATAGGGTTTTGTTGTCAATGTCATTGCTTGTTTTTACCATCATGCCATGCATGCTTTTCTTTCATTTGCTTTGCTCATTTAACCATACCCCCTGGCCATGGCTCCTAAAAGAAGTTGCTGGCAGTGGAGAGGGAAGGTCAGGACTGGAATGTCTGCTTTTCCCCTTCATCCTCTTGCCATTGACTCCTGGGTGAAATATCTGTGAACTGGAATGGTGAAAGGAGAAATCTAATAAATTCTCTTTCGGAGACTAATTAAGGCGTCAAAGAGACGGTTAACCATTTGGGAAAATACAGTCATATTGAAACTCAGGAAATGGTCAGCAATATTGCAGCCCCTGAACATGGAACCCAAGAAAGCTCTGGCTCTTTGAGCTGAAACCTTGCTGAGGTTCAACATAATGTGCAGAAGAAAACCTAGAATACGCAGCTGAAAGGAAAACAAAAATGCTCTTCTGCATCCTTTGCTGATTTGGAGCTTTAGGCACAGGTTTGATCAATTTTAATGAAATATTGCCATTAGCACGTACATAAAGGACAGTGGTGCAAAGGTGCATGAAAATATGGTGTCCTCAACTGTAGGACTATCTTCTGCATACGGACATGGCAGTAACTGAATCCATAAGTATCTAAAATGTTGGCCTTTTGGAGCAAGAGAGGGTTGCGGACACCATTTTTCCCACCCCCCTATTCTACAGATGAGGAAACTGGGGCCGGAACAGCTTCAATGACCTGTACAAGGTCCCCCAGCTAATTAAAGGAAGTGCTAGAGTCCAGGTGGGTCCCCTCATTACTGTTCCCTGCTCTTCCTGCAATTTACAGGGCTTCCCTGAAACACACATGCTGAAGTTTTGCCATTGCCAGGGATGCTTCACTCTGAAACAGCCCCGTGTCACACACCCTTTTCCTCCTGGGGTCCCCTGCCCCACACTCGCAAGACAGCTAAACTGAGGTTAAGGGGGTCTGGGGCCACTATATTAGAGTAAAAGTAATTGACTTATAGGGACTTGAACTTCTTCATCTTATCAGTGCTTTGCTCTGTTTATTCAGACTGTCCATGCGTAGCAAGCTTAAAAAAAGGTTGTACTATGAAGCAAAATAATCAAACTTTTATCTGAAATAACTTTGAAAGTTTTTCTGAAGGTTTAATTATTGTGTTCCTTTTGCTTTAGATGTAATGTCAAGTCCCCCAATTTTCCTAAATGTTTGAAAATATTTCTTATGCTCTCTGTTTGCTGGTGTGATAGTGTTGGCCATGCCTTGTGGGGTGGGGTTAGTGAGGTGATTTGAGGAGATTCTGGACCCAAGTCCTTTGTCCAAGAGGTATATGCTCAAAAGAACAAGGCAAATGTCAGATATGGCATGATCCCACTTTAATGATGTCTCTGCTCCAGCAACCACTTACTTTTTCAAATTATACGTGTGCTTGGGCTACAAAGGCTCTTCAGAAATGCGTGAGTCTGTTGGCAAATACACATGTGTTGCCTTAACCGCGCTGAAGGCCAGTTAGCATAATGTGTATTTCCGATGCAGCTTATCATTGGTGCTGGGTGGCACGGGGCTTCACACAAAAACAGGATAAGCCCAGAGCATAGAAGTGGAAAACTAGGTGGATGGGTGGGTTGGACTTGGACGTGGAAAATGTACTTCCTTCCTGTGGGACGTGGCGTGTGCTTGTTAGTGCTGACCTGCCTTCTCTCTAGCCCTGTAAGCTGACATTGACATCAAAGCTTACTGAATAGACCCTCTCGTCCCCACCAGCCAGGGATAAGGATGAAAGCACCCAATCGAGTTATGCTCTGGCCAGAACCACTTGACTATGGGGTCAAACTATCCTCCAGCAATTAAAGTCAACAAATGCTTCCATTAAGCCACTGTGTACACCTCCAAATGATTATAAATATGTACCATAATCTATGGGGGAGGGGTGTGAAATGGATGATAGCTTATGCTAATGACACTCTAGAAACCAATACTCTCCACTCAAAATGACATGGAAAAATTCTACTCAATACCTCCAGGGTTCCATTAGTTTTTCTGGGTAAACGTTTCTGGGGAAAATAATTTCTGTTTTCATTCCAGCTGTGCATCAGATACAGTGATGATGGATTGCGAGTGCAAACAGTAAGACGAAACTCCGGCATACAAAGGACGATGACAACCAGAAAGCTCCAACCAGATCCTGCCCTTTCCTTGAAAGGAACTGGAGCCTAGGAGGTGAAGGCATTTCCAATTTTTAGTCCTTTGCCTCCCTCTGCTGTTCCTCTTGAGAAGTTTTCCCTTACAACAATGAGAAATCATGTACTAGCTGCATCCTTTTCTATGCTCTCCCTGCTGGCGCTGATGGGAGATACAGACAGCAAAACAGACAGCTCATTCATGATGGACTCCGATCCTCGACGCTGCATGAGGCACCACTATGTCGATTCTATCAGTCACCCGTTGTACAAGTGTAGCTCCAAGGTAAGCTCGAGATCTCTGTGAGAGTAGCCTTACTCCCAGAAACAGGAGAGAAGCCCTATTCCTTTGACAAGGGACAGAGAACTATATGGCTGACCCACAGGGCTTGCCAGAGAATCATCCTTTTAGGGTTTCCCACCGTGCTTTGAACTTTTGTCAGTAAAGCTGCCTAATTGACCATGTACACACCCAGCCAGCTTCTCAAAGTCACTAAGAAAGGCTGGAAGTTTCTCACAATAAAATTGTTGCTAGGCACAAGGTTGGAAGGGTGTGTTTCGTCCCTGGCTGTGAAAATGATGAGCAGTGGTGTCCTTTTTCAAGAAAGAAAATGGCGTCTACAGATTATCGTAACTCTTTCTATCGCCACCAGCAATAAAGGGGAAGGAAATACAAGAAATATGATTGAGCAGTAAAACGTACTTCTTGCGGGGGTGGGGGGGCGCTCTTCAAAGTGTTTCCTGGTCCATGCCTTTCTCTACCTGCCATGTTTATGTTAAAATGGTTTCAAAACAGAAATGGCATTTTGATAAGTTATCATTTTTACCTTGATATCCACGTCATTCTTGTCTGCAGTAGGTTGTGTGTCTTTTGGCACAGGCAAAAGTGATGTCTCAGTGTTGAGACGGGGTGTATGAAGGAATACTATACTTCAAAGGCCACCAAGAGTGGCCCGCCACCTGGACCACCCAGAAGGGAGGCACACAGTAGGGAAAAAGAGACTCAGAAGCAGACTTCTCACGACTCTCACTGCCCCCAGTCACACGAATGAAATTTGCCCACATTTGGTAAATAAGAATTTGTTTAGCCCAACCTCAGAGATTTTCACTTCCAGTCCTGAGACTAAAACCACTTAAATATTCTCATATGGCAAGTATTTTTTTAAATTACCAGTATAATTAAGAAGTTTTGGTAATATCAACCACTAAACTTGAGACCATATAAGTTAATGGCTCTACCCTCCATTTAAAAACATTACGACTTCTGTCTGCCTTTAAAATTTCCATAACTTCTCTGATTATAGCTCAATGATGATGGCTTGTTTTAGTTTTGGGAGATCAGAATTTGGGTTAACTCGCTTTAACCCAAACTTCCTGGCTCTTATTTGTACTTGTCGAACCAAAAAAAAAAAAAAAAGAGTAAATAGATAAATTTTTGCAAGCCTGCAATCCCTTCTTAGGAAAAAATATAAAACAAATTGAGAAAAAAAGATAGGACATGTTTTTCCAACTGATTGCTCAGAAACTGTAGGCCTGAGGTAAGGTTGACTAGAGCAATTATTAGTTTCTCCTCCACTCCCCCTATAGAGAGCACTCATATATAGTGTTTCTTATTCCACGGATGATTTCTCCTTCTGCTGAGTTGTCCTCCATAATCATGATTCTTTAAAAAAAGAAAGGAAATAAAATTATTTCAGGCTTCCCTGGTGGCGCAGTGGTTGAGAGTCCGCCTGCCGATGCAGGGGACGCGGGTTCGTGCCCCGGTCCGGGAAGATCCCACATGCCGCGGAGCGGCTGGGCCCATGAGCCATGGCCGCTGAGCCTGCGCGTCCGGAGCCTGTGCTCCGCAACCGGAGAGGCCACGACAGTGAGAGGCCCACGTACCACCAAAAAAAAAAAAAAAAAAAAAAATTATTTCAGGCACTTCCCTGGCGGCCCAGTGGTTAAGACTCCTCACTTCAAAAAAAAAGAAAAAAAGACTCCACACTTCACTTCGAGTGCAGGGGGCACGGGTTTGATCCCTGGTCGGGGAACTAATACCCCACATGCCGTGCGGCCTGGCCAAAAATAAATAAAATGTTTAAAAAAGAAAGGAAATAAAATTATTTCAAAGAAAGTGTTCATGTGATGATAGGAAGGAACAGGAAAATTGGAGCATCTCTGAAAACTAAAGAACAATCTGGAAAGATTTGATGAAAAGATGGAGGAGCGCCTTAGCAATTATCACATTAGTTAAGGAAAGGTCAAAGAAGATATAGCCTTAACTCAAACCCAACAAACTCACAGTGCTTGAGCATGAGTCCTACAAACAGACTTTAGTTTACCTTTGTTCACCTCTGTTTCTTCCAGAATACCATGATAAATAGAGCAAAATTGTGATTGTAGAGAAATGTTTGTAATTTCATGGGAACGATCTGTTTTCAAACATCCCAAACTATCCCAAATATAGCAATAGTTTTATGTAAATGGTGCTTGCAATTATAAACCTTTCTTCCTTGGCCATAAAATATGCCTGGCAGAATCTCAACTACCCAGACCTTTTCTGGATTAGATTTTCTCTATGTATCCGGGAACAAAAACTGGTTTTCATTTTGAGATATTCTATAATTCTTAACTCTCACGGACTCAGGCTGGTTTTCTCTCTAATGGGTTTCACTTAGAAAAATTGTTCATCTTTACGGACTTGGGATATAAAACATGCAGCCTGTGTCTCAAAAACAACCAATGGGGGTTTTTGCAAAGAGGAGACTAGGGTAGATTTTTCCTCCCTGCAAAACTTCTCCCCTCAACGTGAGGTTCAAAGCCCATTATTTACTACTGTTTGCCCGTCAGTTGTTAATGCTTCCTGACTCCCATTTATCCAGTGTCTGGTCTCGGGAAGACAGATAAAGGGGAGAATGTGACCCAGGCTCAGGGAAGGGAGAGCATCTGCTTGAACACCTAATAGGTGTCAGGCACCTCATACTATATGATCTAATCGTTGCTGACAAACCTGTGATGGAAAGCGTTTTCATTCCCGTTTTATTGGTAAGGAAAACTGAAACCTGAAAGAAGAATTAAGTAGATTGTTCGATGTCATTTAGCCCAGGAGTGGCAATGTCTGCCTCAGAGCATGCATCTTTCAATTCATATTTCATTCATTTCATTCAATTCATTAGTCTTTCACTTGGCTCTTCCTATTGGAGGAACGCAACTAGAATGTAGGGGCCATCATTTATTTTCTATTATGATTTTTAAAAAATTTTATTGAAGTATAGTTGATTTACAATGTTGTGTTAATTTCTTCTGTATGGCAAAGTGACTCAGATATATATATCTATATAGATAGATAGATAGATAGATAGATATTCTTTTCCACTATGGTTTGTCACAGGATGTTGAATATAGTTCCCTGTGCTATACAGTAGGACCTTGTTGTTTATCCATTCTATACATAATAGTTTGCATCTGCTAACCCCAAACTCCCAATCCTTCCCTCCCCCAAGCCCCTCCCCCTTGGCTACCACAAGTCTGTTCTTATATCTGAGTCTGTTCCTGTTTTCGTAGATGTGTTCACTTGTCGTATTTAAGATTCCACATATAAGTGATATCATATGATATTTGTCTTTCTCTTTCTGACTTACATCACTCAATATGATAATCTCTAGGTCCATTCATGTTGCTGCAAATGGGAGCCACTATTTAGAAGTCCAGGCTCAACTTCCAGTCTGTTGAAAATGATGATTTACACTCAGCAATCTTTGTAGAAAAATAAAAATAGTAGTGAAAGCTTTTCTGGGAGCCTTCCATGAGACTATCTGAACTTGCATCTGGCCAGACCCGGGGACCTTTCTCCCATCTCCCAGCAATTCAGGAAAGTGCTGAGATGGAGTCAGGCAGAAAAGACTGGCCACAGTGGTCCACGAAGGAGGTCAGTGCGGCCACAGAGTAGGATGAGCCTGGTGGCTTTCATTGGTAACACCTCCTAGGAGTGGGTACAAAAGATTGAAGAGTGGCAGCTTCATTGACAATCTTCACTGGATTTTTTAGTAAAGGTGGTAAAGCAAACAAGCAAAGAGTCAGTGGTTAGTGGAAATGAGATATCTGGGGAATCTTCAAGGGAACTGAGATCCCAGGCTTTGAAGTGAGAGAGACCTGGTTTCAAATTCCAGCTCCACAGTTGGTCAAATGGGTGACTTAGGGGGAAGTGTAGTCATTCTTTAGTGCCTCAGTTTCTTCCCATGTGAAATGGAGCTAATGCTGTCTCCCTAAAAGTGTGGGTATGGGTATTGGTGATAATATTTGTAACGCATCCGGCCTGGTGTTCGGCATATAATAGACATTAATAGATGATAGTATGATCTTGATGATGAAGTTATAAAGTGGACAGGTGTTTAGACTCACTTTTCTATTTTAGTCAACCACTGAAACCTCAATAACTATTGGGATCTCCTATAGCCTTAAAGGATTAGGAAAATGAACCTCACTGAGGTTCTTGTTAAACACAGAAACCTGGCAGGGCTGGGGGAGCACGCAGGAGGGCAAAGTAAATGTAAGCCACTGTGCTGGGTGCTAAAAGGGGGGATCAAAGTCAGAGAGAAACAGATCCTGCCGTCTGACCTCCCTTCCCACGTGAGCGGAGGAAGGAGGGATGGGAGGGGGTGCATTCTGGATTCAGGCCAAGGAGGGGTTTTCAGGAACCGAGACTGGGAAAGCGAGCCAGCTGGGCAGGCCTGTGAAGTCTGAGTTGGGTGAGAAGTAGGAGAGGGTGGCCCCGAGCCAGGAGAGCGAAGAGCCAAGGCATACGGTTGTCTGAACCCCGAAGGGCTACAGGAGCAGCTAGCGGGGTGGCCCCAAAAGAGAAGGAGGAAGAGGGGTCGGGGCACAAAGCCTGGGGAAATTCCCTGAGGAGAGGGGACCTGTCAGGCGCAGGGCTGAGCCTCAGGGTTGAGAGGGGCTGCTTAGGATCCTCAAGCCATCTGCCCCCGAAGCTCACAGCATGGTAGAAGAAACAAGGGGAGTCGGGAGTATCGAGTTTATAACACAGTTGACTAGTGGGCAGATATGACTTGATTTTTTTTTTTTTTTTTTTTTGCGGTACGCGGGCCTCTCACTGCTGTGGCCTCTCCCGTTGCGGAGCACAGGCTCCGGACGCGCAGGCTCAGCGGCCATGGCTCACGGGCCCAGCCGCTCCGCGGCACGTGGGATCTTCCCGGACCGCGGCACGAACCCGCGTCCCCTGCATCGGCAGGCGGACCCTCAACCACTGCGCCACCAGGGAAGCCCGACTTGGTATTTTTTAAAAAAGGAACAAACGTATACCGTGGTGGGCAGTTGAGGCACAAACGTAGAAGAAAACACAGACTACGTTTTTGCCCTCATAATGCTTACAAGTAAATGGAGGAGACAGGGAAGGGAAGCATTCTGTGTGCAAAGGTCTCTTCGGGTCAGTTTGAGTTGTAACCAGAGTGAAGGGACCGGATTCTAGCTGGAGGTTGACCTGGCTCTCTGGAGATGAGCTGAACAGTCATTTATTGAGGGTGCTGGGGAAGTGAGGAATGGGAGAAGCAGAGGTGACTCATGCTCCTGAGGAGAAAGGGGGGGTTGCTTCAAGGGGTGCCATGGAATAAGGGGTGCACAGTATTCACTGTTGAGAAAAAGGCAAAATATGTTTCTCACTCGATTGAGGTACCATAGCCAAAACTCTGTTCTAGGATGGGACAGGTGGGTCTTTATTCTGATATTGATGGAGACCATGGCCTGAGCCAGGAATTCACAGGGGCCCCACGTGACAGGAAAGGAAAGTGGCTTTGGAGATGGCAAGTCTTTCAACAAGGGGTGATGAAAACCATCTGTGTTTGGATTTTCTCTCACTCAGAAGACAGTTGTGTATTGCAGCAAAAGGCCTAACTGTCTAAGAACTGTGGTAGGTCACCAGAGACAGCAGGAGCCTGAGGTCTCCGGGTGCAGTCCTTGGTCTGGACCCAGGAATCACAGCTGGCTACAACCCTCACAGTGTAGCCTGAACTTGCCCTTGACTGACTTTAGCATCTTATGAAACTCGAAGGCTTGAAAGGCTGACTCTCGTGGCCTAATAGTATAGCACCGTGGTTCAGAGAGAGAGCTCAGGAATCTGCTGTCTCGGTTCAGAATCCTGGCCCTCCATCGTACAGCTATGTGACTTCAGGCTGGTAACTTAACCTCTGCCTTTGAATTTCTTAATTTGTAAAGTGGGGAGAGTTTACCTTTTGAAACAGTTGTTAAGTATTAACTTGCCTGTGAAGGGCTTGGCACAGTGCCTGGAGCCTAGTAAACGTCCAATACATGTTACATAGCATCATCGTTACTATTCCTTAATTATTACCCAAGGACCTTCCATTACTCTTAGCCTCAGCACATGGAAATCAGATTGAACGCGAAAGAGTCTATCCTTGAGCAAATACCCTGAACCCAGCAGCTCTGTTCATATTAGAAGGAACTAGGTATCACATCCAGCTGGAGCCAAGTGACTCCAAGGTTGGGGGGATACAAAGGGGCTGCTGGAGAAGTTGCCTAGCTTCCTAGCATCAAGAGAGTTGTTGGGGGGGAACATAAGATAGCAAAAATTAAACTGGACCAAAAGCAGATAACATGTATGTGTCACCCACCTGAGCCGTGAAAAGTCAATAGAAGTTTGTGTAAGCAATAACCGCCTATTGAGAACACACTCTTCTAGTGGTGCAGCTCCATGTGGGTTCTTTGTCCAAAAAAATTCATTTCTTGATTTGATAGTGGAGTAGTGTGTATGCTCTTCATTAAGAGCAGTTAAGCACAGCGCAAAATGCAGAGCAGTTAAAATACAGCCAAGTCACCCACGTATGAGGAATGTGCGTTGACCATAAACTGGGGGCCAATGTGTTATGGCAGGTGAACAGATGTCTGAAGGTGTCAAAGTTTCATTGAACTGAAGGATGAATTGGTCAAGGAGTTAGAGAGTATGTGGTATCATCCGATGAACTGCTGGGAATCCCTGGGAGTCCTCAAATCCCTGGGGGACGGAGCAACGGGCGAGGGTCTTGACAGTGGAGGAGATATTATTTAGGACTGCCATGGTCCATAGAAGATTCAGCTCTGCTTAAGTTTGGAGGTGGTGATGACGTGTCCCAACAAGCCCATAAGAAAAAGGTCAGACTTGTGTGGTTATGATATGGTTACAACTCCCAGAGGCAGGTCAAAGAACATTAGAGTAGGGTGTGAGTTGGCACACGCCGCAGGAAAGCGTCTTAATATCAGGAAGCGGGATATTATAGTGGCTTAGACCAGGGCTTTGGTTTTAGACAGATCTGGGTTTGATTTCAGCATTGCGTTTTACCAGATACGTGAGTTTGGGCAATTTACTCAAATTCTCTAAAGCCTCAGTTTCCTCATCTGTCATAACAGTACAGATAATAATAGTACCTTTCACATAGGATTGTTATGAGAATTAACTGAGATTAAATGTTGTAAGCACTCAATAAATGTTAGCTGCCATCATTATTATTAGCGAAATGATCACTATCTAGTGATGCATCTAGAGCGGAGCCTCTCAAACTTTAACGGGTCCAGAGCCTTGCTGCTCAAAGTGTGGATGTTAGCACAGCAGTACCATCAACCAGAATCTTACGAGAAACGCAGAATCTCTGGCCTCACTCAGAACTAGTCAAGCACAGTCTGACTTACATGCACATTACACTTTGAGAAGCTCTGGTCTGGAAGAGGTCAGAAGTTGTTCATTAAATCTGTAATACAGGTGAGGCGTGGCCAAGACTAAAATGTGAATAGCTAGAGTGAATCTGGGGACTTCCGTGGTGGCGCAGTGGTTGGGAGTCCACCTGCCGATGCAGGGGACACTGGTTCGACCCCTGCTCCAGGAAGATCCCACATGCCGTGGAGCAACTTAAGCCCTTGTGCCACAACTACTGAGCCTGCGCTCTAGAGCCCACGAGCCACAACTACTGAGCCTGCATGCCTAGAGCCCGCGCTCCGCAACAAGAGAAGCCACTGCAGTGAGAATCCCACGCACCGCAATGAAGAGTAGCCCCTGCTCGTCCCAACTAGAGAAAGCCCGTGTGCAGCAACAAAGACCCAATGCAGCCAAAGATAAATAAATTAATTAATTAATTTAAAAAATGATTCATATATATGTATGGATACATTTTTTTAAAAAAGAGTGAATCTGGGAAGCAGGTATTTATATCTTCCATTCCTAACGACACTCATTCATGGATCTTTGTCTTCCAAACTCCCTGCTTGACTCCTGTAACACACACACACAAAACAGGGCTAGATAGAGGTGGAATCTATATACAGTTGAACTTTGAACAACATGGCTTTGAATCGCACGGGTCCACTTACATGCGGATTTTTTTTCAATAGGAAATATTACCACAGTACACGATCTGTGGCTGGTTGAATCCTCGGATGTGGAACCGCAGATAGGGACGGGCAAGTGTAAATTATATGCAGATTTGGAATACACAGAAGGTTGGTGCCCTTGACTTCCCATGTTATTCAAGGGTCAACTGTACTGGGAATCTCCCAGAGAGGGGATTTGCGTGTATGTTGAGAACGTCAAGGGCCAGATAATCATTTCATGGTGTCTTCTTGGAGGAGAGGGCATTTGAATTTGGTAATGGAGGATAGTTGGTATTTCATTGAGTACAGCCAGGAGAAAAGGACATTCCTGAGAGAGGAAAGGCAAAGGCAAGAGGCAGGGAAATTCAGGGCAGTTCCATGGACTCCTAAGTAATTAAGCTTGATCCAAATAGAGAGTGGGTGAAGAGAATGAGAACAGTTGTTAGTGAGATTGGAAAGATATGTGAAATCCAGGTCATGGAGGGCCTTAATGCCTGTTCAGGATTTTGGATTTTATTCTGAAGGCTGGTGGCAGCCACTGAAGGTGTTTATTGTACATGTCTCTGCATTCTCCTTGCCCAGAAAGTCCAGCTCCTGAGGAAGAGGGACCCGTTGGAGGTGGCCCCAGAGTCTTCAGTGCTGGAGTCCTTGTCCTTCAGGATGAACTGAAGGCAGAGCTTGAGACCTTGAAGACTTTTAGTGAAATCACTATTAGGTTAGTTCTACAAATGGCCCTAGGTTGCTGACTTGGTCATATTATGGACAGTGCGAGTTGCCTGGTCATTCAAGGTCAGCATTTGGTTCACCTGTACGTGTATCATTTGGGTACGATGCACTGCCATGTCTCTGCCCTTCTGAATGAAGTCTGTTGGCACAGGTTAGCTATACCCATCCAGACTGAAACTGAATCTCTAAAGACTCCATTTGGGGAGGTGATTCTTTGAAGAACTGCTTAATCTGCCTGATAATCCACATTAGAGATGAGCAAATTTAACATCACTCCAAAGTGAGATGTCAAGGAACTATTCCCACATACTAGCAAGGGTGAGAAGGGACTGGGAAGACCTCGAACTCTCTCTCTCATTAGAGAGATGGGGCGGGCACCAAGAACTGGCCTGTGTAATATAGACCTATGGCAAAATCGCTCAAAACCCATTTCAGATCACGTCTGTTTTCCACATCAATGTGAAGGGCAGGCAGGATAGAATTGAAGCTTTAATAAAATCAAAATGACTTACAGCTGCCATTTTCTCCCTGCCTCTGGGGCCACTCAGAGAAAATAAATCAGTAGGCCTAGTCCAACTTATTCTTCACCAAGCCCTGCTAGTCGTTTCCTAATATCTCATATTGTCTTGTTGGTTGTTAAGAGATTGCTGGATTCATCCCAGCATCTTTTCAGATAATGATGTTAATGGTCTATAATTACCAGAAGTCATCTTCTCTTCCTTTTGGAAAGGTGGGCAGGCCATTTCCTTCTTCTAATTCTTGGGCACTAAATTCTGTCCTATAGGATGATATCAGACTTAATAGCTGGTGAGTCTCAATAATAATTGCTAATTCCTAAAATACCATGAGGTAAATGTCAAACAGTTTCATGCATATTTATGTATCTTTTAATCTTTTATTTGAGTAGTTCTACTTTTTATGTTCTTGTTGTGGGTTCTGGAATTATAGGGCAACTTTTTCTCTATCACTTAATATGAAGCTCACCAAGCAAGACCCTCCCACATAAACATACACCAATAACCTCAGGTTTCCCCCACCTTCTGTGCCTCAATGTATAGGGTTGTATAGCTTAATGAATCAAGCTGCCCACCCTACCCCCCTCATGACTGCCACTCCCAAGAAACCATTTATGTATGGGATGCATAAATGAGCCTCTGCTCCATCCCTTTAATCTATACGCAAAATATAAAGTGTGTGGTTATGTCCACTGTCTGGGGGGTAACTTTGGTAGTTCGCACCAGATCCTCAAAGGATCTGTTTACTAAAGCCACATTAAGAGCCACTATAAAGAACATGCAACCTCTGCTACTTCAACCCAAGCTTTATTATCATCCTGACCTACATTTGGAAATGGAGGTGGCCAGAAGGAACGCATCCTAGTATTTGCCCTAAATGACTGAAAGCTCAGTTGCACAAATCTCAGGATCCTTCAGTGTATAAGCCCAGAAGTGTGATTCCAGGTCCCAAAACATACCCTTTTTCTATTTCACTCTCTTGTTTCAAGTTGTGGTGCCCAGAATATTTCTTCCTAAATATCACTTAGTTATCCTCTTTTTCTTCTTCAGAAACCATATTCCTTTTCTTTAGTAATTCTCTGCACGTAGCAAATTCCTTTTCTCTGTAGTCATTCTTTATTTACCCCCTGATGGCAATTTGGAATGACTTTCTACATTTTCAGACTAATAGAACTGGCATGGGTCCAACGGTAGACTACCACCTGTCAGTAGAAATTTCTTTTGTTCTTTGGTTTTTATTTGCACATCGTGGTGGTGGGCCGTGTCCAGTGGTTCTAAACCCTCAGCGCACTTTGGAATCACCTAAAGAGCTTGGAAAACCACGAAAGCCTGGGCTCAACTCCAAAGGATTTTAATTCACTTGGTCCGAGATGGGGCCTGGGTGTTGACATTTGAAAAGCAAATTTGCAGCAATGTAGGTGATGCTATAGTACTTTATATTTTTGCTTATAATGACAGCTACCAATTCTTTTTCACTTGAGTTGGGAAATTTCATTTAATGGCAGCTGAAGGGCCATTTTCAACTGGAAAAATTCATTTATATCTGTGGTAAACTTTATCTTGATAAAAATTTGCACTCGTATTTTACCACCAGATGAAAAAAAAAGATGAGCATCATTTAAAAATTAATGTATTTAAAATAAAGTACAGAGAAAAACATGTTTATATTATATCAGGCTTCATTTTGAATGAATCTTTTTTCCCCAATCCTTACTGTAAAGATCTTGTGCTCTAACTATTAAAGCCATACAAATAAGAGTGCTAAACTGTGGACTTAAAAGTAGGTGTATAAATATTCTTAAGCTGTATTACTTGGAAAATAAATATAAAATATAACAACCACATAAAATAAACCGATATCATATTTTCTTTACCTGTTAAATATTGAGAGACATTTACATTTTGAAAGTAAACTTTAAAATTAGGGAAAAAATAAAATAAAAGCAAATTTGCCAGGTGATTCCAATGTGTGACCAGGGTCGAGAGCCACTGGTCTTCTCCAGCAGGAACTCATCCAGCCAGGAGTGTTAGGGCCTTTTAAAGGATGCTGTGGGACCTGGCTAAAGTTTGGGTTTCCCCAGTGGCGGTAACCACTTCTTTTCTCTCCCCAGATGGTACTCCTGGCCCGGTGCGAGGGGCACTGCAGCCAGGCGTCACGCTCCGAGCCCTTGGTCTCCTTCAGCACTGTCCTCAAGCAGCCCTTCCGTTCCTCCTGTCACTGCTGCCGGCCCCAGACGTCCAAACTGAAGGCACTGAGGCTGCGCTGCTCTGGGGGCATGCGACTCACGGCCACCTACCGGTACATCCTCTCCTGTCACTGCGAGGAGTGCAGCTCCTGAGGCCTGCTGTTGAGTGGCTTCTGGATGGGACAGTCCCTCCCCCTCGCTGAAACAGTTCAACCAGCCAGGGAAGGACTGGCAAGGGAAGAGTTAAGGCAAAAAAAAAAAATATGTAGCAATTCCCACGGGATTCTGCGTATTCTAGTAATAAAGACTCTACATGCTTGTTGACAGAGATACTCTGGGAACTTGTTTTCCATTCCCATCTCCTTTCCCTGGTACAATTTCTTTTGGTTCCTTTTCAGATTCAGGCAATTTCCCCCTTGGCGCTGAATGCTGTTTGGGTTTCCAACAATTCAGCATTAGTGGGAAAAGTAGGCCCCCATGCAAGAGTGGGTCAGGCTGTCACTGTTTGGTGCAGATTAGGGAAGCATTTGCTTTGGAAAGCAGGAAAGCCCAATTCTTTCTGGGACATCCTCTGGCTTTTTTTTTTCTTCTTCTTCTTCTTTTTTTTTTTTTATCTTGTCATTTGGTCTAAGGTTGCCATTGTTGCTAAAGGTTACCAATTTCAAATTCCAGGCACCAAGCATGTGGATATGTTTAGCCAGGTTCATTCACAGCCAGCTAACTGACATTAAAATCACTAACAAACAGATTCTCCTATGTGATGCTGGAACTCCTGATAGCCATCATTATTATTCAGAAATGACTTTGGGGAAGTAAAAGTGGCTTAAAGAATTGTCATCTTGAGGCTCTCTCAGATAAATTATGTTAACATGTTGTAAGGGAGCAGACTTTTAAAGACCTGCACAAATATGGATCCTGCACTGACTTTGAAAAAGGCATATATGTACTAGTGGCATGGAGAATGCTTTATATTCAGGCATGCAAATTAGACAACCAAGTACGAATCTATTTGTGGGTGTGCTATAGCTTTAGCCATGTCGTGGGCATCATTCTCTAATATCCACCTGTCCATGGGAAGCTTGCTGCCGAAAATGGTGGCCTGGCTCATCTTCTGAACATTTGGTTCAAATATGTTTTGGTCCTTGAGGCTCAAAGTTTGAGTTATTCCCATGTTTTGAAATAAAAAGAGAGTATCTTCAAAATTTTGACGGTGTAAGGATTGTTTTTTCCTACTCAACATCCTACTACAGCGCATCCCCTATGGTGTGTGTGGGGGATCCAGAAATAGAGGGAGATCGGGTTTCAGAATGCACGGTGGAGGCATTTTTTTGAAATCAATGTACTAGGGTGGGGGGGGGCTTATGAAATGTGGCCTTTAGTCTCAGAATTTAGCTTGCTGGATGAGCACAAAATCTGATGCATTCTGGCTCCCTTAGCCACTATTCTCAGAAGAAATATTCTCTGAAGAACCAGAAGGAAAACAAATAGTTCACAAACAATGGTCTCTGTGTCATTGACCGTCCAGTGATCCAGGGCCAATGGTACGCACGAGCATTTACAAGAATACTCATGGTGCTAGCATAGTGCTATATCCACTGCAGGCATCTCAACACTAACCCAGACTGGCAACTCAGTTTCCAAGGCAACCTTGACACCATGCTGTCTTGGTTCACCAGAGGTGATGGTGCACCCCACTGTTAGTACAGCCAACCTGTGGGAAATTAATTCACACACCATCATCTCTGGGATTAAATTTATATCTGTGGCTTTGGAACACAATGAAACTAATACTATTAAATCTTGACCTTGATCTTAACCTTCATAGTGACAGAGCCAGCCGGTCCGCTAAGTTGGAAGTTCTCCCCATTCTGAAGGCAAATGTGAAATGGTAATTTGGACCATTATATGAAGAGAAATTTTGCTATAAAAAAAGAATTAAATTTAATACCTAAAGTTAAATGGTTATAGTTCTTAACCAATAATGAAAGTATTAACTGCTGGTCACATTTATAGCTATTCTTTCATGTCACTAATCGAAAAGCGAAAATAATACTTCTAGTCTTAAAATATCTCTTCCTGGCTTTGAAAACTCAATTTGCTTTGAGAGTCATATGTCCCAAACTCCAGTCTTTATTTCCTTACTACCAATTTGGGATTGGAGGGGGCAGTTATATGAGTCATTATGTTCCAAATTCTCTTGAAGCCATAGAAAGTGTTCCCTTCAAATTCTTTTATGTGGTCTATTGTCAAAGTTTCCCCCATGGCAAAAAGTAGAATATGCTTGGAACATTAGAGAATCATAGAATGGTGGCATTGGGAGGGCCATTAAAAAGCTTCCGCTCTCCTCTCTCGCTAAATAGATGAGCAAATGTAGACCTGCAGAAACCCAGGAACTTGCCCAGAGTCACACACGTCATCTTGGCTTTGGAACTGGAGCCCAGACTTCCTGCTCTCTGCAGCCATGGGTTCTTCCCTTCCCCTTGCCAGTGAAAGGAGCCCCGCTTTTCTCAGGATCTTGTATGCTGATTATGGTGAATGGACTGGAAAAGGGAACAGTGAGAGAGAGAGTAAAATTTAATGGGGGCAGGGCTTCCCTGATGACGCAGTGGTTGAGAATCTGCCTGCCAATGCAGGGGACACGGGTTTGATCCCCTGGTCCAGGAAGATCCCACGTGCCGCGGAGCAGCTAAGCCCATGCACCACGACTACTGAACCTGCGCTCTAGAGCCCGTGAGCCACAACTACTGAGCCCACGAGCCACAACTACTGAAGCCCACGCGCCTAGAGCCCGTGCTCCGCAAGAGAAGCCACCGCAATGAGAAGCCCACACACTGCAACGAAGAGTAGCCCCTGCTCACCACAACTAGAGAAAGCCTGCGCCCAGCAACGAAGACCCAAAGCAGCCAAAAATAAGTAAATAAATTTATTTTAGAAAATAATTTAATGGGGGCATATCAAGGCTGAGAAGGAGGAAAAAGAGTTATAGTTTTCCTAAAGACCTAAAAATAGCCCTGGGAACTGAGAGAATTTAGACATTATTGGATATTAAGTTACTATGGAATTTGCATTATATCTTTCAAAAATTAAACATATTTAGCCTTATGTTAATGTCTACCCCTAAGGATTGAGAGAGAACCAAATGAAAACATTGATCATTTAAGAACACTACTCGTGGAATGCCTAAGGAATGTCTTCCCCATGTGCTCTGCATGAAAGGGAAATTAAAATATCTTATAATCTCAGTAGCTTACATCTTAAAACTCTGTGTGATAACCCACAATGGTGCAGGGCAAGCCTCTTGTAAACTGATCTTGCCCTCATAATTCATAAGCATTTAATAGTAATGAGTTAATAGTATAGTGGAAAATGGAGAAGTTTATGGGCTGAACTGATTTTCTTGGGATCTCAGTTTCCCAGACCAATCACTTCGGTTTTATTCACGTAACCTCCTGAACTTTCCCCAGAAGTTTAGAATGAAGGACAAATCAACCACGCCTGGTCCTGAGGAAATAGCGGTTGGCTTTCTGCTAAACTCAAGTGTTTGCTAATCCACTCAACACATTATTTTGTATTAGGTAGAATAGGATGCCTACACATTATGACTGGGGAACTGTTTGATTTCTTCTTTGTGACGTTGGAGAAATTAAGGTACAGATTTGCTTTCGGTCGCTTCTTCAGGCCCCGTTGAAACATACACACTCGAGCAAGAGAGCTACCCAAGATGGCATGCCAAATGCCTGGGGGAAAGGGGTTTGGGAAGGCTTAGATGGGAAAGGGAAGCCATATCCTGCTTATGCTGCCTTCTTCATGACCCCAGGGCAGAGCCACATCCTGGTAGACAGACAAGCCCATTCCCTTCCAGAGCTAGAATAATGGAGAGGCTTGGATCTGGGAAGAAAGGTTCTGCCCATAGCTGTATCATTACACCCCAGGAGGACTATTTGCACATTGAAACAGGCATTACTAAGCCTGTTTCAGTGTGCTAACAGGTACCCAGCAACTACTTGCTGAAGGACAATAGTTCATGAGAAAATGACATCATATGCCAACAAATCAATGTTTGCCCGTAAGTCTTCGCTATATTAATGAAATATTTTGGTCTATCCTACCATAAATCTATGAAAACATGGGTCATTTCTTTAACTCAATTATGAACGTAATTCCAAATTTCTCATTGATTAGAGACACGCTGTGCCCTCAAATATTAATGCCATCTTCTCACGTGGTAGACAGAACATTTAAAATCTGTTCACCTCTTCCAGGGGTGGCTCTCACATTCAGTGACTGATATGTAGGTGGGGTAATAAGAGGCTGGCTATCTTAGTCTGATGAAAGACAGCTCTAGCGGGCGATTCTCTCTCCAGAGCCATCCAACTGGGTTGGCTGAGGCGTGTCAGCTCTACCTCTCTTCCTGCCCGCACTTGCTTCCCTCCTTGTGTTCCACAGGTGCTGATCCCTAATAAATACCCTGCATCGCAAGTTCCATCTCAGCCTCTGACTCTTGGGAACCAAACCTGCAACAGTGACTTTTACATATTTTATTGACCTGTAAAAGGAAGCTATTACATCTACGCCATCTTGTCTTCTTAAGTGGCCAATAATATTTAGGGTTCAAATCAATGTTTCTGCTTCCTCTAAATGCATAGCTTAAACATATGTACCAGCACCTACTATGTGTCAACTAGAATGCTAGATGCTGGAGATACTGCGGTGAAAAAGCCATAACTTTGATTTTCATATGGGCACAACCTAGAGAGGGTGAGAGATGACTATGATAAGTGCACTGGTGACATACAGAGATGACCCACAAAGCCGGCAATCTTGTGTGCTTGGTTTTAAGGTGGCCATTTTAAAAGTAAGGAGCTGTGACTTTCTATAATAACATTATATTGGTACAGCACTTGCACAGATGGTATCTCATCCTTATGAGGTAAGTTAATTATTACAAAAATCTCATGGATAAGAAACCAGAGGTTGTCTTCTGATCTTAAAGTCTGTGCTTTCTTTGCGATTCCCAGACACCTTCTTTTTCTTTTTTCTAAAGATTGAAGACAGAAGGAAAAGACCACCAAACCATCTTCTGTTGGTATCTGTCAGTTCTCGTTAGTAAACTACGATTCCGGAATGTGAAGAGCTTGTTGACACAAAGCATACAGGGCCTTGACCCAATAGAACTTTAGAGAATGTACTGTTCAAATACAAACTTCTGCAGAAAGTAAATACGCTTCAAATTATATGTGAAACCAAAGCTGTGCTTGTGAGTTTAAAACCCTTTTGTATTTGGCTGTAATCTTTTGAATAGCTTCAATATCCTAGTGTTACACATACATGGTAAATTGAATGGTTTATTTTAAAATTGTTCAGAGTTAGACATGGCTCCCTTGGAGCAGTTTGACTTGTGTGGCGTGTCATTGTCATCATCGTGGCTGCCCTCATCACTGTCGTCATCGGCGTCATCATCATTTTTAACCTTGATTAGCAGAGTGTAATGAAGCAGGCATTGTGCTTACCACTTTTCTCTGCTTTATCTCATTTAATCCTCCCAACAGACCTTGAGGTTAATATTATCCCCACTTCACAGATAGTATGAATAAATTCTTATGGTTTCTAATCACTCGGACTTTCTTTTTTGGTATCCTAGAATTCTTCATTATCTTCAAAATGATCACCAAACCTAATATTGCCATCATAATCGCAAAGTGTATATAAAGTAACTGTCCGTGCATACGTGCAGTGGAAATAAACTTAAAGAGGCAAAGATCTTTCCTTCTAAGAGCTGACATTCCAAACCCTGCATATGTTTTGGGTTATTTATTTATTATTTTTGGCTGTGTTGGGTCTTCACTGCTGTGCGCGGGCTTTCTCTAGTTGCGGAGAGCAGGGGCTACTCTTCGTTGCACTACGTGGGCTTCTCACTGCGGTGGCTTCTCCTGTTGTGGAGCACGGACTCTAGGCGTGCGGGCTTCAGTAGTTGGGGCTCGCGGGCTCTAGAGCGCAGGCTCAGTAGTTGTGGCACAAGGGCTTAGTTGCTCCGCGGCATGCGGGATCTTCCTGGAGCAGGGCTCGAACCTGCGTCCCCTGCATTAGCAGTTGGATTCCTAACCACTGTGCCACCAGGGAAGCCGCCTGCATACGGTTTTAAGTAACTAAATTCTTAACAATGTGTCCTCTTCAATTTTGTTCTACACCAGCAGTGTGTTTTTTCTATAACACTACCATCCAATTATTTCCTCTTCACATAGGAAGAGTATCCTTTGTCTGCCCTTATTAAGCTACACAGCTTCATTCGTGATTCATGACTTTTTAGGTAACTGTCATCGGAAGAAGCCATGAGAAACCATAGCTAACGGAATCATTGGTCCGAAAAAGGAACATGGAAGGCATGTCATCCAGCTCTCTTATTCTATAGAGGTTTTTGATGTGTGTCTCCTGACTTTTCGACCAATGCTCACGCCATTGGCCAGTGCTCTATTCTTGATTCTTCTTGCATGACAGTCTCTCATGAACCACGAAAATGAATTTTTCATGATTGTTCTTGAAACCAACATTCTAAGACTTTCTTAATAACTCTTTGCCCACTTTTACCCGCTAATTCATAGTGCTCAACACACGTATCACTGCATGTTAAGAGCATGAACTCTGGGGCCAGGCTGCCTGAATTCACACCCTTGCTCGGCTGTTTATTAGCCATGTGACTCCTGGGCAAGCTATTGGGCCTTTCTGTGCCTTGGATTTCCCATCTGTAAGATAGGGTGAGTCTACGTACAGACTTCATGGTTCTATTACGAGGATTAAATGAGTTAATACATGATGTGTAGAAACCCAGAACCGTGCCTGGCACTGAGTAGCACTCATGAGTATTAGCAACCGTTTGCATTATGCATTCAGAGTCCAAACAAGTTGTAACTTCTCTAATAGAGCTTTGGTTAAGCCGAACGTTATTCTTATCCATAATTTTCCCCAGCAAAAATTTACGCATTTTTAACATTTCTTGTTATATTACTATACGATAAAAAGTTTTCATTTTTAAGGTTATAGTACTAAATTGGTAGAAATAAATCAGAACTGGTTGTTATTTTACAACTTAATTTTTAGTTTGTGTATTCTGCCTTCAAATTACATTCATTCTAGTGGCAGAAGACACTTATTAGATCATTTTATTTGCCCTCCTCCATGCATGAATCAGGCTTAGATGAAAACAACTAAAGCAATGAAATGTGCAAGTTTTTAAATATTTTTCTGGGAAATTAATTTATTCTAAAATAGTGTACAGCCTTCTCTTCCTCCCATCATTCAATTATTCTCAAAAACCCTGTCTTCTCTCCCCCTGCTTCACACCCCCCTTTAATAATAACTCTTGCAGCTGTGAGTTAACGAGCCTATTCTGAAGTATGTTCTGAGTAGTGGCCTGCTGGAAGAACTTCATGAAGGCACATTTTTGGTTAAATTTAAATTTAAATTTAAGGACACCAGAGAGTCAGGGACTATATGTTCCACCACAAGGAAGGGAGGATTATATTAAATAGTACAAATTAACGCATCTAAATCATTTATTCCTTACATTAATTTCTACTTTTCCAGAATAGTACAACTACGGATTATCACAATTTATACATTTTCCCAAAACAGCACAATTATTGATTAGCACAGCTTAATATATCTAAATCATCTATCTCTTGCATTAATTTCTATTTTGCCAAAACAGTAGTCATTTACCCAGAGCCAGAAACTTTTGTTGCAAATATTGGATTTGAGCAAAGAGTAGAATATCTAATTAAAATTGGAAAATTACAATTCTATATGACTGAAGCTGTAATGTGAGCCACGTAAATCATTTTTGTTTGTTTGGGTTTTTTCTGGCCACACCACATGGCATCTTAGTTCCCTGACCAGGGATCAAACCCATGCTCCCTGCATTGGAAGCACAGAGTCTTAACCACTGGACCGCCAGGGAATTCCCCACATAAATCTTTTTTTTTTTTTTTACACATAAATCATTTTTAATTTCATAGTAGCCACACTAAAGAAAATTTTTAAACAGGTAAAATTAATTTTAACAACGTATTTTACTCCATCGAATCTATCCCAAATATTATCATTTCAACATGTCATCGATATGAAAATTTATTACTGAGATCGTTCACATTCTTTTTGTCACACCAAGTCTTTGAAATCTGGTGCTTATTTTATAGTCACAGTGCATGTCAATTCCAACCACACATTATTTTGGAAATATATGTACTGAAATCCCTGTGAAAAAAAGGGCAAATATGGTGGACAAGTCTAAGGACAAGATCAAAGAGGTTGAGGCAACAAACTATGGTTGAACTGGTTGAGAACCTCACAAGCAATAGTTACTTGGACATTTAAGAGACTTTACCGTCCACGTGGCTTTGCTCCACAACATCCTAGGAGTCAGGAACCCCAAATGCATTCCTGGCTCCACCACCAACCAGCTGTGTGATCCAGAGTGAGTCACGTTTTCCAATACTCAGTTTTGTAGACCAGATTATGAAGATCTCTTCCCATATCATGAATATCCTTTACACACACACACACACACACACACATACACAGAGCCTTGCTCTAACACTTACCTATTCTCAAGGTAAAGGAATTTCGAAACGGTCTGTTTCTGTTGTACTTTCACCACTGAGAAACCTGATATTTTTACTTATTGAGTTTATCCATGTTTCCTTTTCTTCTTTTAAGAGTTGTACATGGGTGATATTTTATATAAGTGATTAAAAATAGAAGTGAGCTCAACCTACTGTATAGCACAGGGACCTCTACCGAATACTCTGTGATGATCCATATGGGAAAAGAATCTAAAAAAGAGTGGATAGATGTATATGTATAAATGATTCACTTTGCTGTACAGCAGAAATTAACACAACATTGTAAATCAACTACAGTCCAATAAAAATTAATTTAAAAAAAGAAAAAAATAGAAGTACGCTCATTAAAATATTGATTTGACCCAACTCGGAACAGAATGAATCGCTGCTAATGCATCATTCATTTTGAGAACTTTTTTTAAAAAGGTTAAACATGTTACATTTCATGAAAAATGTATTACATTTTCATGATCCTTTCCTCCTAGCTCACTCTTCCTCTTTTCCCTTCTAACAAAGGCAGCAAGCAGCAGATGGATGGGAAGGGATGGGGGTCGTTCAGTGGTGGGAGGGTGGGTCAGCCAACCCTTTGCTTTTGTGTATCGAGGCCCTGGCTATATGCCAGAGGTGTCTGAGGAAAAAAGAGAGCGGAGCGATACAGGCTTTTAGGCAGAGTGTTCATTTGTAATTAAGTTGGTTACTTGCAGGGCCATCAAAGGAAAACTTCAAATACCCTGACAACAAAACCACCTGTGCTAAAAGCAGAAGCAAGATCGTGCAGGGGAAAGGCAGAGCCGATGGCAGACGCTAAGGAAGCGCTGAGCAGAGAGGCCATTTTGAAAGACAAAAGCAAGAGCCTGGGCTGTGTGTCAGAGGAACCTGGTGGGCATTGTTAGATCTGAGACTCCGAATCTACTGCTGGGGCCCCGTGCTAATGCACGAGATCCTTAAGCCTTTCTTTGTTCACTGTGTTGCCTCAAACAGGAGAGTCTGATTTGAAAATAATAAGCCCATGACATCATTCGTGGAATATTTATGCTGCATCCAGTATTGGGCTAGACACGATGAGTACAATCTCTAATTTAATCCTCTCCACAACTTGGTTGTTAGGTGCATTTTACAGACAGGAAAACCAAAGCTTAGAGAGCTTGAGTGATTTGCCCTGAGTCTCACAACCAGTAAGGGGCAGAGGCAAACTAACCACAGATTTCTGTCTACTGAGCTTAAGATTCTTTTTCTTTTTGCTCCATATCCATTCTCTGTCCCCGCACACACCAAGGTTTGACCCTCAGAAGTCACGTTCGCATTGGAGGACTGTGTCAGAGGGTCAGGATCTAAGGTCAATCTATTTTAAAAACCTCCTACCACTCAAGTCTTTTTAAGACCAGCTCCTATTTCTAATAGGTCCTTAGTAACTTCTAGGTAATCTGGGGACTCCAGCTTACCACCGGGGCCCTGGAAACGTCCCAAAGAAACTTTAAGTCAGACTTCATTTGGCTTTGAATACAAAGGATTTGGGTAAAACTCAGCCAATAGAGCTTCTGATAAACATGGCCTACTCTTGGGAAGGGGGGAGAGGGGTAAATTAGGAGTTTGGGATTAAAGTATACACACTACTATATATAAAGCAGATAAATGACAAGGACCTACTGTACAGCACAGGGAACTCTACTCAATATCTTGTAATAACCTTAAAGGGAAGAGAATGTAAAAATATATATTGTTTATATATATATATGTACACCTGAAACTAACACAACATTGTAAATCAACTATATTTCAATAAAAAATTTAAAAAAACAAACCAACCATGGCCTACTCTTTCAAACAGGCAAGCACTACAGATAACATGTACCTCTCCAGAAATATAACCATCCCAGACATACAGCATGTGGTAGTGGCCCACTGCGTCATTCTAGGTAGGCAAAATTTTTCAGCGTCAATCCCCCAAAGCATTATATATCACAGCAAACAGCATTTCGAGCAACATTCACACTGGCAAGACATCTGGTATGTAGCCTTTAGATGGTGCTCATGTTCTACTGTTAACACAGAGTCTGCAAGAACCCTTCATGCTCAGAATCAAGGAGGTGGAAGGGACCTCAAGAATCTGGCTGTATTTCAAACCTCCTTTGCCAGGCCCTGGGAACACCCTCGCAAACACGTTTTGAGGTATCTTGGTAACAATACATTTCCGGGGTGTTCATTTCTATAGCAAGGTTTTGGTCATGCTAAATGTACCGGACTACTCTAGGCAGGTCTCACGCAATCCATGCCATCAGTCAATACTTTAAATGTGAATATACATCCTCAGAATTCAGATTCATCTTGTGTCTTTGTGCATTGGCTAGAGCTTATAACGATCTGGGTTTCTAATGTCTGATTGTGTCGCCAGATTGTGTGATGGAGCCATTCATGTTGTGAGACAGTTTTCTTCGGGAAAGCCTCATTCATTCACTTAAGAAAGAACTGGTGAAACCTACCATCATTCATTTTTTTTCTGGCTCTGAAAAGAGGGGTGGGGGAAAAAACACATCACACCATAGCAACCTTTCTACGGCAGGCTTTTATGTCATTTCTTCTCTTTTCCACACATTGTGAGTTCCTGAGGCTCCATTTGTCTCATAGTCCTGCCAAAAGAGACAATACTTCGCGCTCCAGTTTTTCTTTGCCAATGCAGCGGGTGACAGGCTGTGTCACGGTCGCATTGAGAAACCTTTGACATTGTTGAGGTTTTTTATGCAGGGAAGAAAATAACTCCTTGTGCATTCCCATGGACGGCTCTGCACATGTGGGAGCTGACAGAGGTTCCCAAAGTAGGACGCCACACTTAGTATAGATACTTGTGGGTATGCGTGTTTGTGTGTGTGTACGTGTGTGTTTATATCTGCCCTGAGTGGAGCAGAAAGAAGATCTAGGGAGCAGGGCGGGGTAAAGGTCAGGAAGGAAGTGAAGTTCCCATCCAGATTACCGGGTGAGAAAAAGTTGGGGAGAGTCGTGATACCATCATTCTGATGTCTGAAATGCTATCATAGTGGAAAAACATCAGTCTGTCCAGAAAGATCACATAAGGGACAGAATTAGATCCAAAGAGATGGGAGTCTTTGGGAGACAGGATTCAATTCAATTTCAGCAAGAACTTTTTTTTTTTTAGTTCTTAAAATTAAAAAAAAAAACAAATTCTAGCTTACAGAAGAGTCGCAAGAAAAGTACAAAAAACGCTCATATGCTGTTTACCTAGATTCCTCAGTTGTTAATATTTTGCCACATTTGCTCACTGTCGCTCTCTGCTTCTGTCTCTCTCTCTCTCTCTCACTCTTTCTGTCATATGTATTTTTTCCCTGAATCATATGAAAGTAAATGGCATATAAATATCCCTATATTCCTAAATATTTCATCATGCATTTCATAAGAATAAGGACATTCTCTTACATGACCTGAGTAAAATTTTACACTCCATGCTCAAATTTCAGCAGTTATCTGAATGGTATCCTTTATAACAATATTTTTTTTCCTCTGATCCAGGATCCACTAGGATAACATCTCTGGTGATGTTAATAAGTATGAACTTTTTAAGATTTGGGGTTTTTAGAAATGAAAGGGGCTGTATCAAATATCGAATTTCAAATATCAGCTTGGCAAGTATATCATATAACACTTACCAGTGTGGCAGAATAAACACTATTTAAATAAACAACCTAAACAACCCCAAACCTTTGTGGTTAAGGCTCTTTCTGTCCTATGTGTGAAATCTGCCTGTCCCAAAGTGGTGAAAATATCCTCTTAGGTCCTCTTCTGGAAGCTTTATAGTTCTAGGTTTTACATTTATGTTTATAATACATCCCCCAAAAGTTTTTTGTGTGTGAATGGAGTGAAGAGTCAAGGTTCTCTTTCTCTTTCTTTTCTATACAATTGTACCATTTCCATTTCTTTAGAATATTATGGCCCTGCTAATCATCAGATATCTTTCATAGATGAAGAGAAGAGATATGACCAAAACTTTGCAGCAGATGAAAGACTGGGTAGGGGGACGTTGCATTGGGAGGGTGTGGTCATATGAGGCAGAGGACTCGCATTCCCTTGCCTCAAACATCAGTGGTTGGGGATTCGTCCCGGGGTCTGAAGTGTCACCTATGGCCTTCTTACTGAATTTCAAAAGACAAGGAACTTGCTTGTTGCTTTAGAAAACACCTATTGGGGACCTGGCCAAACGGTACCGCTCGGAGGAGGTTGTTTCTGCCCAAGAAGTAGCCCCTGAGCGTCCAAGGGAGCCCAAAGCAATTAATACATAGGTGGGAATTCTAATGTGGATTTTTACTTGCCAAGTACAGAATATCATACGAGTTTGTTTCAGAAGGGGCTTGGTTGGAAGAGACATTCAAGCTGGGACTTGAAGGAAGGGCAGGAGAGAGCCAGATGGGGAGGAAGGTTAAGATGGCCCCGGCATGTATAGGGGGTAGGGCAGCTGGCAGCCAGCAATAGGTAGCCCCAGAGACTAGGTTTGGGAAGTGAGGCAGAGGATGGAGAAGCATGGGGATGACAAGGAAAGGGGTGCAGCAGTTGACTTGCCTCTCCAGGAACTTTGCACTGTGCTAGGGATTTTAGACTTGATTTTAGGTGCATTGTGAAGCCTTTGAAAATTTTTGTGTTACCGATTATTCCGTGCAAAGAGCTTTCATGCACAGAAAAATATTCTTATAGTTACTTGTGTCTATTAAATTTATCAAAGTAATAAATATAAAAACCTATATTTTTAAGCTTTTAAGCTCAACTTATAAGTTATATTTATAACCTTAGTGATTTTTGTATAAGAAAAAGAACCATCACTTAAATTGTTTATTTGATTAATGTGCACTTATTTCATAAATTTGACATATCAAATTCTCCTCAATATTTAACACCAGTTTCAACTTTAATTACTCGAATTACCTTAGATATTTCAAGCTACATTTACGAAGTTAATGCATTTGATTCTCTCACATTTACAAAGGCAGATTCACAAATCTAGTGTGAAAAACTTCCCTAAAATTTAGTAGATCAAATTCTCTTAAGCATTTCAAACATCTTCAAAAAAAGGAAAGAGAAGCCCCCTTGGAGCAAACCTTCAACACTTGTCACTACACTCGTCCAAACAGAACGTTCCCAAAGTGTTCTTGCTTTTTTTGTTGTTTGTTTGTTTGTGGTACGTGGGCCTCTCACTGTTGTGGCCTCTCCCGTTGCGGAGCACAGGCTCCAGATGCACAGGCTCAGCGGCCACGGCTCACGGGCCTAGCTGTTCCGCGGCACGTGGGATCTTCCCGGACCAGGGCACGAACCCATGTCCCCTGCATCAGCAGGCGGACTCTCAACCACTGCGCCACCAGGGAAGCCCCTGTTCTTGCTTTTAATACCTTCCTTGTGTTACTTTGTTAAGCAAAGGGGAGACATTTACCAGTTCAGTTTAGCTGAGGTTTCTTAGTCAGACATTCTGGGCTGTAAAAATCTGAGCAGAAGCTTCACAGGCCCTGTATTTTATTATTGTTTCATTTATTTATTTTTTTTCTTTTTGGCCACACCATGCGGCATGCCAAGATCTTAGTTCCCCAACCAGGGATTGTACCCATGCCCCTGCTGTGGAAGCACAGAGCCCTAACCACTGGGCCGCCAGGGAAGTTCCAAGGCCCTGCATTTTAAAATGTTCCTGGGATTTGTTTTACTCAAGTGTGGTAAGACATGCAGACATGGAAATGACTGCCATGAAGGAATAAGTTCTTACTCACAGCTCCCTAGAATCAGGATGCACTCCACATCATGCAGGGCCACATGGGGAAGCACCAGAGTCAGTCAGGAGGCAAAAAGAGTGAGCGGGAAATGTAAGCAAGAGCCTTTATTGTGTTTTTTGTGAAAAGGAATGAGCAAGGCAGGGTAGACAAACAGAGCAGGCTTATTATTGAATAGTTTGAATAATTTGGGCAGGCTCTGGGCTGTAAGGATGGTCCCTAGTTGTCTGGTACGTAGCCCTGGGGTGATTTAGGGCAGAGGGATAGTTTCTTGGACTGCAGGATCCTGAAAAAAGGAAGTAGATGGTGGGTATGGACCAGCCCTAAATAAATAAATAGATAGATAAATAAATAAATTTGTAAATTTATAAAAAAGAAAAAAAGAGAAATGCTTGGCTGGGCTGGGCAAGATGGAGACCAGAACCAGGCACTGGTATAGCTGTCTTCAGCCCGGAAATGGTAGTGGAAGCCATGAGAACAAACAGACAAACCTTTTAGGGGACCCTGGGACCAACCACATTTAAGGGGCACGTAGGAAAGAGGGAACTGCTGGAGACACCTGAGTGGCTTCAGTCAGAGATGCTGAGGCAAAACCGGGAAAGAAACAGTTGAGGAAGTGGAGGTTGGCGAAGATCTGGGGGTGGTCAGCAGTGCATCACCCACCCAAGGATTGTGTGAGGACTGGGGGATTTGGTGGCATTATGGGGAATCTTTGGTGACCTCGGCCAGAGACTTTCCATCAAAGTGCAGAGGAAAGGGGCCTGATTGCCAGGAGAGGTGGACTGTGGGGATTGGAGGCTACAGAAGTGAGGCCAGCAAGGCAAGTCTACTGGGCTTTTTTCAGATTTCCTGAGCAGGGCAGGAGGAAAGGTCCTGAGGAGTGAGCTCCTGTGGCCTGCTCTGCCCTCTCCAGGACCTGCTGACTCACACGTATTGTTCTCCAGGACCCTCAACTGCCTTTCAAACAGCATTTATTGCCTTACATTAGTTCGTATAGTCAAGAAAACTCTTCTCTGACCTTTCAGGATAATTACCACAAGGAGGCAGGAAAGTGACAAGAGCTCTGTTATTCTGTAATATGTTTGCATGCTTTCATTATTTTTCTGTACCCAAACCTTGCCTCTGGCATCTTTAAAATGGATTTCCATATTTTTATTGAACTCATTCACTTCTACCTTTCTCCTTTTAGGTATTTCCATGGAGCCCTTTTTTTTATCATTTAAAAAGTAAATTGCTGTCAGTAACTATAGGGGTTGACAGCTATAGTTCTTTTTCTTTTTCTGTCCACTCTCTATTTTCTTATTTTTTTAATTAATTTTTAGTGGAGTATAGTTGCTTTACAATGTTGTGTTAGTTTCTGCTGTACACCAAGGTGAATCAGTTATACATATACACATATCCACTCTTTTTTATATTCCTTTCCCATTTAGGTGACCACAGAGCATTGAGTAGAGTTCCTCGTGCTATACAGTAGGTTCTCATTAGTTTTCCATTTTATATATAGCGGTGTGTATATGTCAATCCCAATCTCCCAGTTCATCCCATCCCGCTTCCACCCCTGGTAACCATAAGTTTGTTTTCTACATGTGTGACTCTATTTCTGCTTTGCAAATAAGTTCATCTGTACCATTTCTCTAGAGTCCACATATAAACAATATCATACGATATTTGTCTTCCTCTTTCTGACCTACCTCACTCTGTATGACAGTCTCTAGGTCCGTCCATGTAGCTACAAATGGCATTATTTCATTCCTTTTTATGGCTGAGTAGTATTCAATTGTATATATGTATCACATCTTCTTTATCCATTCCTCTGTTGATGAACATTTAGGTTGCTTCCATGTCCTGGCTATTGTAAATAGTGCTGCAATGAACGTCGGGGTGCATGCATCCTTTCAAATTATGATTTTCTCCGAATATATGCCAAGGAATGGGATTGCTGGATCATATGGTAGCTCTATTTTTATTTTTTTAAGGGACCTCCATACTGTTCTCCATAGTGGCTGTACCAATTTACATTTCCACCAACAGTGTAGGAAGGTTTCCTTTTCTCCACACCCTCTCTAGCATTTATTGTTTGTAGATTTTTTGATGATGGCCATTCTGACCAGTGTGAGGTGATACCTCATTGGAGTTTTGATTTGCATTTCTCTAGTAAATAGTGATGTTGAGCATCTTTTCATGTGTTTGTTGGCCATCTGTATGTCTTCTTTGGAGAAATGTCTATTTAGATCTTTGACCCATTTTTCGATTGGGCTGTGTTTTGTTTTTTTGATATTGAGCTGCATAAATTGTTTGTATATTTTGGAGATTAATCCCTTGTCAGTTGCTTCATTTGTAAATATTTTCGCCCATTCTGAAGGTTGTCTTTTTGTCTTGTTTATGGTTTCCTTTACTGTGCAAAAGCTCTTAAGTTTCATTAAGTCCCATTTGTTTATTTTTTATTTTATTTCCATTATTTTTAGAAGGTGGTTCAAAAAGGATCTTGCTGTGATTTATAACAAAGAGTGTTCTGCCTATGTTTTCCTCTAAGAGTCTTATAGTATCCGGCCTTAAATTTAGGTCTTTAATACATTTTGAGTTTATTTTTGTGTATGGTGTTAGGGAGTATTCTAATTTCATTGTTTTACATGTAGTACAGCTGTAGTTTTAAATCTGGGAACGTTTCTGAGAAAATCCAACCATGGCAATATGAATTTACCCTTTCCCATGGGTTCCTTTTATTCGACCAATTTATTTTATTTAGACTTTCTTCTTCTTCTTCTTCTTTTTGGTCAGGTTTTCCTTCTGGAATATTGTACCGAGGATTAGAATACTAAGATGTTAAATATAATACTTGCCATCTGTTTCCAGTGTATAGTTTAATAGTATAGCAATAATCCTCTGGAAATACAGGAGTTTTGATTTCAGTGTATGGGGTCTGATTGCACCCTACCTCCATGTGACACTGAGTAATCAGTGTTCGTGAAAGTGAGCTTGTTAATGTCTGGTAGGTGGATGCTGCATTGAATGCAGTCTGAGCGATGAAAGGGCTGTAGTCTCTCCCACGAGTGATCCAAGATAACGTGTGTAGAATGTTCCGTGGTTTATGCATGTCATCATGGACATTATCTCACTTGGTTTCTGTAACAACCTTGTGGCATAGGAAAGTAGGTTTTATTACTATCATTTATCAATCTCATTTTACTGAAAGGAATTCTGGGAAGGTAGTAGTGCTGGCAGCAGCATACCTTTTGAGTCTTCTCACACACCCACAAAAATTACAGAGCAACTAAGATAGTAAATCTAGAAACATCTACAACAAAGCCAAGTGGCAAGGTGTCTTCATCAAGCACGAGAGAGAAACAGATTTGGGACAAAGCACCAACAGCAACAAGACTGGTGAAGAAGCAGCCACTGTGCACGGCGAAAGACAGGAAAAGGATGGTAACTTTCAGTGACCCCAAGAAACAGATAATCCAGAAATGGCCCATCGATTTATTAGCCTGGAAAACTCAGGAGTCAACCTGAGAAGAGCCAAAACTAGAAGGGATATTTCCAGGTTCCAATCTAGGAACCATGTTACGGTAGAATTTTGCTGGAGTGGTGTGGGCCCTAAGAACTCTCAAAGCTGACCTACTGAAGCGCCCTTCCAAGACAAGGCCCACATGAATAGAAACGGTTGCGCTAGAGGCAAGGAAAGAAATGAGTAAGGGAGAGAGCAAAGCTCAGGAACGAATTCAAGAAAACCTTCCTGAAGTAAAATGAAAAAAACCTGAAAAGGCCATCTCAGATAATCTACCAGAACAGGCAGCATTAAGACATGTTCTAAGAAAAGTATTGGTGTTTTCAAGCTAGAGTACCATGTCACTGATAAGGGAGATAAATCAGATTGACGTTAGACTATTTATGCCCAAAGACAATGGAGTCAGCATATTTATGACACTATGGGAAAGAAAATGTGTGCCAAGGTTTTTTGATAAGCAACCCAGCTGACCTTTAAATATAGAGGCTACAGGCAGATTGTTGCGAATCTACAAGAACTTGGAGAATATTATTCCCATGAGCCCTTCCTGACAAATCTACTAGAAAATAAGCTTCAGAAAACCAATACATGATCTAAGACTAAAAACGTGGTGAAAGGGGAGAAAATAGTTTGTAATGGTTATCTCCGACCACGTGAATGTAGTATTCAAAGCATGAATGAGAAAGGAGAGAGTACATAGAAAGTATGATAAATTTGCTGACTGCCTTACATATACATAAATTGGGATCCAAGTTATATCCTGGGGGAGGGAAGAGGGGGTAGAAAGTGTTTATGAGCTAATTTCAAAATTGCTCATTGTAGGGACTTCCTTGATGGTCCAGTGGTTAAGACTCTGTGCTTCCAATGAAGGGTGCGGCCAAAAAAAGGTCATCTTCTCAATTAGAAAATCTTCATCTTTAAAAAAAATTGCTCATCGTAGACAGTATAAACAAAAAGGGACAAAGGGTATTGATAAAGACATTAGTGTATAGGTGTTCTATTGCTATTTTAACAAATTATCACAAATTTAGCAGCTTAAACAATGTAAATTTATTGTCTTACAGTTCTGGAGGTCAGAAGTCCAAAATGGGTCTCATTGGGCTAAAATCCAGGTGATGCTAGGGCTGCATTTCTTTTGGAGGTGCTAGAGGAGACTGCGTGTCCTTGCCTTTCCAGCTACTAGAGATACCATATTCCTTGGCTCGTGGTCCCCTTTTTCCATCTTCAAAGCTAGTCATGTTGGGGCTTCCCTGGTGGCGCAGTGGTTGAGAGTCCGTCTACCGATGCAGGGGACGCGGGTTCGTGCCCCGGTCCGGGAAGATCCCACATGCCATGGAGCAGCTGGGCCCGTGAACCACGGCCACTGGGCCTGCGCGTCCGGAACATGTGCTCCGCAACGGGAGAGGCCACAGCAGTGAGAGGCCCGCGTACCGCACACACACACACACAAAAGCTAGTCATGTGAGTCGAGTGCTTCTCACATTGCATTCCTCTGACCATGCTTCCATCATCCTATGTGCCTTCTCCCTCTGACTCTCCTTTCTCCTTCTTCCACTATTAAGTACTGTTGTGATTACACTGGGCCACCCAGATAATCCCGAATGATCTCCTTATCTTAAAGTCAGCTGATTAATAACCCTAATTCCATCTGCAACCTTAACTCCCCTTTACCATGTAACATGACATATTCATAGGTTCTAGGAATTAGGACATGGACACCTTTGGGGGAGGGCATTATTCCGTTTGTTGTCGTAACTATATACTAGGTTCCAACAAAAACATAAAACTTCCCAAATGTCAAAATATATCCTCCCTCCAAAAAGAAAGAGAACGAATAAAATAGATTGAAGGAAAAACTGAGGCTCAGAAGTAAATAAGCTAATCATTGGTTGACCCAGGGCTGAAACCAAGAATACCTAACTCCAAATTCCTTGTTCTCTTCATTGTGTCACATGATCAAGTCCAAAGGCTCATCTCCTAAGAGGTGGAATTATGACTGTCAGTCTGGTCCTTGTAAATAAGGAGTCTCTAAAGATAAAAAAATATATGATTGTGATCAGGATTATTATTCCTAAAGGATGCCAAAAATGAATTGAAGAATGTAGAGGAGGTCGAGAGGAGCCGAAGGCATAATTACTCTAATTTAAATGTATAGTAGGATTTTTATGGGGATAAATTGGGTCATTTTTCTTTATCTTCTTAGAAGACAGAAATACAATAAGAGATTTAAGTTAAAAGTGCAATAACTTTAGATCTTCATTAGAAAGAAATTCTTTTCTTTCAAGAGAAGAAAACACTGGAAGAAAAGAAAAACACTGCAGTAGAAAAGGTAGGGATTTTCTGCTGGGGATCCTTGAGTAAAGAAGAACATAGCAATTAGAGAGAGGTTGAGGCAATTTCCCATCCTCGAAGAGAGCACCAGGCAAGATGGATGATTTCTTAGGATCTCTCTTAATTCTAACAAGAGATGACAAGATTCTGAACACAGAGTAGAGAGTGTGTCATGTGTCCAAACTCAAACTGCTGCTGTTTCTGACCATCACTGGGCAGTTTGGAAAACTCATCAGACCAAAGTGTAAAGGAAAGCTTAGGTATCAAACATTTGGAAAGTTAATGCTGTTTGCTTTGAGGGAATGAGACAATATGATGGAAGAAACACCCACATAACTTCTCCAGTCTTGGAGGAAGCAGTTAGAGTTGTCAGAGTGAGAGCGTGTTTTGGGTTTTGATTCTGATCAAATTGTGGCCTTGGGAAATTGACTGAACTTCTCTAAGCCTCAGTTTTCTGATCTGTAAAATGGGCATAATAATACGTATGCCAAGGGGTTTTTAGGAAGACTAAATGAGGGAATGTAAGCCAGGTTCTTAAAGATGGGCCTACAAAATGACAGACACCTAGTTAATGATATGTTCCTTCCTCCATGCAAACCATGAAACAGGATGCACTTGATTTGAGATGTTTTCATGTTGCCATTAACAGGCCTGAGCAACACCTCCTTAAGATCTACCGCCATATTCACATCAGCACCCCAAATTTACATTTGAGTGGCCCTTCAACAGACGTTGGGTGGATAAGACCTGCTCCTACTCTCAAAGACAAGGAGAAAGCAGAACAGACACAAAGAGACCATTATAGAACAACATGAAAGCGCTGTGAGCAGTGTGAGAGCAGCCAGCAGGCACTATGGTGCCCTTGGGGTCATAAGGGGCTTGGCAAGATGGCGGGTAGTAAATCTGAGCTATAAGTTGGCCTTTCTGCTGGCCTGACTGCACTTTGATTGGGGGTTCCTGGGGACAGGCACCTCCCTTTGTTAACTCCAAAGAAGTGGTTCTAATGGTGAAAGATATGCTATCGGTAGGAACTGATGTTTTTTCATCCTCAGGTTACGCTACTTGGTCACTTAATACACATAAGACGCATAGGGTGGCAATCTCTCCAGAGCCGTCTGATCTCATCCTAGAAAGGAGAATCCTTCTAAGAGATTTTGTGAATTCCAGCTCTACCAGCAGAGGTGGCACTCAAGATCAGTGCAGGCAGCCTGACTGTGCCTGCCTACTATGAGCCCTAGCTGTGTCTTGGCTCCTTAGTATATATTTCTGAAGATAAATTAGGCAAGTGAATTATGGTTGGCTGTGAGCTAAAGGATCAGAAATAGCCACAAATTCTTCCCCTCCCACCAAGAGGGGTAGTCTATTTCTGCAGCTCTTGAATTTGGGTTGGCCTTGTGATTTGCTTTGGCTAATGGGGAGTTGGCAAACAGGACGTAAACAGAAGCTTGAAAAGCACTCGACATTTCAGCTGATGCCATTCTAGACCAGCCAGCCCACAGCAGACAGGCAACTGACCCTAGAGCAGAGGTTGGCTGGACAGCTGCCTGTTTGCTGTAAATAAAGTTTTATTGGAAAACAGCCAAGTGCATTCATTCACTGCTATCTATGGCTTCTTTAGCGCTATGCTGGCAGGGTTGCGTAATCATGACTGAGATTGTATTGCTCACAAAACCTAAAATATTTACATCTGGCCCTTTACAGAAAAAGTTTGCTGACCCTCGCCTTAGACAAATGAAGCCCAGTCAAGACCTCCCTAGCCAGTCCCAGCCCAAATTGCCAGTCCATAGAATTACAAATTAAACAATGGTGCTTTTGGGGCTTCCCTGGTGGCGCAGTGGTTGGGAGTCCGCCTGCCGATGCGGGAGACACGGGTTCGTGCCCCGGTCCGGGCGGATCCCACATGCCGTGGAGCGGCTGGGCCCGTGAGCCATGGCCGCTGAGCCTGCGCGTCCGCAACGGGAGAGGCCACAGTGGTGAGAGGCCCGCATAACGCAAAAAATAAATAAATAAAAAGTGTCTGAAACACTGTGTGCCTTAAAATTTTTTTTAAAAATGGTGGTTTTAAGCATTTAATTTTGGAGTAGTTTGCTGGGTAGCAAAAACTAACTGGTACAGTCACATAAAGGTTTCTCAGAGAAGTCTGAGAACAACCTGCAGCTGAAGAAAGGTTCAGAAGTTAGATGAAGGTAGCGAGATAGAGAGCACAGTCTTTTTTGCCTTTAGCTTTCGACAATGTTTTGGAAGAGGAAATTGGTGTGTTTTCATAATAGCCTTGCACATATGTATGAACTGAAAACAGAGCAATTTGTCACAAGAGTTATATATACGGTTCCACACCTATCAATCTATCAACGTCTATCAGTCTTTCTCTGTCCTATGCTTGGAGTGATTGCAGACAGATTAAATAACTGGATGGCACAGCTATAACAGATAGCAGAGACTTTGCAAATAAAGGCGCTCGGATATTAAATTTTGACAAAACTTCTGTTAAAATAGTTGAGACTGCTTTCCTTGCTAACTATGAGGATCGACATAGTGTCATTAATTTGTCTCAGTCTCCCAGCGGAATGCACTTAATCCAACATTAAATAAAGGCTGTTTGGTGGTTTTTTTTAGTCCTTCAAGAAAGCATGCTCCTTGTGGTAAGAAGAAGGAACATTTTCTTTTTAACTCCCAAAGAGCAGATGCCTTACTTCTGTCTGAGCACTTGGAACTATATTTCCCCTGCCTCATAATTCCAGGCCCCCGAACGCTGGAAAATAAAATGCCTTTTGGAAACAAGACCACCTCATCATGTTTGTATGCAAATTGCTTATTCTTTTTTTTTTTTTTTTTTTTTTTTTGGTGCCGAAACCCGGGAATTGCTTATTCTTAATCATCCTTTGCGTCTGTTTTGAAAAAGCTCATGTAAACAAAGGGACCGCATGTGCCTAGAAGGCCCCAAATAAAATATTCTGAGTTGGTGGATTGATTTCTTAAACCGACATTTACCAAGATTTATGTGAGAAAATAAGAAATTGTGATTCCCTCCATGGTGTGAAGGAACTAAAGCCAAGAGTTACATAAAGCCATCCAATGAGTCATCATTAAATCTAAATTTTGTGCATACAGTTTCCTGGCACCCAAACCTCACTCAGACTAAATCTTCACTCTCTCATGGATATTTCAAAAGTTAAAATAGATTTTTACTATCGCTTATTATGGCCTAGATTTCTGTGGACATTTTCTTATGAAAATATATGATTCATATGATCATCACAACATTTTACTCTTTAATTAAGCTGTATATTAAATTTACTTTGCTTCATCTGGTAGGTACCACCTTGTTCAGGTTCCGATAAATTCTTAGTAAGTATTTTTGCTGTTCTAATGAACCCAGGCTATTTGAAATCACCAGACAATATTTTACATACCATTTTCCACATCAATTTTAACTTAAATGATCTCAAAGAAAAAGCCAGAAATATAACATCTTAGCCTTAAGAGACTTATCCCAGAAGCATTTTCTCTGTCTGAAAAAAAAACCCTTCATAATTATAAAACCCTTCATAATTATAAATTTGTCATCAAGGCTTATATAATCAGTCACTGGAGAGTCACCACGAGATATACGTTGTGTCTAAGTCATGAAGAAATCACTTGATGACAAAGTAGGACTCACAATTTAAAAGTAAAAAATCATCTACAACACCCTACAAAAGCACCTTACTTCTGCAGGCCTCGATGTTTCTTGCTAAAATACCGGTAAATAGAGAATAAAAGGTACAGACATTTTTACAAAGTGTTGGACATGTAAATAGGTAGGTTTAAAAAGTAATAACTCTATTTGTAAAAGGCTTTCAAGCTAAAACAAGTCTCTATCTGAGTACACACTACTTATCCTTTCTTTCTCAGGTCATCATTATCTTTGTGAAAGAGAGCAAACAATAAAGCAAGAAATAAGTTAAACTGTAATCAGCGTGTTAAAAAACAAATATATCCTGATTTGAGCAAGAGGCATAAATCTTATCTCTGAGGTAAATAATAAGTGGGCAGGCATCCAGTTAATTGGTGAAATGTAGTGGTCCAAAAGTGACCTGCTTTCACAATGAGCACACACTTATTTGCAACTTAAAGCTGTTTGTCTGCACACAAGTGACACAGGCTTCTTTGTTCTAGATGTGACATGTCATTGCAAATCAAAATGAATATCTTGCTATATTTCAGTTGATGTGATCTATTATGTGCAAGTATGATGAGGATTTTTTGCAATTTCATATTCATTGAACCATGGAAGCCCTGTTTTTCCACTTGCAAAATCAACATAAAATGTACAGTTATTATGTAATTAAATACAATGATTAAGAAGATGCGGGTCAAAGGAAGGTTTCAAGGGAGGGAAATTCATTTAGATCAGCATTGAAATCTCTGTGAGCAAAAGGAAATTTTCCTAAACCCGAGAAAAATTCACTTAACAACGGTGGTCTTTTCCCTATGTTGTCTGTCAGTTTTTAATCTTCATTCTCTATCCTCTTCTACTTTCTTAGGGTTTAATTCCTTTGTTGATTCATCTTTCCACTTTTTTCCTTTCTCCCATGCCTTCAGTCATAAAAAATTCCCCCATGAGAAGAGCACGAGTGACCAGGACCAGTTCTACTCAACAAGAAGAATTAGTGCAAATAATTGCTTTCATAAAAGGAACAAAATTGCCATGTATGTTAGTTTGCTCGGGCTGCCATAGTAAAATACCACAGACTGGGTGGCTTAAACAACAGAAATGTACTGCCCCACAGTTCCGGAGGCTGGATGTCCAAGATTAAGGTGTCAGCAGTTTGCTTTCTTCTGAGGCCTTGCCTTGGCTTACAGATGGCCGCCTTCACGCTGTGTCCTCACGTGTTAGTCCCTCTGTGTTGTCTGTGTCCTAACCTCCTCTTTTTATAAGGATACCAGTCATATTAGATTAGGGCCTACCCTAATGATCCCATTTTTAACTTATTTACCTCTTTAAAGAACTTGCCTCCAAATAGTGTTACATTCTCAGGTTCTGAAGATTAGGACTTCAACATATAAATTTGGGGGGCACATAATTCAGCCCATAACACCATGCTACAACAAATCAGTGTCTCTCTGCAAAACAAGGTGAAGAGAAGACATTATGCATGTAGGACTTTTTTTAGCAGCATCACCGTCACCACTGTAACCATCTTCCCTCTCTCTCACCTCCTTATCTTGAAATACAGTATCAGGGAAGGTTAGACTGGGAACCACAAAGTCCTGCCTCTGACATTGTACCTTGGGGAGATTCCTTCAGCTCATTGGGTCTTGGTTTTCCTCTCTGAAGTGTTGGTGGAAAAGATATTCAAGATTTT
Source organism: Phocoena phocoena (assembly GCF_963924675.1). Lineage (NCBI taxonomy): Eukaryota > Metazoa > Chordata > Mammalia > Artiodactyla > Phocoenidae > Phocoena > Phocoena phocoena. Next base: position 38,641,764 of record NC_089240.1, on the reverse strand, counting down.
GTCTATGCCTGAAATTTCATGGTTTCATAACTATATTTATGACCATACCCACAGGCAAAGTAAGGAAGATTGGAGTTTATTCTAGGACCATTCCTGTTGCTCCCAAATCACTCCCTAGCTCACTTATTACACTATTAAATTGTGCTCTTAGAAGTTCCTTCTTGCCAAGTGAAACAAGCCAGACACAGAAAAACAAATTCTGCACCATCTCACCTAAATTAGTCGAAGCAGAGAATAGAATGGTGGTTGCCTGGGACAGGATGGAGGGAGAGTGGGGAGGTGTTGATCAAATGGTACAAAGTTTCAGTTACACAAAATAAATTCTGTAGATCGATTTTACAACATAGAACCTATGATCAACTATAATGTGTTATATACTTTTAAAATTTCTAAAAAGGTAGATCTTATATTAAGTGCTCTTATGACAAAAGGAAAGAAGAAAACAAAGAGTGCAGGAGGAAACTTTCAGAGGTGATGCATAAGTTTATGGCATTAATAGTGATGATGGCTTCACAGGTGTGTGCTTTTTCTCAAACGCATTAAACTGTATACATTAAATATCTACAGATTTTTCTATATTAATCTTGCCTCAATAAAGTGATTTTTTAAAAAGTGCCTTCTTTGGATGAAGACCTTGCCCCTCTAAGCATCTTGTTTAAAATATTACTTTTAGGAGAAGCAAGTAGGTAACTAATAATGTGCAACAATGTATCTCAAGATTGGTTTGCTGTTTTTCCAAAGAGTGTAAGTGGCTGTATGATTTCAATGTGTATCCCTTCCATCAGTCAGTAAGAAACGTCTATTTAGCCTTTACTCTACAACATATTACTACTAATAATTATCATAATAGCTCCAATTTATTGAATACCTACTAAGCGATTGGTTTCTGTATCTACAATTTCTAACACTTCGTAGTTCTAGGAAGTAGGTTTTATTATCTCCATTTTTTTTTTTTTTTTTTTTTTTTTTGCGGTACGCGGGCCTCTCACTGTTGTGGCCTCTCCCGTTGCGGAGCACAAGCTCCGGACGCGCAGGCTCAGCGGCCGTGGCTCACGGTCCCAGCCGCTCCGCGGCATGTGGGATCTTCCCGGACTGGGGCACGGACCCGTATCCCCTGCATCGGCAGGCGAACTCTCAACCACTGCGCCACCAGCGAAGCCCTATCTCCATTTTGCAGGTAAAAATCTTGAGACTCAGAAAAGTTGATTGGTTTTTCCAGTTGTACATAGCTAGTAAATTTAAATCACGGTCTACTTGATAGCACTTCATCCCTTTCTAATGCCGCATTATTTCAGAACTGATTCTGACAAAGATCTTGCTCTCAGGGACCTTGCAGACTAGTAAATGAGCTCAAAGAATAGAAATGAAGTAGGTCATGATGAGGACATGAGGGAAGAACTCTACTTCCTTAGAAGTCGATTACTGCCCAAACATTTTATCACTAGTGATGTTTTAACAGCAGCTCCAGAAGATGATGAAAACCCTGATAACACTGACAATAATGACGATTTCTAGATCAGGAAATCTGAAGATCTTCAAATTTTATCTGTAAGAGGACACCAAGCATGAGATCATTTTAAAACAGACCCTGTAAGACGTTTTATATACATCTTGAGGACTGACATTTTTTAGTGTTAGCTTTTTGCTGATTATAAAAATAATGTATGTTCATCATTGAAAAATTGGAAAATACAGAGAAGTACGAGGAAGAAAATACAGTAGTCTATATTCCTGTTTTCAGTGATGATAACATATTTGTGAATGTCATTCTGGTCATTAGTTCCATGAAATTTTAACATGGTTGAGTACTTACTATATATTTGATTTTCTTCATATTTTTTAAACTTAGCAACTATATTTTGTCTCTAAATTCTTTGTGAACATTATTAATGATGCAATACTATTTTATTATTTAGATATATCATTTATTTGATCAACATTAGACTGTTTCCAATTTGAAATTTTTCATGTACAAATAAATGTTTGCATTTAGAATTATTATTGCTAAGGATAGGTTCCAAGAAGTGGAATTACAGAATAGGAAGAGAGGAGCACTTTTAAAACTGCTGATAAATATTGCAAAATTGCTTTCACAAAGACAATTCTTATTTTTATTTCCACTGGTAATATAGTAAACATGCATTTCATTTCCCCTTCCTTGCCAATTTTGGGTTTCATCTTTTCTTTTTCTTTTTTTTTTTTTTTGTGGTACGCGGGCCTCTCACTGTTGTGGTCTCTCCCGTTGCAGAGCACAGGCTCCGGAAGCGCAGGCTCAGGGGCCATGGCTCACGGGCCCAGCCGCTCTGCAGCATGTGGGATCTTCCCAGACCAGGGCACCCATGTCCTCTGCATCGGCAGGTGGACTCTCAACCACTGCACCACGAGGGAAGCCCTCATCTTTTCTTATTCTTCTTTAATTTGATAGGTAAAAAAATATTCTAATATTTAGTTTTAGTTTGCAGTTATTTGATTACTACCATTTTCAGTAGTTTATCACAAGCTTACTTAGTAATCGAATTTAGAATTTTGAGGAATATATACTCATAACATGGACTCATTTATATTTTGAGATCATATTTTTGTGTTAATTTCCATTCTCTTTAATTTACAAAAATTTATTAACGTGTTGTGTATAAATGTTTGTTGAAAGTAATGTTCTCAACTTTTCTCATTTGTGTTTAATAATTCTCGACATGCAGTTTTTTCTTTCTATCAATCAGATGTGTTTCCAAACACAATCTTAAATTTAAGCTTAGAAATTCTGTGCATGGAAGTATTAAATAAATATTCATGTCTATTTTTTGTATTTACTTCTTGTATTGTTTGTATTTTCTTGGTTTTGATTTACGGTCATTCTTTACTCCAACTGAAATTTATTTCAAGTATTTTGTGTGGTGAGGTTATAATTGATTTTGTTCCCAAATAGCTAAGTAATTTTCCAGCTCATTTTACTGATTAATTCCTCTTTTTGACCACCGATTTATGGTGCCACCTTTATTACACATTACATGACTACCTGTCAATGATATACAGATTTATTGATCTGTCAAGGAATTCTTGCCTCATCTAAAAAAAGCTTTTAATAATTGAACCTTTATGATGCATGTTAAATATTATTATTTTGAATTTCTGCTTCCATTCAAAATGGAATAACAGGGACTTAGAACAAGTTTTAATAGGAAAAAATGAATGAAAACAACAGTTTTCAAACATTGGACATCAGGCAGTGGAGGCCACTGATCCCCGAGAGAGGATAAACAAATGAGTTGAGCAAGTTGAGCCAGCTGCTCAGAAAGAATTTCCTGGCAGCAATGCAGGGAGGGAGAACCCCAATGAAGCTTAGTGATTTCCCTGAGTTGAGTTTTCAGGACATATACTGAAGAAGAGAGGGTCCAAAGAGAGTTTTCCAGATATCTTGCATAGGGTCCCTTCAAATGAGAGCTGATCGATGCATGTGCTTAAGAGAACTACCAGAGGCTGGGGAATGGAACAATCCCCAAACAGGAGAAGGAACGATCTCCAGAATTCACAGAGTCAAGAATAGTTTTTGTTCCTACTAGTTAGAGAGTAGAACCTCATAATTCACAGGGCATCAGAGAGAGTAATAACATGGATATTGACTGAATCATGAAATAAAAATTAGACTTTCACTAAAGGCTACTCAGGTCTCATCTTCACAAAGCTTAAAACAAAGCCCTAAAATAATCAAACTGTTTTCAAGTAGCTTAATTACATCCTAGAACAAAGCTTGAAATTTTTTTTAGGAACACAAAAATATCTAACTACTAACAAGGTAAAATTTACAATGTCTAACAACCAATCAAAAATTATCAGGCATGTTATGACAAAGGAAGCAAGAATATACAATGGATTTCTGTATATTAATTTTGTATCCTGCAACTTTACCAAATTCATTGAGGAGCTCTAGTAGCTTTTTGGTGGTGTCTTTAGGGTGTTCTATGTCATGTCATCTGCAACAGTAAAAGTTTTACTTCTTCCTTTCCAGTTTGGAATCAAATTTTGCCATTTGCAACAACATGGATGGACCTGGAGGGTATTATGCTTCGTGAAATAAGTCAGACAGAGAAAGACGTATGTTATCACTTGTACGTGGAATCTAAAAAATAAAACAAATGAATAAATATAACAAAACAGAAACAGACCCACAGACACAGAGAACAAACTAGTGGTTTCCAGTGGGGAGAGAGAAGAGGAGAGGGGCAAGATAGGGGTAGGGGATTAAGAGGTACAAACTACTATGTATAATATAAATAAGCTACAAGGATATATTGTACAGCACAGGGAATATAGCCAATATTTTATAATAACTTCAAATGGAGTATAATCTATAAAAATTTTGAATGACTATGTTGTACACCTGAAACTACTGCTGTAAATCAACTATACTTCAATAAAAAATGGGAAAAAAGGCATATGCCATTTGATTGAATGCCCTTTGACTGAATGATTTCAGTGTTGAAAATCTCCTCCTTACAAGTAAATTACCAGTATATAAGGATGTTTGTACAAAAATGCTTATTGTTAGGTGGTTCATAGAGGTAGAATGCTAGAAACAAATGGAATCAAAGAGGGAATGGTTGAATACATTATGTCCATCAACTGTAGACTATTATTCAATCATTAAAAAGAAGGTACCACTTGATTTGGAGGGATTTTTATAGGAATGTTCAGGGGGAAAAAAGATGCAAAAATAGGTGGGTAGTATGATCCACTTAGTAAAAATAAGCTATAACAAACACCCAAATGTGTGCATGTGTATATATGATTATATAAGCTTGGTAAGAACTATGGAAGGATACATGCTAAGTAGTCAACATGGTGTGTGTGAGTGCACTAGTGCGTGTGTGCATTGGTGTGTGTGTGTGTGTGTGTGTGTAGGAGGACTGGCTGTCGGTTACAGTGGGGGGGGTGGATGGAGGAGCCAAGCAAAAGTGAAGAAGGAAACAAAAAGTTTGCATTATTGAAATATATGTATATGAACACATGTATGAATTCACATAAAATTTTTAAAATGCATTTTTAAAAGAATGTTATAAATAACAATGTTTTGTGTGCTTCAAACTTAAACAACTTTGGAATTTGAAGCAGACTCTTACAGATGTCTTTTGTTTTGAGAGCCTTGAGCTAAATAAAGGAAGCATTGTTTTCCTCTAGGAAGGATTTCAGGATCATGTAGTTCATAACTTCTGATCTTACTGCCAAGAAAATATCAGAACCTCAATCTATGAAATCCATCCTTTGTTTTATGTCCACATACACACGCCCCCTCTCCGTTGCTTTGTCTCAGGCATAGACATCTGACCAACTTATTTTAAAATGTTTGTTGTTATGAACAGAATTCGATATTTTATGGTTGTTTCTGAAGCAATTGGAGGATAATATCATAAAATTTATCCTAGCTAAAATTTTTCATTGTTTTGGATGGTTTGGGTCTGAGCAATTACCTTGAAAAATCAAATAAAGAAGCTGTGCTTTCCCCCTAGAATTTAAATAACACCTGCTTTTTCTCAGGACAGTTGGATCAAGCCCTGTCATGTGCTATTTTACTATAAAGAGGTCCGAGATATGAAGCACCTTAGGCACCAACATAATTCAGAATGACTTAAAGGGCACCAGCTGAATGAAAGGTGGTATCTTGAATCAACAGATGGGCTTAACAGCAAAGGAAAAATACAAGAAGTATTTAAGTCTGAAACACACAGGACAATGTACAAGCTGCTGCTCCTTATCCCTAAAAATTAAGTGAAAAAACAAACAAACAAAACCAGAAGGCTTCTTTAGGGGAAGTGAGATTCTCTGGGGTGTTTAAAAAAATGGAGGGACTATTGCTATTGTTTTTATATGGAAATGACAGGAGACTGTGACCGAGAAAGATAAAAATATAATTCAGGCACAATTTTTTTTAATCTAACAACCCTGGAGACTTGTTGCCATTTGAAGCTAACATATATTTGAATCTCAGCATCTAATAGTTTTATAGAAAGTTAACCTCAAGCTTAATTGTTTATGTCTCTCCATCCTGAATTTTGATCACACTGCAGTGGATAACTTGCCTGCAGAATCTAAACATGTGGGACTTCACTGCTCAAATATTAATTTTGTGAATTTATGAGTCTCTAAGACAAAGCTTTAATGTGTCTGGATTGTGTGCATAAATGAACTGTGGAACTACATGCACTGGCTTCCTTGTGGGACATTTTGGTTTGTCTCTATGCTACCAAGTGCACTTAGGGTCAGAAAGAAAATGGATGCATTTGACCCCAAAGAGTACTTATAACTGGAAATGTAGTTAAAAGCTAACTCTTGAGTGATTTGAACCATCACTCAAAATACCCAAATTCTGGGCACTCCAAGTAACTTATATTCTTTTTATTTTTAATTCTTTTGAATTTTTGTTTTGTTTTTTTTCTTGACCATGCTAAATAGTAGGTATTAAGTAAATTTTAGTTGGACAAATTGGTATTTAAAACTCCCCCTTTGAGGCAGCTAATGGTGTAATTGCATCTGCTTTGATTCAGATCCCTCCACCCCTTTCCGGAATGATGGAAATCCATACTCTTGACAGTCTATAGAGTCCCCCACATCCCCTTAGGTTACTGAAGTCAGCAAGATCAGTCTGAAATTCAAATTCTTTTCCAGCTTAAAATTATTCAGCAGCTTCCCTTAATTTTTTAGGATACACTTCAAATTCTTTATCCTTCATATGCGAGCAACGTGATTATGCTCCTGTCTATCTCTCCACCTTACCTTCTATCACATCCTTCAAGTTCCCTTCCTTTTGGGAACTTTAAGACATCTTGTACAAACAATAAATGCTGGAGAGGGCGTGGAGAAAAGGGAACCCTCCTACACTGTTGATAGGAATGTAAATTGGTACAGCCACTATAGAGACGGTATGGAGGTTCCTTAAAAAACTAAAAATAGAGCTACCATATGATCCAGCAATCCCACTCCTGGGCATATATCCAGAGAAAACCGTAATTCAGAAAGATGCATGCACCCCAATGTTCGTTGCAGCACTATTTACAATAGCTAAGACATGGAAGCAACCTAAATGTCCATCAACAGATGAATGGATAAAGAAGATGTGGTACAAATATACAATGGAACATTACTCAGCCATAAAAAAGAACAAAATAATGCCATTTGCAGCAACATGGATGGACCTAGAGATTGTCCTACTGAGTGAAGTAAGTCAGACAGAGAAAGACAAATATCATATGATATTGCTTACATGTGGAATCTAAAAAAAGGGTACAAATGAACTTATCTACAAAACAGAGACAGAGTTACAGAGGTAAAAAACAAACTTATGGTTACCAGGGGGGAAAGGTAGGAAAAGGAGGGATATATTGGGAGATTGGGGCTGACATATACACACTACTATATATAAAATAGATAACTAATTAGGACCTACTGTGTAGCACAGGGAACTCTACTCAATACTCTGTAATGACCTATATGGGAAAAGAATCTAAAAAAAAGTGGATATATATATATATATATATATATATATATAACTGATTCACTTTGTTGTACACCTGAAACTAACACAACATTGTAAGTCAACTATACTCCAATAAAGATTTTAAAAAATAGACATCCTGGATATTGTGCTGCATTCATAGAGCTACTATACCCTTCTCACACAATACTGAGTCTTTGAAAAACAATCTATTCATCTTATAAATTCCGACTTCTTCAAAATGAATTTTTGTCTGTAACATCCTCCAGAAAGCCTTCCTAGTTAAAACTTAATTTTCAAGTAACAGATACTATTTAGAGGTAGGTTAAAGGGATGTGTATTTTTAGTAATTATGGGAACCGTGCTTTGGTCAGCAAATCATCATAGAGGAGAGCGATTTTAAGCTAAACCTTTAAGAATGGAGAGGATTTAGATAGGGGAAGAGACTCAGGCATTCTTAGGCAAGACGGAAAGGTTTCAACGAAAGTATTAGAAGAAAAGGTACTTATGCCAGATTCTTAACTGAATGATTTTAATATTTATTCTGTTCCCAGTATTACAGTTTATGAGTAGACATTCGTGCTTACCCTCTTTAAGTTAAAGTATAGCATCATGTACATTTAAAGACTATTAAGTAAACTTTTAAGGAAATTTCATAAGAAGATAAGCTTGTGTTATTACAGGGCAATTAGAGACTTTGTAGATTAAAAATAAGGACAATACATACTAAAGAGCTGACATCGAGATTAAGTAAAATGGATATTGGAAATTCAGTGAGAATTGGCCAAGAAGGAACTCTAGATTTAAATTCCTTGAAACTTAATATACTTTGCCCTAGGTAAGATTTATGGCCTGCATGCTTGTGGTTTTGTATTCTTAATAAAATGCATCTAAGGCAAAGCCTAAGAATGGCAAAGAGAATGAATTTAAGCTTACTTTGGCAAAGTAAGCCCTTTAAGGTGTAGGGTACCTAATATATTAATGCCTAGTTACAGGGCAGAGGTCATGGGATCTCAGTGGATTTATTATGGATAGTAGTAAAATTATGTCATGATTTGAAGTCAGTGACATTATCACAAACCAGCAATTAAAAGCCTTTTTCTCCACCTTTTATTCTTTAAAAGAAATGTAATCATAAAATATATAGGTATGCATGAAAATGCACAGATAGTAGTTCTTTCTTTATTCTCAAACTGGGCAGGACCATGCTAAAATGCCATATCTATTCCATGCTCTCTAACGTAGGACGGATCTAGAGACCTAATAGTTCAAAGGAAAGTCACTTTGCCCAGGAGAACAAACTCCATAAAAAGCTGTTATTATTTTTGTCTGAGAATGAGATGACCTAGGGGTCAACTTAACAGTGCTTTAAATATACAAAGCACAGGTTGATGAGTGAGGTTTATTTTTCCATTTCATTGAAAGAAAAACCAAAGCAAGACTTTAACAGAATGAAGCTCTTAGATAAGATGGAAGGAAAGAAGGGCTTTTTGATAATAAGTATCTAATAAACACTCAAATGAATTACTCGATGACCTTGGAAATCTTCCATCCAAGTCTTCTGTAGACAATTACAAGAGTACTGGGCTGGGGATCAAAAGACCTTTAACCCTTAGTCACTAATTAGTTCCATGACCTTCGACAAGTTACTTAGTTTCTCTGGGTTCTAATTTCTTTATCTGTAAAGTGACAGCTTTTGACTAATAAAGGACACTTTCAATTCTTACCTAGATTCTCATCTTGCTGAGATGATTCCTATCTCAAGGAAATGGAATAGATTTCCTTGCTGGGCTAGCTAATGGCTGACCTCTTATGCTTTTCCTCTTAAAGCACTAATTCCTTCACATTTTCTTATCATTTCATCAGCACTCTGAAATAGAAAAATGCAAAATATCCTTTTTTTTCCTAAAGATTCATATCAAACATATATTTACACTGAAAGGTCAAACTTCTATGTTGTTTGAACGTTGATGCTTTGCAGAGAGTACTATATGATTTTTTGGAGCTCTATACAACAATTCACCTAGTACCAACAATAACTTCTATATGCTATGATGGAGGCAGATGTGTGAGTCCAAATGTGCCCAGAAGAAGGTATTCAGGCCAACTGAGGGGATTCAGGGAAGGCTTCCTGGAGGACAGGACATTTGAAATGCATCCCAAAGAATGAGTAAGAAAGCATTCTAGTTAGGGTGGCCAGATACAACACAGACACACACTGAAATCTGAATTTCACACAAACAAATTTTTAGCATAATTTTTAGTATAAATATGTCTCAAATATTGTATGGGACACACTCACTCTAAAAAAAATTATTTATCGTTCATTTGAAATTTACATTTAACTGGGCATTCCAGTTTTTTGGTTTTTTTTTTTTTTTGCTAAATCTGGCAACCTGAATTCCAGCCTCAGCTCTATCTGCTCTTCTATGCCTCTGACATACTACATTACTCATCTCTCTCCAAGGCAGTATCTCCCTTCTATAGCATCTTCCCAGAATGGCCATCCCTGACCATGGGGGCCCCACCCCCATTAAAGTTAATTACTCTCTACTTTGTGCCAACCCCATTCTTTAACATTAATCTCTATGTCAGGACATCATACTGTATTGCAATTATTTTTTATGTCTTCAATAATATTTTATAAAGAGCCAAAAATACACAGCGGGGAAAAGACTGAGTCCTCAATCAATGGTGTTGGGAAAACTGAATATTCACTTGCAAAAGAATGAAACTGGAACCTTATGCCACTTTAGAAAACCTGAAATAGATTAAGGACTTAATTGGGATTGTAGCCATAAAACTCATAGAAGAAAATATAGGAGAAAAACTCCTTGACATGGGTCTTGGCAATGATTTTTTAGATATGACACCAAAACTTCAAACAATAAAAGCAAAAATAAACAAGAGACTTAATCAAATTAAAAATCTGCTGTACAGCATCAGTAACAATAAACAAAATGAAAAGACAATGTACAGAATGGGAGAAAATATTTTCTTTTTTTAAAAATTTTTATTGGAGTATAGTTGATTTACAATGCTATGTTAGTTTCAGGTGTGTATTGCAATTATTTATTTAGTGTCTATCTTACTATTGGAACATAAGCATCTGGAGGGCCATGTCTCATTTATCTTGGTATGTTCAGAGTGCCCGGAAGCAGATGAGATCTCCGTGAACATTTGTTGCCTAAATGAATATATGGATGTAGATATGAGTGAATGGTCCATGTAACACTGATTTCCAAATTAATCAGAGGACAAATAGGAATGACACTTTGTATAAGACCGTTTATATATTTTTTTCTATTTTCTTCTGCAAGTTGCATATATTGGACATTTATCATGTAGTGGACATTTTTCTCCCTTTTGATTGCCCAGGATCTAAACTCCTTTCTTTTATTTGGGGAATCTGCTATTGAATTCACACAATGACACGGTGGGAGACAGGTCCTAGCAACTAGAGCATGGTCATGTGACCCAAGCCCAGTCAATTAATATGGATTTTGAATTCAGAATGCATTCAGGGTTTGGAAATCAGAATGAATGATAAGGGGAGTTTAGGCTTTATTCTGCCATTGCTAGTGGTGGCCAGCAGTGCCCAAGGGTGACATGCTAACCAGGGAATTTTCCTTCTGCACGACTGTGACAGTCCTGAGTGCTGTTTGTCATCTATTTCCAGTTTTTTCCTTCTTCTGGGAACATGGTACAGTTTCATTTCCTGGCTGCCTTGTGGTCGGGTGGAGCCATATGACCAGTTATGGCCAATGAACTGGGCTGGAAGCGATGAGCGTTCCTTCAGGGCTGAAGATTTAATTGGTCTAGTGAGAACCTCCAGAGTTATCTTTTCCTTCTGGTATGGCCACTGGCAAGGTTTGTATCAGCCTGGGGCCCTGAGCAACTATATTGAGCAGAGGTCCTCTGTCAACCCAAAATGGATATGTGGATTGAGTAAGAAATAAGCCTTTATTGATTTACGCTGCTTAAACATAACCTAGGCAACCCTGTAACTTTGGTTCCTGTTTATTTATTAGCCTAGTTCTTTAGTCTTCCCACTGATTCTGTTAGCCAACCTATATCTTTCCAACAAATCTTTGTTTCGTAAGATAGATAGAATTGATTTCAGTTGTTTACTCAAGAATATAAAGTGGCCCACTAGGGATATAGTGACAACTGTGACAGAAGATGGTCATTGCAATGTTCTACCTTTAATTTGTAAGAAGAAAGTTATTTGTGCCTAAGAGCTGTTTTCCCAAATTGTTATGAAGAAGAAGTAGAATATCCAGGAGGAAAGAACATTGTCAGAAATCCTAACATTTTATGGCTTGGTAGCTATGCTACCTCTGGAATGCAGCTGTCACTTTTACCATTTACCTATTCCTCCAGGGTTGATGTGAAGGTCACATAAGAAATATCATGTGAAAATGTTCTGTAACTTTAGCAAGGTTGTACACATGTGACAGCTTACTCCTCACCCAGGCTGGGACTGAGCCAGTCTAGGCCATGGAGAATGGAAGGAGGCCCATTGCAGTAACACTTGAGACTGAATTATTAAGTCTTTATGCAAAGAGCAGATCACTGCGACCACTGTGTAAATATGGGAGGAAAGTAGGGACCTTGGGAAGTAAGAAACCCTAAGACATCAGCTTGAGTTTCAGCTGGGCTTGGGTACATGGCATGTCAGAAGAACATCTGCCTGGATGTAAGCTTTTTCTATATAGAATGGATAAATAACAAGGTCCTACCATATAGCACAGAGAACTATATTCAATATCGTAGGATAAACTATAATACAAAAGAATATTAAAAAATAATGTATATATGTATAACTGAATTGCTTTGCTATACAGCAGGAACTAACAGAACATTGTAAATCAACTATACTTCAACAAAAAAATAAAATAAGTTGCGCTTCCCTGGTGGCACAGTAGTTAGGAATCCACCTACCAATGCAGGGGACGCGGGTTCAAGCCCTGGTCCGGGAAGATCCCACATGCTGCGGAGCAACTAAGCCCGTGCGCCAGAACTACAGAGCCTGTGCTCCAGAGCCCGCGAGCCACAACTACTGAAGCCTGTGCACCTAGAGGCCGTGCTCAGCAACAAGAGAAGCCACTGCAATAAGAAACCCACACACTGCAATGAAGAGTAGTCCCCGCTCACCACAACTAGAGAAAGCCTGCATGCAGCAACAGACCCAACGCAGCCAAAAATAAATGAATTTCAAAAAATAAGTAAATTGGGGCTTCCCTGGTGGCGCAGTGGTTGAGAGTCCGCCTGCCGATGCAGGGGACACGGGTTCGTGCCCCGGTCCGGGAAGATCCCACATGCCGCAGAGCGGCTAGGCCCGTGAGCCATGGCCGCTGAGCCTGCGCATCCAGAGCCTGTGCTCCGCAACGGAAGAGGCCACAACAGTGAGAGGCCCGCGTACCGCAAAAAATAAAATAAAATAAAATAAAAAATAAGTAAATCAATAAAATAAGTTAAAAAGAAGAAGAAAAACATCTGCCTGCCCTCCCAAGCTGTCACTGGGATGAGGCCAGAAGGGCTATAGGCTAATGGGAAGAGAATTACATCCAACTGAAGATTCACTTGAAACCTTGTTTCTTATCATGAGGCAACTGCTTCTGGATTCTTCTACTTGACAAAAGCATTGTATCAGACCCTTCAGGTGCATTGCCTCATATCCTGCTAGTACATCATTTACCACCACTCTTGAAGTAGCAGCCCGTTTTGCCCAGGTATATGCTCATCGTTCTGTCATTTATTAGTTGTGTGATGTAAGGAAAGCCCCCATGCCTGGTAGTCATAGTGTCCTTCTGTGTGTGTTTTAACTGAGGAGGAGACTTGGGTTTCAAGTCATCTTGTAAATAGCCAAAGGTAAGGCTGTGACCTCTGGAATTTGGACTCTGCTACCCTTGCCCCTCTGACATTGGCGGCCTCTGCCCACTTAGGAATTCTCAGTCGCTCTGCTATTGCTTGTGCGGTCGTTATTTTTCCTCACAGTGATTGGGTATACATTTACTTTATTTTAGAGTTATTTGTAGCTTGGCATTTCTGGTTTTGTACACTCTTACTCTGTTTAGCCTATTTTAAATAATTTTTCTATGAATTACTACTCTATTTTCTTTTCTATTCTTTGACCCTCTAAGATTTATACTTAAAAAAATTCTTCCCTTTGATTATCTCTTCATTTTACATGACATTTTACTTTTCAAATCACCTTTATAGTATTTTCATTCTTTTTTTACTTCCAAGACACTAACAAACTCTTTTGATTTCAACTCCTTACGTTTCCACCATTTTGTTTAATTTTATTCAATTGTTTAATATGCTAAATATTCCTTTTTACTATAAGTTTTTAACTGTTACCTTTCCCCATCACTTTCCCCATCATTTCTACCACTCACTGTAATTGTAACCTGCTGTTACAGTTTTTCAGGAAGAAACTGTTTTGGTGTGTTTTTTTTCACATCCAGACCCCAAGCTGAGATATGTTCTTTTTCTTCTGCCTTTCAGGCAGGTGGCTTGTGTCCAATGAGCCCTTTCATTGACCCATTCTTCTTAGTGTTTGGGCTTCATCCAGTGGTCTCAGCTTCAACATCTCATGCAGCATGAGTCCAAAGCACTGCCTCCTATCCTGTGCTGCTCTTAAAAGCCAGTTCCCTTGGTTAGGAAAATCATCAAAGCCGCACCAGAGCTATAGTTTCATATGACCACTTGCATTTCCATCTGCCTCCTAAATTTTAGCCCCTCGTGATTTCTATCACTTTCTTATTAACCTGGCCATACATTTATTTACTTATTTATTTTAATAAATTTATTTATTTATTTATTTTTGGCTGCGTCGGGTCTTCGTTGCTGCCATAGGCTTTCTCTAGTTGCAGCGAGCAGGGGCTACTCTTCGTTACGGTGCGCGGGCTTCTCATTGCAGTGGCTTCTCTTGTTGCGGAGCACGGGCTCTAGGCATGTGGGCTTCAGTAGTTGTGGCGCACAGGCTCAGTAGTTGTGGTGCGTGGGCTTAGCTGCTCCGCAGCACGTAGGATCTTCCTGGACCAAGGATCAAACCTGTGTCCCCTGCATTGGCAGGCGGATTCTTAACCACTGTGCCACCAGGGAATTCCCAGGCCGTACATTTAAAAAGATGTTTGTTATGTCTCTCTATGTTTTGTATTGAGACAAATTTCACATAACATGAAATTAACCATTTAGAAGCGTACGATTCAGTGATATTTAGTACCTTCACCATGCTGTGTAACCACCACCTCTGTCTATTTCCACATTTTTATCATCCCAAAGGGAAACCCTGAACCCATAGAGCAGTTAATCCCCCGTTTCCCACCCCCCAGCCCCTGGCAACCACTATGCTGCTTTTTGTATTTATGGATTTACCTACTCCGGATATTTCATATAAATAGTATCGTATAATATGTGATCTTTTGTGTCTGGCTTCTTTTATTTAGCATAATGTGCTGTCTGTTATATTTTATCTAGTGTTTTTAGCTGTTTTGTGTTGGGAGAATTTTCAGGACATCTAGTATATACATCATGTTGCTGGAAATAGAAGTCCTATATCTGATTATTACCGTGAGTAGGAAATTAAGGGACGTTACTGAAAATCCTTTTCACTGATATTTATCTGTTGGCGTTCAGAAACTTTCACTCAATGTTTTACTTTTTTTTTTTAAAGCAAGAATAAGAGAGTTTCCTCTACAGTGGGCATTCAAAGTATACTTTCATTTTATCCATATTTTGAATACACTAAATTACACTTAATAAATTACTAGAAAAAGTGACTTTTTTCTAACTTCACTATAGGGAAAACAAATTCTTGAATCAGGAAAAAATGTGTTGTGAATACATCTCCTTGCTTATCTCTCCCATAGGGATCAATTCTTAATGAGCTTCCAAATACTAGTTAGAAGTAGCAATTGTTTCTCAAAGTGAGGAAATAGAGGCTCTAGGATAGTATAGCCAGACGCAAACAGTATTCTTTTGATAGAATAATTTTGAATGTGCAAGATTTTCATGCGGTTTTGAACTGATAGAACAGTGTTTATCAGCTGAAGAGATTTGCCTCTTGGGAAGGACTCCGGATTTTCAAGGATCTTTCTCCTTTTCCTTTACCATGGGCAATTTTTCTTCTCCCCCAAATTGTAGATGAAGAAACATTTATTAAAGGTAATCATCTCTGCAATTAGCCAGTAATAATCCGGCTTTCATTTTCGGATGCACTTATTTTAATGAGCGAATCTGACGAGGTCAACGCAGGACCACTGAAGACAGGATCTTTGAAGTGAATGTGTGTGATCTTAATGGATGTAGTTCATCATTTGCCTTTTCATCACCCAGTATTCATGTCTCGCGGCACCTTTATTCATCTTAGAGATGAGCTTCTCAAATGCCTTATTTGCTCAAATTGTCCCTTATTTTTCTCAGGTGGATAGGAAAATAATTACATTAGAGACTTCTTAGATATCTAATTCAACCAGTACGGGGTGCTTTCATCTAGACCAATGGTTCTCAGCAGGGGGTGTTTTTCCCCCCCAGGGGACATTTTGCTATGTCTGGAGACATTTTTGTTTGCCATTAACAAATGGCGAGGGAGGGGAGAGCAGTGGTGATGCTACTGGTGTCCAGTGGGTAGAAGCCTGGTATATCATTTAGGGTTCTCCAGAGAAACAGAACCAGTGAGATGTACATATATAGATGACGAGGACTATTGGCTCACCCAACTGTGAAGGCTGAGAAGTCCCATGATCTGCCATTTGCAAGATGGCGATCCAGGAAAGCCAATGGTATAACTCAGTCCAAATCAGAAAGCCTGAGAACCAGAAGAACCAGTGATTTAAATTGCAGCCTGAGGGCTGGAGATCAGATGAGATCCTTCAAGTCAAGCAGGCAGGCAGGAAGCAAGAGGGGCAAATTCTTCTTTCCTTCACCTTTTGCTCTAGTTAGGCCCTCAATGGATTGCGTGATGCCCACCTACACTGGAGAGGGCAATCTGCTTTACTAAGTCCACAGATTCACATGCTAATCTCATCTATAAACGCTCTCATTGACACACCCAGAAATAATGTTTAATCTGGGCACTCTGTGGCTGGTCAAGTTGACACATAAAATTGACCCTGGTACCAGGAGTGCTGCTAAGTACCCTACAATGCTCAGGACAGCCCCCATAACAAAGAATCTTCCTGTCCAAAGTGTCAGCTGTGCAGAGGTTGAGAAACCCTGATCTAGCCTGAAGCAATTTCAGAATTTAAATCATGTTCCTTCTTGGTCTCAGATGATTTTTTAAAATTATTTATTTATCTATCTATCTATCTATCTATTTATTTATTTATTTTTGGCTGTGTTGGGTCTTAGTTGTGGCATGCGGGATCTTTCATTGTGGCATGCGGGCTTAGTTGCCCCACAGCATGTGGGATCTTAGTTCCCCTTCCAGGGACTGATCCCACATCCCCTGCATTGGAAGGCAGATTCTTAACCACTGGACCACTAGGGAATTCCCTCAGGTGATTTTTAAAGACTTTTTTGTTGTTGTTGTTGTTGTTTATTTTTTTTAACATCTTTATTGGGGTATAATTGCTTTACAATGGTGTGTTAGTTTCTGCCCCATAACAAAGTGAATCAGTTATACATATACATATGTTCCCATATCTCTTCCCTCTTGCGTCTCCCTCCCTCCCACTCTCCCCATCCCACCCCTCCAGGCTGTCACAAAGCCCCGAGCTAATATCCCTGTGCCTTGCCGCTGCTTCCCCCTAGCTATCTACGTGTACATATATCCCCATATCTCCTCCCTCTTGCGTCTCCCTCCCACCCTCCCTATCCCACCCCTCTAGGTGGTCACAAAACACCAAGCTGATCTCCCTGTGCTATGCGGCTGCTTCCCACTAGCTATCTATTTTACATTCGGTAGTATATATAAGTCCATGCCACTCTCTCACTTCGTCCCAGCTTACCCTTCCCCCCACCCCGTGTCCTCAAGTCCATTCTCTACATCTGCGTCTTTATCCCGTCCTGCCCCTAGGTTCTTCAGAACCCTTTTTTTTTTTTAGATACCATATATATGTGTTAGCATACAGTATTTTTTTTCTCTTTCTGACTTACTTCATTCTGTATGACAGACTCTAGGTCCATCCACCTCACTACAAATAACTCAATTTCGTTTCTTTTTATGGCTGAGTAATATTCCATTGTATATATGTGCCACATCTTCTTTATGAGGAAATAAGCAGTCTACCTGAAAAAGAATTTAGAGCAATGATAGTAAAAGATGATCCAAAATCTTGGAAATAGAATGGAGAAAATACAAGAAATGTTTAACAAGGACCTAGAAGAACTAAAGAGCAAACAAACAAAATAAATGAAATTTAAAATTCTCTAGCAGGAATCAATAGCAGAATAACTGAGGCAGAAGAATGGATAAGTGACCTGGAAGGTAAAATAGTGGAAATAACTACTGCAGAGCAGAATAGAGAAAAAAGAATGAAAAGAACTGAGGACAGTCTCAGAGACCTCTGAGACAACATTAAATGCACCAACATTGGAATTATAGGGGTCCCAGAAGAAGAGAAAAAGAAAGGGACTGAGAAAATATTTGAAGAGATTATAGTTGAAAACTTCCCTAATATGGGAAAGGAAATAGTTAATCAAGTCCGTGAAGGGCAGAGAGTCCCATACAGGATAAATCCAAGGAGAAACACACCAAGACACGTATTGATCAAACTATCAAAACTTAAATACAAAGAAAAAAAATAAAAGCAGCAAGGGAAAAATAACATACAAGGGAATACCCATAAGGTTAACAGCTGATCTTTCAGCAGAAACTCTGCAAGCCAGAAGGGAGTGGCAGGACATATTTAAAGTGATAAAAGGGAAAAACCTACAACCAAGATTACGCTACCCAGCAAGGATCTCATTCAGATTCTACAGAGAAATTAAAACCTTTACGGAGAAGCAAAAGCTAAGAGAATTCAGCACCATCAAACCAGCTTTACAACAAATGCTAAGGGAACTTCTCTAGGCAGGAAACACAAGAGAAAGAAAACACCTACAATAACAAACCCAAAGCAATTAAGAAAATGGTAATAGGAACACACATATCGATAACTAGCTTAAATGTAAATGGATTAAATGCACCAACCAAAAGACATAGACTGGCTGAATGGATCCAAAAACAAGACCCGTATATATGTTGTCTCCAGGAGACCCACTTCGGACCTAGGGACACATACAGACTGAAAGTGAGGGGATGGAAAAAGATATTCCATGCAAGTGGAAATCAAAAGAAAGCTGGAGTAACAATTCTCATATCAGACAAAATAGACTATAAAATAAAGACTATTACAAGAGGCAAAGAAGGATACTATGTAATGATCAAGGTATCAATCCAAGAAGAAGATATAACAATTGTGAATATGTATGCATCCAACATAGGAGCACCTCAATACATAAGGCAAATGCTAACAGCCATAAAAGGGGAGATCGACAGTAACACAATCATAGTAGGGGACTTTAACACCCCACTTTCACCAATGGATAGATCATCCAAGATGAAAATAAATAAGGAAACACAAGCTTTAAATGATACATTAAATAAGATGGACTTAATTGTTATTTATAGGACATTGCATCCAAAAACAACAGAACACACTTTCTTCTCAAGTGTTCATGGAACATTCTCCAGGATAGATCATATCCTGGGTCAAAAAGCAACCCTTGGTAATTTTAAGAAAATTGAAATCGTATCTTTTCTGACCACAATGCTGTGAGACTAGATATCAATTACAGGAAAAAATCTGTAAAAAATACAAACACATGGAGGCTAAACAATACACTACTTAATAACCAAGAGATCACTGAAGAAATCAAAGAGGAAATCAAAAAATACCTAGAAACAAATGACAATGAAAACACGATGACCCAAAACCTATGGGATGCAGCAAAAACAGTTCTAAGAGGGAAGTTTATAGCAATACAGTCCTACCTCAAGAAACAAGAAACATCTCAAATAAACATCCTAACTTTATACCTAAAGCAATTAGGGAAAGAAGAACAAAAAAACCCAAAGTTAGCAGAAGGAAAGAAACCATAAAGATCAGATCAGAAATAAATGCAAAAGAAATGAAGGAAACAATAGCAAAGATCAATAAAACTAAAAGCTGGTTCTTTGAGAAGATAAACAAAATTGATAAACCATTAGCCAGACTCATCAAGAAAAATAGTCTCTCACTTTTCAGTGTTCCAGCTCAAGAAACTTAACACCTATATTCTGGTTGGATATTTCCCAAAATACAATCCTTAAAACACTAATGGGTGACAAGGGTTCCCCTGGAGAGCTGTAAACAGACCTAAAAATGTAAATTTTTACATTGCATCAGTGTTTCTGATCACATGCAATTCCATAGACTTTTACTGAATTTTGTGGTACTAGTTCTTTTTCTACTGGAAAGTGCAATGAGTAGCAACAACAGCTATGGAATCTTTTTCTCTGCAGAAGTCATTCTCAGTCAAAAAACGATCGAGAACCACTGCTATGAAAACTTTTCTTTTCAACAGCTCCTCCTGATCAGTCTCCTGCTGAGATGGTCCATTCTTTCTGTCTGCTACTCTTTTCCTATAGATCTTGGTCTTCCTTCAAGACCTACCTCAAGACCCCTCACACTCATGGATGCATTCATTTATTTGTTCATTCATTACACGCATTGAGAATCTACTAAACACCACCACCACTATGCTAAGGGCTAGGGACATTGGAAAACCCCCCAAAGACAGAGTCCCTTGAGTAGCTCATTGTTGGAAGAATTCTGACCTCTGTTAATACTTCCCTTTCCCTGCACCCCACAATTGAATACTTAATTATATCCTGCTACTTATTACTCTCAAATTGACTTTTTTGGCATTGATTTCTCCTCCTGAACCAGAACAAAATATCTTTTCAGGCTAGGGTTGCCAGATAAAGTATAGGCCATCCAGTTAAATTTGAATTTCAGATAAACAACATCTAATGTTTTCAGTATGAGTGTGTTGCAAATGTTGTATGCAACTCATTTATATTTTAAAAGATTATTCAAACAACAAAGTCCTACTGTATAGCACAGGGAACTATGTTCAATATCCTGTGATAAACCATATTGGAAAAGAATATGAAAAAAATGTATATATATGTATAACTGAATCACTTTGCTATTCAGCAGAAATTAACACAACATTGTAAATCAACTGTACTTCATTCAATAAAATAAATTAAAAAAAAAGACTATCCAAGTGTACCTGGGCATCCTGTATTTTTATTTGCCAAATCTGGCGATCTTGTTTAGAGCAAGCGTTCTCTAGTGTTTTTCCTACATCTCCAAGGACATATGAGAGAGGCCCGGATGTGCAGTCAGGACTCAAACAAGCACTCAAATAAGCAGCTGTCTCATTCCATTGAGGAACACAGAAAATTAAAATATTCGTCCTCCAAAGGTAAGAACAGTGAGTAATTTGTTCTGGTTGATAGTGACATCAGAGCTAAATCAGTTGTGATCTGAAGCAGGAGGATAGGGTGGATGACAGTCTGTCTTTTAGTCCCATCCATTCCAAGGTGAGTTTCACATAGGGCATGTATACTGATAATGCAGGGAAACAACTTGTTTCAGTCTCAATTATTTGGATAATTAATCACGGAAATTTAACCACAAATAGTATTTTTTTTTTCATCTAGCACTTTGCTATCAATGAACACTATGCTATTTCTGTGGTCAACATTGTAACTGAAAATACCCAGAGTTACTCCTGAAATCTCGACAGTGATGAAATGACTTGACTTAAATGTCCAGAAAGCATAAACAGCCATTGCCAAATAGCATCCATTCTGAGCCCAGCAGGTCAGAGTTTCTATTTGCAACCTCAACTACAAGTATTGCTTTTTGGAGCCTGAAAATGCCCTGCTATGTGGAATTGGTCGGTAAATGTCACACACATATAGTCCAAGTATTATATAAACAGGAACTACTGTCACACAAAATGCCATGACAACTTCACGACACGTGAGCTTTTTCATCCTTGTTTTTCATTGCCAGGAGTCCTGCGTTTTAATCTTGGCTGTATAAAAGGGTGCTGTTTTTTGCAGGAGGAAAGAGTATCAGAGATGAAATTACTTCCTGTTCCTATTTAGAGCCTTCTGTCTGTCCCATTGTCTCACTAGTAGGGCCTGCCTGACACTGACATTGCTCCTTGGTCCCGAGGCTTTAGGTGGACTGCTGTAGGGACGTGACTGGAGATGTAGACCAAATAGCTCCAAAGGTCTTTTCTAGCTCTGTGGCCCATATCATCATTCCTCTTAAGATGGGAAGGTATTAACTTTTCATCTGTCTTGAGGAGATGGAAAGTTTATTTGAATTTGTTCTAGGTTATTCCAGGTAAAGAACCAAGAAACTGAATAATTTACTAGAGTAGGAAGTAAGGAAGATGGGGAAACTTTATGTTCTCTGGAATACAGTAAATCCTCTATTATCCAACATAATTGGACAGTATTTTTTTTTTTTTTTTGGACAGTATTTTTTAGATTAACACAAATTTATCAGCCAATTACCAGTTTTCAAATGTTTTGAACATAATCAAATATGCTTAATAAAATTACAGTAAACAGATTTTTAAAAATATCTTATTCTGAAAAATTTCATAAATGTACACAAGTAGAAAGAATAGTATATAAGTGAAGTAAGTCAGACAGAGAAAGGCGAATATCATATGATATCACTTATATATGGAATCTAAAACAAATGATACAAATGAACTTATTTACAAAACAGAAATAGAGTCACAGACTTCGAAAACAAACTTATAGTTACCCAAGGGGAAAGGTGGGGGGGAGGGAAACTAGGAATTTGAGAGTAACGTATACACACTACTGTATATAAAATAGATAAACAACAAGGACCTACTGTAGAGCACAGTGAACTCTACTCAGTGTTTTGTAATAACCTATGTGGGAAAAGAATCTGAAAAAGAATATACGTGTGTGTGTGTGTGTGTGTGTGTATATATATATATATATATATATAACTGAGCCACTTTGTAGTATGACTGAAGCATTGTAAATCAACTGTACTTCAATTTAAAAAATAACAAAATAATGTATTCCTCATGCACCTATCACTTATCACCCAGCTTCAATATCTATCACCATTCTGCTAGTCTTGCTTTATTTATAGCAATCACTATGCCCTCTTAGTGTATTTTAAAGCAAATCTCAAACACTATGTTGTTTTACACTCAAATATTTAGTATGCATCTCTAACTGTTAAGGATATTTTCATATAACCACCATGCCCTTATCACATATGTCAAAATGAACAATAATTGCTTAATATCATCTAGTAGCCAATCCATAGTCAAATTTCTCCATCTGTCCTCAAAATATAATTGGTGTACTCTAATCAAGATACAAACAAAGAAAAAAATGAAAGGGCTTCCCTGGTGGCGCAGTGGTTGAGAGTCCGCCTGCCGATGCAGGGGACACGGGTTCGTGTCCCGGTCCGGGAAGATCCCACATGCCGCGGAGCGCCTGAGCCCGTGAGCCATGGCCGCTGAGCCTGCGCGTCCGGAGCCTGTGCTCCGCAACGGGAGAGGCCACAGCGGTGGGAGGCCCGCGGACCGCAAAAAAAAAAAAAAAGATCGAAACAAGTCTACACATTGCATTTGTTTGAGCCTTTCAAGTTTCTTTTCTAGTGAGCACAATTTAATCTGTTTTTATTGGACAATTTAGAAAGCATTCCAGGATTTCAGAGACTCTTGGGATCCTTAGCATAATAATAATTACACTGCATATGGCCAGATGTCTGTGAGTAAGTGATTATAGTATACAGAATATCAGACTGTGGTTTAGAGCTTTGGGATAGAGAGCTTCTTCCAAGTGATACACAAAGAACCAAAGTGAGACCATGGCCTTTGTCACATAGCTTCTTTCAGAAAAATGTGTAAAAGACTTAGTTGAGCTTTGTTGCCTTTGTTGTACAAATGCTTTAGCTAGCATTTTCCGGTTTAAAACAAACACCTCCAAAACACTACCTAAAGTCAAGACTATCAATTAGAGAAATCACAGTAAAATTTGAAGACATTTCTACTGCAAGATTTTTGTGGGTGTAATGTATGTCAAGAAAGAGCTAATGGGTCATTTGATTTACTGAGAGAGAAAATACACTGTTTCCAATAGGACGAGAGGCTTCACCAAAGCAGCTAGCTAGGCTCAGGAAATTGGGGAAACCACATGACAGGGGACCGAGAGGGAAAAAAAAAAAAAAATCAAGCGGTGGTAACACAGAAGGTATTGGGTTGGCCAAAAAGTTCGTTCGGTTAGTGAATACATTGTTCAATACACTTCTTGGTGAAAATGAAAAATGTCTTATTTTTACTTAAAACGGAACGAACTTTTTGGCCAACCCAATACATGAGGTTTCAGCAAAGTGACTCAGAAAAAGGTACCTGAAGAGGGCTAAGATAAGGGGAGAAAACAATCCTGATACTGTGCATTAATCTGCCATAACAAAATATCACACACTGGGTGGCTTCAAACAACAGAAATTTATTTCTCAGTTTGGGAGACTTGGAAATCTGAGATCAGCGTGCCGACATGGTCAGGGTGTGGTGAGGCTTCCTGGCTTGTACATGGCCACCTTCTCACTGTATCTTCACATGGCAGAGGGAGAGGGAGCAGGAGAGAGAGAGAGAGAAAAAAAAAGGAGAGAGAGAGAGCTAGAGGGCTTTGGTGTCTCTTTCTAATAAGGGCACGAATCCTATCATTAGGGCCCGAGGGGACTCATCTAAACCTAATCACCTCCCAAAGGCCCTACCTCTATATATCATCACACCGAAGAAAGGGCTTCAACATATGACTTTTGGGGGGACATGTAGCACACGGGAACCAAGGGAATGGAAAGGAATGAAGGGCAGCGTACCGCCAATTGTCTGAAGACAAGAGTGCCACTGTTCTCTTGGGAAATGCAAAGACAGAAAGTATATTTAACAGTTTTCCTACCCCTGTATAGGAAGTGCAACCTATATATGCCTTGGATGGAGCAGGAAAAAGTGAAAGTGATAATGTAAGAAGCGTGATGCTGACTTATATAAAGTATAGGAAAGCAAGGCTCAAGAAAGGCAGGCAACCATTTGGATTTTCCAATTAGTTTTGGGTGCAGATAGAACTGTTAAACAGGGCTTCCCTGGTGGCGCAGTGGTTGAGAGTCCGCCTGCCGATGCAGGGGACACGGGTTCATGCCCCGGTCTGGGAAGATCCCACACGCCGCGGAGCGGCTGGGCCCGTGAGCCATGGCCGCTGAGCCTGCGCGTCCGGAGCCTGTGCTCCGCAACGGGAGAGGCCACAACAGTGAGAGGCCCGCGTACCGCAAAAAAAACCAAAAAACTAAAAAACCCCTGTTAAACAGCTGGACTTAGCAAACTGCTGAAAACTAGACTGAAAGCTCTCTAAGGGTAGGGTCTGGGTCTCTACATCATTGCTGTCTTTAACACTTAACAGTGCATCTGCCCTGTGATGGGCATTCAATCTATACATGAATAAGTGAACTATTTAGTCCTCATGGAAATAAAGTGACCACATGTGTGCGATGGTTACTGTGTGCCTGCCAGCCTGGCTATATCAGGAGCTTTGAGGATGTGATAGCATGTTTCCTGTCCTCAAGGTAGACATATTGCAATCAACAGAGTTTAAACCGAGTGATAGGGAATTCCCTGGCGGTCCAGTGGTTAGGACTCCACGCTTTCACTGCTGTGGCCGCGGGTTCAATCCCTGGTTGGGGAACTAAGATCAGCCAAGCAGCCAAAAAACAAAATTAAATATTGGTGTTTTACGGATTCAGTGTAGGTGGAGATGAAGGGGGCCTGAGGACCCCGGAAGGTTAATGTGAGCAGAGAGACTGACCTAGACATTACAGGAGAGGCAAGGGGCTTGGGTAGGCAGCGGGAAGACAGAGCAGTCTGGTGATGGGTTGGTAAAGACAGGGAATGGGTAAAAAGCAAAGATGCAGGGGCTGGAATGAGCCTGGGTGGTGGTGAGGAGGCTTGCTCAAAAGGATATGCATGGGGAATTATGGGGAGGGCTGTTAAAAGCAGGGGGACCAAGGTCAGCTCAAGGGATGCCATGAAGCCAGGTAAAGGGTCTTAGACGTCATGCGAACACCACGGGGGCAAGGTTGATCACATTTTCCCCTCTTTTCGCTTAATATTTCTGCATTCGAGTCATTGTTAGGAAAGTTTTACCTACTCCTAGTTTATAAAGGATTTCTCTGAGCACTTGTATAGTTTAATCTTTCACATTTAAATTCCTGATCTGTTTGGAACGTATCCTGGTATATATTGTGAGACATGGATTCAATTTTATCTTTTGCTTTATGGCTATCTAGTTATTTCAGTACCATTTATTAGTAACTCCATCTTCGGGGGGACATGTCAGAAAGACAAAGAAGTCAGCTTGAAGGGGCACCCCAACTCACAGACAATTTGATCAAAATAAATATAGTAGTGGATTATAACCTACTGAATAAAATAAGGATCCATGAGTCCATCCTGCTGTAAATAATAAGCAAAATACATTGAAGATTTGATGAGGAATAAGATATTTACATAGTCTCAAAGTACCTCTCCACAAAATAGTTATTAACTACAAACGAAAAAAGTAACTTTACAGAAGAAGCCTGGAAGATACCACCTTAACCAAGATATCAAAATTAACATCACTAGTAACGGGACCAATTGAAATTGCACCTGATAGGATGCAATTAGGAGAACACAGACTTCTGTGAGATCCCTACCAAAGATGCATAAAATGAATCTAATCACAAGGAAACAACAGACAAACCCATGCTGAGGGACATTCTACAAACTTCCTTGACTAGGGTCTTCTAAAATGTCAAGGTCATGAAAGTCGAGGCAAGACTGAGAACTGTTCCAAATTAAAGGAGTCTAAAGAGACAGCACAACTAAATGCAACATATGATTCCGGACTGTGTCATTTTGCTAGAAAGGACATTATTGGGACAATTGGCAAAATCTGAATGGAGTCTGAGGAGTAGATCACAGTTGTGAGACAACATTAATTTTCTCATTTGGGGGGCTGTATTGTGGTTTTGTAGGAGAATGACATTGTTCCTAAGAAAGACACACTAAAGTATTTGGGGGTCGTGGTGATGGGACATCATGCCCACAATTTATTCTCAAATGCTTCAAGGAATAAAAGGTTCTTTGTACGTACTTGTAACTTTTCTGTAAGTTTGAGAGAGACTGTGTAAAACAACATAGTTACAGAGAAAAAACCACCTCCACCTTTTCCTGATTTGAGATTCACCTTTTATCACATGGTAAATTTCCATATGCAACTGAATCAATTTATGCAATTCCATTCCATTGAGCTGTGGATTATATAGTTCATGAATTAATGCCACCCTGTTTTAATCATAGAACCTTTTCTACTGTTAAAAAACAAAATTCAACTGAGTAAATTTAAAGATCTAATCGGCTTTATTCAATGGTTCATGAATTGGGCCAATATTATAAAATATTGGCTATATTCCCTGTGCTATACGATATATCACTGTAGATGAGAGATTTTAATAAAGTAATAGGCTATAGAATAAATATACAAAAATGAAAGTCCTCCATTAAAGAAAACAATATTATATTCAAATATATAATGAAACAAAAGACCTCATTCACAATAGAAAAAAAATACCTTGGCATAAAATTAATAAGACACATCCAAAACCTATATGAGTAAAATTACAAAACAGTTTGGAAATACACAGAATTCTACTTGATTGAGTAGAAAAATATATCATGTGCTTGGATAAAAGGAGTCAACATCATAAAAATGCTCGCTCTTCCCAAGTTAATTTTATAAGTTTAACAGATTCCAGTAAATCTGTCAGCCCCCTTTAGGGGGTGCCTCAGCTGTTGAAAGCCGTGTCACCATCCCCAGGCAGCCCACTGCCAACGGAAGATGAGGCAGGAGTACAAAGGCCTGGCCCCTGCTCCAAGGCGGAACAAGTATGCAGGGCCATTCCAGTCCCAGAATTCCCTGCACAGTTGGCTGAACCTTCCACTGGGACTGAATTACAGGTCAACTTCTCTAACTTCCTGCTTCCTTCCTTTCCCATCTGCAGTCCTGGATCCTGAGAGCACTCCCTAATAAATCTCCTGTTCACTAACCTCTGTTAAAGTGATAAACACCCAGATGCCTTGATAGTTTATGTGAGCAAACTGATACCTAACTCAGTTCAGGCAGTTGTATCCAAGAAATGGAAATTCAAGAACAACCAATCACAAACAGCCAGCTAGGCTTTTCCAGATAGGCAGCTGCTTAAGCTCTAGCCAATCAAATAATTCCCTTGCTTTGCTTCCTTTTCTGATGTGTAAAAGCCTTGCCCCTAGCTCCTGCCATCCAAGTGCCCCCCAATCACTTTCAGTTTGGCGCTACTCCATTCGAATAGATTTTTGCTCAAATAAACTCCTGAAAATTTTAACGTGCCTCAGTTTATCTTTGAACACCTCTATTTCAGAGTCTGTTTCCTGAGTAATCTAGACTGTGACCGAGGCTGTTGGAGTTGGCTTGATCTGTGAGGACAGAATCCTCAATTCTTCATGCTTTGGGCACAAGGCTGGTCTCTACCCCTGAAGAAAATTATCTCAAACTCATTATGATACCACTTAGGTTCCTGAGGAACGGTAAATTCCTGCAGTGTCTCTAGGTTGCCCCCTCTCATCGAATATTTTTCTTTCCTTGTAGATGTGGGTGTCTGACTTAAAAAACATGATGATGCTATATACCTTCTGAAGAGCCCCCCACCAGCCTCGGCTGTCGGTCCACAATCCTGGCTGCACTGCCACAGACAAGTGGATCTCCGTGTGCACTGCCAAACACCATATTCATTATGTAATATATCTACTTAAGATATATTATTTTATGTGAATAGTTAAATATACATTAATATGGACTACATTAATATATGTATATGTAATATGTAGTTCTATGTTTACATTCAGTCTATTACTATATATTTCAGAGGTATGCTCAGGTTTTCTACCTTCTGTATTACATTTCAGGTTTTTGTAGTAGACTGCCCAATTCCCGCTTCACTTATCTTTACAGTTGTTCATAGTTAAAGCCCCTAATGGTCACAACATCCACAGTGAAGAATACTTTTTTCCTTCTTTAACACCTTGATTTCAATCATTTTGTATAAAGTGAATGTCTATTACTTAGAAGAGTTCAAGTAGCTCAAGCTCCAGCTATTAGCATCATTCTGTAATGTGTAACCCTCTCCACCAGGAATATGTCTTGCTGTGATAGCCGTCTATGAGGGGAGATTATTCAACACAGGACTACATAAAGATAACCAAAGGATTGATTCTGCATCCGTGACCTCACACTATGAAATGAGAATCATATAAATAAGAATAATTAATTTATTCAACAACGAATAGTTAGTATATGGTGGGGCTCTAATACTCATTTCTAATTTCTTCTTCCCCGAAGAATTGGTGAACACCCTTAACACGGTGTCCTTGGGAAATGTTCTGAGCTTCTCTTCTTCCTGAGCTGAATAGTTTGCAGTTTGCTCTTCCGCTGTGTGTCCCCTACAATCCTTGTCATGTCATCCGATACG
Organism: Phocoena phocoena; assembly: GCF_963924675.1. Taxonomy (NCBI): domain Eukaryota; kingdom Metazoa; phylum Chordata; class Mammalia; order Artiodactyla; family Phocoenidae; genus Phocoena; species Phocoena phocoena. The sequence continues at coordinate 38,612,619 of NC_089240.1, read as the reverse complement.
TCACCCCTTGTTTAGGAAACTTTATTGTGATTCGTAGAAATATTCTTAGTCGCAACATACAGTCGTTGTAAAAAAAAACACACCACTTTGGGTCCAGTTGGTTTAGCACTTATGTTGCAAATAAGATTTGTTTTGCTTCATCAGGCTCTGCAACATGTCTAGGTATGACCTCTCTCTTTCTGAAGCCTTGGAGCTTGGCGTTTTGGCCTGAGGCCATATGTTCTGGGGCCCACCCCTCTGTGTTGTGCCCCTTTGTCCCAGTCCTGCCCTGTTGTGGCAATGAGGTCATAGAGGAAAGAGCCATCCTCTGGTTCCTTGGGCAGGAAGAGTCATTTCTCTTTCCTCTCAACCTTGTGTCTATGAGCCAGCTCAGAGCATCCATCTCACTGCCGGCCTGTTAAGGGCAGTCGTGAAGACCCACCTGTCCTCTGCCTTGTTCTCTGCCAATTCTGCTTTGATCCAGTTCCTGACCAGTCCCCTGTCCCTGGGGCAGGTCTTTCCTTTGGCATCTCAAACCAGCCTGTGGACTTTTGAGTCGAACCTCAGGCTTCTAGCCCAAAGTCCCGTGAAGGGCTTTGACTTTGAATGCAGCTAGGCTCCCCCAACTCTCTGGCTGCTTGAGGCTGTGATTCCCCTCTAAGCAAGTCCTTGAGGCCAAAGGTAAGGTCTTGGCCCATCGAAAAATCCCCTACTGCCTTTTTGTTGTCCCCAAGGAGGGGATTTAGACACTCTCAGATTAGGATCCAAGCTGATGATGGATTTTTCACTGGGCTGAACCAGAGGCCCTATAATATTTAACCATTGTTAAGTTGTTAAAATTCCTATTTAACATTGTTAAAAAGCAGCTATGGCTGAGACCCTTTCATCATTTGATACTTCCATGTATATTTTAAAAAAAAGATTAACAGAGAAGTTGGGGAAAAGAAACTGGTAAACCCTAAAGAATCTAATTTTAAAACAAAATTTTCTATTTCCTGTCAGGCTTCCAGTGTTCAAAAAAAAGTGAAATGTACAACTTAGATAATATCTGGTGAACTCTGTTCTGCACAGACTGCCTCTTTATTGAAACCTCCTGTGGCCATCATAAGAGACTCACCTAGACATCTGTTAATGAAAAGCTGGACAGCAAGAAAGAAGTAATAAGGACATTTTATCTCTTTGGCAGTCTTCTAATAAAAAAAAATGAAAGGAAAGTAAGTTCATTTTAATTGATGAAAGAAACACGGATTTCATCAAGCTGGAAAAGGCAGATAAACACTGCTCGGGGCAAACAGCATTCCTCTGTGCTTCTTGTTTAAAGATGCTGAGCATCGCTCTACTGGATGAATTAGGTTCATGGTAATTATCTGTTTTCATATTTGGTTTTCCTAGGATTAGCATCATTTCTGATCGATAAGGGAATATTTCCAATGATAAGCAGAGTGCCTGACACAGAGCTGGTGTTCAATAAATCATTCTGGAATGGATGAATAAAAGATAATGCAAGATCTCTTCCTGCAGGAATTTATTATCTACTTGGGAAAAGAAACACACACACACACACACACACACACACACACACACGATGCTTCCTATCATTTTCTTCATTGTTAATATTTCACTGTTATCTTATTTTTCATTATTAGTTTTGTAGTGCTTGTAATAAGTCCTAAAGGTGGTCAAAAATGTTCTTTGTAGGGCTTCCCTGGTGGCGCAGTGGTTGAGAGTCCACCTGCCGATGCAGGGAACACAGGTTCGTGCCCCGGTCCGGGAGGATCCCACATGCCGCGGAGCTGCTGGGCCCGTGAGCCATGGCCGCTGAGCCTGCGCGTGCGGAGCCTGTGCTCCGCAACGGGAGAGGCCACAACAGTGAGAGGCTCGCGTACCGCAAATAAAATGTTCTTTGTACCCTGGACTGTGTCCAATTTTTCCAAGTCTCCAGCCTCAAGCTTTCCTCCCAACTCTGCCTGGAGTGCTCATCTTCCTCGGCAGTTGATTAACTCCTCTTCATCCTTCAAGGCTCAGCATAGTTGATGTTCCATAAATGCTTGTATAATGAACAGACATCTTATCATTAAGATCACCTTGAGATAGGTCAGGGGCTCTGGACCGTGGAGCTGGTTCTGAAACTGATGGGGAGCAGAGGCCTGGAGAAGAGTGGAATGTGTTCAAGGTGTGTGGTCCACAGACAGCAGCACTGACATCACCTGGGGCTTGTTAGAAATGCAGCTTCTCAGGCCCCACCCCAGACCTGGGTGATTTGTACCCACATCCAAGTTTCAGAAACACTGCTCTTAGGGAGGGCTTCCCTGGTGGCACAGTGGTTGGGAGTCCGCCTGCCGATGCAGGGGACATGGGTTCGTGCTCCGGTCCGCGAAGATCCCACGTGCTGTGGCCGCTGAGCCTGCGCGTCCGGAGCCTGTGCTCTGCGGCGGGAGAGGTCACAACAGTGAGAGGCCCGCGTACCGCAAAAAAAAAAAAAAAAAAAAAAGGAAACACTGCTTTTAGAGGCTTCATTTTGCTGCATGATGCCAAGGGAGAAGATGGACCTTGGCAGTTACCCCACCTAGGAGGCTGAGGACCCTGAACAGGCCTGGACAACTGCCCGGATGTGTCTCTAAAGGCTCCTTTTCCCTCCACAACCAAGGCTTGAGTTCAAGCCATTTTTGGCCTCGTAGAGCACAACGTAACTGATTACTTTTGTCTGGGGAAAATGCTGTTTGCCAGTGAGTTTTCTCCGTAAACACCATGGAACTGCAGTTCCTCTCCCGGCCTTGCTGCCCGTTGAATAACGAGAAAGGATAGTCAACCTTCATTGGACTCAAAGTTTTATATGCTCAGGCCTCTGGCTGACCTTGCATTGCTGGAACCAAGCAAAGGACATTCCAAGCAGATCTCACAAGCATCCTTTCCACCCATCCTGTCCCACCCTCCTGGATGTGTGATTCTCTTGCAGGCTAGGTAAGGGGACAGAGTGTACACAGCTAAGGAGCCCACAACTTCAGGGACCTGTGGATGGAAGTGGATGAGTAAGACTTGACAAGGAGGAGGCCAGCACAGGCTGCCTGCTGGGTGAGGCAGTGGGGATGTGGGCTCAACATTCAAACACAAGAACTGTTTTACACCGAAGCGTGAGAGATGGAAGTTTCCAGAATTCAGCTTAGAGCTGGACCAAGACTTTCTCTGCCACCAGTGACTTCTTAGTCACAGACATGCCCAAACCCTCTTCTAGCCTGAGGGCGGCAAGAGCTCAGAATTCTTTGGCAGCAAGTGGATACATGGACTGGGGTGGGATGAGATAGAGGTGTACTTCAGGCTTCATCAATTCACCAGACCTGGAGCCAGGCCCCCACCAGGCCCACAGCTTCCCTATTCTGAACAGAAGCACTTCACAGTTATTTCTTGAAAAAGCCACACTACACTGCTTCTTTCTGCTTTTGGTTCTCAGAGGTGGCTTTCCGGGTGGTATGAAGAAGTACACCTCTGTATTACTTAGAGCTGCCCCAGCTCAAACATCTGTCATCTCGTTGAATCATCCTACGTTTGGCAAAGCCCAGGCCCATGTCCCAGGGCCATAACTAACTCCCCTTGCTGATTCAGGGAGGCCTCTGAATTCTACCCCGACCATCCAAGGCCTCACGCTGACACCACCAGTTTCCTGGGTTCCTGCCTCGGCAGCTCCCACAAGGGACACACTGGGCTGCTCAAGGAGCAGCTGGCTGTTTTGATCACTTGCAAACATGAGACTTCTTAAGATAACCTTTAGGTGTTGCATTTGCAATACCAGGGAAGAACCTGCTTGAGTTCACCGTGGGCATAAGGGCAGGGAGAGTGGGGAAAGAAGTGGGTATTCGGAAGCAGGTGAGAGGGGTTGGCAATCCCACTCAAGTATATGCCAAGGTAATGGCAATACTGTGTGGTAGATCAAGGTGGGTCTTGGAATCTTCCTGGCTTTTTAGAAAAGCATTATTTCTGGCTTTTTATCCTGCCTTTGCCCCTCGCTAACTACTTTATCTCACTTACCTCATCTGTAAAATGGGCTGTTGTAAGGTTTAACTGGGAATTACGCATGTAAAATGCTTAGTACGGTGCCTGGTACCAGAAAAGCCCTCATTTACTGTTTGCTATTCTCTCCACTGATCCTTTCCAGGGAGTCACTGGGGTGCTGGAGGAAGACACCCAATCTGCCATGCTCCCAGCCCCCAAGCTGAACAGCGCACCAGGGAAGCTGATGGGAAAATACCGTGCAGTGCAGAAGGCCAAAGGGTGGTGGTTCCGGGCATGGACTCTTGCAGGCCCTAAGTAACCTCTCTGCCCCGGCGTCCGCCCTCCGCAGGTTTGAGCGGCGGAGCTCCGGGCGGGGTCGGGGGCGGTGCGCTCCAACCAGGCCGGCGCGTAGGCGGGCGGGCGGGGCTCCGCGACCCGACGCCCTCGGCCGGCAATATAGCCGCTCGGCTGAGGCGCTGGTGCGCGGGGGCAGCGCAGCGGGCGGGGGCCGCGATCCAGACACGGGAGCAGCTGGCACCGAGGTGGCCCGGAGAGGGACGAGCAACATGAGCAGCAAATGCGACGTGGTCGTGGTGGGGGGCGGCATCTCAGGTCAGTGGCGGCTGCGCGCCCTCCTTCCTCCTCCCGGGCTCCGACAAGTGGCCGCCCAGGGAGGCACGCAGGGCGGCAGTGGGGCGGGGTGCCGCCAGGAGCCCCTAGACCCTTCGTGCGCCCCTCGGGGGAAGGATTTGGTGCGCCCCTGGACAGAAGCCGAGGGCTGGAAATGTGTTGAAGGTCTGGGGCTGGACTTTGAACTTTTCCCCGGACAGCTGCCAAGCCTGAGCTAGCTGGAATTTTCAAATCGCGGGGGAAGAAAATGGGCAGGGGACAGAGTCTTACTAGGGGGTGGCATAAAGGTCAGTCACTTGCCCCAAGCAAAGGTCAGTCACTTTGTTGCAGCCTGACCTGGACACTCTACATCCTTACTTGGAGCAGGCGTGCACCACTGCGTGTTGTTATTCTGGAACCAGGAAAACGACCTTGAACAGCTCCCAGTTCAGAAAGGATTGGACCCTGGGGCAGTCGATTACCAACGACCCTCCTCACCCTGATTCTTTGTGGTTCCATGATTGCCATGTGTCTGCCTGGGGCTGCAGGGCCTTCTTGTCAAATGCCTCTTCTCCTCTCATTCCCTCCTCCCCGCCCTCAGTGGCGGTGGCCAAGAAGCCCAACAGGGATGGGGACAGAAACTACCCTCTTAGACACGGGGGGAGAGGGGCCGTGCACACAGCAGGGCCCCCAGAAAAACAGAAGCCAGAAGAGGGATGGGGTCAGTGGGGGAACCCACCCTCTCAGGAGGGTCAGGCGGCTCCTATGGGATGGAGTCAGTGGAAATAAGGAATGCTTCCAAAACAGCCTGGCTAACAGACCCCTGGCGATGCTTTGGCCGAACCCGCAGGACCTCCTGGTGCTTGAGCAGTAATTAGGACACCTCCACAACCCATGAATGTGTTGGCTAAAATGTGCCCTAACCAGATCTCAGGAGCAGGGCTCCACCTTGTTCCCTGTGGGGCGGGCAGGGCAGAGGTGCTCTGACTCCCTTGTGCCGGGTGAAGAAACCAAGGTGTTGGATGTTGGGTGCTGCTCTTCCACTCCAGCCTACCTCACCTTTGAGTCAGATCTCAGGGGTTACCACTTCTGTCTGCCCGGTTCCTCCTGAGCTCACCCATGCCAGGCTCTGTGGCCGGTGCTGCAGGTACACAGGTACATAAGCGCAACAGCATGTTGTGGTAGGCTAAGGCTATATAGATGCCATTGGCTTTCAGTATTTTTGACATCTTCTCTCCTAGAAGAACTTGGACTCAAAATCATATCTACCTAGGTGTTTTAGAAAATATCGCTAGATGTGCCTCCATGCTGCCTTGCACAGCACCCCATCTTAGGGAAGCTGAAGCCTCTCTTTCTAGGCCCCCAAAGTCCTTCCTTTTCTTGCCCAAACTGTGTCTAACGGGTTCAGATTCTTCTGTTTTCTCTCTCATTTTGGCCTTTCTGATTCATACTCCAAACCTTCAAGCTCACTCAAATTATTCATGTTAGACTCGTATAGGAGAGATAGATAAGGTTTTAGCTATTTTTTCCAACAGTGATGAATCTCTACTCTGACCCCCAAACTCTCCAAACAAGGGACTGGTGAGTAGATCTGCCTTTTCTCAAGAACCTTACATAGAATAGGCATTGTTCTACATGAGGATAACACCAACTAGTCATAGCTAGGTTACAAGGTCCTTGTGAAAGGTAAGTGAAGCAATGTGTGTGAAAATGGCTTTGCAAAGTCCGACATATGTATGACACAAGGTCTTGCAAGAGTTTTGCTCATTTATTCAAACAGTAGGCATTAGGGCCAGCTGCGGTAGAGGATGCAAAAATGGGTCACATTGTTCTTGTCCTGGAAGATTTGTCCATTCAGGAAGGGAGGTGAGGTATCCAGGCAAAGACAATACAAGGTAGAAAGCGGTAGGTGTCACAAGAGGAGTCCACTCATTAATTCATTATCCATTCATTCAAGGAACATTTGCTTCCTGTCCCACATCTTATCCCAAAGGGAATGGAAGGTTAATTAGGCAGAGCCATTGCCCCTGGGGTAGTCACACGCTGAGGCAGAAGGCAGAGTCATGAACAAGTAAAACTCATGACCTATGATAGATGCCTTAGTAGCAGGAAGTTCTAGGCAAAGTGCGTGTCCAACTCTGCCTGAGAATATCTGGGCAGACTTCACAGAGGAGGTGACACTTGAAGTCGATCTTAAGGAATGGATATGAATTCACCAGGAGACTAGATGAAGAAAGTATTTGAAGCTAAAGAGCAGCTTATATAAAATCACAAATATGTGAGATGTTCTCATGCTTAGGAAACATAAGAACTTCAGTGTGGAGTGTTGGGGGGACTTGTGAGAGACCAGGCTACGAAGGTGGGTTGGGATGAATTGTGGGGAGCCTTGTATGTCATCCCACAAAGATTTAGTTCCTTCTGAGGTCAGTGAACAGCCACTGGTGATTTTTCATTCACAGATGGCATGTGTCAAGTGACAGGAATATGGTGATGCAAAAAGAAGAGCAGGCTTGGGGGAAAGATGGGACATCTAGAGTTGGAGGTGCTGGGTGAACTCCCAGGGAGAGATGTCTAGCAGCTGGAAGTGCAAGGAACAAGTTGGGCTGACAGAGTTGTGTGACAGAGAAATTTTAGTTGAAGCCACTTAAGTCCATGAAATGACCCAAACCAAGAGCAGAAAGAGAAGAGAGGACGCCTGGGACAGAACTGGACAAGGGCGTGCTTACCTCCTCCACTGCGAGGAAGATATTACAGTCACTCTTTTTTCTTTTATAATAATAATAATCTTTTTTTAAAACTAATTTATTTATTTATGGCTGCGTTGGGTCTTCATTGCTGCGCGCAGGCTTTCCCTAGTTACAGGGAGCTGGGGCTACTCTTTGTTGCGGTGTGCGGGCTTCTCGTTGCAGTGGCTTCTCTTGTTGTGGAGCACAGGCTCTAGGCACACGGCCTCAGTAGTCGTGGCGCACAGGCTTAGTTACTCCGCAGCATGTGGGATCTCCTTGGACCAGGGATCGAACCCGTGTCCCCTGCATTGGCAGGTGGATTCTTAACCACTGAGCCACCAGGGAAGCCCTACAGTCATTCTTTATAGTTTGATGAGAGAGATAGGAAACTGAGAAACTGAAAAACACTTAGTTAACCTCAGATCTTAGCTCAGATGTCATTTCCCTGGGGCAGCCTTCCCAAATCCCTCTAAATGGGATTAGATGCCTTTGTTTAATTTTCCTCTGCCATCTTGTTCTTTTCCATGAGTTTTTCATTGTTCATATATTAATGTCATTTCTTGTTCAATATCTTTCTCCTCCACTAGGCTGTAAGCCTCTGGAGCCCCGGGAGGTGTTTCTTTTTCTCCCTGAGAACCCCTAACCCCAGCTCCAGAGCTCTGCCTGGCCCAGTTAGCACTCAAAATGAGTTGAATTAATGAACTTTAACTTTACACCAACAAAGCAGCAGTTGATTGGATCTGATATTCACATCCATTCACTACCAATCCTTTTGCAGGTCCTGCCAAATCATATTGAGAATGGGAAAAGTGGTAAAATCAGAATTTGGGGATTAGTCGGTGACTGACACAGTGGTTTAAAAGGGTCTGAATTAGGGGCTTCCCTGGTGGCACAGTGGTTGAGAGTCCGCCTGCCGATGCAGGGGACACAGGTTCGTGCCCCGGTCCGGGAAGATCCCACGTGCTGTGGAGAGGCTTGGCCCGTGAGCCATGGCCGCTGAGCCTGCACGTCCGGAGCCTGTGCTCCGCAACGGGAGAGGCCACAACGGTGAGAGGCCCGCGTACCGCAAAAAAATAAATAAATAAAAATTAAAAAAAATAAAAGAGTCTGAATTAGACTCTGTTTTTTTAACTTTGTTAATTATTAAACTTGGGACATTCTGGTCATTCTGGTACTTCTCTGATAGTTTGCAAGGCTGTCAGCAAATTTTAATCACTCCCTTTGGGATAAACAGGTGTACTGGGGGTACAGCTGGTTAATATGTAACTTTCTTTTTTAGTGTTTGAAAAATTCCAAGGCAACTATAGAACAGCTTTTTGTTTTTGGAAATGTGTGTGGTATATAAATGCACACCTCCTGAAATCTCTTTCGCCCGAGGAGCAGCTCATCTCTGGAGACTTGGCAGAGTAAATGGCATTTCCCCCATGGAGCTGGACAGCAGCATATGGTTTCTGTTCTGAGTCTTGGTTTTAAAGTTTGGTTTGGTAGAACCATGGAAACTATCTTTTGCAATTCTGGAATGACTCTTGCTCAAGCCTCGAAATAAAAGCTAAAAAAGGAAACTTGAAGCAGAAAGGAGAACTTTTTCTCCCCCCAGGCTTGAGAGAGGAGATCTGGTCATGTGAGGGTGGCAGGCACTTGGCTAAGAGTCTGGAGGAATCAGAGCCAGCTTTCCAAGTGGTAACCAACACTTGGGAGGTGATCTGTGCGGCCAGGAGGGCCAGCTTGTTGCTGGTTGGCAGGAGTGGCCTGGGGCGTCAGAGAGGGCCCACGAGGGATCACGAGTTGAGGGACGCAGTAGGCAGACGTGGCCTGTATGTTAGTGGCAAAAGCCCCACCTCACCTTTGATGAAGAAAGATGGAGAACTTCCCTGGACTCCTATGACCCACCTGAATGTTCTAAAAAATAGTAATCGGGTAGAAGTGCTTGGAAATCTGTATATCCTGGTCAAGGACAGGATATAGAGAAGCAGTATGGCAATGTTTAAGCAGCATACATCAAACATCAAACAGACTTGTTATGAATCCCACTTCCTACACTTACCTGTTGTGTCACCTTAAAATTTCCCTCACCTCTCTGCTCTTCAGCTGCCTTATCTTTAATTTATTTAATTAATTAATTTATTTATTTTTGGCTGCATTGGGTCTTTGTTGTTGTGGGCGGGCTTTCTCTAGTTGCGGCGAGCAGGGGCTACTCTTCGTTGTGGTGCGAGGGCTTCTCATCGCGGTGGCTTCTCTTGTTTTGGAGCATGGGCTCTAGGTGCACAGGCTTCAGTAGTTGCGGCACACGGGCTCAGTAGCTGTGGCTCGTGGGCTTAGTTGCTCCACGGCATGTGGGATCTTCCCGGACCAGGGCTCGAACCTGTGTCCCCTGCATTGACAGGCCAATTCTTAACCAGTGCACCATGAGGGAAGCCCCCAGCTGCCTTAACTTTAAAATAAGACTCCTAATGCCTTTATTGGCGGAGAGGTTGTTGCTAGGATTAGAAAGAATGCACATGAAGGACTGTACACAGTGGTCATTATGGTGTCAGCTTGTACCTTTTGAAAAAGATATCTTTTTTAGCTCCTAGGGTTTTTTAATCTGTGGGAGCAGAGGCAGGCACCTCTGTGTAATCACATCTCCCTCTTTACTAACCAGTCATTTTTCTTGCTGTGAGGCATTTATAAGGTGGCAACAGGATGCAAGGTATATACGCACGCATGGTTCCGGCCTCATCCTGCCCCACCCCCATCCCTTCATTCCCTCTGGTGCGGAGCCTGAAGAGCTCAGGCTTACCTTGGGCTTCAGAGCCACTAAACCCACTGTGTTCCTCTTCAGAAGACATTTTAAAAGCACTAGATCTGTATCTCATCACTACCCCAGCCTGGCTGTTATTCCGATTCTGACCTGGTCCTCATTTTCAGCCACCTGACTCCTGTCTTAATTAGAAGAAATAGTAAATGGGACTATTATTTATGTCTTTAATAATATTAATTATTTACTAATAATAAAAGAGCCAGCATTTTGAGTGTTGTCTATATGCTAAATCGAGTAACAGTGAGGTGATCCTAGTATTAACATCTGCTGAGTACCAAATGAATTCGAAATCTTCGTGTAGAAATCTGTTCTGTGTTTAGAATTTCTGACATGTTTATCTCTTAAATATATATTAAAAATAATTGGAGTTTAAGATTTTTCTTTCAGTTTAGCTGCTGACTTTCGTATATCATCTGAGTTCGTAAGTCACATACAAGCCAAGAAAGTAGGGCTGCGAAGCAGCATCCCTGTTACAAGATAATATTCCATGAGTGTGTTTGTGTGTGTGTGTGTGTGTGTGTGTGTTAGGGTGTGTACATGCACAGCCACTAGCCACTCCCTCAACCCAAGGTTTGACAGTGGAGTCGACTGGCACACCGCCATTTCAGATCCATTAGTGGTTAGTGGCCATGTTGTCTCCTGTGTGCTTGCCAGATGCCAAGCCCCATTCCAAGCACTTAACATGCATTTTCTCTTTTAACCCTTTAAACTGCTTTTTGAAGTATTAGCCCTACTTTCTAGATGAGAAAACTAAGGCATGGAAAGGTTACCAACTTTGCTTAAGGTGGCACAGCTGGTTAGTGGTGAAATCACAATTAACGCCATGCTCTTAACCTCTATGCTCTACCACTGCTGATTTCTTCTGCTCCCAGAGAAAATGTCACTGCAGGAGCAGTTAGTTCCAGCCTCTTAACCTTTGCCCATCATCAGAGCAGCCATTTCCTCTGTAACTATAACTTAGAATTTGTTTTGATACAATTTGTTCACGCTGGAACAATGGAAAAGACATACACACTGAGTAATACAACTGATATGTATGTCATCAGAGTTTGAAAATCAGCTGGTTTAACAGCTCATACAGCTTAATATTAAAAAAACAAACAACCCAATCCAAAAATGGGCAGAAGACCTAAATAGACATTTCTCCAGAGAAGACATACAGATGGCCAACAGGCACATGAAAAGATGCTCAATACCGCTGATTATTAGAGAAATGCAAATCAAAACTACAATGAGTAGTTGACCTCACACCAGTTAGAATGTCCATCATTAAAGAGTCTACAGACAATTAATGCTGGAGAGGGTATGGAGACACTGTTGATAGGAATGTAAATTGGTACAGCCACTATGGAGAACAGTATGGAGGTTCCTTAAAAAACTAAAAACAGAGTTACCATATGATCCAGCAATCCCACTCCTGGGCGCATATCCAGAGAAAACGCTATTTCGAAAAGATACATGCACCCCAATGTTCATAGCAGCACTATTTACAATAGCCGAGACATGGAAGCAACCTAAATGTCCATCAACAGATGAATGGATAAAGGTGTGATATATATATATATCTTATTCAGCCATAAAAAAGAATGCAAATGCCATTTGCAGCAACATGGATGGACCTAGAGATTATCATACTAAGTGAAGTCAGACAAAGTCAAATATCATATGATATCACTTATATGTGGAATCTAAAAAATGATACAAATGAACTTATTTACAAAACAGAAACAGACTCACAGACATAGAAAACAAACTTATGGTTACCAAAGGGGTTAGCGGTGGGGAAGAGATAAATTAGTAGTTTGGGATTAACATATACACACTACTATATATAAAATAGATAACCAACAAAGACCTGCTGTATAGCACAGGGAACTATATTCAATATCTTATAATAACCTATAATGCAAAAGAATCTGAAAAAGAATATATATATGTGTATATATATACATATATATATATATATATATATATATGAATCACTTTGCTGTACACCTGAAACTAACACAACATTGTATATTAACTAGACTTCAATTAAAAACTGGTTAAGAGAGGGCTTCCCTGGTGGCACAGTGGTTAAGAATCCACCTGCCAACGCAGGGGACATAGGTTTGATCCTTGGTCCGGGAATATCCTACATGGCGCGGAGCAACTAAACCCGTGCGCCACAACTACTGAGCCTGTGCTCTGGAGCCTGCGAGCCACAACTACTGAGCCCACGTGCCTAGAGCCCGTGCTCCTCAACAAGAGAAGCCACCACAATAAGAAGCCCGTGCACCGCAGCGAAGAGTAGCCCCCACTCACCACAACTAGAGAAAGCCCGTGTGCAGCAACGAAGACCCAATGCAGACGAAAATAAATAACAAATAAAAAATTTAAAAAATGGTTACGAGAAAAAAGAAAGAAAGAATATACACAGATATATGGATTATCACTGAAAAAGAAATCTGCTTTTTTTTTTAACATCTTTATTGGAGTATAATCGTTTTACAGAGGTGTGTTAGTTTCCGCTGTATAACAAGGTGAATCAGCTATACATGTACATATATCCCCATATCTCCTCCCTCTTGCGTCTCCCTCCCCCGCTCCCTATCCCACCCCTCTAGGTGGTCACAAAGCACCGAGCTGATCTCCCTGTGCTATGTGGCTGCTTCCCACTAGCTATCTGTTTTACATTTGGTAGTGTATATATGTCTGTGCCACTCTCTCACTTCGTCCCAGCTTACCCTTCACCCTGCCCGTGTCCTCAAGTCCATTCTCTACATCTGCATCATTATTCCTGTCCTGCCCCTAGGTTCTTCAGAGCCATTTAAAATTCTGCTTTTAAATGCAACTGATAGGGCAAAAAAAAGAGAAAGAAAATCAGCTGTTTTGATGATTTCTGCATTTTTGACAGTAAATACAGAGGTGGCCTCTGACTCAAATTTATCCTATGAACTTGAAGAGATAATTTAGCTTCTAACTTATTTCTCTAATATTTTGGGCCTCAGTAGCCTTTTCATGTTCTATTGACATGGTAAAGTCAGTATAATGTTCCCGTGTCAAGTATTTCTCCAGATATCAGTAATGACAACAAATGTTGCTATCACCAAATTCTAATGTTTGTACATTTCTTTATTCCTGTCAAGATTCAAACTATATATGCATACGCACTTGACTGATGGACACTGAAGTAGAACTTCTGCAGTTTAATAATATTTAAAATTAGTGAGTATTGAATTATTACAGGTGACAAGGTCATAGTATAATGGTAGATGTCAAGTCAGCACCTGGGACAAATGAAATGTGTACAATAGCATGTGACTGTATCAGAACTCCCACTAACTTTTGTTTCATCTTTGGATTTGATGGCCATTATACTTATAGTCTTAGCAGTGTTCCATGTGTATGTCTATTACTGGATATCATTTACCATGTTTAATGTAAATTACCTGTTTAAGTATCTGTGAACCCTCACTTGATCATAGGCTGCTCAAAATCAGGGACTTTGTACAATGTATCTCCCTATCTCTGGTGTTTAGCAAAGAACCCAGCTCACCCTAGCCCCCAGAAATTGATAGAATCCCTTGATCAGGATTGTGGGTCTTCTCAGGCTTTGGACCCAGAGAAGGTAAGCCTTACAACAAGAAATCTGTTGAAAGAATGGACTTAACCTTTTATTTCCTGGAGGAAGCAGGATAACACAGAAGTTAAATGCAAGGACTCTGGGAGCCTAAGACTTGGGTTCAAATCTTACCTGTGTCCCTAACTATATAGCTTGGGTTGGTAACCTACTTCCACAGCCTCCAGATTTTTACTCATTAAGTGGAGTGATGGTCCTGGGGCTAACTTCTGGAATGTCAATCAATATTAACTCTGCTGCTTTTACAAGTCAGCAGGCAGTACTTAACTGAGGGGATCCTGGAAACGTACAAGATCAAATGCACTTGTAAGTCCAAAAAGTGAGCCAAATTGAGAGGCCCTGTTCAGAATGAGTGTTTTTGTCCCCATAACAGAATACTTTGGAAGTTTGCTGAGGTGAAAAATGCAGCATTGCCATTTGGCAAAGGCCCCAAATTTGTTGGGCTTAGCGTTTTAGGACTGTTTCTGAATAAAAGTCATTATTTCCCTTGAGAATGGTATAAAATTCTTTCCTGACTTTGACCATCCAAATCCCATAAATTCCTCCTGAGCTAAAAAAATGTTTGCTCTAGGGAATTCCCTGGTGGTCCAGTGGTTAGGACTCCGTGCTTCCACTTCAGGGGGCACAGGTCCTGGTCTGGGATTTCAAGTTCACAAAATGGGTCCATCTTCAGTCTCCTCGGTTAACTCAGTAAACGAAGGCACTACAGAAAACCAAGTTCCTACCCTCAGGAAACTTAAAATGCAATTGGAGACACAAGAGCAGCACATATAGGCAATAAGAAAAGACTAGAAATAATAAATAATTGAGTTCTGGGGCCTTCCCCAGCGGTTCAGTGGTTAAGACTCCGCGCTTCCACTGCAAGGGGGGCGTGTTCGATGCCTGGTCCTGGAACTAAGATCCCACATGCCACGCAGCATGGTCAAAATGATAATAATAATAATTGAGTTCTGTACTGGGGGACCCAAGAACTAAGTTAGATAGAGGAAATCACTGAAGACCCCAGGAGTTGGAGAAGTTCTCCTTGAAGGAGTGGAATTTGAACAGTTCCTGAAGAACAGTTAAGGTTTGGGGTCGGCAGAGAAGAAGAGAGAGGCTTTAAAGATGGGAGGAATAATATAGAGGCAAGTCTAGACTAGTAGGATGGGGAGATAATGGGTAATAAAGTTAGAAGGAGGAGGGCAGTATCAAGCAAGGAAAAGCAAAGTGAGTTGGTTACGTTTTTCTGTGGTTGGAAAGAAGGAAGCATTGACCATTTTTACTATAAAGATAAGATGGGCAGTTGTGTACCTGATAGGTGAAAGAGGGCAACCCTAGAGCCAGGGCAGCCAAAAGATGGGTAGTAATTCAGGAATAGGTTGAGAGGTGATCAGCTGTGTATAATGAATTGAGTTATCCTGAAGCTCAAGGAAGGTTGTAGGAGAAAGGGAGGGGAGACAAGAATGGAAAGAAGCATTTCAATGGTACACTCTCCTTTTTTCTATTTTGCTGAGAACATGCCCAGAAAAGAAGTATCACAAAAAATAGTATTTCCCCCCTGAAGTTTTATAATTGAAATGGAAGGACTTGACTGTATTTTTAAATTTCCTTTTTTTAAAAAATAAGATCAAAGAGGTTTTCTTCCTAAGGGTTGTGACCCAGCTTACTAAATGACAAACACACATCTTGGGCAATCTCAAACACAAACTGAATAGTTCATCCTGTTTTGTAACATAAAAGCTGTCATTGAAACTTGTTGTTTTGTGAGAGAGGGCAAAATCAGAAAGCAAGTTCAGGTAGGTTTGGCCTTTCAAATGTTAGTTATGTTACCGTAGTCTCCTTTTAATGGCATCTTAAATGTCATGTTCTAGTTAATTTCAACTTCATGTCAGAAGTTTACACTCTTGATCTCGTGTCATCTCATCCCTTACCTGGGCCATTTTTCACTCTGGACTCATCATCATCATCAACATTTATCAGAATTCCACAACAGTGAAGGTGTCCTTCTAGGTCCTTAGTTTTATTTGCTCTCCTTCCAGCCTAAATAATCCCCCCTTTTCGTTTACCTTGCAGACATTTCCAATGATTCTTTTATAGTGAATTTGGAATCCTGACCTCATCTTTTGGAATTGGAGCTACTTTTTATTCCTGTGATCCCAGTTGTGTTTCTGTCTTAAATTGTTTCTTTATAATTATGTTTAATTCTATCTCCCTTCTTTGGGTTATTTTCCAGTTGAAGCAACACGCTCTTTGGAAATTTTGTTATCCAACACGGCTCCCTTTCAGATAACTTAGGGTAAAGTGAAGAATTAATAACCAAAGTTCCCTGGAAAATTTTTAGGACAAAAGGCCACTGATGTAAATGAAAGATGAAATCACATTCCTTCTTGATTATTTACAGCTTAAGGAATTTTTTTGGAGATGTGGGAACATTTTTTTAATAAGGTGAATTGCAGAAATAATATATATTTATTGTGAAAATCTGTAAGTTACAGAAAGAGACAGAAAGAATATCATCTATAATTGATTCCCCCCCCACACACACAAAACAGCCACTGTTACTACTGTCACCTATATTTTCTTTTTGCAAACCATCTATTGTATTTACTGCACTCGCTGGTAGTTCTTTTTAAATAAATAACATATTATGAATGTTTAACCATGTCTTAAATGCTCTTCTTCTATACGATCTTGATAACTTTATATTATTTCATCTGATTATATTTATTTACCAATCTTCTATTGCTGAACGTTTGTGTTGTTTCCAAATTTCTGCTATTTTAAACAAAGCTATTATGAATATCCTTATACCCAAACCTTTGTGCATAACTCTGATTATTTCTTTAGGAAATTCCTAGAAATAAGTGTTGGGAATCCTTTTAAGGCATTTAGTAATGATTACAGAATTGTCACCCCAAGAAAGTTTCATCAGTTTAAGGTGGAATTTTAATGATGGGCTTCTTAGTTACTTCACTAGGAAACCAGTATTTTTCCCTCTCTGACACAGCACAGAGAAAACCATCGTTCTTCACCAGCTCAGTGTTGTAATTTAATGAAATTGTAGGTGCTAGGTTTTGTAAATGATCTTTAGTCTTGTAAAATTTCAGTGGTGGCAAGTAATTCTTGCTCTCTACGACATGCAGGCAAACCACTTTTGCAATTAATGCTCTATGCCTACCATGATTTACTAGGTATTTATATATTTTTATAGCACTTTAAAATTTTTTGAATACCATTATCCTGTGCTTCTAGAAGTTTGAGATCATTAATTAGATATTTCTGTTGTGTTTCAGTGCAGAAAAGAAAAAAAGGATAGTCCTGTAGCAGACCATTTTCTATGATTATTTTTACCCGTCTAGATAAGACATGAATATAGCCTTGGTCCACAGTCTATTGTAAAAGCCGATCAACCAGCTGTTTCATGTTTTACATTTTAATTTCCTCTCTAGTTTGCATTCAAATCCTATGATAGATTTTGGTTTATTTAGGAGTCCTATAAGATACAGTTGATTGTTTTCAGAATAGCCCTTTTATGCTATGCCAGTTAAAGGGAAACAGCCCTTGTTAAGTACCGATGATAAGCACACATAAAGGCATACACTCAAATGAGTTATCCTCTTTTCATCAAACATGTTTTCTTATTTTGTTGTTTCTGCAGGGGAGAAAAAGCAGTCAGCTTTGCCCATTCGTTGATTGATTGATTCATTCAATAAACCCTTATCAAGTGCCTTATTTACCAAGCATTGGGCTAGGCGTGGGAATATGCAGATGGGTAATCCATGTTTCCATCTTTGAAGGGTACGCCAAGCAGAGGGAGGTGCATGCAGCCACATACAGGTGAATTCTCTGAGGGATGGTGTGTGCTGAGAAAGATAAGTTCATCTGGTTCTGATGACACAGAGGAGAGGAGGATGGCAGTTCCATTCACCTCAGGGCCTCAGAGGACCCAAAGGAAGACTTGGTGATAGGATTTATTAGAGAGATAATTAGCCAATTCAAATATTCTGCCATAAAATATAGCGTTAAGTGGTTGAAATTTAAATCTACATTCTGATATACGCATGGCACTGAAATTTCAGGTTTGTTCTTCTTGCCGTTGGCCTTAAAATGGCAGTGTAGTGGATGCTGTAGTGGGCTGCCCAAGCCCCATTTAGGACAGTTATTCCCCCATCTGCTGAGAGTGTTGGCTGCTGCTTTGTTCACAGCTGAGTCCCTGTCTGGAAATTGCCCTTGACTGGGGGGAGCTGACTTCCTGCAACAGATGTGGGGATATAGAGGCCTGGCCCCCTTGCCTCAATGCAAGACAACTCTGAAGGGCCATCTCAGCTGTGGAGCCCCCTGTAGGATTGACTGAGGCCTATGTTGTGACTGCATTTCAGTTCAACTTCTTCCTCCGTCCAATCCTGCTTCACTTACATTTTTACTCGTGTTGAACCCTGATAAAGCTTCTATATGCAAATCAGGTTCAGAAGCTTCTTGCCACAGACCCTAATTTAGACAGACAATAATTGAACAGCATTTTTGTTCTGCACATCACAAGATGTTCTAACCACGAAGCTTCAGTCAGTTGGAGGTGGAGGCCCTTAAAGGATTTGGCCCTTTCCAGGATGCAAGATGCCAACAGGGCTGGGGAGGGTGGTGAGCCTTATCAGTTCTGGATAATCTCTCTTAGGTGTCCTGAGAGTCCCTGGAACAGGGGTGGATGGTGGAGGCTGACCACTACACTGGGCCGTACAAGCTCTGGGGAATTCAATTCTTCTCTCACCACTGTGTGTGCTGATTTAGAGGTGAGATTCATAGGCTCTGATCTGGACTTGCTACAAATGTGGATGTCTTTCTTTATTGGAGAAATTTGTGGCAGTGCAGCCAAGGCATAAATTATGAACCAGACACCCCTAGTCTGTGAAGACGATTCAGGTCAGGAGCCATCCATCTCTCCCAGGCTACCATTTTGGATCCAGCTCAGATTCTGGGTTATTGGCAAAATGGTGCTGTTGGTGTCAACCTCTGTTCTTCCCCTAATACTACAACCATTTCATGCAGCTTCCTGTAGGATTTCTTATAGGGAATTGTAGATACGGAAAGTGATTCTAGAAATGGACGGTGGAATCCCAGAAGGAGAAGAGAGAAAGTGAGGCTGTGAGGGAGCTGTTGGTAGGATTTGAGTGGAAAGGTTCATAGATCGAGGGTCTTGGGTTAAAGGACATTGATATGAGATGGATTTGAACAAGTGAACTAGAAGGATAGACGATCGTGATTGCAAGGGAGGGTGCTGTAGAGTTTGGACAGGTAACCTTTTGACTGTACTTCTTGGAAATGACCATTAATAGCATTTAAATGAGTTGCAACATTTTGAATCACCATGTCCAGAGATAGTATTCTCTGTGTGATTCAACAAACAATTTAAAGGCCAGAAAAATGAATGCCTTTTAAAAAAAATAGTAATCTGCTCTTGGTTTTGCAACTGGGCAGAGGACACAACTATTCATTAAGTCCAAGTTTAGGGATGACTTAAGTCTAAATTTAGGGAAGGCCCATCTGCTGGATTGAGAAAGGCAGGAATCCTGTGCTTTGGGTCCTGAAGATTCTAAGCAGAGGTCTTTGTTCAAACTGCACGCACATCACTGAAAGGATAACCCCTCAAATGCTGACTTGTGTGTGACTGATGGACACAGGATAGGGAGGGGACCCAAAGCAAGGTGCCCAAGGTCTGGCAGTGCAGAGCAACAGGGAGACAAAGAGAGACTTTCCCTACCAGCCTACTTGTTTGAAGATGATTGGAAAAGCATGGAAAAATGCAAGGGCTATATATAATTCAGCATTATATAAAGTCCAATAGGAACAACACATTGTCACATTCCACGGCAAAACAGAGAGAGGAGAGAGAGAGACAGCCGGTCCTTCCCATGCCCTGCCAAACCAAAGATTATAGAGCTAGACTATTAGTATTATGATGACATTGACACTTTGAGGATTCTGTTCTCTGATGGAAAAAGATGAAACACATTACTTATGGAAATGTCAGTAAAAGGAAATTGTGGGCTAGTTTTTAATCCTGTGATTCAGCCTCTTCTGTTTACTATCTACTGAAAAATCTTGTCTGGCAGCACGCCAATCTTTCTGTCCCTCTGCTGCTAGCCTTTGATTGAGAAAACATTAAGTGAGGGCCTTCTACGTGCCAGGTGCTAGGAATGAACAATCAGGAGACAGTTCCAGTTTAACACAGGCGCGCACACACAAGGAATCATGTTAAATTACATTTCTTGTGCCTATTTATTGTTGATGCATGCACAAAAATGTCCCTTTTCAATGAAAGAAACCTCCGTGTACCTTTCAAGAGATCACCCTTGGACCAAGTTAGAATAGATGCTAAGATAACTTTGGTTTGGGTTTCCAGGTGTTGTGTCCTCTGTTACCTTTTTTAGTCTTACTCACAGATGGTGTGATACTTCTGGCCTTAGGAGGGGTACGGAGAACATCACAAATGCCTTTTCTGTCGTCAGAAATCGGGTTGCATGCGGGAACGGCCACAATCTGAAAGGAAATCACATGGGTCACCCTAGTCGATAAAAGGCAGAACATCCAAAATTCACTGCCTGTGATCTGCTTTTCTCCCCTTGTTCCTTTCTCTCTGATTTCATGAAGAATATGTCCAGAGGGAAATGAGTTTTCTGTAGATAAATCAGTCTGCTGGTCCACAATATTGCGCTTCCAGTGGACAGGTCTGAGAAATACGGAAAAGTACAAAGAGGTTGAGCTGACTGCAAGGTAGGCGAGGCAAAAACATTTTATGTGCAAAAGAAAAATCATCTGGGGCTTATGCTTGCTTTATTTCTGGATTTTATTTGTGAACAGAATACTATGAGAAGCTGATGGAAATGAGAGAGCATTTTTTTCTCCTACTGTGTTCTTTTAAAAGGTATATTTCAGTAAACAGATATTTTTAAAATATGGCTTCCTTTCCCATAGATGAATTCCTTTGAAAGGAATTTATAGGTTTAAAGATTGCATGAGAGCAAGTTTAAAACCAATCTGTAAAATTCAAAGCATTAGTGAATTGTAAATTTCCAATGAATATATGTGTATGTTAAGATATTTGAATACTTTTTCATAGAAAAATAGGGGTTTTTAAAAGTATGAGCAATTAGAATTTAAACCACTCTTCAAATCATGCATTCTATATATAAATTCTTGGCATTATTTTTCAATATTTTTTAAATACAATGGATGAAGACCTCAATGACAATGAAAAGTGATGCCTGCATTTTTCAAGTTACAAGTAATCTGTAAAGTGAGAGCTTATTCAATCTTGCCACTAAAACCTTTGCATCTATGTGTGAAGAACACGTGCAAAATATAGTAACAAAAATACAGTATCTGCCTGGTATTTCTAAAGGACCTTGGTTACATATAATTCCGTACATATAAGAAAGGCAATATTAGGGGTTTTTTCCCTCCACAAATATATCCTTCCTATAAGGTGGTATGTGCAGTATATTGATTTGTACAATTTTACATGAAGCGGAAAGTCAGAAATAGATGGAGCGTGGAAACACATTGAAACTTTTATTTCTCTCACACTGTTACTTGTCTGGTTGAGTATTGTTTCCTCTGTCTGGCATCTGAGCCTTGTGGTACAGCACAGTATAAGGGTGTTTGGGTCCTATAACCTGTTATTTAACTAATACTGTTTTCTAGAAGAGTTCCCACTAAGATTTTTCAGCTTCTCGTGCTATGTGTTAACCAGGCATTTTAAACCATCGCTTCTCATCACTCCCATGATCCCACCGTTTCATGCTTCCCTCCTCCTTCTCTAGCTGCTCCTTCAGCCTCCTGTGCCAGCACCTACACGCTTCACCTCCAGTGTTCCCTGTTTTGAGAAATAGAATCACCTTCAGACCAGTTTTCAAGTCAAGACCCTTGACACTGGTAGCAGACATTGGAGGGATCCCACCATCTCCCCTCGGCACCCATTCCCACATACAGGGACCTACGGCTACTGAGTGTGGCAAGTCTATGCCTGAGGGCTTTCTCTGGCCACTGGAACCCATAAGGGCTTCCACTCAGGACAGGCCAGCAGTGGGGCGGGGTTAATGCCCCCAGGAACAGCCGTCTTCCTAAGACTGACATGATCAATCAATCCCCTCTTAGTTGGAATCACTAAGGCATGTTCTGCACAGCCTCCCAGAGGTCTCGAGTGGGATCAAGCCCCAGTTGCCCACAATAACAGCTGCTAGATGCTGTGTCTTTACTGCCTACCTTCCCTTCCTTGTTTCATCTCCCCAGAGTCCTACCGGGGCTTCTTTTAGGTCACCTCCCAAATAAACTAGTGGCATCCAACTCCTTGTTTCAGGGTCTGCTTTTGGATATTAGATACTTTCTTCTTTTCTTATTCCTAAAGTCCTAGTTGCAAAATATAGCTTGGATCTGTCCACCTCACCGTCTCCGTGTCCCTCCAGACCTGGGGTTCCACACGTGGGACCGCTATAGTTCTGAGTCTGCTCGTTTAAGTCCCGTCATTTGGTCCAGCCCTTCTCCAGTCCACTCTTTTTCTTTTTCCTTTTTTTTTACTGTGGAAAAAATATATATATAATGTAAAATTTACCATTTTAAGTGTACAATTCAGTAGCAGTAAGTACATCTGTATTGTTGTGCAGCCATCACCACCATCCATCTCCAGAATTTTGTCATCAACCTAAATTGAAACTCTGTCCCCATTCCTCTCTCCCCTCAACCCCTGGTAACCTCCATACTACTTCCTGCCTCTATGAATTTGACTACTCGGGAACTTCATATAAGTGGAATCATACACTATCTGTCCTTTTGTGTCTGTCTTCTTTCACTTGGCGTAATGTCCTCAAGGTTCATCCATCCAGTCCTTTCTTACACTAAAGGAAGAATAATTTGTTTTTAGTGGGGAAAGCACAAATTTGATGTTTCTAAGTTACAAAAATTTATTGTCAGAAGTGATGTAAACAAAGTTGTTCAAAGACAAAAGCTAACTACCCATCGGCCTTTATCCCATCCCAACCCTTCTGAGGTGACTTGTGTTGACAGCCTGGCATGTATCCTTCCAGACTTTTCTCCTGGAAGGATAATCTTTCTAAAATATAAATCTCATGAGGTTACTCGTGTGCTTCAGACCCTTCAGCAACCTTCCATTAAACCCAAGATCAAGTCCAAAATGATGACTGTGGCCCAGACACACTGCAGACCTGAGCCCTCCCTACAATGGAAGCCCAATCTCCCATGACTTCTTCTGTTCACTGCTTAGCCACACTGGCCCACTTTCAACTTCTCAAATAATCTACCATGTTCTCTATGGTCTCTGGCCTTTGCACTTGCTCTTCATGTGGATCTCTTCCTAGCTCTCCTACTGTTACTGAAAGTGGGGTCTGGCTGCTCACCTCTCGAAAGCCAATAAAGAGGTAAGGTTGGTGGAAAGGAAAGTTTGCTTTATGTCGGAGGCCGGCAAGCAGGGGTGGGAGGGAAGGGCAGAGTCCTGTCCAAAGGCCGACTCCCCCGCCACTGACAATCAGGGGGCAAGAACTTTTATAAGCCGAGGGAGGGGGCCACATGCAGAAACAGCACAGTCAGCTCTGACAGTCATCTTGAAATTGGTCATGCGGTGGTCTGACCAGTGTGGTCTTGATTGTTTTAAGTACGGTTAGTCTTTAGTTCCAAGGTCGGTTTGTTCATATATCTTTGAGGCCAGCTCTCAGAATTGTGGCTGCTTATGTCATGGCTCCAGTCTGGTCATCATGTAGTTAACTTCTTCCACCTGTTGGGGGTTTGGTATCTATAAGACAGCTCAAAAAATATGGCTCTGAATATTATCTATAGCCCTTGAGGAGGAACTTAAAGGTCCTTGACTATTTTTAATGACTAAACTATTATTAGTTAGTCTTGTTGGACTGTTTTCCTTTGTTTCTGCATTTTCTCACTTCTCTGATTAAACTTATTCTTTGGCTAAAGTTTTTCCACAGACAAAAGGCAGGTCGAGGACATGGGGGTCATGGACCATGGGGTCCTGCTCCGTTTTCCTCCTTCCTACCTACGACTTTGGTGACTCTTGATCATCTTTCAGAGTTTATTTTAAAACTTACTTTTTAGGGGGAGGGTCTCCTTATCTGATAGCTTTTCCCGCAAACTACACTGCACCCCCAGTTCTTCCTTCCTATGGCACCTTGTTTTATACCTTTCCTGCCCTCCCTGGGATAAACTCCAGGAGTGCAGACACTCTGTCTTTTTCACCACCTAGCACAGTGCTTGCACCTAATAAGTTCACAGTAAATATTGATTGGCTAATTAAGCCTTTCTTTGAGAACCAAATTTAGAACTTTGGGTTTTAAATTTCATTTGGACCCCTCTGTGTTATCCCTCTTTTCTGAGTTACTTTAATGTAGTTATTATGATGGGTTAGTAACTTTTTTTCCCAAATAACAGGGTTGATTTTTTTTTCAGTTATACATATATGTGTATCTATTCTTTTTCAAGTTCTTTTCCCATTTAGGTTATTACAGAATATTGAGCAGAGTTCCCTGTGCTAGATAGTAGGTCCTTGTTGGTTCTCTATTTGAAATATAGCAGTCTGTACGTGTCAGTCCCAAACTCCCAATCTATCCCTCACCCCATCCTTCCCCCTGTAACTATAAGTTCATTCTCTTAAGTCTGTGAGTCTGTTTCTGTTTTATAGACAAATTCATTTGTATCATTTTTTTAGATTCCTCACATAAGCGCTATCATATGATGTTTGTCTTTCTCTGTCTGACTTCACTTAGTATGATAATCTCCAGGTCCATCCATGTTGCTGCAAATGGCATTATTTCATTCTTTTTAATGGCTAAATAATATTCCATTCTATACATGTACCACATCTTCTTTATCAATTCATCTGTCGATGGACATTTAAGTTGCTTCCATGTCTTGACTATTGTAAACAGTGCTGCAATGAACATTGGGGTGCATGTATCCTTTTGAACCATGGTTTTCTCTGTATATGTGCCCAGGAGTGGGATTGCTGGAACATATGGTAGTTCTATTTTTAGTTTCTTAAGGACCCTCCATACTGTTCTCCATAGTGGCTGTACCAATTTACATTCCCACCAGTGGTGTAGGAGGGTTCCCTTTACTCACACCCTCTCCAGCATTTATTGTTCGTAGACTTTTTGATGATGGCCATTCTGACTGGTGTGAGGTGATACCTCAGTGTAGTTCTGATTTGCATTTCTCTAATGATTAGGGATGTTGAGCATCTTTTCATGTGCCTCTTGGTCATCTGTATGTCTTTTTGGGAGAAATGTCTGTTTAGCTCTTCTGATGATTGGTTAGTAACTATTAAACCACCTAGTTGGCTGCCAAAATTATATTTTTAATGAAGGGAATGTCCTCGTTTTCCCCGAGTCTTCTTGTCCCATTTTCAACATCCATGTGCTCAGCACTTATTTGATGACAGCTATGACTCTAATCTACCATAATATAGGCCACAGTCCCTTATCTGCAATTCCCAAACACCCAGAGCTCTGAAAATTGAAAGTATTTTCAGGAGCTTTCAGTAAGAGCTGACCAGAACCGATGTGTCTGGTTTGCTATTAGTCATATGTTTTACTGCAGACATAATAATGCAGGTGATCTCAGAGTGGTTGTCCCAGTTGTCATTAGGACTATTACATAATATACACCTACGTACTGTTTTGTCACTCTAAAATCTGAAAAATTCGAAGTTCTGAAATGCATTTGGTTCCCAGAGTTTCAGAGCAGGCCCATCTTTAAAAATATAAACTAGGGGGCTTCCCTGGTGGTGCAGTGGTTAAGAATCTGCCTGCCAATGCAGGGGACACGGGTTTGAGCCCTGGTCTGGGAAGATCTCACGTGCTGCAGAGCAGCTAAGCCCGTGCGCCACAACTACTGAGCCTGGGCTCTAGAGCCCTCATGCCACAACTGCTGAGCCCGTGTGCCACAACTACTGAAGCCCTCCCACGGGCCTAGAGCCTGTGCTCCGCAACAAGAGAAGCCACTGCAATGAAAAGCCTGTGCATAGTAACGAAGAGTAGCCCCCCCTCGCCGCAACTAGAGAAAGTTCTCATGCAGGAACAAAGACCCAATGCAGCCAAAAATAAATAATAAATAAATTAATTAAAAATATATATATAAACTAGGAGGATGGTATACTTTGGAAAATATAATACCAAAAATGAAACAGTCATACGTTTATTCTGTTCGTGAGGTTTTAGTTTGTTAGTTGGTGGGTTTTTGCTAAGGAACACAATTAGTTCATCGTTCTCAGAAACGACCTGAGTATTCCCACCAAACTTTTCAGCAAGAATTCAACATGTAGGAGTACCAACAAAGTTTCCAATCTTAAGCTTTCAGTACTTTGGTGGCAGTGCTTCCATGGCGTCTGCTGTTCTGTCCCTCTGAGTAGGGCCATCATGCTAACTGAACCCCAGAGGACAGTAGGGTTCCCGACTCACCAAAACTTGGCTGACTCTGGAACCTTCCATCTGCTAGTCTCTGCCAGCTCTAGTGTCCCTGCTCTGATCCCCTGAAGCCCTTGCTGCTGTTTCCATGGACTGGACACGCTGCAGTCGCGCCATCCACAGCACTGCACTGGGAGGTGCTCCTTCTACACCTGTAGGCTGAGGTCTCGGAATCCTCTGGTTGGAACCCCCAGGGAAGACAGTGGCTCCAGAGACCCCTGCTCCAAAGGCCACCATATTTCCCATGCAGCCTGGTATGTAAAGATGGGCTGTAGCTATTATGGCAGTTGAAGGAAACTCGGCATTATTTGTAAAACCGAGTCAACAAAATCTAATTCTAAATCTATTTCTCTGTGTCTGTGTTTTTTCTTTTAATAACTTGACCAATTATCATCATTCTAGATCTTTCTAGTGGGGCAAGATATGGCTATTGTTTGAGAAAGGAAGAAAGGGTAGCATGTATCTTGGCTTGGGTTCCCCTAGAAGCTGACCCTAAGACAGAATGTGAGTGCAAGTCATTTATTTGGGAAGTGATCCCAGCAAACCCCAGAGGGGTTTGGAAGCCTAGAGGAGGTAAGGAAGTCAAAAAGGATGAATTTTCAAGCTTGTTTCCATTGTGAGTGACTGGAGCTCGATCCTGCTGGGGACCCCGGGGGAGACAGTGGAGGATACTCCTCATTTATCCCCACTGAGTTGTGAGGCAGAGTCAGTCAGGGGCTTAAGTAGAAACGAATGAGGAGGGGACGTGGGGGGGGGGCATGGACAACACCTGTTACAACATCTTTCATTAAAACCTCAACATAACTTTAAAAAGGAATGATAATAATTGTAAACCTTATCGAGTTCTAAAATTTCATCTTCTTAAAGGTTTTAGATGACAGCTTCGTTGATATATACAATTCATATACCATACAATTCACTCACTTCCAGTGTACAGTGTAATGGTTTTTAATATATTCACAGGGTTGTGTAATCATGACCCCAATGTAACTTCTGAGTTTTTTTGGCCCCACAAAAGGAAACCCTGCACCCATTTGCAGTCATTCTCCATTCCCCATCACCACCACCACCATCACTACCTGCCTACCCTCAGCCCCTGGCAACCACTAATCTACTTTCTATCTCTAGACATTTGCTTGTTCTGAACATTTCATATAGATGGAATCATACCATAAATGACTTTTATGTCTGGCTTCTTTCACTCAGCATAATGTTTTCAAGGCTTATCCACATTGTAGCATGTATGAATACTTCATTCCTTTTTATAGCTGAATAATATTTCATTGTATGGATAGACCACATTTTGTTTATCTCTTCATTAGTTGATGGACATTTGGGTTGTTTCCACTTAGGGGCTATCGTGGATAGTGATAGTGCTGCTATGAACATTCATGTACAAATTTCTGTGTGGACATACGTTTTCATTTCTCTTGGTTAGATACCTAGGAGTGGAATCGCTGGGTCATATGGTAACTCTATGCTTAACCTTTTGAGAATCATCTTCCTAAGATTTTTAAAAATTTATATAATATATATAATTTATAATGTATATAATTTAACATATATATAACATATATATATTATATATATAACGTGTTAACTTCTGCTGTACAGCAAAGTGATTCAGTTATATATTCTTTTTCATATTCTTTTCCATTATGGTTTATCACAGGATATTGAGTATATTTCTCTGTGCTGTATATACAGTAGGACCTTGTTGTTTATCCATTCTATGTATAATAGTTTGCCTCTGCTAATCCCAAACTCCCAATCCATCCCTCCCCTACCCCCCTTGGCAACCACAAGTCTGTTCTCTGTACCTAAGATTTTAAAATGTCATCTTCAGTGATTTTCTGGATACCACGTAGTGTGGATGCACCTAGAAAGATGGTATTTTGTGTTGCCTTCTGGGAAGAGAAGTTGACTGTATTAGTCCAGGAAACTGGAAGGAGACAGGAGGGGCTTGGCCAGCTAAACTGCCTGCTTCTCCCGTATGCTTTTCCCAGATGGTTGGGACTGGAAGAGATAGATCCTTGGGGCAAAATGCCCCAACATTCACAGGAAAACCCTGACCAAAGAAAATACTTACTGGTGTATTTAAGTATATGCTTATATATAAAATGTGTATATTTACATGAATATATTTATGTGTATGTTTAACATGTAATAAGTATTTTCCTTAGTAGCAATTTTCCTATGAACGTTGGGGCATTTTAGTTGGCCTGTGAGCCTGGAATACAGATCTTGATGCCAAATTCAGTCCCTTAATGGGTGAGCGATAATTGCATTGTATTCGTCAGTTTAGAAAGCACAATATAAACAATGTCATTAAGTTCCAAAATGTACAGGGTAATCTAATAAAGATGTATTGGTGGTGTTCAAAGAAAAAGCAATTAAGGGAAACAGCTCCTGAGCCTTGAAAAAATAATGTACATCCTTCGCTCTTTTCCCCACTGTCATCATTAGGTTGTAATTGAAGTAAATTTCATAAAATTTCAAGTAGTTGAGTTTATTTTTATTAGATTTGATATACAGCTTTGGGAAAGCACTTTTGTCAATTTACTTGCATACAATTTTTTTCTGAAATAGGGAAGGTTAGTGACAATATAAAGGCAGATAGACTGATTTATAGAGAAGTTTTGCAATTATGTGATTCTAAGTGCTTAATTTTAGGTCTCTAAAAAGTACAAATTTATAACAAAAAGTCAATCATTTATACAGTGAATCCTGGAAATAGCCCAGTAAATGAAACTACTCATCACAACTAATAAATTTTTTTGACTAATTCTGGATGAATTATTTTCATAAGTTTATTTTTAAGTCTTATCATCCAAAGACAACCACTCTTAACATTTGGGTATATTTTATTTCAGCCTTTTTTCATGCATTTGTTTGTTTTCTCTGTGTGTGTGTCACACATTTATATTTATAGTCATAGAACAAACACAATTTTATATCTTTTCACCTGATATTAAAACATAAGCATTTTCCACATTATTACAGTCTTTATGAACACAATTTAATATCAAATAAGCTTACCATAGCTTACTTAACTGATACCAGATCATTGGACATTATGTATTATGTGTGTTCACTGTTACTATAAATGACACTGCACTAAAGATCTTTAGGAATGATATTTTTTTCCACATTTGATATTATTTCTTGGAATTGAATCAGAAAGTAATAATTTCCGATTTAAAGATATGGATACTTTAAAGTTTTTGACAGATACTGCCAAATTGCTTCTCTCAAATGTTTTACCAATTACTATTCTAGCCAGCTTTGTTTCATCACATTGTTGACAGCCTTTAATATCATCCTTTTTTTACAATCTTTCTCAGATTGCAAGTGAAAATGGTATTTCTCAGTTTCTCAAATTGAGAGGTGAAAATGGTTGTTTTTAATTACTAGAAAGTTGAACATTTTTCTTGTGTGTATTAGTCAATTACATTTTCTGGGAAGGCTAATTTTATTTCTTTTTTTTCTTCATTTGTGGTTAGAATCTGGGGTGGAATCTATTCTTCTTTTTGAATAAACCAGTATTTACATATATGTTTCTTGGTTACAGTTAAAAACTTTAACCAAGATGTTTAAATGCTCTTTGAGAACGATTATGCCCTTCTAATGCAGGTAGTCTTCTGTGAGCTTCTCGACCCCTTCCAACGTACAGATTTCACACCCAGGTGTCTGGCCAAAAGCCACGGGATGATTCTGATACTGCAATTAAAATGGTTTAGTCCAATAAGTAGACTTCCTTGAACATGTTTTCCTTGTGGTATTATTCTATGCAAAACTTGTATTGTGATTCTACTACTTTTACAAACCCCCAGCGGAACGTAGCAGTTTCAAACTTCACCTGTGCTAAGATGACTCCCAAATCACTATGTATTTCCAGCCAAGGTCAACAGATGGGAAAATAGATAACTATTGGCTTTGTAGTTGGGTCAGTTATGAGAGACAGAAGGAACTGGGGAAGTGTGAAATACAGACGGACATAGTAAGACTAAGCTAAGAACATACATGGAGACCCACACAAGAATATACACAGAGTAGAGGAGCCCCAGAAATAGACTCATTGAATCAAACAGAAATTCAGCTGGACAAGGGGACACAGAAGAACAGAACATCACAGCATAACTTTCTAGATTGAGAATTTTGTTACTAAAGGCTGTTAAATGTATTCTTGCAATTGTGGGTGTAAGTGTTGACATTGGCATTTTCAGTTCCATTTGCTCCTTTGTCTAGGAGGAATTTGTCAAGGATCAGAGGACCCCCAGGTCTGGATTACACCTCCTTTTAACAAGATGGAAGCCACCTCTAATGAGAGGTGGTTTCACCTTTCAACTTGGAATGCAGATTGGTATTACAACTTGGTGCTATGCACAAAGCTTGGGAGTACAGAGTTTGTTTAAGGTACTTAAACACACACACACATACACACACACACACAGTTTCAGCTAGAGCATAATATTAAAACACATTTAATGTATAAGAAACTTCTGTAAGTAGCTGGTACAACATAGACCAGGTACCTTTCTGTTGCACAACCTAATGGTGCAGGCTTAATATTTAAATGCCCCAGAGGAATTCATAATTAACAAAGCCTTTAAAAAACCTTTTTAAAATATCAGATGCTCAAGTGATCTTCGGCTGAGGAAATAGTTTAGTTTTCTGATGGGTGCCCAGACTATGTTATTGATTAAAGGAAACTCTGTAGCCTTTAGATGTGAGGCAGGCAGGTTGTGGAGCTGACATTGTACTGTTGATATTTGGAGACCTGTATGAATCCTTCTCCAGGTGGAAGACTCCATTTCTATGTTGACACTTTTTTCCTTGCAAATTTTTTGGAATAAGTTTGTAATTAAAAAGATATTTGGAACAGAAAAGTTGGGGTTGAAAATTTTAAAGGGCACTTGTGATCAAATGGTCACACTGACATTAAAATAAGTTTTGTGATACATCAGATTTTGAGTAGATATGCATTCTGATGAACCCACTAGAGTAAGTTCTTTGCAAAATGAGCCCCTGTTCATTCTTTGCAGCTGAACTAGTTGACTTGTCTGAGTTGTTTCATGCCAGCAACAAATATTTATTGAGGCTGTCTACATGTCAGATATTCTCCCAGGTTCTGGGAAAAAAGTAGGAAACAAAACAACTAAGACCCTGCCCTCACAGAGCTTATAATCTAGTGAGGAGGATCACACAGTAAATAACCAATAAATCAACCAAATAAATACCTACCTACATACATACATACAAAGTACTACCAGTGGCAAGTAATCCATGAAAAATAAAATAGATGGTGTGATGGAGCAGAGTCAGGGAATACCTCTTCCTTAGAGGTGAGGTATAAGCTGAGATCAGAGATGTTGAACATGTAAATATCAGGGAAAAGGGTATTACGGGAGATGGGAACAATTGATGCAAAGCACCTATGGTGGGAACAACTTTAAAGTGTTCAAGGAAGAGAAGGAAAATCAGCATGGCTGGAGTGGGATGAAGTGGGTACTAAGGCAAGATACGTAGGCACGAGTGAATTCATATGTGGCCCTGTAGGTTAAGTAATGAGGTGGGATTACCTCTTTGCAATGTAAGTCTTTGGAAGATTTGAAACAGGGAAATGTCTTGAATTTGATTTTGCTTTAAAGGATATTCTACCCTATGTAAATTGAAAACAGAGAAGTAAGAGTGGAAGCAGTTGCAGTTGCAAGGCTATTGCAATAGTCCAAAGGAGAGATGCTTTCATCTTAGACCAAGGTAGTAGCAGTATGGGTTCTAAGAAATGGTTGTATTCAGGGAGAGTTGACTTACTGATGTATTGATTGGAGGGTGGAGTGGCCAGGGGGAAAAAAGAACAAGGATAATTCCTGGATTTGGGCCTGAACAACTGGGTGAAGTGTGGTACCATTACTGAGGTGGGAAAGACTGCAGAAGAACTGGTTTGGTGGAGGGGACTCAAGACCTCTGTTTGAGATATGTTAAGTTTGAGATGATTATTAAATAGCTGAAGGCACAATTAAGAAGGCAATTTCTATATCAAGCTTGAAGCTTCAAGTCTATAAGATTGAGTGAGATCACCCAAGAATGATTAAAAAAAAAGAGAGAGAGATCCAAGATCTGAGTCTTGGGGCTCTCCAACATTTAAAAGCTGGGAAGAGGAGAAAATCCAGCAAAGGAGTCTGAGAAGAAGCAGAGTTAGAGAGGAAGAAACCCAAGGAAGTGTGTGGCCCAGAAACAAGTGAAGACAGTGGGTCAAGAAGGAGGACAAGGGAGTTCCCCGGTGGCCTAGTGGTTAGGATTCTTGGCTTTCACTGCCTTGGCCCAGGTTCGATCCCTGGTCGGGGAACTGAGATCCCGCAAGCTGCATGGCGCGGCCAAAAAAAGAGACATTAAGGCAGATCCTACAGACATTGTAAAGAGAGAGAGAGAGAATAAGAAGGAGGACAAGAGGGGAAGCTGCTAAGAGAACAATTAAACTAAGGACCCAGACCGGACCACTGGGTTGAAAATCACTGACATCCTTGAAAATCACTGACATCCTTGACAAGAGTAGTCTAGGTGGAATGGTAGGGATGAAAGCCTGACTGAAGTGAAGTGGAGAAATAGAGGCAATGGGTGAAGATAACTCTTTGAAGAAGTATTATGAAGAGATGCAGAGGGAAGGGGTTGCAGCTAAAAGGAGATATTGGGCCAGTTAGGTTTTTTGAAGATGAGAGATACCAGAGCAGGTTTGTGTGTCGATGACAGTGATCCAGGAGACAGGGAGAAATTGATGATGCAGGAAAGAAAGTATATGATTAGAGGATCAAAGCCCTGGGGGGAATAGGATCCAAAGAGAGTGGCGAGGGTTTACTTCCTTAAAGAAGTCACTTCACTTAAGTCATAAGACGTAAAGAAAGCAGCACATGCAGGCATAGGTGAAGGTATGTAGCTGGATTTATTATGGAAAGATGATATTTTTATTTTCTCAATAAAAAATGAAGCAGAGTCATCAGTCGAAGAGGGCTGGGGGCAGGGGAGGTGGTGTCATGGAAGTTGAAGAAGAAAAGGCATGAAATAGCCATTTTGGACAGTGGGAAATTACATACTACGGTTCAAAAACATTATTCATTTAATTGCGTGAAGGTATCTGTCAAATACAATAGTCTTAATTTTAGAAAAGAGATATTAAAATATTCTTCCCGAGGATGATTAATCAAAAGATAGCTGCTGGGCTTCCCTGGTGGCGCAGTGGTTGAGAGTCCGCCTGCCGATGCAGGGGACACGGGTTCGTGCCCCGGTCCGGGAAGATCCCACATGCCGCGGAGCGGCTGGGCCCGTGAGTCATGGCCGCTGAGCCTGCGCGTCCGGAGCCTGTGCTCCGCAACGGGAGAGGCCACAACAGTGAGAGGCCCGCGTACCGCAAAAAAAAAAAAAACAAAAGATAGCTGCTTAGATTGCTCCAAGTCCATGATAAAAATGTTATCAACAGAGAAAAAATTGCTTTACCTCTTCTCTGCTATGGTCAGTGGGCATTTGTCCAATCTATGATACAATTTATCCATTTGTTTTAAGTTAAAAAGAAGGTGGTTTAAGACCCAGTCATTTTTTGTGTGATGCACAGTTTGAAGAAATAATAAAACCTGGGATGTTATGCCAATATTGTAAGACGTGGGTCTGTAGATAAATCATCTATACTGAATCAAAGGTTGATGAGACATGCTATAAAAAGGCTTGAGTTGCCAATAAGTATTTGTGGGGAGGTGGAACTTAAGGAAGCAGAGGCATGATTAATTCCCTGGCAAGGCCCAGCCTGCCTATCACTATATGACAACAGCAGGCCCAATATATGCAAGTAGTTTTGCACACATAATCTTTGTTTCAACTCTGCCTGCAAGGTACATCCCTGTTTTACAGATTGGAATTAGGAGGAGTTCAGAAGTTATTTGCCCAAGATTCCACAGTGCCTAAGAGGCAAAGTGGGGTCAGAACCTCATTCTTCCAATTTCAAAGCCAAATACTTCCTAAGATGTTGGATCCATTCATTGAACAGATATTTGTTGAGTATATACCATGCAACAGGCAATGTTCTAAGAGCCTTATATATTTTGCCTCAATTTCTTTTCACAACTACTTGATGAGGTAGGGAGTAAATACTTCCACTCTTTACAGGTCAGGAACTTGAGGTTTAAAGGAGGGGATAAATTTAATCACCTAACCAATGGTAGACCCTGAATATGAGAGATGTCTAATTTTTCAGAAAGATGAATGTTTCCTTTTTGAAGTGATACAAAGCCAATTTCACACAAGGAATTAATTAAGACAATTGGATTGGTAAGGGTTGGGGCCCACTGCTCAGAATGAAATCTAGATATTCTGACTAAAAGCACCTCAATTTGTTTTTGATTTGGGGTAACTGAGTAGATGTCCTAAAGTGAATGAGGAAACTGGATCCCAGCTACAGATACCCCTGAAATAATTTGCCCAGACAGCAACAGATATTCTGTTTTTCTATACATTTTGGCACTAGTGTTCATTTTTGTGTGGCAGGTCCTCTTCTGATATTAACCTAACAACTGAGTCCAGGACCTCTCACTGAGATTTAGAGTGATCCTTTTTTACTCTTTCTGAGAGTATAATTTTCCCTAAAAAGAATTGAACCTAATGAACATACAAGTAACTTCATCTGAGTTCCATTTGAGGCCCTGTCTGCACAAACATTGACAGCTTGTTTTGACTTTCCGGAAGCCTTTTATCAAACCACAAGGTGGCTTTTGGCCAGACATGGAGAGCTTTCAACCCATCTCCAAACAGTTGGTATGAAATAACAGGAAAAGCCTCTTTCCAAAAATAATTTGAGTGAAAAGTTTAAAATTATAGAGCTCCCAAAATATTCTTGGGGATTTAGATGCAAATTCTGCCTCAGCCTACTTTCTCCTGGCCCACCATGTTCTCCTCATTTCTTTCTTTTTTTTTTTTTTTTTTTTTTGCGGTACGCGGGCCTCTCACTGTTGTGGCCTCTCCCGTTGTGGAGCACAGGCTCCGGACGCGCAGGCTCAGCGGCCACGGCTCACGGGCCCAGCCGCTCTGCGGCATGTGGGATCTTCCCAGACCAGGGCACGAACCCATGTCCCCTGCATTGGCAGGAAGACTCTCAACCACTGTGCCACCAGGGAAGCCCTGGTCTCCTCATTCTTACTGTAGGTGCTCTAATAAGGGGTAAATTATTCATTGCTATGGTAACTGTGACTCAGGGCTCATAACACACCTTGGGGGAGACAGTTGGGTAGGGCAGATTGTCTAGAGCCTGAGCTATATTTGGGGGGATGAGATGGTATTAAGTGAAATTTTCGCAGGAGAACAAAGGCCTGGAAACACTAAACAGTGTGGGATATGGAAAGAACCACAGGGAGAGGGGATTCAATATTGCCAGAGTATAAGGTACAGGGTGGGGAGCAGAAGGATAAAGCTAGAAAAGTTGGCAGAGGTGAAGTCATGCTGGATCTTTAGGGCATTAAGGGTAAGATGGGACAAGGGATCAGGAAAACTCAAGGATAAATTCTAGGTTTCAGACACAGACTCGTGGGCAAATAACTGGGCCTAAGTTACGAGTCAGAAAAAAACCTGGGAAAATGGATAGGATATGGTCATTCATCAGTTTCAGGTTTGTCAGTTATCCCTACATTGTAAATATAATGAAAACTAGGGATTTCCTTACTGGTTTGATGAAGAGCCCTGCTTTGGAACAGGAAGAGCTGCCATCTTTGAAGCCATGCAAGGAGCTGACGAATCAGTAAGAACCCAAGAAAACGGTGACCTCTGCTGAAGCCGTATCCCTATTAATGAGATGAGGTCCAGATAGCTTAGAGCAGAGGTTCTAAACTGGTAAGCCCATGGGCCTTCCTGCAGCACTGCATGTCTTGAAAGAAGAAGAAAGAGGGAAACTTTTAGTTTCTTACACTGTTGTTTCACCATTTTTCACTTGGTGGAACTAAGTACACTTCCAGCCTTCCCAGGAAGCTCCCTTTCCAAATATGCATATTACAGTCACCCTCGTCCCACCCCTGTGGTGCCTTGCCTGTTAGGCTTCGTTCTCTTCTAGAAGCACGTTAGGCTTGGATATCAACTCCTTGATAACATGCAGCTTAAGGACAGTAGTGTGGTTGAGAATGTTTGATATGTAGGGAGGAAGAGAGGAGGGGTTTTTTTTTGAGAGGGGATTCTGTGACCAACCCATCACCAGTTGTAGCCACAATGGCTACAAATTGACCAAATGGACCAGTAGTTGCTTTAGGTAGTATTTCCCAAAATATGTAAGGAGACATTTCTGCCCTTGAGAAAATCACTTCCATCTCCTGTCCCCCAATAAGTTATAGAGACTAAGAAATTATGTAAATAGTATATAGTATCTCCTGATGGAGGTATGCAATACGTCCAGCTGGATAGAAACCAGTTTAACTTTTTGTGTGTGTGTGTTTATTTTTATTTTATTTTACAGCAGCTTGGTAACATTACTAACAACCATTGTTGATACAGAAAATGTCAGCAAACATTTGTACTTAAACAATGCTTCATTCATCTTTTTTTTTTTTTTTTTGGCTGTGTTGGGTCTTTGTTGCTGCGCAGGCTTTTTCTAGTTGCGGCGAGTGGGGGCTACTCTTCGTTGCAGCGCACGGGCTTCTCATTGCAGTGGCTTCTCTTGTTGTGGAGCACGGGCTCTAGGTGCGCAGGCTTCAGTAGTTGTGGTGCACGGGCTTCAGTAGTTGTGGCGCGTGGGCTTCAGTAGTAGTGGTGCATGGGCTCTAGAGCGAGCGCAGGCTCAGTAGTTGTGGCGTACGGACTTAGTTGCTCCACGGCATGTGGGATCTTCCCGGACCAGGGCTCGAACCCGTGTCCTCTGCATTGGCAGGCAGATTCTTAACCACTGTGCCACCAGGGAGGCCCCATTCATCTTTAAGTTGGGCAAACCTTAAGTATTTTGCAATTAAAAATATATATAATCTAAGAAAACCCACCTATTATTTCAAATAATCATCTTCATAATTTTGATTTTATAGCCATTTAAAAAAATTGATATATAATTGACATATTAGCTTTAGGTGTACAACATAAAGATTCAATATTTGTATATACTGTGAAATGATCACCACAATATGTCTAGTTAACATACATCACCACACATAGTTACAAAAATTTTTTTTCTTTGGATGAGAATTTTTAAGGTCTACTCTCTTAGCAACTTTCAAATATACAATACAGTCTGATTAACTATGGTCACCATGTTGTACATTACATCCCCATGACTTATTTTATAACTGGAAGTTTGTACCTTTTGACCACCCGATTTAACTTTTTTTTTCCAGAATTTTTTATTGTGAGAATTTTCAAGGAATTATACACTCATATACCTACCAAGTAGATTGTACAGTTAACATTTTTGCTATATTTGCTTTGTTCCGTATTATCCATCTATCCATCCCTCTCTTTATCTATCAATCCCTCTTTTTTTTGATGCATTTCAGAGGAAGCCACAGACATCGGGACCTCCTGCCTCTAATTACCTTAGCACGCCTATCCTTAACCAGCTTTGTTTGCATTTGCATTTTCTTGTCGTACAACAAGCAGAAAAATCACGTGGTTTTTTTGGGTTTTTGTTTTGTTT
Source organism: Phocoena phocoena (assembly GCF_963924675.1). NCBI lineage: Eukaryota > Metazoa > Chordata > Mammalia > Artiodactyla > Phocoenidae > Phocoena > Phocoena phocoena. The sequence continues at coordinate 38,574,794 of NC_089240.1, read as the reverse complement.
TTATCACAATGCTTTTATTATAACAAAATTCACATGTTTTTTATTAACACCTATTGATGTCACTCAAATTTCATGCTCCGCAGGGCAGACTTTGGGCTAATGCTTTGGAGTTATGAAGACACCACCTATGTAATGAAATTCCAGGTTAATTAAAATTGTTGTCCTGTCTCATGTAGATTAATCACAGAATGGAAAGGGGGTTAATCATTCAGTTTACAGATGGGGAAAGTGAGGCCCAGAAAGGTGGGGACTCTTGTTCAAGGTCATAAAGCCCATTAGACCTATTTGGAATAGAGCTTTTCTACAGAATGACAATGTTCTGCCTTGTCCTTGAATGAGGCTATGTTTCCTTTTACTCTGGTCCTTGCACACCGCTGACTGCCTTGGTCTTTGGCTCACAAGGGTGTTTCAGCAGCAAAGTAAAACTCCTGGGCCAGGCTCCAAACTAGGCTCCCAAATGACTGCTTTGTAACTTCATTTCTTCCAGTTACTTGTCACATCTCATCCAGATTTCTTTTCCTTGGCAATGTCCACATTTTATCCTGTTCTTCTAGAATTCCAAATTAATCATCTCATTTTTGGTGAAAGGAGATGTTGAAATGAAGAAGTGTTCAAAGTATTCTACAGCAGGCCTGTGACCCTCTTCTGGGCATTTGTAACACCCAGCTCTTTCAGAGACTAAGATCTAGGGAGTGGGTGAGCCAAAGGGGGAATGGATCTCTCCTATTTTATATTCTACCTTAAAGATGTTTGTGGTTCTAAAAATCATGTTGGTAAAATAAATAAATAAAAATCATGTCGGTAATCCATAGGAGGGCAGAGATATTTCACCCTTAAATCACAGTCAAGGAAACTATTGTAGCATCATATGATTATTTTCGATACTTAAAAAACAGTATTCTTAAAGGAGTGTGTTTATTTATATATATTCCATTGAATTTCCAAAAGGTGAATTAAACGATTAGTTTTATATAACAATTTTTAAAATGAAGACTATAACACACAAATTTGGGAAAGACAAGGCTGTAATTGCTGGGTTTGCCTCCTTTTTTTTTTTTGCAGTACGCGGGCCTCTCACTGTTGTGCCGCACGCGTAGGCTCAGCGGCCATGGCTCACGGGCCCAGCCGCTCCGCGGCACGTGGGATCTTCCCGGACTGGGGCACGAACCCGTGTCCCCTGCATCGGCAGGCAGACTCTCAACCACTGCGCCACCAGGGAAGCCCTGGGTTTGTCTCCTTTTTTCATGGGAGACCATACTGAGGTCAAGTGGAAACAAATTTTGTCTACCATGAGTATAATACACGAAAGAGAACCCACTTTCACACAACAAAAAAAAAAAGACAAGAGCTTGGCTACGAAACGAGGCTCATTATGATTGCTGACATTTTAGGGAAATGCAGTAACTTACATGTAAAGCGTGATGAAACAATTTTTATGGTTTTAAATGTATTTTGAAAGGCCTTGGAAGGCAGTCTCATTGTAGTATCTCAGAAGCAGCCGCATCTGGAGAAAGGTTTCTATGGCAACTCATGAAAGCTTGATGTTTTTTTTCTCCTTTTCAAGAGCATAAATCATCACATGGCCTGAGGCTTCAGCAAAGGTCTTCTTTATTTTAGAAGCTATTGCCATTTGTTTTTGTGTTGTATATTTTGACTAAGAGAAAACAGAGCAAAGGGCTTCCAAGAGGGCTTGGAGTCTTTTTCATATCTGGGGGCAAGATGTGAATAACGTAATTCTAGACTTTGCTTCTCAGTGATCAAAGTGATAGTACATACACATTGATACGTTTGGTTTATATCATGTGTTATTTCAGTTTTCAGGAAAGTTGTGATCGGTGCGTTCTCAGGAAAGAGTTAGCCTGGACTTGAGGAGGAACTGTTTGGCCAAAGCACCTTTTTTTTTTTTTTCATAATTGAGATTTTATTGGTTGTTTTGAGGATCGGTTCACAGACATTTCAATTTGTACACAATTCTCAACATACGTACCAAAAACCTAAAAAATCATGTAGTTGAGATTCTTTTCTGAACAGTTATTCCAGTGACTTTCCAGCTTAAAATTTGGGGGCAAATTTTCCTTCACAGGATATCAAGTACCAATATCTTCAAATATTGATATGCTGTTACATTGTAAGTCCCACGAATTCACAATTTAATATCACATACACTACCTACTCAATCGTTCACAGCACATTAACAGTTACTAGAACTGGACTACCACGACCAAAGATGTTACAGAGTGCACAAAAATCTGCCCAGGAGAGCCAAGACCAAGGGGTGAGTGGTTTGCTTTAGGAAACAATTCTACCAAAAACCACATCGGAAGAGAAGTAATCTAAAGTGTTTAAGACATTAAATGCACAACTGACTCCAAACTGCCATTTAGTATGCTTTGTATTATAGGATATAAAAGCTACCCTCCATCTGTGGAAGGTTAAGCTGACACACAAGACAATCAAAGCCTCCCATATTTAATATCCCACTATTTTCTGGTTGTACCAAAAAATAAACAACCAGCAAGTGATTTCACCTCTTAAAAAAAAGCATTTACACTTAAAAAATGGGATGAGGTGGGATTCCTTCCTTTTTAAAAATGTTTCTAGAGCTACTAAAAAGCTTGCATTTACAAAATAGTTGATAAAAATATTCCCCTGGATTGTACAAGGGAAACAGGGACCACTGATAGGACCAGGTGTGTGATATTAATCAGACTTGGCCTCTTTCTCTCCTGCTTCTTCAGAAGCTGGGCTCTCCTCATTTTTAGTTTTTCCATTTTCTGCAGGTCTTTATAGTTTCTTGGTTAGCCACTTCAGCCTGTTTTCCCTTTGCTCCCCTTTTCCCTTTTGTTTGCACTTTTTTGTCGGAAGATTTATCCTTTCCTGCCGCCTTTTTTGGCTTCGTTTCCACTTTTGCAGGAGCCGGTTTAGCTGACAACCTCGCCGATCTCCTCTTGGGCTCCTCCTTCGCCGCCCCCTCGGCGGAGCTGACCTTCCTCTTGCGCATCGTGGCGGCGGGGCGGGCGCGTGCCGGGTGCCTGCGGGCCGCGGCGCGCCGAGAGCCTTCGCGAAGCTGGGCTGCCTGGTCGCTGCCGCTCCTCCCGCCGCCCGAGCTGCTGCGACCCGCGGCGGGGGCGGTAGGAGAACCGGATGGAACCGGATTGGGGGCCCGCCCCCTCCTCCCCCCGCGTCCCCCAGCAGCGAGCTCCCATTCCCCGTCGGCCGGGCCGCCCCCCGCCCCCGCCCATTGGCTACGGGGCCCACCGCGCCGCGGCCCGGGCCCCGAATAGGTGAGGCGGGCCGTCACTCGACCACTGAGCCCCGCCCCCGCTCTCGGCGCCCCTACCCGCCCGCCGTCTGGCGGGGCCCCAGACCCAGGAGAGGGGGGCGGGGCCCAAAGCACCTCTTAATGAGTAGTTCAATGGCGGTATCCTAGAGGGCACTGCGGCGCTCTAAATGTCTTCAGATCTCCCTGTAAATGTCTTGGTCCCAGGGTTTTGGGCACTGACAGACTCCAGGTGGTTTTTATCAATATAGTCTTTCCAAGAAAGTTAATAAAGAAATATTCTATTTTTAAAACTCGGCATGCTTTGAGAATTTTTTTTAACAACATTGGCCCTTGTATGTTACAGGAAGTAATGTGAGTAATGAAGAACACACAGTTCACAAAAACAGAGCCGGATTTTAGACCGAGCTCTGCCATCGCTAGTTGTGTAACGCTGAGCAAGCTCTTGAATCTCTCCCAGACTCCATTTTCTAATCTGAAAAATAGGAATAACAGTGAGAGCCTGAAAGGCTTATTGTTAAGAACTTAATGTGTGTGAATATTGGAAACTGTAGTGCTGTGGAAATACAAGATGGTTATTATAATTGGTTAGCTGGCTTTCTTTCCAGCTCTTTTTCTTTGAAAAAGTCAAGGGTATCCCTTTACCATTTCCGGTGTGACGAGAAGAAATCAGTTTCAACGTGTGTCAATATTTTAGTTTCCTATACTATATTAAATATATCATGTTTATATAGACACCATTTCAGCCATTTGTTTATTTCTTGACTAAGTAATTAAATGTCATCTTTGCTGCAGGGTATTAAATGAATACATTCAACAAACATGTAAGTGCCAACTGTGTACTAGCATCGAGGACACAGACTAGATAATTAAATTCTTATCATTCAGGAAATAAGTTTTCTGAGTTTCAAGGCCACGGCATAAGCTTCAGGCTGATGCCATGAAAGGGGTTGTAATCCAGCCCACACTGCTAGCCAAGCACCGATGTGAGCTGCATTCACCCAAAGAAAAGATGCCTTTTTGAAATTCACCTGCCATGAGTGTGTGCCTTTGTTACGGAGTCCAAGCTCGCTCTGCTCACCGCTCAACTGGCCAATAAATCGGGAGACAAGGTGTTGAGGCAAAGGAATAGCGACTTTATTCAGAAAGCCAGCAAACCAAGAAGATGGCAGACTAGTGTCACAAAAGAAACATCTTATGGGGTCTGGATGCCAGTTTCTCTTATAGAACAAAGAGGGGGAGGAGGTGAGGAAGTAAGGTTAAAAGGCCGTTTGCAAATATCACCTGGAATGGCCAGCCTCAGGGAGGGAATGTGTTAATTTCTTCTTTCTTGCAGCCATTCACAGGTGGACAGGGTCAGGATGTTTCCTTGAACAAAGGCACTTTGGTTTAACATTCACAGAGAGGGGCAGGGTTCCCTGAGGCAGGCCATTATGTATAGACCTGTCCTTTTAGGGAACAAAAGCAATGGGAAGCAAAGGTTAAAGTAAAAGAAACAGATCCAGCATGCAGTCAGTTTTTGTTCTTCCCTGTAACACCTTCTTGTCATTTCCACAAAGGTATGGAATGTGCTAGCAGTGACCCTGATGTTTATGTGGTTCGTGATGTTCTATGGAAGGTGTTCAGTGTTTCACCCTTTAGTAAAGGCTGCTGGCCATGTTTGTTATCTGGAGTCAGATTGTCTGGATTTGAATACTGGCTCTGCCATTGGCCAGCTGTGTGACCTTGGGTATATTACTTGACCTCTCTGTGCTTCTCTTTTTACATCTGCCCACTTCATAGAGTTGTTAGGAGGATAAATTCTTATATGTAAAACATTTGGAATAAAATGTACCTGTTTTCAGTGATATCTTTACCTGCCTCTACTCTGTGTTGAAGAGTTCAACAATCAACGTCTGAATTCTACCTACAAATGCCGCTTTCCTTTAATGAATTTAATCTCAGATTGGTGATATTTTTCTTTTTCCCCAGACCCTTTTGTTTGTGTGTGCATGTTTGTGTTAAATAACTGGAAAGGCATTCTCTGTAGAGACATCAAAGAATTCCAGTTCTTTGATCAGAAGGTCACTTGGTTGTTTCTAGAATTTTCGCATAAAACCATTTGCTTTGTCAGAAGTGACAGAGGTGATGAGGGCTGTTTGCATACTTTGGGCTTTTATCCTTTCTGAGGGAGTGCTATTTATATGGTTTACCAGTGTTATAAGGGTTGAGATGCTTTGAGGTACAGTGAATTTTTTTTCTCAGTTTCGGTTAACACGATACTTTTTTTTGGTAACTTTAAACTGAGAAAAAGTCTTTATGTAATATTGAAGTACTGATGTTTCATAATGTTTTCAAAACAATTAACTTTGCATTTGAAAATGCTGACAAATTCTGTTAAAGATCAGGTTTTGATAGGAAGGACATGAGACATATCGACAAAGCAAGAAGAGGCCCCTTTGTTACCTGCACTGTGTACTTTTCAGTCTCCTACAGTATGTTACTCTTCGGCCCTTTTCCGTGGCACAAAACTGGAAGCACATAATGTTAATAAAGCTGCAAACCACTGATGTTTAGGTATTTTAAATAACTTGAGTGTCTAATCCAAATTGAAGTATCCAAATAATTTAATTGAAATAGTCATCACTTTGATGAAACATTTTCCAAGTGAATTACCTGGGAAGGGAGATGAAATATTTTGATCATTTCATGGCATTAGGCTTTAGTCTACCATTGGTAAGGTGCGCCATGCTTTGCTTATCCATCCGAAGGAGACTCCCTGAGCCAAAATACTAGGGATCCTGCACCATTTAGAGGTAACAAATGAGATGATCTTATCAAGGGCCTGTCAGGGACACATAGGGGCTCCCTCTGAAGTTGCCAAATGATCATTGTGAAATGATCCTGCATGTTAAACTCAAGTTTAATTAGCTTTTTAAAAGTAGGAAGTCATTATACCCTTGTTTCTAACTTAGTTGCAAAAATTAAATATCTGTTTAAGAGAAAAACTGATATTTTAAGATTCTTCTATTTAGATGGAGAGCAGAATGTTTTAAAACACTTTGCATCAAACAGTGTATAGATTACTGCATTTAAAATTTTTCCTTTTTGGTCCGTGGGTGGTGGCTAAGAGTTCAGGTTTGGGGCTGAACCCTGACCCTGCCATTTACTAATTGTATAATCTACGGCAAGTCAGTGAATGTCTCCAAACCTCCAGTTTTTCTTTTTAAAATGAGGATGATAATACCTCTCAGCACTGTGGTGAAAATCCGATGTGCATTATGTATGAAATGCTGTTTCTTCACACAGCAAAGCAATCCTCAATGCTTTATGATGGTGGCTGCTGTTACTGTGGGGTTTTTTTTTTAGCTGTTATTGCATTGTGTCAGGAAATGATTGCCTGTTTCAACTGTGCCAATTACACTGTCTAGTGTTCTTAAGGCAAATGTAATTCTGCTACTTTATGATTTTTTTTCACAATAGTATTGCATTTTAAAATTCCCAGACTTCCCAGAGAATGTACCATCTCTCATATTTTTGTTCTATGGCAAAATGTGTTAAAAGTTCCAAATGGGGCTTCCCTGGTGGCGCAGTGGTTAGGAATCCCCCAGCCAATGCAGGGGACAGGGGTTCGAGCCCTGGTCCGGGAAGATCCCACGGAGCAACTAAGCCCGTGCACCACAACTACTGAGCCTGCGCTCTGGAGCCCGCAAGCCACAACTGCTGAGCCCACGTGCCATAACTACTGAAGCCTGCACGCCTGCAGAGCCCGTGCTCTGCAACAAGAGAAGCCACCGCAATGAGAAGCCCGCGCACCGCAACGAAGAGTGGCCGCCGCTCGCCACAACTAGAGAAAGCCCTCGCCCAGCAACAAAGACCCAACTCAGCCAAAAATAAACAAATAGATAAATTTATTTAAAAAAAGAGTTCCAAATGACTGACATAAACATGAACTCTTGGGAAACAACCCTGTGGTAAGCTGGGGCGCTTCTGGATACTTAGTTGTTTGCTTATTCTTTGCTTAATCAAACCATCAGTCCTTTTGCCAGTCTCATCACTAAGGAATCCCTTGAGATCTTAACAATCTTATTTTATTTATAAAAAAAGTTTTATTGAAGTATAGTTGATTTAGAATGTTTTGTTGATTTGCAATGTTGTGTTAATTTCTGCTGTCCAGCAAAGTGATTCCGTTATACATATATACACATTCTATTTTTTAATATTCTTTTCCATTACGGTTTATCATAGGATATTGAATATAGTTCTCTGTGCTCTACAGTAGGACCTTGTTGTTTATACATCTCAACAGTCTTAATCAGATCCGGGCCAGACTCTAACTCCTCAGTTTCTTCTTCAGTTTCCTAAAATTCCCTCCTCCTAAATTTGCAGGGGCTTTCTTAAGCCATTGGTATTTGCGTCAATTATTTTTCAAATCAGTTTTTGTCAGTTGATATCCAACAAGCATGAGTGAGACAAGTTGTGAGGTATTTCTAACAACATATTCTCGTATTGCCCTATTTAAAGATATTTTTGTAATTTCTATTTATGCCTTTTGAAGGCACATGAGCATAAAGAGCTCTATTCAATGATTTGATAAGACCCTGGCTTGTTTTAGTAAATGTTTCTGTTTAGCATCAGATACTATTGGGTAACTGCACTTACCCAGTAGTACCTTTTGTGGAATATAAAATGCTAGTGTATATGAGTGATGTTGTGTTTCGTTCTGAGCCCTTTTGTTTAAGCCTCAACATGCTCAGCAAGTGTATCTGAATTCCATGATAGCAGCTGTTACTATGGCTGCATGTTATTTCATATTTCATTTGTTGAACTGATGCTTGATAAGAGAAACAGCGTTGAATCATCCGCAATTTTGACTCTAAATAGAAAGGTTTTCTCTCTCTCTTTGTTTTTTCCTTATAAAGGTAAAATTAGGAAACTGGAGTTAAAAATCCAAGCCCTGTATTTCTAAATTAGGGTTCTGCAGTGCTTGTGCACATTGCTCGTGGGGCTGTGGACTTTGGCACCATCACCCCACCACCAACCAGAAGTCCCGGCCTTGCACCCAAGGACAGGGATCGGAAGATGGATTAACTCAAATAATGGAATTTCACATTAGCCTCTTTATTTTTTTTAATTAATTAATTAATTAATTTTTGGCTGTGTTGGGTCTTCGTTGCTGCGCACAGGCTTTCTCTAGTTGTGGCGAGTGGGGGCTGCTCTTCGTTTCAGTGCGCGAGCTTCTCATGGCGGTGGCTTCTCTTGTTGCGGAGCATGGGCTCTAGAGCGCAGTCTCAGTAGTTGTGGTGCGCGGGCTCAGTAGTTGTGGCTCACGGGCTCTAGAGTGCAGGCCCAGTGGTTGTGGCGCATGGGCTTAGTTGCTCCGCGGCATGTGGGATCTTCCCGGACCAGGGCTCGAACCCATGCCCCCTGCATTGGCAGGTGGATTCTCAACCACTGTGCCGCCAGGGAAGCCCCACATCAGACTGTTTAAGAAAAAAAAAAAGGTTTCTTCTTTTAGGGCAGCTCAGAGAGGGGGAATGAAGCCTCGGCTTTTCATTGTGGCTTTTACGGTAGGCTCATATCTTATGTTCCATGGATTCTTATCAAACCACAAGATACAAGTGTGTGTGCTTTCTTTAGAATATTCTACTTATGTAATATGTATGTATTTATTTTGGCTGCTCTGGGTCTTAGTTGTGACACGTGGTATCGTTGCTGTGGCATGCGGACCTCTTAGTTGTGGCGTGGATGCGGTATCTAGTTCCCCAATCAGGGACGGAACCCGGGCCCCCTGCATTGGGAGCGCAGAGTCTTACCCACTGGACCACCAGGGAGGTCCCTACAAATGTGTTTTAAAAACACGTTGGTCCAAACAAAGTGAAAAATATCTTTTGAAATGTAATCTCTCCCTGAAACAAAAATTGAGAGATGCGGTCTATGAAAAGGATGGCTCTGAGGCCCCGTGAAAAGCAATACTCGTAGTGGTTACAGAAACGGACACTGGAACGAAACTGCCCGGCTCTGCTGCTGGCTCCTTATGTGACTTTGGACACCTCTTTGTGCTTCAGTTTCCCCAGCCATAAAATGGGAATATCAATAGTACCTTTTTTATTGGATTGCTGTGAGAATTCACTGAATTCTCACAGCATTAAAAATATACATTAAAACACTTAGACTAGCATGTCAAATGTTGTGAGCACTATATGAATATTAGCTATTCTTATGGGAATCATTTTTTTTCACACTAGTGTGATCTAAAAGTCCCAGAACTATTATTTTAAAAAGACGGGATAGAAACGGTTTCACTTATCTGTAAGGCACAGCATCTTGTCATTTCCTTGATTTTGTTTGGTCTCATAAAGCAAACGAGTAAGGTATTTGGAACTGAGCAAATTCAGTTTATTGTGGTAAGAGCACCAGAGTTCTCTTGTCTGAGAACACTCTGTAAGTTAAAGATGCAGAATTTTAAGATCTGTGAGGTCAAAAACTACATTCAGGATGTACTTATACCAAAAACTACATATTCGAACTCTACGCTAAGCTTTATACTTTATCAAAACTCACTGAACTCATTGGGTAAGGTTTATTGTATGTAAATGTACCTCAATAAAACTTTTTTCTTTTTTAAGTTGAACTCATGATGGTGGAAATGTAGTCGGCATACAATAAGTATTTTTGACGACATTAATAATTAAATGAATGAATGAATGGAGTCATTTCATTCTTCAGTGATGGATCATATGGGGAATTAGGACAATTAAGTGGGTTGAATCTTATGTCCTTGGTTTTGAAACTTTACATCAACTTCTAAAAGTTCGGTTTTAATAGTAAAGCTTAGGTCCTTTCACATGTTTTGAAGGCAGACTCTACACCTGTTAGACCCAAACGGTCTACGAGGGATTCCAACTCGCCCAAGAACCGCCAAGAGTCGAGAGCCGCTGCAACACGCAAGAGGTTTATTAGGAGCCGATGCACCGGGGTTCCCTGAACCTCACGCAGGAGGCCGATGGGGAACCCCTAAAAGCGGAATCACATACTTTTTATAGGTTTATTTACTCATAGGGCGGGTATATTCTCACAATGATTGGGTAAATGTGGTGACTTTTGAATTCATTGGCTTAGGAACTTTTGTCCCACCTTCTGGCCGTTATAGTTGTCTGTTCATTGTGGCGGTTAGGGCGTATACCTGTTACGGGCAACTGGAAAATTACCCGCTGTCTGGCAAGTCCCCGTCAACTGAAAAACTCCAAGAATTGGTTTCGATAGGGAGAAGGAGTGGCGCACGATAGGGAGAAGAATTGGTTTCGATAGGGAGAAGGAGTGGCGCACGATAGGGAGAAGAATTGGTTTACGGGAACAAGTGAGGGGGTGGAAAGTCCCTAAAGGCCCCACACCCCCCACTCCCCAATTTACCGGATTTTCAGATTTGCCTTGAGAATGAAGTCAGTGGCTCCATTTCGTCCTGTGTCTGCTGGGGCTTATACATTTCTCTTTTGTGTGGCTTTGTGTTTTCTTTCATGTTGTCAGTCACATAATCATGTAATTTAGTCTTTAAAGATAGACATTTTGATATAGTGACCAAAGAAGTTTTTTTGTTTTTGTTTTGTTTTGTTTTGTTGCGGTACACGGGCCTCTCCCGTTGCGGAGCACAGGCTCCGGACGCGCAGGCTCAGCGGCCATGGCTCACGGGCCCAGCCACTCCGCGGCACGCGGGATCCTCCCGGACCAGGGCACTAACCCGCGTCCCCCGCATCGGCAGGCAGACTCTCAACCACTGCGCCACCAGGGAAGCCCCAAAGAAGTTTTTAAGATTTGAGACCTTTACCAAAAATGAAATCCCTTTTATTCTTTCTAGAAATAGCAGTTGGTTTCCCAGACTTGGACTCTGGATCTCTATTGAGAAACCCTAGCCACCTGTAAGTTGAATAACTTGAGCGTGATGATAAGCCATGTGTATGAGCTAACATGGGCTTTTCTCATTGGCTGTTAACATGAGGAGCTGATCTGGAGTCCCTGTAAAGTGTTTGATTCTGATTTTTTCTTGTATTTTCTCCTAGGTATGACAGCAGCCAAACTCCTGCATGACTCTGGCCTGAATGTGATTGTTCTGGAAGCCCGGGACCGTGTGGGAGGCAGGACTTACACCATCAGGGTAAGACAATAATGATGGGCTGGAGAAACGTGACACTGAAGCTGAGTTTCTTGTTTCTTTCTGAAGGTCTTGAACTTCATTTGACTCTTTTTAAGAGAGTGAAAATTACTCTCCACAGCCTCTCAATTTGCTTCCTTTTCAACCCTTTTCTTCTGTCCCTTTTCTCACGTCATGATACTTGGCACTTGCCCAATAAATGATTGCAACAATAATTCGGTGTTTGAAATACATTAGTGAATAAAACAAAGACCACTGCCCTGTGAAATGTATGTTCCCTTTTTTCTTAGTCAGAGAACTATATAGTCAACAAACAGACAAAAACAGAAGAGGAGGACCTGATCTGGTGTCCCTGACTATTAGGAATCCAGTTACGTTTGGACATGTTCAAACATAGGAAGTTTTTCTAGTCACTCTTTTTCAAAGGTTGGTCCTTAGTTGTTTCAAGTGAAGCTAATTCATAACCATATAGAAAACTTCCTACTGAACATAAGAGCAGTTTCAAAGGTTTGAATTAGGACCAAATATTCCCTAATGCTGTCTTTCAAATGTCTGGATGAGCAAACCACAAAGAAAGTGGTCATTTCCTGGATGGACTTACAGTTTATCATACTAAGTGAAGAAAGTCACACAAAGAAAGACAAATATCCTGTGATATCACTTATATGTAGAATCTTAAAACAATGATACAAATGAACTTACAGAACAGAAATAGACTCACAAACATAGAAGACAAATTCATGGTTACCAAAGGAGATAGAGGGGGGAGGGATAAATTAGGAGTTTGGGATTAACAGATACACGCTACCATATATAACATAGATAACCAACAAGAACCTACTGTATAGCACAGGGAACTATATTAAACATTTTGTAATAACCTATAATGGAAAGGAATCTGGAAAAGAATATATATATGTATATATACACATATATACATATATATATATATAAAACTGAATCACTTTGCTACACACCTGAAACATTGTAAATCAACTATACTTCAATGAAAAAAAAAAGGAAAAGAAGTGGTCATCTCCTTTCTCGCTTTTCCTCTAGCATTAGGTGCCTCAAAATTAGCCTGAAATGCTAAGTAAAGAGAAATTCATCAATAATTCACAGCTTACGAATCTAAGCCACTAAAACACAAAGCACGTTGTGGTATGTATTGAGAATGATGGAGTTCAGAAGTCTCTTGCCTATTTCAAGGTCAATCAGTTTTGCTTTACATTAAGGAATGATTCTATAACTGTTAAGTTGCATGACTGAAGTAGAGTTGCTAACAGAATCCAGGTTTCTATGGATACACCTCAACGTGTGTCTAGAACCTATGAAATGACAATTTGCTTATTTCAGGGCTGTCTTTTTTTTTAATCTTACAAATAACATTTTTACATATATTTATTTTTATTTTTTTTCCATGGGAAAACAGAACCAAAAAGTTAAATATGTGGACCTTGGAGGATCTTATGTTGGCCCAACTCAGAATCGCATCTTAAGATTATCCAAGGAGCTAGGATTGGAGACCTACAAAGTGAATGAAGTAGAGCGTCTGATTTACCATGTAAAGGTAAGCCTGGACCAGCCTTTGAAGGATTTGAAGATTTCTCTATGGGTGTTTTCCATATATGAATTCCAGATCCTCCCCTCAGACAATCTCCTTCATCCTTGAATGATGCATATGTATTTTATAAGTATATTTCAACCATTCTGAGAATTTTTTTTTTTTTACTGTTATCAAAGGAGAATTCTAAACCTATTTGGGAAGGTTATTGATGAAGTGGTATCGCCCATTTGGTGAAAAGTTTAACAAAACCAATAGAGAAAAAACATTTGTGATTGATTTATTAAATACCTCTATTAAAATAACGGGCTCTTTCATGTGATACAAAAACCTGTGTATAGTTTTACTAATGCTGCCCTAGACTTCACATTATAGAGTATTTGCAACATGTCTAACGTAATATTTTGAAATTTAGTCATTATGTCCTGTATATAGGCTAAACTCACTCTCTTAGAGATTTACATAAAAGTAAGTCAAGTCTCAAATTCCATCTTTCATGGGGAAGCTCCATTGATCTCCCCCAAATTCCTGTGAGTTTACTGGGTTTCAATTCCCATGATCATTTGTAGCTCATGGTTCTTGCTTCCATGATACTTATGCTCATTCAGATTCATGGCCAGTGACTCTCTTCTTTCCTTTGTTCTATGTCAACCTGGGTTCAAATTCATCTCTTTCTCTTGATTTTCTTCGGACCACCCCAAGCATTTGGGTACAGCAAAATTGACTGAAGTTTTGAACAGTGTGGGTAAGGGGTTCAATTGCAAAAACATAAACAACTTAGAATTGAATACTGGACGTTCTGATTCTAATAAGCTCTTCAAACAGTGTGCCCCTGGGGATTTCTCACTGGCCACATTTCTCTGTGGTTTCCAGTCTCCCACTATGTTTCTGCCTTTAGACTCTTCTGGCATCTCCCTGCTCCTTGTTTTCCCAGCATCATTTTCTTGGTCCACAATGTCACTGATGTTCTCTGACAGGCAAAGACTCACCTACCCTGGACCCCACTCTGTAGTCCCACGGAAGGACTGGCAGAGGTTTTGAATTTCAGTCTTTCCTCTCTCTCCCTCACTTGCCTCCGTAAGTGGAAGCGAGCAGTATAGAGCCAAGTTCCTCACCAGAAGAAATCATCCCCTTAGGAGACAGAAGAACTCGCAACAGTCAGTTTTGATATACATAACAGTGTTGACACCTGGATATTATTTGTGGGTGATGATATCAAGAAGGACAAATAATAGACTGTACATTGTCAATCGTTTAATAAAACAGGAAATAAACATCTATCTGATTTGGTATAATGCGGGTAACATTTACACATAGATGTTGATGTTCAGATTTTGTTTTATGAGCCTTTTCACCTTGCTTCCCTATTTGTCTAGTGGAAAAAGAGACACATGAATTAGAAATGAAAAAGTAGCATGGTGATAGAGTGATTTGTTGAACATCCATCGGCAGCACTTAGTAAACATTCTTCATTGCGTTCCTTGCTTTTATATGTAGCTCATCTTGACTGATTTCTTCTGTCTTTCTTGTCCTAACCTTTAAGACTTGCAGAGACTGAATTCCCAGAACACTACGATCTCTTTTAGGTTTCTCCCGACAAAGGAGATGACTAGAAATTATATTCACTTTTCTGTCCGTGTGTGGGCAGGGTTTCTTGGCAGTCAGGAGCTAAGTTCAGGACGCTTTGTTTATCTGGAAATCTTATGGCCGACATTATGGTCCTTGTTTGAAAGAGATGGCTCATAGTTATCAACTGTGGAAACGATGTAATACTTGAATTTCTCAGAGTGATGACCGAATAATGCTGCTTTCTTAAGCTATTTCGTATAACCCACGTGCAGCTAAGAAAATGTAATTAAGCAGGTATCTCTGACTTGATACAGAATAAATATATATGCCGACATTGCTTTGTACGAAATTCAAAATAAATGTTACTGCTTTTGAATTATTACAAAAGGAAAGCATGTTTACTGTAAAAATATAATAAGAAAATGTGGTAGAGAAAAACAATTAAAAAACCCCTCCAATAATCCTGTCTAGAGAAAATCACTCTAAAATATTCTTTTGGTACCTAGATTTTCATGTTCCTGTATTGCTATTTTCTGACTTCTGCTGTACGTGTCTGATATACTTACTTACTCTCTAATTAATTCTCATCCTGACACGATTGAAACACTAATGAATTTATGAAACAAAGGTTTTTTTCAGTCTTGATAAGGGTGCTAATTTGACCTCCTTGTGGCTGTATCCAGTGAAGCGCTACACGATGATAAATAATAATAAAGCCCTTAGAGCTAAGAAGTCCTCCCCAAACTAAGTATTTGTTCTCCACCATCATCACCTCCATGTCTTTGCTTATATGTCATTTTTATTATTTTGAACCTGTAAAAAGCATCTCAGATTACTCCATCCATTTCTGGGATTATTGAGCAGAACTCTTGATAACTCTACATGCCGAAGAATGTAGTTCAAAAAGTTGTCTTCTCTGTCATGGTAGGCAGTACTTTGGCCATTTGGACATTACTCTCTATTACCTATATCAATAACTACTGTTCCCAAGTGCAAATACTGTTCCCAAGTGGTTCATGCAAATATCTAGTATATTTATGCCTTGTTTCTTCAGCGGACCTGCATGTATTTCTCGACCCAAAGGCTGAGCATATCAAGAGTATCAAGTGTGTTACTTCTCATATTGTCAGATCCTGCAATTCAAATCAGCCTGCTCAAGGACTGTTTTTTTCAATTTTTTACATGGTCGCTAAAAGAAGACAGTGTTTTACATGCAGCCTTAATAACAGTAAGCTAGGGAATTTGGATATGATGGTTGGAATTGAAACTGGTGAAATGGAGCTACTCACAAAAGGGGGCAGGGCGGTGCTACAGCAGCCCATGATAGGCTAACTATCCAAAGGAAGGGTGTGTTTCCCAAGAAAGCAGGACTCCCAGTATCACCAGTTCTCTGATAGTTCTGGAAGAAATGGTCTGTTGACAGATGGGATGTGCTCATGCTGGGCCCATAACAAGCATGCATCAACCCCTGGTGTGCTGTGATGTGCAGGGCGTTTTGCTGTCTGCCTCTGATCTGCCAGAAATGTTTCTATCTACTGAGTGGCATTCATTTTTAGTACTACAGTAGATCTGTCTTATGTCGCTAAAATGTGATTTTCCAAAACCTTGTTTGTGATTCAAAGACGTGGTACTGAGCTATATTGGGATTTAATTATCAGTGGGAAAAGTGATCGCTTCAGCTCAAATCTATATAAGTTAGAAGGTGTTTTCTGCACTTCTCAAATCAGTGATGCAGTCCTTCGTGTATCGTGAAACATCTACGGAAGTTTTTAATCTGTTTCACAAATCATCATGCTAATTTCTGCTAGGATAGTTTAGAAGGCAGCTGTTTACATGCCTTGAAAGTGACTTGTGAAAAATGTTCCATTTTAGGGACTATCTCATAATTAAAAAGAAAAAGATAAAAAATATAAACTTCTTAAGGGATCTTGCTATATTTTAATTTGTGCCCCCTCCTCCTTCATTATGTGTGTGTGTGTGTGTGTGAGAGAGAGAGAGAGAGAGAGTGTGTGTGTGTGTTTGCATGTTCACATGTGTGGTCGTTTTCTTGTTGCTTGTTTTTTGTTCTTTTGGGTTACTTGGAAGGAGTTGAAGAAAATCCTGAAGTTTGGTACAATTTAGGCTATTGGCAAATAGAGTTCCTCTGTCTCAGAAGCTTTTATAAGTCTGAAATTTGGAACTAGTGTCTAGTTAAAGTATGCATGAAACTGCTTTAGGCCCAAAAGCTTAAACTGTTAGGAGTTTGGTGAATGTAAAGATGTAGCGTGACTTAAATTTAAGAGCCCAACTTCACACTGATCATCATTTCCAAATTTCAGCTGTGGGGAGAAACTGAGAAAAAAAGAAAAATGCTCTGGTCTTACTTCCCAATGAGCAGAAGCCAAGCTCACTGTCAAAGTCCCTTTTGTGTTGTATGTGGTCAACCTCAGGGCTTGAAGAGGCCTATGGATGAGGAGCCATCTCTCAAATATATTGCCTACTACTTGTTGCTACAACTGCTATTGCACAAACAACCTCATGGAACAGGCGCCATATGGCAGAGCCCCTCAGTTTGGTGAGAACTCTGAAAGCCAGTGGAAAATACAGGAAAAAAAAAAGCACATAAAAGCATACAGCGGGGCTTCCCTGGTGGCGCAGTGGTTGAGAGTCCACCTGCCAAAGCAGGGGACGCGGGTTCGTGCCCCGGTCCGGGAAGATCCCCCATGCCGCGGAGCGGCTGGGCCCGTGAGCCATGGCCGCTGAGCCTGCGCGTCTGGAGCTTGTGCTCCGCAACGGGAGAGGCCACAGCAGTGAGAGACCCGCGTACCGCAAAAAAAAAAAAAAAAAAAGCGTACAGCGGAAATAAGATCTCTAATGATAAGACCAGTTGAGTGATCTGCTTGGAAGAGATCACTGTCTCTCAGTGTTGGGGAACAGCAACAAAAGTAGAGGCGAAATGTTGAAAAAGAAAATATTCAAATTTTAATTGCATTTGGCGAATGTAAACTATCCTATGATGCAGGACCTCAGCATCTCCCAGAAATCAGCAGACGGGGAGTGCCCAGTCCTCTTCAGACTCTTAGTATCCCCTTCTGCATGCCTCTTCCTCCAATCCTATTAATCCAGAGAAGCCTGGATCAAAGTCCGGGGTGTACTTGCTTCTCTCACGATGACAGAAGAATCCAGAAACAGGTTAGACAAAATCTTGTATTTCATCCAGGAACAGCTGCCCCTTTCACATGAACGTCACACATGCCACACAGAGCTCACTGGTTCCGAGAGTCTGCCCGAGCTGAGATGGGCTTCCTGAACCTTCTCTTCCACACCCACCCCCATTCCATTTCATTTATTTGTTGGAAACATATGTCTTATCATCATGGGAGATTTTTCCCCCCAGATGGTAGAATAGTCATTTCCTCTTCAGCAAGTGAAACCCATTTGTTTAGTGATCATTCTGAAGCTTGTGTTAGTTATTCTGGAAACCAAAGTACTCATTTGTGTTCTTTAGAAAATACAGACAGATTTTCGGCATGTAATAATTTGCTGAAAACGATGCTTTCAATGGCTGGATGTGGAGCAATATTCGGGGATATGAGATGAACTTATTCTAAGCCTTCAAAGTTTCCTTTTAGAATATAAAATATGATAAAATCAGTAAACATATTCTCTGTGTACAAATACACACGCACACACATCTGGATAAACTTAACAAAAACTAGAGTTGGGGGTAACAGAGTTAGTTTTAAATTATACTGGAGGTGGAGGGTAGAGGATGTATAGAGTTCAGTTATGATGGTGAAATTCATGAAAGGAAACAAGCCTGTAGCTTAAATTCTGTGTGAAATTTTATATGACATCTATACGATGTCATCATGGGGTATGGCCAAGTAGTCCAAAGGAGATGCAACGACATGGGCCCAGCTCATCAGAGGATGGTGACTAATAAAGGTGATCATGTAACAGGTGAAAGCTTCAGCAGCGTGTAGGGATTGGAAGGAAGTACAAGATGACCTAAAATGTGTTAGCCTACCTTGCCACACCCTCACAGAGCCCATGCCTTTCTATTGGCCTCTGCTACAACCAGTAAATAATAACAATGGTAACGTTACTCTGGTATGGACATCTAGAACTTCCAAGTTCTTTCACACTTATGTCTTGTTTGGACCTCACAAACGTGAGTCCCAAATAACTGGAAGTTATTTGGCTGTGAACTAGAAGTTTTGTTCCCATTTAACAGGTAAGAATATAAAGGCTAAAGAAATTAATTGCATATGGCAGGAAGTGATGGAGTCAGAGCATGAACTGAGGCGCCAAGAATACACATTGAAGAGCTCGCTGTCCTCTGGATGGGAGGGTTTCTGTCATTTCCTTCCGAGCCCCAGCACCTAGCTTGCCCCCCTTCCTTCCTGCCAAACTTACCCTCTCACTTCTTGGAAAAACCCTGTTAAAGATCCACCTTTCCCTAAAATGTTCTGCAATTGACTCCAGTTATTCCACTGACTCCTTCCCAAGTCCTGTCTCCTCCTCACATTCTTTTTTTTTTTTTTTAATTTTTTTTTTTTTTTTTAGTTTTTTTTTTTTTTTTGCCATACGCGGGCCTCTCACTGTTGTGGCCTCTCCCCTTGCGGAGCACAGGCTCCGGACGCGCAGGCTCAGCGGCCATGGCTCACGGGCCCAGCCGCTCCGCGGCATGTGGGATCTTCCCGGACCGGGGCACGAACCCGCGTCCCCTGCATCGGCAGGCGGACTCTCAACCACTGCGCCACCAGGGAAGCCCTCCTCCTCACATTCTTGATCACATTTTGTAATTTACAGTTATTTGTACTTTAAGATTATGCACCACACACACACAACATATTTCGTTTATATTTGACTTTCTTGGATTCTTTTTTTTTATACTTTCACTTATAAATATTTCACAAGTATTTTCTAATGCCATTAAAAGTTCTCTGTAGATACGATTTTAATATTCTGTGACAAGAACATTCTGTAATATGGTGGATACTTTGCCAATCGGTTACTGTTAAGCTTCTACACTCTATTCAAATTGTCTAACATGTAATGCACATCTAATATAGGTGACTGCTGTGCAGGGCACAGGGCTAAGTTATTGAATTTGAGACAATTTGGGGTGAAGTCGGTGTGAGATTTGTGGGATCAAAGATTTTTCTTTTAATATGGAAAGAAATAACAACAGAAAAGGAAAAGTGACTAACTAAAATAAAGCCAAAAAAAAATCCCATGGCACAATTAAACCAGGAAAAGACAGCAGCCATAGATCATAAAATTTGAGAATTGATGACAAGAAAGGGTTTCCAATCCTGGCTCTTCAATCCCAGAGCTACACCATTGCTGAAAGCAAACATGTTACAAAGTAAAAAATCACTAACAGGGCTTTCCTGGTGGCGCAGTGGTTGAGAGTCCGTCTGCTGATGCAGCGGACGCGGGTTCGTGCCTCGGTCCGGGAAGATCCCACATGCCGTGGAGCGGCTGGGCCAGTGAGCCATGGCCACTGGGCCTGTGCGTCCGGAGCCTGTGCTCCGCAACGGGAGAGGCCACAACAGTGAGAGGCCCGCGTACCGCAAAAAAAAAAAACCAAATCACTAACAACTCCAACAGTTTCTCTTAGAGCTTCAAGGTTGGTAAGTACTTGGTCTGCCTTTCCCAATCATCCAGGCGACAGTTTTGCAATGCTTTACCACTTTCTCTACCTTTCAATCCTGTGCCATTTCTTTTCTGGGCACCTGCATCCTGCCCACTAAGCTAATGGCACACAATTTAAAATTTTGTCCTAGCATCACTCCACTTCAAGGTATCATCAAATGATGATTCCAAATAAAGAACTCAGGAATAATGGATCAGCTTGGATGAAATTGGCACTAAACATTAAATACGTTTCAATAAAGATTTAAACAAAGAATTGGAAGAATTACGACTCTAGTAAAGAATGTACTACAGATCTTTTTTTAGAAAAGCCTTTATATGGTAAAAATATATATATAATCTATAAAATCAGAATGTGGAGAAGGTGAGAAGGGAAGAGGTATAAGAAAGGTGAGGGCTACTGAAATCTTCCTTCATAGCATGAAATCAGTATATACCAAAATGATACTTGTAGCTAATAAAAAAACAAAGGCTCAAATCTCTTAATAATTTTTATGATCTTTTGACTTTATGCTACAGGGCTCTTTTTCTTGGGTTATGCAACATTTATTTGAAGTTTAGCTCTTCCTTCAGTTCCTTCAGTTTACGTTTCTTCCATTAAATGTAAGTACATTTATGTCAGTGAAAACAACAAATATGATTTGAATCTCAGATACTCGTATTTCTTTCTTTGCCCTTTCTTTCCTCCTTCCTTTCTTCCTTTTTTGTTTCCTTCCTCTTTCTCTGTCATCCATTCGTTCGCTTGTCCATCCATGTCAACCATCCAGCCAGCCAGCCAGCCAGCCAGCCATCTTTCTATATTGTAGATGCTTACACAGAAGTCTGGAATGTAATGTTATAGGTTTTTCTTTTTTCTTTCTTTGTGGTACGTGGGCCTCTCACTGTTGTGGCCTCTCCCGTTGCGGAGCACAGGCTTTGGACGCGCAGGCTCAGCGGCCATGGCTCACGGGCCCAGCCGCTCCACAGCACGTGGGATCCTCCCGGACCGAGGCACGAACCCGTGTCCCCTGCATCAGCAGGCGGACTCTCAACCAACTGTGCCACCAGAGAAGCCCTATTTTTTTTAACCTGAATGGTACGATTTGAGGTAATTTGTTGCCTTCTTCATTGTATTTTTGAGTACTGCTTGAACTTTTTATGAAGAGCTCCTCTCATTTTTATTTTAAAAAATGCAATTAGAAAAATGTCTCTACGTTTTTTCATATTCTTTTCCATTATAGTTTATAACAAGATATTGAATATAGTTTCCTGTGCTATACAGTAGGACCTTGTTGGTTATCTATTTTGTATATAGTAATGTGTATTTGCTAATCCCAAACTCCTAATTTATCCCTCTCCACCCCTTTCCCCTTAGGTAACGACAAGTTTGTTTTCTACGCACAGACTCTACTTTTGATAGTTTATGGTCTATGAGAAGAGGTTAGGCCCAGTGTTTCCAGCAGATATCAGTGATTCTCACCTGCCTAGGCAGCAGTCTCCTGGGTGACATATCTATTAACAATAACCAAACTGCTTCCAGCCAGGCTTAGTGACTGAGCTTTGACCCTTTGAGTGTAGACAGTCTAGATCCCAAAGCAGCTGTTTGAATGCAAACCCTCAAAGACTCTTATCCTGGTATTACTGGGCCACAGAATTTTCGCAGTGTCTGCTACAGACACACACACACGCGCACACACACACTTCATCATTGACTTTTTTGGTGACCTTGGCCATGTTATTTATGCTTTTGTACCTTGATTTCTCCATTTGCAAAAGATGGACATTTGTACCTGTCCTGCTGAGTGCTTTAAGATTTTAAAGAGAAAGAGAACAGAAGACACTAACATTATTTTCACCAAGAAGCCTGCTGTGACACACTGAAGATACTAATGATGTTTTGATAGAGCTTGTTTCCTTTCCTTTTGAAAACAAACTTTTCTAATAGGCTCTGAGGAGCCTTACTACCAAGTAAAAATTTAAATGGTGAGACACCAGATAGGATAAAGCTTTACAAATTCTTTTCAAAAGAGAACCAGGCCAATAAACTCATCCTGAAAATATTTTCGTGGGCTCCTTAACACTCTGAAATATAACTTCTCTCACTTTAAAATCCAGTCTTCTCTTCTTTATTTATTTCCCGTATTACTAATAGGCTAGGACATCAGCATTTGGATGCATCTTTTTTAGTTGTGTTACCTTCTAAGTTTCCTTCCGCTCCACTCTTCAGATCCTGGCATATGGGACCATGGTTATTATTTGGCCCAATTGAGACCCTTTCCTTTGGGTTACTAAGTGGCTTTCCTTTGGGTTACTAAGTGCTGATGGTCTTGTAGAGCTGTCAGGAGACAGTGGGCATGTCAGAGTTTACTAATCCCTAAATAACCTAAGTTCAGAGAGTCAAAATGCATTAATTTTCCCCCTTTTGACAAATATGTGAAATCTGGACTACTCATTAAAATAGCTTAAAGCAGCACTCTCCGGTAGAAATATAAGATGTGCCACATATGCCATTTAAAGTTTTCTAGTAACCATATTGAAAAGTAAAAAGAAAGAGGTGAAATTAATTTTAAGAATATATTTTATTTAATCCAGGATATCCAAAATATTATTATCTGAACTTGTAGTCAATATAAAACATTATTTAATAAGATATTTTACATTCTTGTTTTGTATTAAGCTTTTGAAATTTGGTATGTATTTTATACTTATAGCACATCTTAATTTGGACTTGCCCCATACTAAGCACTTTATAGCCACATATGGCTAGTGGCTACTGTACGGGACAGCAGAGGCGTAGAAAGTTAGCAGATGCTATGGATTTTTGCAAATGTTTCTAATCCATCTTCAGTTTTTTAACAACCTGTCTAAAACATATGTCTAGATCTTATAACATAAGCCCTACATTATGGCATAGATTAATTTTACTTATTCTAGCAACTCCAAATATATGGCATCACAAAGAACTTGGAAGTAAACAAAGAGTGAAATTCCTTATGTGCCTGTTGCCTCTTAAGGGCAAACCAGCTTGGAATCCCTTTTTAAAAAGTCTCCTAGGGGGCTTCCCTGGTGGCGCAGTGGTTGAGAGTCCGCCTGCCGATGCAGGGGACACAGGTTCATGCCCCGGTCCGGGAAGATCCCACATGCCACGGAGCGGCTAGGCCCGTGAGCCATGGCCGCTGAGCCTGTGCGTCCAGAGCCTGTGCTCCGCAACGGGAGAGGCCACAACAGTGAGAGGACGCGTACCGCAAAAAAAAAAAAAAAAAAAAAAAAAAAAAACCAAAAACTCCTAGGTGCCCAGGAAAATGCCATGTCCCTGAGATTTTCATGCATAAGGCAGCGAGCAAGTTGGAATTAAACGAGGTCGAGATGGTCAGAGATACTGCCAGAGAGTGCTTTGGACACTTCTCAAAACCTTGAAGGACATTGCTAAATAAATGTAACGGACTAACTTCGTGGAGAGCATAAAGACTTTTTGTATGATGGCATTACCTTAATATTATTTTAATAAAGTTTTTAAATTGTCCCTGTTTATGGCTGACACTGGAGAAACCACAGAACTGGCCCAAAGTGTTATAAAAGATTATTGGCTTAAAATATAGTTAAGGAAGGTTCCCACAAGTAATGAGTTGTAGAGAAGATAAGGCTATAGTTCAGTGGAAGATGTTTATTTATTCATTTCATCTTTTAGCGCACATGCTCCGTGCAAAACTCTGAGCAAAAGGACTGCAAAGTGACCTGGAGCCTTTTACTTCTGACATTTACTGCTTCCTCTTTTTTAAATTGGCAAATGTTAAGGGCAGCTGCTACAGACAGCATCTAGTCATGTGCAAACCAAGAAAAAAAAATCACAATTCATAATCACCTATAGTTCAGGCTCTCACAGTGAACCAAACACACATGTGCATTGTGGTTCCTGGAAACTCAGTTCAAAATTGAATTTAATAGCAACAACAATAGCCAACACCGTTTGAGATTTCAATATGTGCAAAGCACCCGTGTAAGCATCTGATATGCATTATCTCAATCCTCAGAAAAGCTTGATGGCCGTTATTATCTCTTATTTACAAATGAGGGCACTGAAACACAAGGTATTTGGGTGATTTGCTCAAGATCCCTCAGTTGGTAAGTGATGGAGTGAGGACTCCAACTCTGATCCACCTCACTCCAGAGTTTGTGTACTTGGTCCCTCAGCTGAGCTGCTGACTGACACAGAAATCGTACATAAGAGTTGGGGGAAGTCTCAAGAAAAACAAGGAAAAGGGTAAGGGTGCTGAGAATTGAACTGTGGACTCAACCCTCTTCTTTCTGCTCAGGTTCTTGCCCCCTAATACTACCTTGCTACTGTCTTATGCCTCACTGCTAATTTTTTTTATCCCCATTTGACCTCCTGAGAACCACCTGATCTCCTAGTGGCATTAGGAGCCCACGGAGGCCACCGACATGAACTTTCCATTTGGTTAAATAAAGGGCTATTGAGAGACATTGAACCATCTCATTTCATTCTTAATCCAGGAATTTTTAAAAGTATTAAAGCTGCTCATTCTGGTAAGACTGCTGGAACTCTGTTATATCAGATAAATGTGAGAGTAGACAGCCATACACGTATCTCACATTCATTTCATTTTCCCACTGCAAACTGTAAACATAATATAGTTAGAAGAAGCATTGCTTTATGTACAACTTCATGCTTAGGCAGAAAAGAGAAGATAAAACAATATATTTAAGGGTGAGCTATGTAGAGTAGATGTTTTGGCAGTTGAAGGGGGTCATTATGATACCTAATGACATTGATCCTTTGGATTAGAAAGGATGAGAGTCTATCTAAAAACAACACGTTATTTTGAGCTGCTACCTCTCTTTCTAAGGCCAGTGTAGTTGTGCTGCTGCTATTTTAGGGACCTCATATTTCTCCATTGTTACTTACAGGCATTTCTCCCAGATCATTCCTTTTTTGTGTGTGTGGTAAGCGGGCCTCTCACTGCTGTGGCCTCTCCCGTTGCGGAGCACAGGCTCCGGACGCGCAGGCTCAGCGGCCATGGCTCACGGGCCCAGCCGCTCCGCGGCATGTGGGGTCTTCCCGGACCGGGGCACGAACCCGCGTCCCCTGCATCGCAGGCGGGCTCTCAATCACTGTGCCACCAGGGAAGCCCTCTCCCAGATCATTCTTGACATCTTGTCTATATATCCAGGCTGGTTTCTTGACTGTAGACCCCTGAGAGAGAAAAAAAGCGATAAAAAATAAATTAGAAGAATGAATGAAACTAAATTTTTATTATGGCCTACAAGTACCTAGGTGATAGCCCCTTCCAACCTCCTGACCCAGCCCACTCTAGTCCAGGCACTCTGGCTTCTAGTGTGTCAAGTTTATTCCTATTCCAGGGCTTTTTCACTTTGAAACATTAAAAATGGCCACATACAGAATCTAAAACAACGATACAATTGAACTTACTTACAAAACAGAAACAGACTCACAGACTTCAAAAACAAATTTATGGTTACCAAAGGAGAAATGTGGGGGGAGAGATAAATTAGGAGGTTGGGATTAACATACACACTACTATATATAAAATAGATAAACAACAAGGTCCTACTGTATAGCACAGGGAACTCTACTCAATATCTTGTAATAACCTATAATGGAAAAGAATCTGAAAAAGAATATATATATATATATATATATATATATATATATATATATATCTGAATCACTTTGCTATACACCTGAAACTAACACAACGTTGTAAATTAGCTATACTTCAATTTTTTAAAAGTTAAAAAAAATGATGGCTAGATGTTCTTTGACACCCCTCCTATGGGAAGGGAGAGGGGGGTTCTATGCCCCCTCCTATTGGGAGGGCTCTGTAGCTGATTTGACCAGTAGAACATGATGGAAGTGATGCTGTTCCAGTGTTGGGGCCCAGGCCTTGAGAAACTGGCAAATCCACTTGTCTCTTGGAATAGGCACTCTTGGAGCTTTGAGTTATATCATGTATGAAGTCCAAATACCCTGAGACCACCATACTGGAGAAGCTACATATACTTTGGTCTCCTGTCCCAGCTGAATCCAGCCTTCCAGCCTTACCTATCAAGGCACTAGACTTGGCAATGAAGTTGTCTTGGACGTCCAGCACAGTCGAGCCTTCAAATGACTCCAGCTGCAGCCTCTCTCTGATACAGCCACACTAGGAACCTCCAGCAAGAACTGCCCAGCTGAGCCCAGTCAAGCCATAGAACTATAAGAGATAATAATAGGCTAATGTTTTAAGACATGGACTATTTCTTTATGCATCAATAGATAATCAAAACATACTTGCTATTTCTTCCATTTGGAATGTTCTTTCTCGGGTCTCAACTCAAGTATCCCCTCCTCAGAAGCACCTTCCCTGATAACCGCACCTTAAGGAGTAGCCTCTTCCACCCCACCTAATATTCTCTATCCCTAATTTATCCCTTCCCTGCCTTATTGTTTTTTCAATGCACTTACACATGCTTAACATAATATATATGTATTCGTTTTTCGTATGCCTTCTCCTGGTAGAATGTAAGCTCCATGAAGGCAGAAGTTTGTTTCTATTTTGTCCTCTGAGGTACTGCCAACACTTGGATGAGGACCTTGTGCATAGCAGGCTTTAGGTAAATGTTTTTTGCCTGAATGACTGAAAGAATGGGTCTTTGTCCCTATGTGAGCCTGTCCCTTTTAGAGTACAATTGGGCGGACTTTGATTTGGTATTGTTCTTAGGGGCAAAAGTGAAATATTTTAGTCACAAGTAATCTAGTCTTACAGATAACAAGTGCCTACCTCATCTGATATCAAGAAACCAGGAGACCCCCACCCCCATCTCAACACGTACACCACCAGCTTCCACCACAACTGAAGGCTACTTTCTTTGTCCACAATTAAGTTACAAATAAACTTACAAATACAGAGGTAAACAAAACAAATCCTTGCCCTGATGGAGCTTACATGTTAGCTGTGTAGGACCAGGAGTAAGTAAACAAAAAAAATATAGAGATATATATTTCTATATTTTCAAAATATAGAAAACCCAACTTATATACTTAAAATAAAATTGGAATTAGCCATATTTGATTTTATATTGCTTTTAACTTGCAGTAACTGACACAATCAAGAAATATGATAAAGGGCAAAATAAAAAAGGTGTAAAATATGGATTTTCTTAAAAGTGAAGTTAATTTAGATGTACCAAAAATTCATATATTCTTTTGTATGAAACTTTTAAAAAAATGCTCATTTTAAATTTAACACTCTCAGCTCTAATGGGTATATGAATTGATTTTCAATTTTAGAGTTAAAAATCGGTTAACCACCAAGTTGTGGAATTATGCAAAAAGCCTTGGCTTTTAAAATCTGTTACTTTTCTCACGTCAAGATTTAATAATTTCTACAAAGGCTTTAAACTTTTTAACCAGATCTGCTAAATCTCCCATATACATTAAAGCGATGTGTAATAAAACATCTGCTCAGCCATATTTGAAAAAAATATATATATATACACATACATATATATATGTTATCGGAAAGTCCCAAGTGCTACAAAGAATGGGAGGTGTGGGGATGTGAGAGAGTGGGATCCAATATCAAATAGAATATAGTCAGGTAGGGCCTCCCTGAGGAGGTGACATTCTAACAAAACCTAACTCTCATCTGTAGGGTTTGCATGATGTAAATACTTCACTGTGGCTCAGGTCAACCTACCAACTTCTCATTAATTAATACAGAGTTGGGAAGAGAGGAGCACAATCGATTCTCCTGAGTCAGCATTCACAAGCCCCCAGCGCCACACTGGAAGGTCAGAGGACCTATAGGCAGTTATAAGAACATTGGCTTTTACTCTGGTCATATGGGAATCCACTGGAAGATTTTAAGTAGAGAAGTAACGTGATCTGACTTTTGTTTTAAAAGTTATATTCTACAGAAGTTCACTCATGAGCAAATAGATACTCTGTGTGTTTATGTGTGTGTATGTAACGTGTAGCCACACATGTACATATATGCACATGAGCACATGGTTATATGTATATTTCTTCATAGATGTTAGTTAGTTCCCCAACCACCACTCTGCTCTTGCTTTTGGGTAGATACAAAAGAAGAATTCACATCCTTTCCTGCGAAGGTCTGATCCTCTTTCTTCATTGAGGCATTTAACCAAGAGCCTGCTGAAATAAAAATGCCATATATTATCATTGCTTTTAAGAATATGTTGCTTATTTACCCTTAGAGCTTCTCATAAAAGTGAAATCAGGCACACATTGTGAAGCCTTAAGTTGTAGTCACAATTAGTTACATTACTTCATTTCATTAATTGGTGATGAAAGTATTCTTAGGATTCTGCTCTGTCCTCCAACTGAGGCTCATAGCATTCTATCCAAACGGATTTATGTACATTTAGGAAACATAAGGGTTGTCAGCAGACATTCAGTAACTTTGAAGGGGAACATTTTGAGACTATACTTCGGCCAGTCTGCCTTTCTCATTTCTATGGTCACGTTTAAATTTACTTTCGCTCACTGTAAATTAGCTAGCACCCTGTGGGCTGCTTTGGAATTCAAAGCAATCATATGAGACAGTATCCCTGAATGGAATTTTACAGTTGAAGCTATGCATAAGAATGGTGTTAGAGGTATTTTAGGAACCTTCTAAGTTAATAGATTAATTTCGAGTGAGTCTAAATGATACAGATCAAAGGAAGAGAAAATACTTGTATGGTGACAGGCTATAATGTCCATAAATTTCACAGAAGACATGAATATATCTTAAATACAATACATCTTAAAGAGTGTCTCTCCTAGCTGTGAGAGAAACAGCCTTTGTCTCAGTGGTCTTTTGCTAATATCTTCCACCAACTTGAAGATGTGTTGGCATTATTATATTAAAGTTCCTCATAGCCTTGAAAATATATTTTTTGGGGGGAAAGTCAAAGATAAAACAACCAGCCCATCTGTAATAATATAAAGATTGGGATAACATAGGTTTAGAACCCAGAGGACCTGGATTTGAATTTCTGACTCACTACTTATTAGCTGTGTGATTTGAGGCAAGTTTCTTAAACTCTCTGAGCCTCTATTTCTTAATCTAAAAAATGAAGATAATGATAACACCTTCCTCGTAGGGTTGTTGAGAAAGAGAGAAATGAATTAAATATGTAAATTCCTTGAAAGAATCCCTGGTACACAGCAAACGTACAGAAACTGCTAGCCATGATGATGATGATGGTGGTGGTGGTGATGGGGATCATGGTATTTATGATGTTTGCCTATCACAATCCTTATTTCTCTTAGCCACCTTCTTCTTGCTCATGACTCATGAGTGGAATTCCCCTAGAGGTTTTTTTTAAACATATAGGTGTTGATCCAAAGTACCCCTTAAGTGAATTTCTTTGAAAACTCTTTCTTCCTGAAATGAATTGTTTCAAATAAGCAGATGCCTCTGGGATATTCCTTTCATCTCAGTCCAGCTGGTAAAGTTTGAATTTCCTTAAAGTGTCTTCAGAGTGTGTGTGAAATTCACAAGTTGCCTCTTTGCCAGACTTGCCTCTTTCTTCATCTGAATCTCACTCCAGGTTTCTCCTGCCAGGGCTCTTCTCTGCTAGACTCCAGAATGTTTTTCTAATTAGAATCTGCTCGGCATCCTTCTTACTGCCTCAACAAGTGACTCCCTCAAATCAACACTATCCCGCCACCAGGGATTAATGTTCATAGCAGCAAAGCTCATTTGGGGGCCAAGGCAACCTTTCTGTTTATGCACAAAGTCTCTTTAGATTTATTCCAAAGTGGAGTTCGTATTTCAAAGCATTGAATTTGAAATCTGGGAATCTTCTGACTCAACTAAGTGAATCATCATTTTGGTCTGTACCGTTAGAGAGAGTAAGCATTTTCCCTCACACTATTTATGGAGTGAAAAGTTGGTGTCTTTACCGGCATTAATCAGTGGCCGACTTTGGAACTGGGTGAATTATTCAGTGGAAAGTAGAATACATGTTGTGTTGGAAACATTCAAGGATATGAATTTCCATCTTGTGAGGACCTCTCCATAGAGAAAGGCAGACTGACTCTGGAGTCACAGCCCTTTGTTAAAGTCCTGGGCTTTCAGTAAATTCGCTATGGACCCCGGGTATGTCATTTACTGCTTCCCTCTAGTCTATTATCCCTCTAGTCTGTAAAGAGGGACTATTATCCCTCCCAGTGTTGTCATGAAAATTAAATATGATAATATATAAATGACTTTATAAATATCAGGTACTTTTACTATTCTAAAAAGTCTTATGTGGTAGAGAAACCCTTCAGGAGGGAAATTTTTTTTTTGATAACTTGCTTTTTATTTTATTTATTTAAACTTGCTTTTTAGACACAATTTTTCTAGACCTAGATCATCACATTTCCTCAGATTTCAAAATGATAGTCTGCTAACCCAAAGAGGATAATTACTGACATCCGAGGAAAAACGCATTGTGAGAAAAATCGTTTCTTTTAGAAGTCTTAATCTCTCTCTCTCTCTCTCTCTCTCTCCCCTTTGATGTTGTCTGTGCCTGAGTTACAAAGAACTTTTTCATCTTCTCATTACTCTGTATAGTTTGGGGACATCAAAAGCATTCGGATAATATCTTTGAAAGACTAGGGATGCACCTGTCGTCTGGCACCTGTGACCCCAGTGAGGCTACAGTTGGACTAGGAAAGGGGTGCAGTTGTTTGGGATTAGTTGAGCTGCTCTCTGAGGCTGGAGTTCAGGGTCCAGGTCTGGAGGTTCAGAGAGTACTTGACAGAGAAGGTGACTAGATGAGCACCTTCCCTCACAAGGGTGTACTGGGGTGAACAGTTGGGATTGGTTGTTTCTGCTGGTAAATCCCAGCATGCAGAGTGATGTAAGGGCAGGAAGCTTTGTGTCTTCTGCTACAAAATCATCCATGGGCTCACACAGTGGAATTCCCCTAGAGGGCCCCGGAGAGATGTGTTTGGAAAGAGACATTGTATTTATTAAAATTATAACAATAGCATCCTTCTAAGCACTTTACATATAGCATCTCATCTAATCCTTGCTTCAGCCCTGGAGGTAGGTATTATTATCCACATTTTATAAATGATGAAAGTGTCGGCGATGTAAAGTGACTCACCTCTAAGGTCACAGAATCAGTCTGTTTCTAGAGCCAATGCTCTCAACCTCTAAATGACAGTTGGTGAATAAAAAAGAATGAAATAATGCCATTCTCAGTAACATGGATGCAACTAGAGGTTATCATACCAAGTGAAGTAAGTCAGAAGGAGAAAGACAAATACCATATGATATCACTTATATGTGGAATCTAAACTACGACACAAATGAACCTACGTACGAAACAGAAGCAGACTCACAGACATAGAGAACAGACTTGTGGTTGCCAAGAAGGAGGGGGTTGGGTGAAGGGTGGAATCGGAAGTTGGGGTTAGCAGACGTGAGCTGTTATACATGGAATGGAAACGACGAGGTCCTACCGTGTAGCACAGGGAACCATATTCAATATCTTATGACAAACCATAATGAAAAGAATATATAAAAAAAGTATGTGTATGTATAACTGAATCACTTTGCTGTACAGCAGAAATTAACATAACATTGTAAATGAACTGTACTCTAGTTAAAAAAAATTAATGAGAGTTGGCCATACCTTTTGTGGAGGGACGCTGGATCTTGATGTAATCACCAGTGCCCAATGATTTAATCAATCATGCCTACAAAAATGAAACCTCCATAAAACCCCTAAGCAAGGGAGTTCAGAGAGCTCATCCACGTGCCTGAGTTCACATGTGGTTACCTAGTGCTGTGTTGAACATCACAAGCTGTGCTCTCGCCTCTAATCGCATGTATGTGGGTGCAAAAAGGGATCCTTTTCAAGTGACTTCTGATGTCTGAGTATTCTAAAATAAGGGTTGGCCATGATTATGATTAAGCCAGTGTCCCTTTTTTGCTAAGACTAAATGTGTTAGGTTTTATTTCTTTACTATCCTACAATTCAGTCACCTATGATCTATTTTTTACTCACCACCCCTCTGACGCCAAATGTGTGGGGTTTTTCCCATGCCAACCAATTCTTTAGCTCTCTGGACATCAACTGGGTAACCTACAGTTAAATTCAATTCTGACACTACCTGAAGTTAGCGTAGGCTCCACAAATTAAGAGCTCAGTCCCACAAAACTGCCCCCACTTCAGATGCCAGTCGAAATTTCCAGGCCTCGCCTACTTCTGACTGACAAGCTAGAAATCAAAGGTTTCCCGTGACATACTCTTCAGGTTTGAAACTTTGCTAGAACAGCTCACAGAACTCAGAGAAAACAGTTTACTTACTACTACTGGTTTATTATAAAGGACACAGATGAACAGCCAAATGAGGATGTGCATAGGGTGAGGTCTGGAAGGGTCGTGAGTACAGGAACTCCTGTCCCCATGGAGTTGGGGTGTACCACCCTCCAGGCACGTGGATGAGCTCTAGTTCACTGACCCGGAGGCTCTCTGAACTCCCTTGCTTAGGGGTTTTTATGGAGGTTTCATTTTTGTAGGCATGATTGATTAAATCATTGGGCACTGGTGATTACATCAAGATCCAGCGTCCCCCTTCCTCCCTGGAGGTCCAGGGAGTGATTAGTGGTTGGTTGCCAAGGGAACCAACCACTAATCACGTGGTTGGTTCCCTTGGCAACCGGCCCAGATCCTGAAGCTATCTAAAGGCCCATTAAGAGTCACCCTCATTAGCATAAACGCAGGTTTGCTTGCAAAGGGTTTGTTACGAATAACAAAGACACTCCTCTCATCCCTGTCGCTCAGGAATTTCCAAAGGTTTTAGAAGCTCGCCAGGAACTAGAGACAAAGATCAAATATATATCATCACAATGTCACACTATTGAAGAAGTGTTGACTTAAAAAAATGCACAACGTGAGAGTTGTGAGTTAAGTTTGATTTGGGGCAAAATGAGGACTGCATCCCGGGAGACAGCGTTCCAGATAACTCTGAGAAACTGCTCCGAGGAGGTGAGCGGGGCAGCCAGGATATAGAGGAGTTTGCAACAAAGGGCAGGCAGTCAAAAGATTATTGTTAATTAAAGAAAACCAGATATCTCAAGTTAAGGAATTTGGCGCTTTTCTGTGTATGGGAAGATGCAAGAGTCTGGGCTCACTGAAATCATTCCTGTGATATGCACCTCAGCTATCTGGGGCCTGTATATTCACGTGCTGAGTTTCCTCAGGGCTCACCTCAGGGAGTGGCTGCAGTCTGATGGCTGCTAGATGGCACGTATTCTTTTCAGCCCTGAGTTTCCTCAGGGCTCATCAGCTCACGTTGGAGGGCTGCAAATCATTGGTGACTGTGACACCCTTTGTTTATTAATATGGCAGGAAATATTCCATTTATAAACATTCCATCCCATTTATAAATATTCCATTTATCAGAAGTAAAATTTTCCAAACCGTAACATATGAGCATATGAGCATGCAATTTTACAACTCTTTAATAATGGTTATTTTAACAAGCATTTTATCAGTTTTTTTTCTGTGAAAAACCACACTGGATTTATTAATTAAACTGTAATATTAGAGCTGGGGAAACTATCTTTCGTGTAAACTATTTATGGAGGATTTTATGAAGTCTTAGTGAGAGTAAAATGATCTTTTCTCTAAGTTTACATATAAGTCAATGCAGCTAGCAGAACATGTAACAATGCACAGAAGGGAAGATTTCAATATTTAGACTTGTTTAAAATTTATTGGAATTTGGGGATCGTGTGGATTTTAACTCCCAGGTCCTTTCCTAAATAACTCAAAACATACAATAGTAATTATTTTTGTAAGGTCCTTGG
Organism: Phocoena phocoena; assembly: GCF_963924675.1. NCBI lineage: Eukaryota > Metazoa > Chordata > Mammalia > Artiodactyla > Phocoenidae > Phocoena > Phocoena phocoena. The sequence goes on along the minus strand of NC_089240.1, from coordinate 38,540,787 downwards.
AAACATTTTTACGACGGCAAATTCACTCTTGCTGCTGGCACAAAGCTCCATGTGAACATTAATGGGATTTTTAAATTATGATCTGTGATGTAAAAGTGAGCTTTGCTTTGTAGGCCGTCTGTTGCCCGAAAACTGGGTTTGCCTCTTGGTGGGTGTCAGTAGATACCCTCTTGGTGGTTGAGCCAATAGACACAACCAAGCCAAAGCGAGGGAGAGGGAAGGATTTATTATCACTTGCAGCAAGTAAGGAGAACACTGGGGATCTTTCCCAAAGCAGTGTCTCCCCAACAGCAAAACTGGGGAAGTTGTGAGCTACAGGTATATGCATAGTCGTGAGGGGGCTTGAGCAGAGGAGAATTCAGCATAAAATTGGGGCAAAGGTCTACAGAGTACCAGCTTTAGTTGATTGAAGTCGGGAGGGTCATCATCATTCCAACTTCCACCTGGATGGGGGTGTTAGTTCCTGCAGAACTCAAAGGTATTGCTATGTATATCCCTTGAGGGAGAACCAGGACCCTGCCCCAAGGCTGCGCTGTTGTTTCTTGACTACTCCTCCCTTGTTTCTACATCCCCTTCCTTCCCGGATTAGCAAATGTTTGAATCTGCCCTTTGGAACTCAGGCAAGGTCAAGGAGGCTGAATGAAGCCCATTTCCTACAAACAAGAAAAGGGAGACACAGAAAGGATTTGTACCCGGGAGCCCCACAGGGTCCTGCTCAGTTTCACTTAGATTTGATTACAGGCTTTCTCCTCTCAATTTCCCCCTGTCAATCTGTTAAACTATGTGAATATGTTTGTAGCAGCCCTGGTAATATTTCTCATTTCCTTCAGCAAGTCTCCGGTGAGGATCACGGAGAGGATTGGGACCTCCCCACTAATCCTCTCCAAAGAAAACACCCCTATTCTCAAAGGAGGTCCCGTTGTGCCTGGTTCTACATGTTTTCCATGAGGTTTGGGCCCCCCCTAGAGCCCAGGGATTGCGAGTCTTTAGACATTGCTATAGTCTGTTGTGCCCATTCCACTGAATGGCTGCTGTGGTGGAGTTTCCCAGGAAGCCAACTCTGAGATGGAGATGGACATGCAGGAGGGTTATTAAGAGGTGCTCTGGGCATCGACAGTTGTAGATAAGAGGGGAGAGAGGCAGGAGTTGGCAGAGGGAGAAGTCAAACTGTTGCAGGAAGGAAAAGGTGGGGTACAAGAGGAGGGTCACGTCCCAGGTCTCGGATGAGTCCCTGGGACGGGCTGCCAAGAGTGAGTCCTTGGCTTCGAGCAGGAAAGAATTCAAGAGTGAGCCGCAGTAAAGTGAAAGCAGGTTTATTTAGAGAGATACACATTCCATAGGCAGAATGCAGTCCACCTCAGAAAGTGAGAGCAGCCTTGGGAGAAACACACTCCACAGGCAAGAGTGTAGGCCATCTCAGAAGGCAAGAAGCCCCCAAATATGGGGTGATTAGTTTTAATGGGCTGGGTAGTTTCATAGGCTAATAAGTGGGAGGATTATTCCAACTATTTGGGGGAAGGGGTGGGGATTTCCAGGAATTGGGTAACCACCCACTTTTTGGCCTTTTATGGTCTGCCTTGGCCTTTCATGCTGCCTGTGGGTGTGTTATTTATCATATGCTAATGTATTACAATGAGAGGATAATGAGGCTCAAGGTCTAGTGGAAGTCAACTCATCCACCATCTTGGATCTAGTTGGTCCTAACGAGTTTATGCCGTGTCCTCAATGGCTGTCATTCTTTTAAAGGTTGTGCCCTGCCCCCTTCCTGTCTCAAAACTGTTATATATTTTCAGTGGAAGCCTCCACTAACTCTGCAAGGGATTCTGAAGATGGCTGACACTTCAGAACTGTCCTGAGTGGGGCAGGAGGACAAGACCTTTCTACCTTCACATCAGTCAGTCATTGGAGGTGGGCTTCCCAGAGAAGGCAGCATGACCTTGGGCAAAGTGGTTTTTCTGCAGCTGGGGACATCTCTGAAGGGGGCTAAGAACCAAGGGCTGCCTGCCAGGAACACTCCTAGCAGGTGAAGAAATAAGACCCTTACTTCTGAATGGGGAGATGGGCAAGCTTATCACGATGTCCACCATACTGACCACTTGGGTAGACCACTCTTCTCTTTAGTAGTTCTAGACAAATCTTTACTTATTGGGGCTTTTGTAGACCTTGACACCTGGCTAACAGAATGGCTGTGGATGGAGAAGCATAGGGGCGTTTGGGGTAAGATAGATGCAGTCGTGAATCCTGCTGACTGTACTCTCCATGAAATAGCTCCCTTTACCCAAAAACTGCGGGGTCCATCAAGGGGCTTTGCAATACACAGCCATGTAGCCAGGTGACACTGTGAAGCCAGCCATGTGCCATGTTATAATTATGGTGCTATAATTCTGTCTCTATGGACCTGCCTCTCCAACTAGACTTTGGAGCTCCTTGAGCCTGGGATTGTATCTTATCTCATTTCTGTGTCTTCAGAGCGTCACATGGTACCTGTCTCATATCTGTGGTCAGTATGTTTTTACTGAATGAAAGAAATTGTCCAAGTGTTCATAGCACTTAAAAGGATGATGCCTAGAGATTTTTCCTGGCCCTTTACAAGCCTATCAGTAAAACAATTCTAATTCTCTTCATCATTTAGCTAAATATAGTGTTAGCTCTAATTTAATAGTTAGATTTTGGTTAGGATTTTGCTTAGGGCTTTTAAAGTCACAAACACATTTAAGCAGACAGAGTGGAATGGCGATGAGGTGGACCTTATTGGTGCCTGCTGTTTCCTGTGCCCTGGTGACCATCCAGATCTTGGATCTCCTGCTGCACGAGAGGTGGTATGAGCTGGGGAACAGGCTTGACTTTAAGCATGGCTGAATTTGAACCCCTCTCATTAGCTGAGTGATCCTGGTGAAGTTGTTCATCCTGACTCACTCGCCTCAATCTGTAAAATGGATCAATATACAAATGTTCATGCAGCATTATTCTAATAGCCAAAAAAGCGAAAACAACCCAAATGTCCATCAACAGATGAATGGATAAATAAAATGAAGTCTATCCATACAATGGAATATCATTCAGCCTTAAAAAGAAATGAAATTCTGAAACATGTTACTACATCCATGAATCTGGAAAACATTACGCTAAGTGAAATAAATAAGATGCAAAATCCATTTATATGCATGTGGTACCTAGAATAGGCAAATTCATAGAGACGGAAAGTAGAATGAGGGGGTTAGTGGGAGGGGGAAATGAGGTGTTAGTGTTTAACGGATATGAAGTTTCTATTTGAGATGATGAAAAAGGTCTGAAAAGGGATCGTAGTGATGGTTGTACAACGTTGTGAATGTACTTAACGGCACTAAACTGTGTACTTAAAAATGGTTAAAATGGGGCTTCCCTGGTGGCGCAGTGGTTGAGAGTCCGCCTGCCGATGCAGGGGACGCGGGTTCGTGCCCCGGTCCGGGAAGATCCCACATGCCGCGGAGCGGCTGGGCCCGTGAGCCATGGCTGCTGAGCCTGCGCATCTGGAGCCTGTGCTCCGCAACGGGAGAGGCCACAACAGTGAGAGGCCCGCGTACCGCAAAAAAAAAAAAAAAAAAAAAAAATAGATTAACCAACAAGGACCTATTGTATAGCACAGGGAACTATACTCAATATTATGTGATAACCTATAAAGGAAAAGAATCTGAAAAAGAATATATATATATAAAACTGAATTGCTATGCTGTATACCTGAAACTTAACATGATATTGTAAATCAGCAATACTTCAATAAAAAAATTTTTTTAACTTGCAAAAATGATCTATGAGAAGTACCATGCACAAGCACCAAAGGTAGTTGTTAACTAAGCATGACCTAGAAAATAAGCATTTGTTTTATGCAAAAGACCGCATAATTCTAAAAGGCAATGGTGCTTAAGGACGGAGGTATGCAGCTCTTTCTCTGGCCTTGAGATGGGTGCAGGAATCTTCTCTAATAATAATCCATATATGTGTGTGTGTATGTGTGTGTGTCTGTGTGTATACAATTGGGTGAGAGCTGTCCTTTCCCAGAGGAAAAACAGAGTGCGTCTCCACTGTACATTGACCCATTTTAACAGAAGGCATATGTTGGACATTGGTCACTGCCCTCCCACCAGCCCGAGCCATCCTGTGGTCAATGGTGAGTGTTGTCAAGAGAGACACAGTGGTATTTCAGTTAATCACCGTAGGACAGTGACGTGACTTCACAGATGAACTCATCACGAACACCTTCCAAATACGTGATTAAAGCATAACTGCCCTCTTGGCATTGCTATTATTTGTTTTGAATATCCTCTGGCCTCTAAACATGGTTTCAGGTGAACACAGCATTAGATTTTCTTTTTTTTTTTGGCTGTGCCTTGCGGCATGCAGGATCTTAGTTCCCCGACCAGGGATCAAACCTGTGCCCCCTGCATTGGGAGCACAGAGTCTTAACCACTGTACTGCCAGGGAAGTCCGTAGATTTTTATTTATGGGTAGCTGTAGATCATTCATTGTCATTGCTGTAGAGTATTCCATTGTGGGACTAGAACTCAATTTGTTGGTCCTTAATACAGTTAATGGACATTTCACATTCTTGTGTATGTGTTTGGAGAACATTTTCTTGGGCATCTAGAAGTGGGTAGCAAGCTGTATACATAAGCATCTTTAATAGATACTGATAAAGAGTTTTCCAAAGTGGTTATACTATGTCACACTCCCATTAGCAGGACATGACAGTCTGGTTGCTTCTTAATCTCACCAACACTCGGTATTGTAATCAAATTTTCTCAACCTCAAATCCGTGCCTCTTGGGGAAGAGCCCAAGATAAGTTTCAGTTACACTCCCCGGTTTTATATATAGAATTGTTTGTATGTGTGCACTTTACTGGAGAGATTACGTGGTTTTCTACAGAGTTTCAGAGGGACCCTTATCCCAGAGAAGAGCAAGGACCACTGCTTCAGGTTTTTGGCTTTCTTATAATGGTACACACAGTGTTTATTTGAGCCAAGATTTCTCTTGGGAAAGCTGAAACTGCTGGGTAGCTGTCTCTATTTTTGAAAGGCACATTATGGAAGGCCTGAGCACTGTGGCGTTTTGCTAGTGCTGACGACGCATGTTGGGTAATGTGTTGGCAGTGTTCAAAATTACACACCCTAAGAAAAAGAGGTGACATTTATTGGGATATTCTAAATGCCTGTGCTAATTTGATCTAATAAACACTTACGTGTCTACAAATTGAAAGAGTGAAAAAATTGGAACAGGAAAGTAGATTTTAGCTGTGGGCGTTATTCTGCTCTGGAAACAACCTCTTAACATCAATGGTGTGTCCTGATGGTTTGACATGTGATACAGCTGGAAATGGCTAATACAAGCAGCAGAGGATTAGGGGCACAAAATCCTGCATCCTTCTCAACACACTGTTATTCTTTGATGTAAATGTATGGGCTGATTTTGGAAACTCTCCCCTGTGGAGGCCTCTGTCTCCATCAGCATGTGTATTTACAACAGATTATGAAAGTAAAGAGGACAAAGATATTGATCAGGTTTGCGGGGTGGGGGGGGGTGGGGGGGGAGAATTACAATTCTCAGCTTCCTAGTTAAAACATTTTAATTTTTTTCAGAAGATATTAACTTTCATTGTATTTAGAAAACATTCAGTCAGACTTCTGTCTCAGATCCTGAAGAATTCCTCTTCTTATTTTAATACTATTTGCCTTAGTCAATTTAGGCTGCTATAACAAAATACAATAGATTGGGTGGCTTATAAACAATAGAAATTTATTTCTCATAGTTCTGGAGGCTGGGAAGTCCAAGATCAAGGCTGCTGGCAGATTTGGTGATGCCGTCTGCTCACTGTATCCTCGCTTGGTAGAAGCTCTCCAGACTTTCTTTTATAAGGGCGCTGATCTCATTCTTGAGGATTCAGCTCTCATAACCTTATCACCTCCCAAAGGCCTCCACCTCCAAATACCATCACACTGGGGTTAGGTTTCAACATATGAATTTGGGGAGGCACACAGACATTCAGTCTATAGCACTATTCATCCGATCAATCATCTATCCTTCCATCCATCCATCCAATCATCCAATGCTCGTCGAACACCAATTGAATATATATCACTCTTAAACATTATAGGAGGAGGCAAATGTTTCTTTTCCTGAAGTAGCTGGAGAAAAAAGGCATACTCACGTGGAACACCTTGAGAATAATATCAAGATAACAATTACAAGCTGCTATGGTAAGGACTCAAAATGGAGTGAACCTTATGTTTCGAGCACTGATGGGGGATGAGGTGAATTTCGGAAGGCTTCTTGAAGAAAGTGAGTCTTGAGCTGGGCATAGAAGTAGTTTAAGCTTTGCACTGCTGGAGATTAGAAGGCAAAGGAGTCTTTGAAGGACAGATGCAGCAACAATGCAGTGGTGAGGATGGCCTGCTGACATCAGGGCACAGAGGCCCTGACCAGAGCACAGAGGCCATCTCCTTGGCATCCCCCTTCTTCTGGCAGCCTTGAGGCAGGAGCCTGGATTTGTTCTAGTGAGCAAGAGTACGTCCCTGTGGAATAAGAGAGAGGATCAATCTGGCCTCCTTTCTGTTCCTTGTGCAGTCCATCTCAGGATGCTTGCTGGGGCCTCTGCCTGAAGTGCTCTGCCCCCCACCCTGCTGAGTCACATGGTTTCCCCCTCTCCTCTCATCTTTTCCCTCAAATGGTACCTTCTCTGTGAGGCCTTCCCTGTCCACCTTATTTAAAATTATAATCAACCCCAAACCACAACACACCCTCTTTGCCTTTCCTACTCTCTTTTTCTTCATAGCACTTATCACTCTCTAATATACTACATGATTTTCTTCTTTATTTTCTTTAGTGTCTGTTTTGTTTAGTTATTTTGGTTACACCTGTTAGAATGTAAGCTCTCAGGAGAGCAGAGACTTTTGTCTGTTGTCACTCACTACTGTGCTCCCAGAGCCTGGAACAGTGACAGATACATAGGAGGTGCTCAAGAAGTATTTGTTGACCTATGTGATTTTAAAATTTCTAATAGCTGCATCGAAAAAATAAATAAACAGGTGAAATTAGTTCTTGTTAATCCTCTCAGGTAGCAATGGGGGAGCTACAGCATTATTGACGTATAATAAACTGCATGTATACACCTGTGAAACCATCCCCACGATCAAAGGTCTTTTTGCCCCTTTGTAATTATATATGTTTAATAGTATATTTTGTTTAACCCAATTTATCAAAAATAGTCATTTTTACGTGTATTCAATATGAAATTGTTAATGAGGTATTTAACATTTTTTTATACCAAGTTTTCAAATTCCAGTGTGTTTTACACTGTGTGTAAAGAAATATTTGTTGAATAAATGAGTGAATGAACTGACATGGAAGTCATTTGAGGGTGGGCTGGACTGGTCCTTGCCTGGGATCAGGAGGGAGAGCCACGGAAAAGATCCGGCTGGTCATTGAACCCATCCTCAGCTTCTACCTGGTTTGTAAGAATCTCAAGTGGTTACTGGGTCAAAATGTCTTCCAGAGACCTTCTTTACACCAACTGAGCAGTGGCTCATGGAGCAGAGATCTAAGTAAGAGCTTGAGTTCTGAATGCACAAACCCGAGGTTAAATTCTGTTTCCCATGACGTGCAAGCTGTGTGACCTTCGAACAAGCTTCTCAACCTCTCTGTGCTTCAGAACTCATCTGTAAAATGAAACACACAATTAGCAATTTACTGACTGAGTTGTGAGAATTAAATTAAATTATTTAATTAAAACCATTAGCCTAGTGTCTGACAAATGGTGTTCAATAATTATAATTAAGAGGCTGGGAAGTTTCATGATCAAGAGTATTGGCCTTTGAATGTCTGAATTGCAATCCTGCTGCCACTTAGCAGTTGTGAGACCTTGAGCAGACGATAATTATTTCACCTCTCTATGTCTCAGCTTCTCCATCTGAAAGGGTGGCCGTGAAGATTAATGAATCAATACATGTAAAGTGCACAGAACAAGGCCTGAACCGGGTAAACAGTCTCTGTCAGCTGTTGTCATTATTGTTTGTTAATATTATTCCTGCAAGGCTTTGCCTAATTTCTCAGCCAGTACCATCCTCATCTTCCCTATTTCTCCCTACATGGACGATTCTGTTGCAGGAAGGTGGACCCCTTCCAGGGCCCGAGAGTGGGTTCTTGTCTAACACCTGGAAATGAGTTGTCCAAGGAGACACACGTGCTGACAAAGCAAGAGACTTTTTTAGGAAGGGGTGCTGGGCGGAGAGCAGGAGGGTAAAGGAACCCAGGAGAACTGCTCTGCCACGTGGCTCGCAGTCTTGGGTTTTATGGTAATGGGGTTAGTTACCAGGTTGTCTCTGGCCAATCATCTTGCTTGGCCCCTAGTCTGACTCAGGGTACTGCCTGGTGGCGTGTGAATCTCTCAGCCAAGATGGATTCCAGCAAGAGGACTCTGGGAAGTTGGTCCTCTCCGCCCTCTTTTGGCCCCTCCCGAATTCACCTAGTTAGTTTTCAGTGACAGCACCATGTTCCTTATCAGGACCTTCTGTTGTGAGACAACTCAGGCAATCGGGGTCTGGCCAAGGCGGGTGGTTTCAGTCAACGGTTCCCTAACAACTCCAGGCCTTTTCTGTGCTAAGTGCTGCTGGCTTGTTCCAAAAACGTTGTCACTGTTGTCTACCCCGTCCTCCAGCTTCGCCCATGTGATGATGCAATCAGAACCCCGTGCTGGGGCTTCCCTGGTGGTGCAGTGGTTAAGAATCTGCCTGCCAATGCAGGGAACATGGGTTCGAGCCCTGGTCCAGGAAGATCCCACATGCCTCGGAGCAACTAAACCTGTGCGCCACAACTAGTGAGCCCGTGCACCACAACTACTGAAGCCCGTGCGCCTAGAGCTCGTGCTCTGCAACAAGAGAAGCCACCACAACAAGAAGCTCCTGCACACCGCAACGAAGAGTAGCCCCCGCTCGCCGCAACTAGAGAAAGCCCGCACGCAGCAACAGACCCAACGCAGCCGAAAATAAAACAAATAAATATATTTAAAAAAAAAAAAGAACCCCTGTTGACCACAGGCTCCAAGTGCTTAGAAATGAGAACAGATAAACAGAGGAAGAAAACCATTTGCCTAAGTAGAGCTTCCTTCCCTCCTCCCCCATAGGGTAGATTAAATTTCTTTTCTTCCAAACTGGAAATATAGATCAAAAGTTAAGCTTGGTCCTCCTATTTTGTTTGTGGCCCAAGCATAGTCCTTTCCAAGAGCTGTAAAAGTCATTGAGTTCTAGAGGGGCCGGATGGCCTGCTCCACAGTGAGGAAAGCGACATTCCCATGAACGGCAGAAGAGACACGGAGAGGGAAAGGTCACTGTCGAGAAGCGGGATTGAAGAAAGGCCAGGCCACCTGTTCTTACTGCAGAGACTGGGGTCAATGTGGGGAATAAGATGGCAAAAGGGCTTCCCAGATGCGACAGACTTCAGGGTGTGCAGTCTTTGCCTCAGAGAACAAGGGTCAGGAGAAGAGCAAGACGTCTGGAGCATCAAAGTTGACATTAGTGATGTACTTGCCGCCAAGCCAGCCCGTCTCAGAGCCCTGGCCCACTCGTTAGGGGGAGAATTGAGAGGCAGATTTCAGATGTTTTTACTGAACCTGCCGAAGCTCTTAGGCTACAAAATAAGGCCATGTGATAATCGAGTTGCTTGCTGGTTTTCAGCAAGTCTGCTTTAGAAAGTCAAACATAAATCTTCATGCCAGGGTGTCTGATTCTAGGAATTTACCCAAAGGACATTAATCAAAAATGTGGGCACGGGGCTTGCCTGGTGGTGCAGTGGTTGGGGGTCCGCCTGCCAATGCAGGGAGCGTGGGTTCGTGCCCCGGTCCGGGAGGATCCCACGTGCCACGGAGCGGCTGGGCCCACGCGCCATGGCTGCTGGGCCTGCGCGTCCTGAGCCTGTGCTCCGCAGCGGGAGAGGCCACAGCAGTGAGAGGTCTGCGTACCGCAAAAAAAAGTAAAAAATTGTGGGCATGGATTTATGGGTACGAAGTGGTTGTATAAACGACGGGGTGTTCGTCATGATCCCAGTACTGTCAGCAGCATTCATTTAGTGAGTGCATCCTGTTTGCCATGTATCATTTTGGTTAATTCTTACAATACCCCTGTGAGATGGGTACCATTATTCCAAATCTAAAGATAAGAGAACACAAATATTGAACAACTTGACTGTAGTCACACAGCTATCAAGTTTCCGAGACCATTTTGAATCCATTCTTTGGTCATTTAAAAGCCACCCTGGGGACTTCCCTGGTGGTGCAGTGGTTAAGAATCCGCCTGCCAATGCAGGGGACGGGTTCGAGCCCTGGTCCGGGAAGACCCCACATGCTGCGGAGAAACTAAGCCCGTGTGCCACAACTACGGAGCCTGCGCTCTAGAGCCCACGAGCCACAACTACTGAGCCCACGTGCCACAACTACTGAAGCCTGTGAGCCTAGAGCCCGTGCGCTCCGCAACAAGAGAAGCCCCCGCTCACCGCAACTAGAGAAAGCCAATGCGCAGCAACAAAGACCCAACGCAGCCAAAAATAAATAAATAGATTTATTTAAAAAAAAAAAAGCCACCCTGCATCCCTTCTCCTGTGGTTCTATACCAGCCCTTTTCAGACTTTTACATTCTTGAAAATTACTGAGAACCTCAAGTAGCTTCGTCTCAACTGACTCCATCTCTTTGTATTTTCCATATTAGGAATTGAAACTGAGGATTTTTAACAATATCTATTAATTCACCTAAAATAACAATAAAAACCCTGTGACAAGTTAACATTTTTATGGAAAAAAGTGATTTCTAAAGCAAACACATGAGTGAGTGGCATTGACTTTCATTTTTGCATATCTCTTTCACATCTGGCTTGAGAGAAGACAGCTGGCTTCTCATATCTGTGTTGGCATTCAATCTGTTGTGATATGTTGTTTTGTCCCTGAACTGGGGACTTACTCTGATGTCATGATTTCTTCAGACGAGACAGGCCTCCCTGGACAATGTTCTAAATAGTAACAATCACTGGACTGTTTCTACAACAGCCAAATCTGAGGCACAAAACTCTCATGTTACCTTTGGTCACGTCAAATAAATTTAGACGTTCCCGCCCTCCCCTACTTATTCCCTGAAGCTTGAAGACTTGACATTTTTATGTCTCTAACAATAGTTCTTTCCTGGGTTTGTCAGAAGCTTTCTCTAATCTTATAAAAGAATACAGTTGGCTCTCCGTATTCGCAGATTCAACCAACTATGGATCGTGTATTATGTTTATGATCGTGGTTGGTTGAATCTGTGGATGCGGAACCCGTGGATACAGAGGGCCGGCTCTGGGACGTGAGAATTCACAGATTTGAGTATCTGCTGTGGGTCCTAGAACCAGTGCCCTGAGAACACTGAAGGACAACTGTAATTGTTTTTATAAACTTAGCTAAGATGCTACCTGCTTGGACGTTAAGACACCAAAGACTGTCAGTAAATGAGAACATAAAAAGGGTGAAGTGTTTTATTCTTCTTCATCACGGTGCTCTTTACATATTGTTTGGCTTCCATTTACTCACGCAGAGCCCTCTGTGGTGGTCACTTCTCACTCCGGTTTTGGCTTTAGAGTTCTGAACACACCTCCTATCTAAGAGCGTTCCTGATTTAGGAGGGCTTTGGTAGCTGGTCTCTGACACCATTGAGTTGCTGGAATGATTGCTGTTGGTGCAGCCCTCACTGTGTTTAGGACCCCATTGAATGAGAATCCCTGGGCTTCAGCTGGGGTGACATTTCAACTGGGCTACTAAGCTGGCATCTATCAAGAACAATCTTGGAAGCCCCACCCCACCTCCATCATATCCCTTCCATAAGACACGTGCTGTACAAAGACCTTATCCTTGAGAAAGGAGGGAGGGATGGTAGAGAGGTGCGCATCTCACAATGTGTCCCTGAGTTGAAGGTTAACGGGGAAGGAGAAACAGGTTACTGTTGTTGATGGGGCTCCCTGTGCAGGTCATGGTTTTCCGGGTAACTCTGCCCTCACCCAAGAGCTGTTCTTCACCCTTTCCCGAGCCAATCCATGAGTCAGACTGGAGTTCTCAGTTTTTTAAGCGCTTGTCCCTAAGTTCCCAGGAGTTGCCATGGCTGTTGGTGCAGACCTTGGCAGTGACAGAGCAGGCACCAATTAACCAAATCTGCGGGTGTCACACTCTTCTTCAAGCCATCTGCTGGTGATTTCTAGCAGAACCAAAGTGTTTGTGAAAACAAGCAAACACAAAGCCCTGAATAACTAAATTATCTGGGCGACTACCAATTTCTTCCTCTCCATTCTTGGTCCTAAAGATTTTTGCGACAAAAATGGGCTGTTTTTCCCATTTAAGCGGTGGCTATTCAACCTGCTTGTGGTTTTATCTCTTTCTGATGCCCTTTACCTGTGGGCACAATGCCACACTGAGGAGTCCAGGGAGAGGTCTCTGTATGCCGGTCTTGGATGTACTCTGCCCTTGCGAGGTAGCCTGACTTGGTTCTTCACAATGGGAGTTCCATCTCTCACCCTCTTTGTATAAATGCATCTCTGGTGTGTGGTGGGAAGCAGGGCAGGTGTTGCTGGTGAGGATCTTTGGAGGCCAAAGTAGGTGACTTAAAAACAAGGAAGTTAATAATAGCATAGGAAACCTGCTATAAACTGAATGTTTTTGTCCCCCTCCAATTCATATATTGAAATCCTAACCCCCAATGTGTTAGTATGAGACGTTGGAGCCTTTGGGAGATGATTAGGTCATGAGGACAGAGTCCTCATGAATGAGATCGGTGCTCTTATAAATAGACCCAGAGGGCTCCCTTATCTCTTCCACCATGTGAAGATACAGTAAGAAATGGCCATCTATGAACCAGGAACTTGGTCCTCACCAGACATCAAATCTGCCAGCGTCTTGATCTTGGACTTCCCAACCTCTAGAACTGCAAGAAATAAATTTCTCTTGTTTATAAAGCACCCAGTCTATGGGGTTTCTTTTGTTATAGCAGCACAAATGGACTAAGACAAAATCTAAGTACAAAAGATCTTTTTAGAATTCAGGACATTGTGTGCCAAATAAATAACAAGTTCAAGGTCACACAGCTGAGATGATATCCAACATTTATTGTGAATTTACTGTGTGCCATCAATCTACGCCTACAGGTCCTAGGCGTGCAAAAATAATAATTACAGTAGTAACAGCTGCAGTAATAGCAACAACAACATTTACTGAGAACTGACAACACGCCAGCCACTGTTCAAAGTAACTTACGTGAATCATCTCACTTCATCTTTCTAGTACATCTGTGAGGTAGCTACTGTCGTCCCATTTATACACAAGTAAACTGAGGACAGAGAGCTTAAGTAACTGAACACAACTAGTGAGTGGCAGAGCCATGACTTGATCCAGGTAGGCTGACTTGAGTCCGTGATCTTGCAGCTTAGAGCCCAATGGGTGACACAAAGTGGTAAATGCATGAAGCTGGTACAGTGGAGTTAGTGGCAGGTGAAAGGTAAACGGGGAGCTCTGGGACCCTGAGAAGGCCACCTAACCCAGTTGTTTATGGTAATCTGGGCATAATTCCTGGAGGAAGATGATGAGGCCAAGAGATGTTGAGTTGGAACAACGAGATTAAGCAACTCACTCGCTCGGTGTCAGTCAGTTTCAGGGAGGCAGTGCTGGGGTGGGACCCACATGTGCTTTGCGGAGAATGATCCTATGGATCCATCCATAGGTTTCTACTGAATAAATTCTATGTGCTGAGCTCTGATGGAGGCATAAGTAGAGGTTTAAAAAAGTCAGCATGCAAATTGCGTGGTATGTGAATTGTATCTCAAAAAAGCTGCTTTTTTTTTAAAGCCAGCATACACCTAGTTGATTCTATTAAATTCAACATTTTTAAAAATAAAAGAAATGAAGGCTCCTTGGAGAAATGGCAGATCCTAGGGCTGTGGCAGAGACAATAGACAATGAGCCTGGAGAATCTTCTAGTGCCAGAAATGAAGAAAGCGCTCAAAAAACAGAAGGATGAAGCCATGTCAAGAGGACACAGGAGCCCCCAACGACCACAGATGGAACAATTTGAGCAAGAAAATAAAAATGTAGTATTGGATTATAACCCAAAGTATAAAGTGAATATATATAAGTCCATACTGATATAAAGAGGAGATTGAATAAATAAATAATAGGGGAGAAAGAGGCAAATATTCCCTAGAGAAGAATTTTAAAAATGTATCTGGACACCTCCCTCCAGGAAGTAGTGTTTACTCCCTACCATCTCCTCTTGAGAATGGACTGAACTTAGTGACTCTCTTCCAAGGAACAGAGCAGGGAAAGGGGGAAATATAACTTTACAGTGGAGAAAGCTGGCAGGTACCACCTTAACCAAGGAATCAAGTTAATATCAGCAGAGATAAGTCAGGTGCCCCCCAAGGTGATGTGGTGAGAAGGGCACTTTCCTCTGTTGTATTCTTCCCCCAAACCCACAACCCCCATCTAAAAATGAAAAAAAAAATTCACACAGATCCAGATTGAGAGACAGTCTACTAAATACCTGACCAGTATCCTTCCGAACTGTCATGGCCATGAAAAAGAAGGAAAAACTGAGACACTGTCACAGACCAAAGACCAAGGAGACTTGGTGATTAAGTGTAATGTAGTATCTTTTGTGGGATCCTGGAACAGAAAAAGTACCTTAGTTTACAAATTGGTGAAGTCGAATAAGGTCTTAGGTTTTATAAATAGTCATGTACCAGTGTCAATCCCTGGGTTTTGAGAAATGTACGACGGTAATGCACGATGCTAACATTAGGGAAAACTAGTTGAGAGGGATCTAGACACTTTCTGTACTATCTCTGCAACTTCTCTGTAAATCTAATATTCTAAAATCAACAGTGTACTTAAAGCATAAAAGAAAAGTCGACAAGTGTTGGTTGGGATGTGGAGCAATTAGAACTCTCATACATTTCTGGTGAGAATATAAAGCAGTAGAACCACTTTGGAAACTGTTAAACTTGAAAAGTTAAACATACACCCACCATGCAGCTCAGCCATTCTGCTCCTAGGCATTTATCCAAGAGAAAAAAAATATATGTATGTAAAAAGACCCGTACAGGGATGTTCATAGCAAACATCCACAATGAATGAATCAAAACTGGAAAGAATCGTCAACAGAGGAATGGATAAACAAAGCATGGTACATCCATACAATGGAATACTACTCAGCAGTCAGAAAGGACTGACTGCAGCATGGATGAACCTCAAGAACGTCATGCCAAGCAAAAGAAGCCAGATAAAGGTGGAATCATACATACTGCATGATTCCATTGTTTAAGAAATTCTAGAACAGGCAAAACCAATCTATAGTGACAAAAAACCGATCAGTGGTTGTCTTGGGCCAGAAAGTGGACAGGAATTGACTGGGGAGGGGCAAGAGAGAACTTTCTGGGGTGATGGGAATGCTTTATATCTTGATTGTGGTAATGGTTACACAGGTGCTTACAGTGTGTCAAAAACTTCTCAAATCGTGCATTTAAAATTGTTTCTTTGGGTGTAAATTATACCTCAGTAAAGTTGACTAAGAAGTGTGATAGTTAATTTTATGTGTCTACTTGGCTAGGCCACAAAAGACATTTGATCAAACACTATCCTAGATGCTTCTGTAGAGGTTTCTTTTTAGATGAGTTTAACATTTAAATTAGACTTTGAATAAAGTAGATTATCCTCCATAATGTGAGTAGACCTCATCCAATCAGTTAAAGGCCTTAATAGAAAAACACTGAGGTCCCCCAAGGAAGACGGAATTCTGCTAGCAGATGGCCTTTGGACTTGAACTGCAACTCTTCCCTGGGTTTCCAGCCAGCCAGCCTGCCCTGTAGATTTTGGAGTTGCCAAGCCTCTACAATTGCCTGAGCCAATTCCCTAAATTAATCTCTCTCTCACTGCCCCCCGCCCCCCTTCTCACACACACATACATCCTATCGGTTCTGTTTCTCTGGAGAACCCTGACTAATACAAGAAGCAAAGTAAGCCTGTATGATAACTCTTCCCTGAGAATCTTAGGGCCTTGTTGGAGAACAAAGAACAATATGACCATAGAATTAATTATTAAAATAGTTTCTGTAACTACAAAATCAGTATGAGATGAATCTTTGCCAAATGACTGAGAGTTATTGTGAGATCTTGGTTGACTGTGGACCTTGAGTTACTCCAATTTGGTTGCAAGATGATGTCAGAATGCATGGCCTGACTTCTGACTCAGGTTTTCAAATGAACCTAAAGTGGTTTTTGTGGATGTACCTGAACTGCCATTAAGTTAAGCCTCCCAGAGATGACATACAAGCTGCCATGTTAGTAATCCTTGGAGAAATATATGCCCTTTGTCTCTGTGTCAAAGCGTCCCTGCTCTTCTGGGAGAACCAGGCAGTGTAAACATGTCACAAAGAGAACCTTGAAGTTGTGTCTCCTGTTTTTGCAGTATGCGGGCCTCTCACTGTTGTGGCCTCTCCCGTTGCGGAGCACAGGCTCCGGACGCGCAGGCTCAGCGGCCATGGCTCATGGGCCCAGCCGCTCCGCGGCATGTGGGATCTTCCCGGACCGGGGCACGAACCTGTGTCGCCTGCATTGGCAGGCGGACTCTCAACCACTGCGCCACCAGGGAAACCCTCTTTTCTTCTTTTTTCTTTTTCTTTTTTTTTTTTTTTTTTGGCTGCACTGCTCGGCGTGCGGGATCTTAGTCCCTGACTAGAGATCAGACCCCGGCCACGGCAGTGAAAGAGCTGAGTCCTAACCACTGGACCACCAGGGAACTCCCTAAGTTGTCTCTTCTTTCTGCTTTGACCTTGATCTCTGGGAACTCCTGTGTTGACCTAGCATATCTGATTCCTTGGAGAAGCTTGCTCGGCCCTGTTTTGTGGCTCTTCCTACAGATACTTGCATTCCTGCAATCGGTTTTTCATCCCCTTCTAACTTGTGTAATATTTATAGTTGTCATTTTCTGACCCTCCACCACGCAGAGTCTCCTGGCTCTGAGATATTTGCAAGTATCATTGGCAAATGAGATTAGGTAACCCCACTTCTGTACTGGCATTTACATTTTACATGATAAGTGTTCCAATTTCAGAGAGAAACCTTTCTATTGTGTTTGGTGTGCCACCAAATTTCTTTAGGTAACAGGGAATTTTGCTGGAAATCTTAATGCTAAAAAGTTAAGTTGGGTTCTGAGGACACTCAGGAACTAAAACACTTGAGTGTATATCACATATTGATAACGTGATTTTGCCTACAGATATTTAACAACTTGGCATATTTAACTACTTTTCCATTGTAGTAAATGTTTCCTTTTAAAATTATCTTGTATCTCACAGGGCAAATCCTACCCCTTCAGGGGCCCGTTCCCACCTATGTGGAATCCAATTGCCTGCCTAGATCTTAACAACCTTTGGAGGACGATGGATGACATGGGACGAGAGGTAAAGCTTCCTAAAGCTTCTTTGATGACATTTGTATTCTTCGTAATAAGTTTAGTCCTTAAAAGAAAGAAGGTGAAGCATGTCAACAGTGCCTGGCACGTTGTGTAGCACAGTAACTTGCAGTAAAGATTTGTGAGATGAATAAGTGAGTTTCTAACCTCTAAAAGAATGACATGTCCAATAGGCTGCAATTTGCATACTACTGATGAGGGGGGAGAAGATCTTCTATCATTCAGCTTTCTTGGGATGATGTTTCTAATTTAGAATATCCTCAGGACATAGCAAGTAAGGCTTCTGGGTCTTTGAGTCACCACCGTGCTCAAACCTGCAGCTCCTGAGTAAACACACACAGAGCTTGACCTGAAACTCCAGTTTAGACATGATCTGGTACATCTTTCTGATCTTTGTTAAGGAGTTGATTTTTTTAAAATTATTATTTATTTATTTATTTTTGGCTGTGCCAGGCCTTAGCTGTGACACGAGGGATCTACGTTGCCACGTGTGGGATCTTCAGTTGTGGCATTTGGGATCTTTTAGTCGCAGCATGAGAAATCTTTAGTTGTGGCATGCAAACTCTTAGTTGTGGCGTGTGGGATCTAGTTCCCTGAGCAGGGATCGAACCTGGGCCCCCTGCAGTGGGAGCGTGGAGTCTTAGCCACTGGACCACCAGGGAAGTCCCAAGGAGTTGAATTTCTGAATTGTTCTCTCTAAACTATATTAGTAACTTAGTAGTTGATATTTGGAAACAGCCTGATTACAACATAGCCTCCATTTATAGCACAGGAAAGGTTATCAAAAATTAAATATGGGGCTCCCCTGGTGGCGCAGTGGTTGAGAGTCCGCCTGCCGATGCAGGGGACGTGGGTTCGTGCCCCGGTCCGGGAAGATCCCACGTGCCGCGGAGCGGCTGGACCCGTGAGCCATGGCCGCTGAGCCTGCGCGTCCGGAGCCTGTGCTCCGCAACGGGAGAGGCCACAGCAGTGAGAGGCTCGCGTACCACAAAAAAAAAAAAAAAAAAAAAAAAAAAAAAAATATATATATATATATATATATATATATATATATAAAATATGGATTGAGTGAATAGGAAATCTACACAGACAACATGGATTGTGCAGTAATAAACCACTATTGGGGGAATTTGGAAAACTTGCATTTTCCTTCTTTAAGTTAGAGTTTTGAATACTATTCAAATAGTTATTTAAAATGGAAAATTACATTTGCTTTTCCCCTCTGAATCGTCATCTGAATGTAGATTCCCAGTGATGCCCCATGGAAGGCGCCGCTTGCAGAACAGTGGGACCACATGACGATGAAGGAGCTGCTGGACAAGATCTGCTGGACGGAGTAAGACTCGCCATTAGGCACAGGCATTGACTGTGACTCTCTTTCAGGTTTAGTTAGCAATTCCGTTCAGCAGCTATGAACCGAGTAGCTGCTCTGTGTCTATAACCACACCATTTGGCCAGGTGGAGTGCTGAAAAATATTGGAACCATGTCCTGCCCTAAAGATGTCTATACATCAAACCTACTTCTTTGGGATAGTTTTGCATTACAAAGGTGGTATTACCCCCTAAAGTCCTTAGGACAGACCACATTGTGCCACTTCCCTTATTTAGAACAGCTTAAAGATCTCACTTATCAAGCTGTCGATGTAGGGATACTTGTATACTCCTCACTGGTGGTCAAGTATGGAGAGAATGCCTCAGCACATGCATTTCAAACACCTATGGGATGGAGTGGAATTCTTCAAAGCTTTGAAGAGGAACTTCTAGAGAAGTTCTCTGATATGGAAGTAACCAAAAGACATAAAATGTACACACTTCTTCATACATAAGTTCAACTTCTTAGAATTTAGCTTAAAGAAGGAGAGAGAAAAGAAGAGAGGGAGAAACAGAGAGAGAAAGGGAGAGAGGGAGATTCAAAGCATTAGTTTTAAAAGGAAAATCTAAATGTCCCATAATAGAAGACTGGTTAAATTAATTATGGTTTGTCTGAAAACTGGAATACTCTAAAATCTTTAAAAATCGTGTTGAAGAAGAACATTTAATGGCTTGAAAAACATCATACTATTAAACAGATAGAAAATCAGGCTGTCATCAAGTATGTACAATGTGATATATCATCTCATTCCTAAAGAGAAAACTGTACATTCACTGCAAGCAACGGATATCCATCAGAATGTTTTTTAACATCTAATACTACAATGCAAGCAGTTATCCACGTCATTAAAATTCTTCATCAAACGTCATATTCATGGTTGCAGACTATTCCATGGGAAGTGAATACCATAATGTGTTTATCTATTAGCATTTGACGTTTCAGTTACTTCCATCTTTTAATCATTACCGTTATTACTATATAATACTCTGACGAACACGTGCCTCTCCTACATCTTCAGCCTTCGAAAGCAACCAATTTTGAAAGAGTAAAACCCTTTTATTGTCACGAAACCAATGCCTATTATTAATTACATCCTTTTTAACACTTATCTGATACTATTTACCACTCTGTTTTAGAATGTAGTTTGTAATACAACTTATTTTGTTTGTAATAAAATTGCATGATTTACTTTTAAATTTTATACATGAGATTTTCAAAATATAGTGAGTATTTTTTACCTGCATTTGTTTTATAACTCCTGTTACAAAAAGCTTTTAATAAATTCATTAGGTCTTCTCTCTCCAGAGAGCTTTGAAGCTCATTGAAGATAGGACTAATTATATTTCTTTGGTCTCACAGAGATCTGAGTTTTTCTGCTATAGTCCTTGACCTAATCCTCCCCTTAGCGAATATTCTAGGTTGTTGGCTGACAAAAGAAAGCATTCTGAGATGTTAAGAATATATGAACACAAAGTAATTTTTAAATTTTTCCTAAGCAAGATAAGCATGATGTCATTTCCTGGTTTTAAAGGAAGTAATCCCCAGAATATCCAACCTACCGTGGTTCAAACTAAAGCACAATCATATATTCAAAGACTAATGTTGATCGTTCTTTCTGTTATCATTTATAAAGTGGTTTTCAGAAACAGATTAAATTTATGATGTAGTCACAGCTATGTAAATACACTTTTTAAAACCTATAACTAGAAAAAGGAATGCACCAAAATGAGTCTAGGGATTATCTTTGGGGGGGCAGAAATGTGGAAGATACTCATTCTCTCATCTTTTTATTTTATGAATTTTCCAAATTTTATATAATAAGTGTATATTTTTCATGTAGAAAGCATAATAACGTTTATCTTTTAAGGAGTCAACAGGGCAAGGAACACGAAAATATTATTGCACTAGCTTCCTTGGCCTTCCATCCCTCAGATATTTTTCTTCTCATTTGTTTTCTCAGTAAAGCTCCTAGAGTAAATCAAATAAAGGATTAAGAATGGCCTGGCCCTCCAGAGACAAATTACTTTTAGATCTCCCTTGATTTCAAACCAGGGTTATTTCTTTCTCACCAAATTGGCAACAGTAACAGCTAGAATCACAGCTCTATTTTTATATTTAATATCGGTTATCTAGCTAGGGCAACATTGGGTTTTAGTGATTTATGACTCCCTTGTACCATCCGAATTCACCTATACAGTAAAGAACAAAGAAAACGGGACATCAGGAAGCAGCAAAGGATGTTTTCACTTTGAAGTAATATTTTAAACCAATCTTTGGATATTTGTTTTAGATAGAAGCCAAAAATTGCCTCTGCAAAGAAAGCATGAGTCAGCAATTTCCATCCCTTCAGTTATCATGAGGAATGTTGCAAAACTAACTTGAAGTCACTTCAACATATATATTACACTATATGCAGGCTTAATGATGGGGACTGTCACAAAAGTGCTACAAGTAACTGGTATGTGTGTTAGGTGTGATTCTACAAACTTCCAGAGTCAAGGTACACTAGGGTAGAGAGGTGTCCCTTGGTCAATATTTGTCCCTTCAAGGTTGTCAACTGACTGATTTTAAAGCATTTTGAGGCATTAAAAGCATGAAGTTTGAATCAGGTATGATGTGGTTTGCAGTTGTACCATTTAGTGAGCTGTACGCTACATGTTATTAACTTCCCTGAGACTCAGTGTTTGGGTTTGTGAACTGGGGAAAAATAATGACTGTCATTTTGGTGACAAATCGATAAGACAATGGGTTTTAAAAACCATGGAGTATGAAAGAGTTCAATAAATGGAAGACGGTATTATTTATTCCACCCATTGTCAGCACTACCAGGTGGAAAATTCTGCCTCAGGTATAACCAGATTAACAACATGCAAACTTTATGTCAAAGTCAAAAGCGGGACTGCTCCTAATTAAAGATATCCCAGAGTACACATTACTACTGGTGAATTTTAGGATATGTTAGATTTCACTGAGCTGTTGGAATTGCATGAGATCATTCACTTTCTGGTGTGGTTCCAGATAGGACATAACCTCTCATCATTTACCTGCCAACCTCAAGCAAAAGTTCGTCTGTCTATACTCTATTAATCACTTTTTCCCCTCATCCATTCTTTGAGCTGGTCTTCCATTAGACAGTAAAATAACTGAATAGATAACTGTGACTAATTCTGTACTTGGTACAGCACCTAGCATATCCTTTGAGCATTATGGATCATTTAAAAGTAATGTTTAGGGAGTTTCCTGGTGGCCTAGTGGTTAGGATTCCAGGCTTTCACTGCCGTGGCCTGGGTTTAATCCAGTTGGGGAACTGAGATCCTGCAAGCTGTGTGGCATGGCCAAAAGAAAGAAAGAAAGAAAAGAAAGGTAATGTTTAATTGATATTTCCCACCAACCATGTATTCATTCAGTCATCTAACAAGTAATTTATTAAGTGCTTACTATGTTCCAGTCACTATTTTATTAAAGAGGATACTATGGTTAGCAAGAAAGTTAAGATCCCTGTCTCACTGGTTGATATTCTAGTGGGGGAGACAGCAATAAAAAAATAATAAACCAATAATTAAGATAATTTAAGACAGTGAAAATAGTTTTAAAGCTACCACACTGTAGTAAAATGATAGAGAACGCCAGCGTGCTGGGAATATAGAAGCTGGTGCTCATTTTTATAGACATATAAGAGTTCATCTTTCTGAGGGGACATTAGAATAAGTACAGAAGGTACAGGATGAGATAGGAAAGGTAGGCATGGGCTAGATCACTTAGAACTTTGGAGGCCCTGGTAAAAGATCTGACTCTTATTCTGGTTTTGATAGGATGCCACTGGAAAGTTTTAAGCGAGGGAATGACATGACTTAATTTACACTATAGAAAGAGCACCACGGAGGGGAGGGCAATAAAAACCTTTTGGCTTCAAGTGTGGTACATAGATATTCAGTGAGGACAAGTGGAACGAGAGAGACAAGTCTGGAGGAAATAATTCTAATCATCCCGGCAAGAGATGATGCCAGTTTGGTGGTAATGAAGGTGGAGTGATGTGGTGAGAGACAACAGGACTTCCTGATGGATTGGATGGTGGGAGAGTGATGGAAAGAGAGAAATTAAGGTTGATTTCTGGAGTGTTGGCCTTAGCGAGTGGGTGAATGGTGATGCCTTTTACTGAGATGGGGATGCCTAGGAGAGTAGCAAGTGTGTGGAGAGCAGCCGTAACAGCATAGCATATGGAATACATGCTGATTCTGAGCTAGGTCTTTTGATTAAGGGGAAAATATGTCTCCTATTCCCCAAATCTCTGACGTCATGTTTTATAATATTAGATTCTAGTGGCAGTTTTCTGAAACTTGCTAAATTGTTCTCCACTTATAGCCAAGTTAAGTTTACTGCTTGAATGATTTCCAGAGAATGAAGAAGATGCTCCCCTGCATTTGCCAGCTTTGCTCTTGTTTCTCCCTGAGCAGATCTTCGAAGCAGCTTGCTACTCTCTTTGTGAACCTGTGTGTCACCGCAGAGACCCATGAGGTCTCCGCTCTCTGGTTCCTGTGGTATGTGAAGCAGTGTGGGGGCAGTGCCAGGATCATCTCAACAACCAATGGAGGGCAGGTACCCATTCATACCCCGACCGTTGAAACAGAAAACCACCACTGCCTAAGTGAAAGATTGGCATCATCCTTCAGTCATGAAAGGATGGAACAGGAGGCAGGCTTGTGGCTTTTAGAGCTTAATCATAGCAGCTCAAAGTGACTTTTGAAAGGGACAGTCTGTTGTTAGGTACCCAGTGTGACAACCCAGTGGCCAATGTCATTTTAAAACTAGGCTTGTCTCCTTTTTTTATGTTCTTTTGCAACTTTCCATTTGGATATACATCCGATGATTATTTGGTAAGTTTGTAAGAGACCAGCTGATGAACATAACTTGAGTACTTCTTGGAAAGTTGAACAGAAAACGTCAGAAACGTATTTTCAGTTTAAAACAAACGCACCGCATGGAATTCATTCATTCATTCATTCAGTGCCTATTTCCTGAGCCTCAGCCTTGTATAATGTGCTATGCTGGGCACAGTAGGAAATGGATTAGAGTTCTTAGCTAATCTCCTCGACAGTCATTTTCCTTTCCTTCCCTTCCTCTTCCTGCCCCCTCCTCCATCTCATCACCCTCTTTCTTCTCCTTCTCCCCCTCCCTTCTCTTTCCCCTTCTCCGTGACCTTCTTTCTAGACCTATTTGAAATAGTCTTTTTTAAAATTAACTGAACTGAAAATGTAGGAGAAGACAGTCAGCTCAACTGTGGGCGCAATCACGCAGGACATTTGGAAACTTTTGCAGGTGGGTGCGGTGAGGTGAAATGGCCTCGGTGGCCACAGAAACAGCACGTACCTGACCCAGGATGAGACAGACAGAGTGTAACAGGGAGTAGGCTGGCCTGGGGATGGGTGGGCCAGCAAGATTCTGAGACTGAGTAACAAGGAAACAGGAAACAGGCCTAGGTGTGCTCAGGCAAGTGGTGGCCCAGCAACTCAACCAAAGGATGCAGGTAGGACACAGAGCAGGGGTCTCGGCCAGGCAGGTGGGACATGGGAGTCAGGCTGAGGATGTCCAGCTGAGTTTGGAGTCTGGGGGTCCATCAGAACATAGCCTGGAAGGCTCGAAAACGTGTAATTTTGTTGAAAGCCAGCAATCATTGGTTAGAAAACAATGGTGAAAGACACTACCCACAACGGCAGCATGAAATTATATACCTCACACAGTAAAGATATGTGAGGAAAACTAGCAACTTAGCAATTTATATCCATTCCTATATTTCCTACCCACCTCTTGGGTCCTTTTTTCTTTCCAGGAGAGGAAATTTGTGGGTGGATCTGGTCAAGTGAGTGAGCGAATAATGGACCTCCTCGGGGACCGAGTGAAGCTGGAGAGGCCTGTGATCCACATTGACCAGACAGGAGAAAATATCCTTGTGGAGACCCTAAACCACGAGGTGTATGAGGTAACCAAGAGCCTTAAACCAGGGAGAAGAGACCAGAGTCCCATAGATAACCAGAGCTTAAATAAAGCGAAGAATATTCTAGACTTTGTAGACAATGCCTTTGCCAAAAGCAAAAAAGCTACCTCTGGGGCTTCCCTGGTGGCGCAGTGGTTGAGAGTCCGTCTGCCGATGCAGGGGACACGGGTTTGTGCCCCGGTCCGGGAGGATCCCACATGCCGTGGAGTGGTTGGGCTCGTGAGCCATGGCTGCTGAGCCTGCGCGTCCAGAGCCTGTGCTCTGCAATGGGAGAGGCCACAACAGTGAGAGGCCCACGTACCACAAAAAAAAAAAGCCAACTCTATCTGAAAGAAAGGAAAACAGAACCATAATATTTGGGGGTGAGGGGGGAGATTTACAAAACACATATTATCAACCCTCTGTATTGGGCTCCTACATAATTAGAAAATCAAAGAAAATATTTATTTGGTAAACATCAAGTGCCTCCTATGTATCAGGCATTATTCTAGGAGTTGGGAACATAGCAGTGAACAAAACAGGTAAAATTGTCTGCCTTCATGTGGCTTACATTCTAGTAAAGGAGAAAAGTTGTAATCAGATATATAAAATATAGACTATGCCAAATAGTAATGAGTACTGTGGAAAAAACCAAGCAGGGAAGGGGGAGAGGGTGTGCCAGAAGGTGAGGTGGGACGATTGGTCATGCAATTTTAAATAGGTCATCAAGGAAGGCCTCACTCAGAAGGTGATGTTTGAGCACAGAACCCAAGGAGATGAGGGATTGAGCCAGGTGGCTCTCTGGGGAATAGTTTTCCAGGTAGACTGAAACAGCCAGTGCAAAGGCCCTGAGGTAAGAGCAAGCCTGGCACGTTGAAGTAACAGCAAGGTAGTCAAAATGGTGGAATTAAGAGGATTGAGGGGAAGAGTAACAGAAGATGAGATCAGAGATGTGACAGGGGTTCCTTTCATGTATGACCTTGAAAGTGACTGTAAGGAACTTAGCTTTGACTCCAAGTGTGACGGGAAGTCATTGGAGGTTTTGAGCTAGGGAACAACAAGAGCTCATTTTGATTCTAACAAGTTTGATTCTTCTAGTTTCTCTTTTAAGAAGAGATTGAGTGGGGGACGAGGGTAAATGAGGGAGAAACATTAGAAAAAGAGCAAAAACAACCCACCAGCAATGTTTAACCACGCCGTTTTTCTTCCAGGCTAAGTATGTGATTAGCGCTATTCCTCCTGTTCTGGGCATGAAGATCCATTTCAGTCCCCCTCTGCCAATGATGAGAAACCAGCTGATCACTCGTGTGCCTTTGGGTTCAGTCATCAAGTGCATAGTTTATTATAAAGAGCCCTTCTGGAGGAATAAGGGTGAGTACTTTTCTTTGCTTAAAAGGTCCAAGAAACTTGGTGCAAAGTCACACATTTGCGTGTAACTGTTTTTCTTAGAATTCGGACGTAAAACATTCATCCAGGTTCTATGGTCAGTTCCATCGAGTAAAGTACATTGGCACACACTCATGCAATTAAGTTCCCTTAGAATATGATCAACTCTTTTCATAATTCAGTATAAAGTTTACTAATCCTTTCGCAAAATCTTCCGAAAATAGGTTATTAACATTTTCTGATACAGGTTTTTAAAGTATGAGTTTATAAAGCCGTTCAGAAAGGTGGGGATTCTGAAAATTTCCAGGCAATTTCTCACTAGTGTCAAGATTCTACTATACGAAATTAAGTTCATTTATGCATTCATATATATTCAATAAGTGTGTGGCTCTACTGGATAGAACATTACAGGGATGCCCACTAAAATACTAGATTCTGCAACGATGGAAATGTTCCAGAGCGGCTCTGTCCAGGACAGCAGCCACTAGCCACGTGTGTGGGTATCAAACAGTTGAAATGTAGCTAGTGAGATTGAGGACCTGAATTTTTCGATTTTATTTCATTTCAATTGCTTTAAAGTCAGATATAAAAAGCCACGCATGGCTATTTCATTTTAATAGCTTTAAATTCCAATGTAAAAATGCCACGCATGGCTACTATACTGGACGGCACAATGCTAGAGTCTTATCACATTGACTCTCATCACAGCTCCTTTTGTTCCGAGAGGAGTCCACGTAAGAACCATCAGTACCTGGGACTGAGGGCAAAGGGAAGGATGGACTGAAATGAGGAGCTAGATTGCAGAAGGGAGAGGAAGGATGTGCTGGAGGCAAAGGGGGAAAGTTTCATATTCTTACCTTAGGGCGGTTCTTCCTGTATCTACCCCTTTCCACCACATTGCAGCCTCCTGATTCTCCCCCTTTGCAGGAAATTCTGTTTAGGACTGTTATTGGATTGGTGCATCAGTTGAACGAGTAATCTATCTCTCACAAAGGACGGTGCAGTGACCCACCATGGAGAGCTTGCTGGTGCTAAGCTGCTTCCTCTCGTGATCCAGGCCACCCATTTTAGACAGCTGGTTGCTGGCGAGTGGATAAGGTTTAGGACCGTGGAATGGAGATTTTTTTCTCTTAATGACTCAGAATGCCTTTATTTATGGAGAGAATCTCTAGCTTTCCATTCATGTCTGCAGACCTTTCTCTTAGGTCTGCAGTGTGCCAGGCAAGTTCATTGTTAGGTACTAGTATCAAAAAGAAAACCCAAGACGCGAACTATTATATATAGAATGAGTGAACAACAAGGTCCTACTGTATAGCACAGGGAACTATATTCAATATTCTGTGACAAACCATAATGGGAAAGAATATGAAAAAGAATAGATATATATGTATAACTGAATCACTGTGCTGTATGGCAGAAATTAACCCAACATTGTAAATCAACTACACTTCAATAAAATAAATTTAAAAAAAAAACAGAGAAAAGCCAAGTTCTTCATCCTCAAGAAGAGGCTGGGTCTGACTCGGTCCTTATTGGTAATGAGCCTTGAGTTACACTTTAAAGAATGATTGTAGACATGAGAGCCTCTTCAAAGCATTTTCAATTTCTTTTGAGAAATTGAATGTGTTTCCTCAGCCAACCTCTACTGAGCATCTATTGTATGACAGGTGCTGTGCTAGGCATTGGGAATTCAAAGGCACGTTTCCTTGCCCAGAAAATCCAGACTTGGGAGGAAGCCAGTCTTGTAAACTGATAATTGCATTACAATGTATTGAGTACACTGTTGGTGTTACCTAGGCTTAATATAGAAACACAGGGGAGGGCTCCAAGACTCACATCCAGTATCATTCCTGTTACATCGATACGCAATTCAATAACAATATTTTGAAGGATTCTGTAAGGGAATGAAATCTGAGGAAGTTAACTCTTGTAAGAAGGTATTTGCTTTGCGTCAGACTTTCAACGCCATCCCTAAAGGCACTGTGGTTAATGAGTAACACAAAAGCACAGGGAATATGAGTTAACCAGATTCAAAGGGGGTGATTTTTGCAGCCCCAAACAGCCTAGCACAGTGACTGGCACATATGAGGCACTCAGCAATCAATCAATCAAGATTACTGTTTGTTTGTTTTATAAGTGCAGCGTGGTTTGGACTATTAAAGAGAAGGTAACTTTTTGCCTTTTGATACAGGTAGCCCTAGCCAGTTCTTGCTGGCTTGTAGAATGATTGTCCCAAGAAATGCTTTCCAGTTTCTTAAGTGTGTAATATCTTTGTGAGTTTACAAGGAGGGGCCCCCTCTTCTTTGCTGGTCTCCCACCAAATCATCCCAAGCTTATCCACCCTCACCATCAACACCCTGCCCTCCCGGGGTCCCTGCAGGGGCAGGGGGTGCATCACAGCCACCTTAGCTTTGCCTCCCATCCCCACTTACCTGGAGAGAGCAGGCTCTTGCCAAAAGCCTTATATCTTTCAGTATCCCTCGCTTTTGCTCATCTACACCATTTCTATTTTCCCTTAAATCTAAATGATTTCAACTGAAGTTTAAAATAGCAGAAGCAGTACCTGCTTTTAAAAAAAATTACAGAAGTGAACTTATTCACTATAAAACTTTCAAAAAAAAAAAGTGTATGAAAAATGTCCCTCTCCAATTGCCCCTCCCCCCTTGGGGAACCACTGTTAAAAATGTAAGTTGTTTATCCTTAGAGATTTATTGTAGGCACAGGTAATATTTTCAATATATTGTACATATATATTGAAATGTATATATACTTTAAATGTATATTAAAGAATATGCATAACATTTATATGCAAATATAATTTTAAATAAATGTTATATACTTTCCCCAAACCATTTTTTTAAAAAATCATAATACACATTGTACTGAAATTTGCTCTTTCCTCTTAATGGTATGCCACAGACATTTCTCCACATCAGTGCATTTAAATCTACCTCATTTCAACAACTGAATAAACAGTATTTCACTGTATGGCTCTATCAAAATGTACCCGATAGGTATGCTGCTGATAGGCATTTCGATTGTTTCCAAGTTTTTGCTATTATACACTATGCTACAATAAACAGCTTCCTTCATATTGCTCTGAAGATTTGAATAAGAGCATTTCCTTTTGATAAATTTGTAAAAGTGCAATTACAAAGTCAATTGACTTGGGTAGACCAGCTAATTAATATTTTTAACTTTCTGCCGATCAGTAGGGGAAAATGTCCCATTTATCTATAATTTGTAAGTTTCATCATGAATAAGGCTTCAGGGCTGTGTGAAATCATTTTGTAAATTATCTATTTATCCTGTGCTTATTAATTTTTTTCTGTATGTGTTGCAAATATTTTCTCCCAGTGTACCAGTTTTTAAAAAATTTTTTATGATGGTTTCATTCTCCTATGAAATATATCTACATTCGGCTTTTCTGGACCAACAATTCTTTTCCACTGATTTTTGTCACTGGGCTCCAAATATTTTGTATAGCCCTATATATAAAAAATTAAACATCAACTACCACTGAATATATTTATTCCTAAATTATGTACATGGACCACTGGAAAAAAAGTGTATTGTTTTTCTTATGAAATATACAAGAGTAGTCATTTTTGAAAAGCTGGAATTGAAAAATAAGAACCTCTAATATCTTTCTCCACTATCCAGATGTGCAATCTAGGTGTGCACACCCCACTTTGGAGAACACAGATTTATATTCTCTAATCCTTTGGCAGCACTGTACTATTTTAATCCCCGTAGCTTTATAATATGTTTGACATCTGGTAGAATATTCTCTCTTCATTATTTTTCCTGTAATTTTGTCCTTGGTAAATGTCAGTTATTCTTCCAGATGAATGTGATTGTCTTTTCAGAACTCCTCCTTCCACACTTCACACTCAAAAAGCTTCTCCTGAATTATTTTATTCTGAATAGTCCTCTTTGTTACCTCCCATAGGTACAATATCTTCTTTTTTCTCCTTGAGAATGTTACTTGCCACTTTGGGGGAAATTTCTTCTACTCTTTGTCTTTTCTTCCTGAGAGTTCCTTTTTGTTTGTTAGTTTGTTTCTGCTTTTGTCTTTACTTCTTTTGTTAAAGAATTTGGTTCAATGTCTAGATGTCCTTGAATGGCCCTTCCTTTTTAAGAGTGAGGCTGAACCAGGCTAACTGGAAGTCCCATGTGCATGGGCAGAGCTCCTGAGCTTTCTACCTACAAATGATAGAACTGCTGCTGATGCCACGTGGTTTGTTCTGGCATGAACAGGACTCTTCCCTCTGCCCCTTGTTCCTTCACTTCTGCCCAGTGCACATGCATGGTGCAGAGACCAACTTTGTGCTGTGAAGGACGTGTCCAAGGAGCCCCTCCACCCAGAAAGCAGGGCCTCCACCCCAGCCAGCCTGGTGACCTGCATGATCCCTCTGTCCAGTCCAGCAGAACCCCAAGTGACCCGTGTGCCCTTGCTCTTTTCTCTTATCACATCCTGTCCTCTTTCTTGTCTCCTTATAACAAGGTGATTCCTTAACTATTTCTGTTGTATTCTTTTTTTTTTTTTGCAATAGCAGGATTGAGTCCTAGTTTTATTTTGTATTAAGAATTTTTTTCTTCCAGTTTTATTGAGATATAATTGACAGCCAGCACTGTATAGGTTTAAGGTATACAGCATAATGATTTTTTTTAAACATCTTTATTGGGGTATAATTGCTTTACAATGGTGTGTTAGTTTCTGCCCCATAACAAAGTGAATCAGTTATACATATACATATGTTCCCATATGTCTTCCCTCTTGCGTCTCCCTCCCTGCCACCCTCCCTATCCCACCCCTCCAGGCTGCCACAAAGCACCGAGCCAATATCCCTGTGCCATGCGGCTGCTGCCCACTAGCTATCTACTTTACTACGTTTGTTAGTGTGTATATGTCCTTGACTCTCTCTCGCCCTGTCACAGCTCACCCTTCCCCCTCCCCATGTCCTCAAGTCCGTTCTCCAGTAGGTCTGCGTCTTTATTCCTGTCTTACCCCTAGGTGCTTCATGACATTTTTTTTTGTTGTATTCTTAAATCTTCTTAAATTCTTCAACAAACTTTAAACATTTCTCCTTCCCCTATTTCAGTTTTTCTCAATGTTTTTTTAGCCCCAGTACACCTGAGGGGCATGCAAGTACCCCTCAATCCAGTGACTGACTAGGACTATAGATGCAAAGTGGGGAGAGTCGTGGGGGGAGAGAGAGAGAAGCAAGTGCAGGTAAAAAGGCCTACAGGTGTGTCTGCTCCCACACAGGTCGGGACAGTGCATACCCTCCAAGTTATTTCTCTGTTCTTTCTTCCTCATTTTGAAACCCACTCATTGGATTTTCTATACAACATTAGTTCCCAGGTCTTCCACCATAGTTTTGTTCGAACAACCTCAATTTGCAAGTAAATGATGAAGCAGGAGGAGTGGTACACTGTAGCCGGATCTTATTATAACATTTCAAATTCTGCCCTGACATTTTCGCCATTGCTCTGAGAGAGCAATGAGAGAATGAGAGAAGCACTTTTGTGCAGAATGAGCTGAAATTGTTTTCCAAGTTGTTCTGGAGGTCCTGTTTGAAATGAGGGTTTGGGACTCTGTGCATTTTATTTTCTTTTATTTTTTCTATATCCAGCAAAGATAGCTTTTTTATTTATTTATGTTTATTGGAGTATAGTTGCTTTACAATGGTGTGTTAGTTTCTGCTGTACAACAAAGTGAATCAGCTATGTGTATACATATATCCCCTCCCTTTTAAGGAGGAGGGTGGAAAAGTGGAGGGACTCTGCATTTTAGTCATCTGGGTCCTCTCTGCCCTGTCTCTAGATAATCAAGAACTAGTTAGCATCGAATAAGTGGCTCCTCATAAAAGGTGAATGCTCAGTCCCTTCTACTTTACAGTAATAGACTAGCATTTCTTTAACACATCTTTGGTTTTATCTGATTTCCTGTGAAAGAGGAAAGAGGGGCACACGTATTAACAGCAAGGAAAACAAGATGTCATTAAATGTTGGCCTGGATTAATTCATAATATCACGTTGCTTCTTTGCAGAGAGGGGCTTACCGTTTGAGTTTTTCACCAAATGTTGGCTCCTTAGCCTTCCTTTTGACATCAGCTTGGTTGGACTTTGTATATTTAGGGTATAATATCTTATTTTCAGCCTTTGGGCTTCTCAGGTTGAAAAATGTGTGCTTCATCGTAACTGCTAAGGGTAGCTTGATAGGGTGATGAATGCCTTTTTCCATTTTGCTCTTCTCCAAGATTACTGTGGAAGCATGATTATTGAAGGAGAGGAAGCTCCAGTTGCCTACACGTTGGATGATACCAAACCCGATGGCAGCTATGCCGCCATAATAGGGTAAGGCATGCTTATGGTGGTGTGATAATCTTCCATGTTGACAACGTATTCCTATACTGTTAATAAATGTGCCCCAAACTTTGTTCAATAATTTTTTACCCAACGTCACTCTTCTCCAAATTCAGCAGTTGGAAAAATCTTATTGCTTTTTAAAAAATAATGTCTTCGAACAGATTAATATTTAGAAAGGAATTAGAATACCAATAACATTTGAAAATTTGTTAAACTAGTTTTCTGCTTCATGTTTGATACTAGGGGTTGATATATTCTGGTAAGTTGTCTTTTGTGAAAGCATGATATGAAGATTTGACTTAGGGTGTTTCACTAAGAGGGCTCTTGTGGAGGCTGTGGAGGCATCTCTGGTATTTACATGGGATGCTGAGATTTTCCAGGTCCCACTAGAGAGGAATGAAGACCAGCCCAGTTCTCAGCTTGGCAGGGAAAAGCAGCACAGATGGGGATGTCATGGGTGGTGGTTACCTGGAGAAGCCAAAATTGAGATGGGTTTCAGGGTCCGTATGAGTTTATTTCAGAGAGCCAAGGGTCAAAACAGGGAGATCAAAGCTAGCTGGTAAGTTGAAGGCAATCGTAGGGCTAGAAATGGAGGCGGATTCTAAAAGGCTGGGCACTAGGGAGATACCACCTTGAAGATAGAACCAAAGAGGAAGGGCTGGATGAAAATGGAAAGTCTCAGACACATCTAAGATAGATATTTGAGGCCCAGGGCATATTCCTGTTGAGCACCAGCCATGCAGTGGGAGATGGGTCAGTCATGGTATTATCCCAGGCAAAAATTATGGCCAGTCATCTGTTTTGAGTCCCTTGAATCCCTAAAACTAGAAGGTGCCTTTTAGTGTCAAGAATGTAACCAGGAAATAGTAAAACATGGAACATAAAATTAGATAGTGTATGATTTGTTTCTTCCGGTTCACTTTTAACTTGTACACTAGGCACATGTGTAGCTATAGAAATGAGGCCAGGATGAAAGCAGCCATTGATTTCCCCTCCTTTTTCTTGTTTGTACGTTTTAGATTTATTCTTGCCCACAAAGCCAGAAAACTGACCCGTCTTACCAAAGAGGAAAGGTAGGGGAAAAAAGTACCTCTTCTCTCTTCCCTCCCTCTCTCTCCCTCCCTCACTCCCCCCTTATTTCCTCTGCCCCTCTATCCCTTCCTGCCCACCTCTGTACTCCATCTCCCTTTCTGTGCTACTTCTTTTCTTCTTTCTACCCACTTTCAACTTTGCTTAACTTTTAAACTTAAAGACTGCTTAATACTATGTGTATTCCCAGCACAACATGTCTGTTATGTTCATTATAAGGGTCTTGTATAAAGGCACAACGCTGATAACTGAAGAACCAAGCATTCAAAATAATATTTATTGAGTTCATCGTACATAAGATACCATGCAAGGAGCTATGGAGGATACAAAAATGGATATAGCCCAGGAGCTGAAATTTTACTTGGGGAGGAGATAACCAGGTAGACAAATGACCTCATTGCAGGGCAGTCTGCAGTACATCCTGCATGAAGGATGCATAACTATTACAGATCATAAGTACAGAAGGACTAGTTTCTCTGGAGGTGGCAATTTCTCTCAGCAATTAGTATTCACCACTACCAATTATTTATTCCCACACCACCACTGATAACATATTTACCAGCTAAGAGCCCCTGAATTACGTTATGGCACATTCCTAACCCTTACAACCCTGCACCCTCCCCCCACACCATTAGCGTGCTGCTTTATGACTATTGCCATCGCTGTGCTTGGCCAGGGCTATGGAAGTCTGACTGACCCACTCACTAAAATAAATGTCCTGGGCTTCCCTGGTGGCGCAGTGGTTGAGAGTCCGCCTGCCGATGCAGGGGACGCGGGTTCATGCCCCGGTCCGGGAAGATCCCACATGCGGCGGAGTGGCTGGGCCCGTGAGCCACAACTACCGAAGCCCGCGCGCCGCAACTACTGAAGCCCGCGCGCCTAGAGCTTGTGCTCCGCAACAAGAGAAGCCACCGCAATGAGAAGCCTGCGCACAGCAACAAAGTGTAGCCCCCGCTCGACGCAACTAGAGAAAGCCCGCGCACAGCAACAAAGACCCAATGCAGCCAAAAGTAAATAAATAATTTTTTAAAAATGCACTTAAAAAAAATAAAATAATAATAATACTTTTGAAATCATTGGCCTAACTCTAAATCACCTGTAAGATCCCCTTTAACAATACTATTCTGTAAAAATCAGAATGGAAATAAGTCTAATCTCATACCTTAACTGACTAATTATAACTTTTGGCTTACATCCAATTCCCCCATAAGACTAAATTTCTTAAGAGGTACCATTTATTGAGCATTTATTACGTATGTACCAGTTATTGAGCTGGGAACTTCATATGCTCTATATCAGTGGTTCTCAAACATAATCACCTGGAAGGTTTATGAAAACACAGTTGCTGCCACTGCTGTTTCTCAGTTAGAAGGTCTGGGATGAGGTCTGAGAATCTGCGTTTCTAACAAGTTCCCGGGTGATGCAGCTGCTGTTGCTGGTCCTGAGACCACATTGTTTTACCATCATTAGTGAAAAAAATCAGGTGAGTTTGTTGATAAAACTAAAGGTCAGAGAGTTGAAGTAACCTGCTCAAGACCTCATAGCATGGAAGAGGCAGAAGCAGAATTCAAAGCTTTTCCTGCTCCACTTTGCCCATTTCCTCTTAGTGGGATGGGGAGAGAAAGGTAGGTGAGCAAGAATCATGTCTCAGTCCTCCCAGAATCTCCAGTGCTTAG
This sequence comes from Phocoena phocoena, assembly GCF_963924675.1. Classification (NCBI taxonomy): domain Eukaryota; kingdom Metazoa; phylum Chordata; class Mammalia; order Artiodactyla; family Phocoenidae; genus Phocoena; species Phocoena phocoena. The sequence continues at coordinate 38,505,419 of NC_089240.1, read as the reverse complement.
GAAATTGACAGCAGGTACACAACGTTTTCTTGAATGAATGAACAAATTGCTGTGTGCCCCCAGTGACGCAGGCAGTGCATCACTTTCTTTTCTTTAAAACTATTTGTGACCTCACAGATTTAAGATATTGGAACTAGAACAAGGTGCCTTGTTTTGAAAAATTACAATGAAATGTCAAGTGGAAGCAATAGCTCAGAATCTTTTTGAATGATGGGAATCATAGGTACATCTTTGACTTTTTCTTCCTTTCTCATTTTCACTTATTTTTCCCCCTCTCTTCCCATAGGTTGAAGAAACTTTGTGACCTCTACGCAAAAGTTCTGGGCTCACAAGAAGCTTTGCACGTAAGGCTTCCCAACCCTTCCCTAAGGGAGAGAGATCTTGCTTTGTTGTCAGGGGGCTAGCAGGGATGGGCTTGTGCAAGAAGGGCTCTAGAGCTCATGTTTTCCCTGATCTATTCTCGGAGGAGTCTGCACCAGAGTTGGTAAACTTATGAGTTGTCCCAGAGGGTATGGGCCCTGGCTCTGCTAGTGGCAGCTTAGGCACCTTGCAACACTGATGTGTTTTAGGTGGTGCTACCCTTGTCCCTGAGTTCAGAGCTCTTCCTGTAGCAGGGAAGACATGCTGATTGGCTCAAGGTGAGCCCTGTCAGCTGAGTTTCCTAGACATCTTGGCAGGTAGCCTGAGGAAGCTGTGATCTTCAAATTCAAAGTAGTTCCCCTCCCCACTGGGTGGTTAAAGGTGGGATGGGATGGGTAGGGAGGCAGTGCGGTAGGGGCATTTGGTGATAGTCAAAGGGCCCAAAGGGCCCATAACCATTAGCCATAACGACCTCCTTCATCAATATTTAAAACAATGAACCGACATTCTCGTTCCATTCAAAACTGCTGGGTTTTTAATGTTTTGACACGGATTACGTCACCTTTTGAAAGCTATTATTAAATCCAGTTATCCGTGCAGCACTTGAAGACAATGGAAAAGGATGTACAAATGAGCAGTTAAAGCATGAGAAAATCTAATAAAGGGGCTAAGAATGTTTAACTTGTTAAGCCTCTTAAATCCATATCTCTGCAGTGCACGCCATGACCTAGTTGAACAGCTACAAGGCTTCATCTTATCCCTCAGACACTTCCTTTGCTCAGCTTTGCAGTGGCTTTCTTCCTCCTAGTCAAGCTGTTGTGGCTTTTGAATTTGTCATTTTTGTTCATCCTTTTAAAGCAAGAGTTACTCGTTATAGGTGAAACACACGCTCTTGAAGGTTTGGGGGATTCCTCCTCAGTAAATGAACAAGAATGATGAATTGACTGGTTTGGAGAGAAACATAATAATAATGAAGAATGTGTTCTGTTTCATTTTTTGCTTTCATATACCATTTAACAAGTTTAAATATAAGCATAGCCTCTGGGCGCAAGTGTAATATGAGTGAAGCGGCAAGACCCAAAGTATATACACATTAAAAATTTATCCTACCGCAGCTGCTAAAATTGACTGGTCTTTCTGTTTAAATATTCGGTTCAAGATATTTCTCCCTGGTAGATACTCAAGCTTTTTTGAAGTTATGTTCTGAGACACCCTCAGGCTGAGGCAGTGCAGAACTGAGGATTCTACGACAACCTGTGAGATGGTTGTTCAGGGAAAACCCCAGTGGGAGGGGAAAGAAGTTGTGCTCAATTTCCCAAAAAGTTGATCATTTTGAATATGGGAAAGTCTCTTTTCCTAAGAAGAATGTGGATGATTAATTGCTGGTGATAAAAATGAGGTGGTCCTGGGAATTCCTGGCCGTCCAGTGGTTAGGACTCCGAGCTCTCACTGCTGAGGGGCTGGGTTCGATCCCTGGTAGGGGAACTAAGATCCCACAAGCCACAAGGCGTGGCCAAAAAAAAAAAAAAAAACGAGTTGGTCATGCTGTTGTTTGCTCTTGGCACAGAGATGGGCACTTGCTTTGGCGTCTGTCCTGGGAGCGAGGAAAGGTGAAAGATGAAGTCCAACCTTTCTTCTGATCGGCTGGCTGGAGACAGCCAGAGAAGGATGCTCATGAGGTGGAAGAGGGCCGGGCCTGAGGCATCAGAGCAACTTACACCCCTCAGACAGGGCCTCCTGCTTTGTAAATAGGATTCATTACAAGTGACTATCCGAAGTCCCGTGTGTGACTGCAAATTTTTAAAACAAAACATCTTTTCCAAATCTCTTTTTATGCTCATGTTTTTCTCTTAAGACTTGCCGTGTTGATTTTATCTTTTCAAAATAATACCTGGGCCTCCCTGGTGGCACAGTGGTTGAGAGTCCGCCTGCCGATGCAGGGGACGCGGGTTCGTGCCCCGGTCTGGGAGGATCCCACATGCCGCGGAGCGGCTGGGACCGTGAGCCATGGCCGCTGAGACTGCGCGTCTGGAACCTGTGCTCCGCAACGGGAGAGGCCACGACAGTGAGGGGCCCGCGTACCGCAAAAAAAAAAAAAAAATAATAATACCTAATGATAACACTTATGTTTAGTTATTGTAATAAAGAGCTTGAACTTTGCAAAATCTCAGCTAATGTTTTGCCTGTTCATGGCAAAAACATATTTTTCAGACCGATAGCTGCCTGCATCGCCATCAACAGAAGTGCCTACATCCCATGAAAACATTAATCTGTGTGTTCTAGCTTCTTTTAACGAAGTTGACTTGCATGAAAAACATGAATCTGGTCATTCTTTTTCCTTAACAGGCATGCTTTTCTACTTTTTTCATCCTCCTTACTCCAGTAAGCATAAATCCCTTTTTAAACTTGTCTTGAAACCATTAGGCACCAAAAACTTCTTAATACGTAAGGCCAATTTAAACATAGAGCTAGACAATTGCAGCTTATGAACAGCACCCGGGACATGAATGAACCAAGTGAGAAAACTTTCTAAGTCAGAATTTCTTAGAAGTCTATTACCAAGGACATTTACCTGCCCAAAGTCCTATCTCTAAAAATATCGGGATAATAAGGCTCTATTTCAGACAGATACTGGTTGTCCAATGGGAAGCCTACTGGACCGTGTTTGATTTATTCGAGACTAGATTGCTTCCTTTGAGTCTCCTTTGAGTTTCTGTCACTCTGCCTTGCAGCCGGTGCACTATGAAGAGAAGAACTGGTGTGAGGAGCAGTACTCCGGGGGCTGCTACACGACCTACTTCCCCCCAGGGATCCTGACTCAGTACGGAAGGTAGAGTAAAAGTGGGCTCAGTTCTAACTGAAACTCCCTGAATCTGAGTCCATAACTCTAAGAAGGTCCGTGGAGCTCTTCTCCACTGTTCCTTGTAAATGCTGGGAAAAAAAATCCCCAAATCCCCAATTTCCTTTGGATCTCGTGAATCTCACTAATGAAGTCATTATAATTCTGCATCATGATGGGGCCCTTGGCTCTTAATCCTTCTGAAGGAGCAATCCCAATCAATAGAACCAAAGAAGGTGGCAGCGTAAGAATAGGAATTCAGATAGAGGGTTCACTTATATTGTCAGAAGAAGTGTCTTTATACTGAGTTTAGGGCTCAGTGGAACTTCCTCAATGGGCACTGTATGAGTGCCAACATGGGTACAGCATTATAAAAGCAAATTGTGTTCTAGACTGGGGGTAAAGGGACTCGGGTTCCACCCCCTGATCCTACCAATAACCAACTTTGTCATCCTGGACGGGTCACTTCTCCTCTCTGGACCTCACTTTGCTTAGCAGGTGTATGAGGAAGCGCAAGATGGCATACAGTAGACAAGAATCAGTATGTTAACAGGAGCGTAAGTTATTTTTCACATCTTCATTGAGATATAATTCACATACCATACAATTCACCCATTCGAAATGTATAATTCAATGGCTTTTAGCATTTACAGTGTTATGCAGCCAAGTGTGACTCATTGGTGTTTAGTTCATTGTATTTGATGACAACAACCAGGTATGAATTAGTAATATAGTAGTAATTATTATGACCATCGAAGTAATACTAAAGGAAGCAATCATTTAATGCCAAGAGCTCAATCTAAACAAAATGGGAAATGTAGAGTGACGAGTAAAAGGCTGAGTATGCGACAAAAAAAGGGTATTAGTAAATGTAAATGGCTAATCAATCTGTTCGTGAAAACCAGTCAAAGAAGGATTAAAACCTGCTTGTGGGCTTCCCTGGTGGCGCAGCGGTTGAGAGTCCGCCTGCCGATGCAGGGGGCACAGGTTCGTGCCCCGGTCCGGGAGGATCCCACGTGCCGCGGAGCAGCTGGGCCCGTGAGCCATGGCCGCTGGGCCTGCGCATCCGGAGCCTGTGCTCTGCAACGGGAGAGGCCGCAACAGTGAGAGGCCCGCGTACCGTAAAAAAAAAAAAAACCTGCTTGTGAGAGGATACATAATGGCTTTGGTGAGCACTTTCCTCATCTTCCTGAAGATGGCAAGATATCATCTATGAGATCATTCAGAGGGTGCCACCTGATTAGCTACTGGTCATTAAGTTAATTTTTGGATATGCTGATTGTAGAATATGTCAGTAGTAATTGTTTCATTCCGCACTTATCGGCTAAGTGCCAACTATTGGCCAAGCGCTCTGCCGAAAACTTCAATATATAGGCAGACCTCGAAGATATTGTGAGTTCGGTTCCAGACTACTGCAATAAAGCGAGTCACACAAAATTATTTTGTTTTTGGTTGCCCAGCGCGTACAAAAGTTATGTTTACATTATACTGTAGTCTGTTGAATGTGCAAGAGCGTTATGTCTAAAAAATGTACATATCTTAATTAAAAAGTACTTTGCTGCTAAGAAATGCTAAGTAAGCATCGTCTGACAATGCCGGGTTGCCACAAACCTTCCATTCGTGAAAAAATAAATGCAATATTTGCGAAGCGCAATAAAGCAAAGCACGACAAAACAAAGTTTGCCTGTACCAAGATAAGCCCTCCCTGCTGTAAAGGAGCTGACGGTGTTAGGAGCTAGGGTAGGGATGGGGAGAGGAGAGAATATCAAACATTGACTCAAACATACTATGGTAAGTACTCTAAGAATAGAGGGGCACAAAAATGCCATGGGGGCCCAGGGAGGGATGGGCTAGCCTTACCCAGAGAAAGCTGAGAAGGCTTCGTAATACACATACCACCTGAGAATTGTAGAAGGCAGAGAAAAGGCTATTGGGGAATGTATTCTAGGCAGACGGAACCATTGGAGCAAACGCTTCCTATAGGAATCTAACAAGTTCATGGAATGTCTGGGGAGAAGTTACACAGCTGGGCCCTATGGGTGATTTTGAGGATAGAATAGAGAGTAAGAAAGGCAGATAGGATCCTTTGCTTCATAAAACACATTTAGGAATACAAAACTTAACCTCTCAACAGAGAAAGACCATCAGTTTTGTGATGCGATTAGATTTCTGACCACGGGGTAGCTAGTTTCATGCTCAATCCCATAAGGAGTGTCAGGAAAATGCCTTTGGAGTGATGGGGTCAGTGGGGGGCGGGGCGGGGGGGGAAGGACACTCACCTGCACTAGCCTGACACTGACCACATGAAAGAAGCAAGATAAACCCCATCATATCAGGCATTTGTGGTGACATGGCAGCACCCTCCTTCATCTTTATGCCTTCTCAGGGCCGTGTTTCAGGCTTCATGTGACTAGCTTCAATCTGTAGGATGGAAACTGAAGCAGAGCATATCTTAGTGACATACCTCTCAATCCAAGCAAGGACAACTGGCCCGCAGGGATTCCCTTGACCTTTCGGGTCCATGACATTTGGGATACTGCAAGGAATTTTATCTTCATGGCCTAGAAATTACACAGTAAATGTTCTGCTTCCAAATGGAAGACAGAGGACAGTATTGACAGTACAACTCTAGTAAAAAAAATCAACTCACATTTCTTAAGGTTTTTTACTTTAAGAAATGTGTGTTTATTTCTTAGACTGAAATATGGGGTTGGGTTTTTCTGTAAGATGTTATGAAAACCCGAATGAACTTTTTGGCCACCCCAACACTTTAGTGATCAAGTAGTGGTAAAACACATAAGGAAGTGTACGTGGAAATATCCTATAGTGTCTCTTCCCTCACCTGCACGAGAAACGGCAGGGATTTTTCTTCCCCAGTTTTGGGGCTTTCTTTTTCCCCAAAGGAAGAAGATTTCCACGTGACAAGTGGAGGGAAGATATCTTTGCCTGTTTGAAATAAATTCTTGGTTTCTACATGTTTACATTCCAGTAGTCAGCATGATTAATTCTCTAAGCCTTTATTCTCTCTTCTAATATTTAATTCTAGGATTTGGCCAGGCCTCCCAGAGGTTTCCAATTTGGGTTCCGTCTGTTTGAAAACAGTGATTCATGTGGTGAAAGCAGCACTGTTTAATGAACATGGAAAAAGCAAAATTACCTTCTCTTGCTGAGAACCCTTCCTGAATACGCTTAGGCTCTCCAGCCCGTGCTGGCTATGAATAATTCCAGATTATGCTATGTATTATTATCGGCATTCTAGTATTCTATAGTATCTTCTATTCTCCTCCCCTCTTTTTGCTTGATGGCAACAATAAGGGTAGGTGAAGGAAAACCCACCAATTCAAGCCAACTCATTTGGTTTTCTGTAAAAGGCCCAGTGGTATACAGTGTTGACTAAGACAGAGCCTGGATGTTAGCTCTGGACATCCACATCCATTATCTGTAATATAATGGAAACCTGGAATAGGATGAATAATGACATGTTGATGGCGCTTCCCTGATGGTATTTTTGTCAGGGTAACAACAAACTGCCCCTTGTAGAAACTAAGTGCTGTGACACTCTGTCCTTTCGTGTAGCATATGGGCACTCTTTGTTAACTAGTGATGATGATGATACACCAGGAAAAGTGTATAACATAAAGACAGAGACTTTGACATCTGGTCGACCTAGTTCAAATCCTAGCTCTGCAATTTTCTAGCAAGTGGGTCTTGGCAAGTCAGCACACATTTCTCTAAGCCTCAGTTTCCTCATGTGTAAAATGGGATAATTGTAGCTATGCCATGGAGTTCTTTAAAAAGATTAAAAAAAATAATTCAATAGAGGGAGGATGTATAACCAAGCGGTTAAGACTGTGGGCTCTGGAGTCAGATGACCTGGATTCAAATACCGGTTCTGCTACTTACTGGCTATGACCTAGTGTAAATTACTTTGTCTTTGTTGCTGGTTAGATTCCCCAGCAAAGCAGACTCTGAAGCAAAGATGAGCATATAGGATATGTACTAGGGAGAGCCTAGGCATCAACATCTGTGGGAGGGAGAGGAAGGAAGCAGGAGCGGGCAGAGAGAGAAGTTGGGTTTCTCCCAGTGAAGTTCCAGTGAAGACCTCAGCTGATCCTTCAGGGAGCTCTAGGACTAAGATGGCCCTTCAGAAATGTCCCAAGTTGGGGCGAGGGGTCAGGTTTTTATAGCCCTGTGATGATCAGTCACTGGATGCAATTGCTGCTGGAAGGAGGCATGACCTTGAACCAGGCAATTTTCTTTAGTGGAGGCAGTTGCCAAGGAGGGCTGACGTCAGAAGGCCATCTTCCTGCAGCACTTCCAGCACCTGGGAATAAGTCCTTCATGTTTTTTTTTTGTTTTTACCATATGATTCCATTTATATAAAATACTAGAAAATGCAAACTAATCTATAGAGGCAGAAAGCAGATCGGTGGTTGACTGGGGAGGGGGGCCTGGAATGGGCCAAGAGCAGGGAAGAACAGCAAGGTCCTTCATTTTTGAAGGGAGGTCTAGGCAGGGCACCACAGTGTCCACTACAGCCTCTGTACCTCCATATTCTCACCTGCAAAATGGGGATTATAATCGTACTGACCTCATATGGTTGTGGTAAAGATTACTGCACTTAGAAGAGTGTTTGGCGCCCCCCAAAATGTTAACTGTTATAATTTAATGCAGTAAAACTCTTCACACTGGTAGAGCTAAGTGCTCAAGGAATGGTGGTTTTGGAGCCGTAGTCATACTCACAGAGTTGTTAAATGTTACTAATAGAAAAGGTTTTAAAAATTATTGGATCATGCCCCTTAGGAGATGGGGAAGCCAGAGCTCAGTGAGAGGAAGTGATTTGCCAAGTTCATTGGTGGAATGACCAGGCGGGAAACTGGGGGCACGTGTCCCCTCGCTCAAAGTTGGTGAACCGGCTATCCATGACTGGGCATATACAGTCCCTCACTTTACGTATGTGAAGCAAATACTTATTTTACCTCCATTGATGTCAGTCCCTTTACCTGTAAGCTCTTGGTGCAGGAGTGAACTTTGACTTTTATTTCATTTTGTCTGTGACAAAGATCATGTAAGAACTGGAGGAACTCATGAACATTATTCCAGAATTGCCAGTGGACTTCCTGACATTTAGAGTCTGAGGAAACGGACCAGCCTTGGTCTTTGTGGGAAGGCTCTCCTCTGGCTTTCTGAGACTGACCACTTTTATCTCTTTGCTTTGCTTTCAAGGGTTCTACGCCAGCCAGTGGGCAGGATTTACTTCGCAGGCACGGAGACTGCTGCACACTGGAGTGGCTACATGGAGGGGGCTGTGGAGGCCGGGGAGAGAGCAGCCCGAGAGGTAAGGCCTGGGGTCATGGGCTGTGGGGAAGGAAGCAACTCACGGGCCTGACAAACAGGTTAAATATGTCTGAGATCCTGGAAGCCAATTCCCCGTGAACCCCCATCTGAAGGACAGTGAAACACCTTTTTAACAGTAGTCACAGGTGAAATGAACACCTTAACCAAAAAGTAACAATGAGTCCAAGGTAAAAAGAGTCCATGGGGCAAAAGATCACCATGGCTATACTTGAGAGATAACCTAGGTCTAATATTATAGAACCAAACATGTTTACACTAGGATTCAGAATTCATTTATATATTTTCCGACAGTTCCTCTCATCTCATCCCTATTAAGGCGTGTTCACGGCTATTAAAATTGATGGTGAGTCTAACGGTTGGACCTTCTTATGCTGTAGATCGGAGACCTTTTGGATCTTTTCAAAGGTTCAATGGACTACACTGGCTTTTACCCTGGTGTTTTTGATGGATATCCCAAAAGACATCGTTAGTCCTTTATTTAAAGAGCAGATTAGGAGAAAGATGGTGTCATTTTTGTTATTTACCAAGATGCGCTTTCTTTTCAGATCCTACATGCCATGGGAAAGATCCCAGAGGATGAAATCTGGCAGCCCGAACCAGAGTCTGTGGTAGGTTATATTTTATATCATGAATTTAAATCTCTTTCCTCTAAAAACAATTACTTATGAATAGAACACACTTGTATATATTCACAGACCTTCCCCTAAGTGGTTCAACCCATGAATGTTTAAAGAGATGCCACGGGTTAGGGCAGAGGTGAGGGATTTAGAAGAACTTTGATAAAATTGCAGCTGCCACATGCCTTGCAGATTATTAGGAAAAAATAAATTATTTTTTGGTCGGATGAGACATTACTCGGAGAGTTCTAGACTTATTAAGAACTCAATAAATGTCTGTTGAATAAATCTCTAACCTGGTGATAGGGGGGAGGAAATGAAAGGAAGATATGTCAGTATCCCCTGTCTGGGGACAAAGGAGTGGAATGAAATGGAGCAGATTTAGGTTAAAAATGCATTTTCAATATACCTATCATTTTGTAATAAAACCCCAGGAAATTTTCCTGACTGGAAGGAAGCATACACATCATAGAGGACAAGGGTCCAAAAGGTCAGAGTTATTCGTCTGTCAAGTGTAAGGTTAAAAACAGTAGCCTGGCCACTCCAAAGTCATCGTCTTAGTGCTTCTGTCAGAGATGGGATGACACGCTGAGAATGTAAAAAGAAGGGGTCATCTTAGTTTGGGGACACTGGAAAGGCTCCCAAAGGAAGTGAGATATAAACTGAGACTTGAAGTTAGTGGTCAGAATTAGTTGAGTAAAGGGCCCAGTGGGGAACGGGGAATGAATGTTCTGAACAAAGGGAATGTGACGTTTCATGGCCTAGAGGTTGGCAAGTGTGAGTCACGTTCGGAGAACCGGAAGAAATACAGACTTTCTGTACTGACACCAAATATTCTCTGAACCCAGGATGTCCCTGCGAAGCCCATTACCACCACCTTCTTGGAGAGACATTTGCCCTCCGTGCCCGGCCTGCTGAGGCTGATTGGATTGACCACCATCTTGTCAGCAACTGCTCTTGGCTACCTGGCCCACAAAAGGGGGCTACTTGTGCGGGTCTAAAGAGAGGGCATCTGTAACCACACCCTCTTCTGCTTCTATTCGGTGTGTGGGTTTGGGGAAGGAGTTGTAACAAAGTTCCATGAAGACACAAAGAATGTAGAGCGAAGTGGAGAGCATGACGATAAGTCAGACTTCGACCACAGGAAAACACAATATCTCTTTCTCCATTTTGATTCCTGTGTATTGTCTAGTACCTAGCTTAGCACTCTGTCTCACCCATTTCCAAGTTCACCGGTCTCAGAATCTTTACAGGAGTTAAACAGGCTTGTTAAAGGTCCTTGCTATCCTACAGTATACATTACCCAGGCACAAAAAACTAGCTTTTTCCTACCTCTGTGGCTTTGTGCTTGTCCTTCCTCTTACCTGTAAGGTCCACATCTTGCAAGATCTCTGCATTTGTCCTTAGAATCCTGTATTGTTACGGCTGGAAGAACTTAGACACCACCGTGTCCTTACTTGCTATTTTAGAGTTGAGCAAACTGAAGTCAGGAGCGGTGGGACTTAATTGCCCAAGGCCCACAGTAAGCCACTGATATTTTGTTGACTAGAACACAGGTCCATTGCTTTATCCCGTTTCCCAGGATGAATTTCCCGATCACCCTCTCTACTCCCTGCCATGGTCGCTGATCGTGTCCCCCTTGTGTGGGTTTACTCTGTACTAAGTTGTTTTGTGCTACTATTTCCTTAAGTTTTATTGTCTTCTGCAGTGTGTCTTCAGCTCATTTTAAGTTTTTTGAGGGTAGAAGTCTTGTCTTTTCTTCCTCTTGTATCCTCCCTTGTATCTGGATACGAAGGTTAATACACATTTGGGTAATTAAAAATAAAGTTGATTGACCAGATGTCTGTTGCCTTTTCTTTTTGGGTAATGACTTTCAAGGGTTTTGACAAATCAAATCAAGATCCAGTATTAGGTATATAATTGAGGCTTAAAAGCATTGAGTCAAAATTTCCTTGAAGCTCAGATGATGCGTGCATTTAGATTGTGTGATCCATCATGGGTGGTGTCTATGTGAGCTGTTGGTAAATGATTTATAATGATATCATAAGGATGCTAAAAGACACAGCTCCTTGCTTTCACCCCCTCTGCCCCCGAAAAAAGGCTGTCAAAATAATTGACATATTAATAAGTAAGATGCTTTAACTATTAAGACAATTATAATATTTCAGTTGACCTTTCATATTCCTTATCAGTGCAAAGCTTTTTACTAGGTACACATTAATTTAAAACCATAGTTCCACAGTCCATTAAATCCTATTTGAACTACTTTTTAAATGAGATCATCATTTCAAAGTATTCATACCTCTTAACTCCCAAGATCAGTTTTTATCAGGATATATATATATATATTTTAACATCTTTATTGGAGTATAATTGCTTTACATTGTTGTGTTAGTTTCTGCTGTATAACAAAGTGAATCAGCCATATGTATACATATATCCCCGTATCTCTTCCCTCTTGCGTCTCCCTCTCTCCCACCCTCCCTATCCCACCCCTCTAGGTGGACACAAAGCACCGAGCTGATCTCCCTGTGCTATGCGGCTGCTTCCCACTAGCTATCTATTTTACATTTGGTAGTGTATATATGTCCATGCCACTCTCTCACTTTGTCCCAGCTTACCCTTCCCCCTCCCCGTGTCCTCAAGTCCATTCTCTATGTCTGCGTCTTTATTCCTGTCCTGCCCCTAGGTTCTTCATGACCTTTTTTTTTTTTAGATTCCATATATATGTGTTAGCATACAGTATTTGTCTTTCTCTTTCTGACTTACTTCACTCTGTATGACAGTCTCTAGGTCCATGCACCTCACTACATATAACTGTTTCGTTTCTTTTTATGGCTGAGTAACGTTCCATTGTATATATGTGCTACATCTTTATCAGGATATATTTTAAATCCATAAATGACTATTCTCACATGCTGCTTTAGAAAATGAAGGTTGTTTTTCTTAGCATAAATGAAATTTAAGAAATCTCCCAGGATTAATCAATAATAGTATAGTTTCCAATTTTTACAGTGACATTTAGATTCATGAATTTGTAGGAACTTTAGAGACTAAATGAGGAGATTAAAGAACCCACTAAGACTTCTGTAACCGTTTTGGTTTGGGGATCTGTTAGAAATATAATGTATTTGGCCTAGGAGCGTCTTCTTGGGCATGCTCCCCTCGGAAGCACTCCCGCCCACCCTGAGAGTCGTCATACTACTAACTCCAGCACATACATTAAGAAAGAGTCAAATAAGGAATTAGCTTCTGCAGGAATCTCCTGGACCACTCATCCTCCAGCTGGGCCAGTGGAGAATGCTCAGCGTTCTCCCAGTGTTACACGCCTGGACCTCTTGTCCTGCACTTACCCTATGATACTACAATTGCGCCATCTTGTTAAATTACGTGATTTGAGGTGCCAAGTTACATTCGATGTTAGTTACCAAGGTAAATCCTGAGATAGACAAAAATGGGAAACTTTAAATGAAAGACCTAAAAACCAGTTTCTTGTCTGATGAAACCCCTCACCAGTTTTGAGTGTATGAAAAGAGTGGGGAGGGTTTTAAAAATTTTTTTCTTTAAATATAGTTGATTTACAGTGTTGTGTTAGTTTCAGACGTACAGCAAAGCGATTCAGTTATACATATATATATATATATTCTTTTTTACATTCTCTTCCATTATAGGTTATTACAAGATATTGAGTGTATATGTCAAATCTAAAAAATGATATAAATGAACCATTTTACAGAACAGAAATAGACTCACAGACGTAGAACACAAACTTATGGTTACTAAAGGGGAAAGGGGGGGAGGGATAAATTAGGAGTTTGGAATTAAAATATACACAGTACTATATATAAAGTAGAGAACCAATAAGGACTTACTGTATAGCACAGGGAGGGGGTTTTGAAGGGGTAGACTCGTGAAGAAGTCTCTTTAAACAGAGCTGCCATGCTTTGAGTCCAACCCACCCCAAAAGGGAGGGCCAGGGTTTTACCTTCTCTTCTGAAATCTTATGAGAGGGGCTTCAAGGAGACCCCTTTGAGAGCTTGAGACACCCCAGAGGAATCTAAAGCCTTGGCTTCTGTTCAAGATGCTTCTGACTTGAGAATGAGGGAATGCTACTAAGACTGCCAGAAAACAGAAGCTGAATGGAGATCAAAATGGACTAACCAGACAATCTTACATTACCTACTCTTTTTAAAAACAATGTATCTGTGCCGTCTTTTGCAGAGAGCTAATTTTCACTTTTCTTCATACTCATTTTCAAAGTTTCAACTGCCTTTTTGACTATATTTTAGTTGAGGTAGCTCTAATAACTGGTTGGATCTGGTTCTCTCTTGGGTAGGTGATGAGTCTCAAGCAGTGATTCTCAGCTGAGGGTACACATCAGAATTACTGGGGTGCTTTGGAAAGACTCACATGTCTAAGCTTTACATGGAGAGTTTAATTTAGCAGCTTGGGAAGAAGACAAGTTTCTTCATAGATCTACTCTGTGAAGGTCTTAGCCAAGGGCTAAGAATCACAGGTTCAAAGGTACAATAGGGCTTGGGCATATGGAGTTGAGCTTTTCTCAGAGGCCTGCTGCTCTGTCTCTGTCCTCTGTTATATCAACGTGAAAAGAAGATGCTTATAAGATACTTGGAGTAAAAGGAAACAGTGGGACTTCCCTGGTGGCACAATGGTTAAGACTCCATGCTCCCAATGCAAGGGGCCCATGTTCGATCCCTGCTTAGAGAACTAGATCCCACACGCGTGCTGCAACTAAGAGTTCACATGCCACAACTAAGGAGCCTTCAAGCCGCAACCTGGAGCCCGTCTGCCACAACTAAGGAGCCTGCCTGCCGCAACTAAGACCCAGCGCAAGCAAATAAATAAATAATAAATATTTAAAAAAAAAAAAAGGAAACAGTGTTCCTCTATGAAAGTTAAGCATTAATTCGACGTGTTAAAGAGTGAGATGTGTTCCCTGTATCATAAGAACTGCTTGACTGGGAATTCTCTGGCGGTCCAGTGGTTAGGACTCCAAGCTTTCACTGCCGAGGACACGGGTTCAATCCCTGGTCGGGGAACTAAGATCCTAAGATCCCACAAGCTGCGCGGCATGGCCAAAACCAAAAAACAAAAACTGCTTGACCAGAGAAAGGCTATCTTGATTGGAAGGCATGGTTGTCTTAGGCTGGGTCCTCCCCCAAAAGTAGAACCTCAAACAAGGGCTTTTATGTGGATAGTTCACTTTTGGAAGTGATTTCAGGGAGCAGAAGTGGGATTAGGAAGAGAGTGAAACCGGGCAGGAGGGAAAGCCAATCCAAGGGTGAGTTATTGAATTGGTCACAGCTGTGGGCTACTGGGGCTCAGTGCGGCCAGGGACCCTCTGAGGAGCTATGCAGAATGTACCTTAGAAGAGATCACCTGAGGGAACCAAAGAAGGGTGTATTTATCTCCCACTGGCTTAAGTTTTCCTTGAACTGTCAACTCCCTTCCAGTTTTGTCCATGCATCAGAATGGCCAGTGAAGAAGGTGCTATCAGTAACTTGCACACCTGGTTGCTGGCTGCTGCAGCAATGGCTGGAGTGAAAAAATATGCTGGGATGTGGTGATTCCCAAGAGATGTCCTATATGTAAGGCCCACTATACAACTTAAAAGACAAGTTAAAAGAAGCACAATATGTTTTTGTTTGTTTGTTTGGTTTGGTTTGGTCCAAGGGAGAGATTCTGAATCTTGGGGGGGGAAAACATCTGTTTATGTGACACTCTTATGGATACTTTAGTTTTAAAAGAATACATCCCAATTTGAGATCTTCAAGGCTGCACGACGGGGTGCGGGGCAGTGTCAATCCCATCTACTGATAAGGTCCCAGGCAAGAAAGAGATCGACGAAACACTGTTTGCCGTGCCTGTGGTCTCCTTTTAAAAAAGTGGTCAGAAGTGGACCTTTGCATACCAGGCACCTGCTTTTGTGATCCTACTACTCTGGCCGCAACTGATTGGACTAGGGTTGATTTCCTGAGTCAAAGACAGAACTCTATGAGTAGCCAGTGGCCCATGAATTGGCCTGGCCCAAAGTCTTTCTGTGGCAGTGGTGAAGATGAAGTGGACACAAGGAGGGGGCAGACTAAGGCACAGGAATGGGGTAATGATGGCCGATCCTGAGGGAGTGACGGTAGAGTGGCTGCTGTGTCACTTGACCTATCGATGCATCTCAACAGCAATGACCGATGTTCCAGGACATCAGAAGACTTGACTGAACCCCAGTGGCCTGATCTCCCCTACTTCTTCACTTCCTCTAGTTTTTCTCTGGAAACTGAGTGTATTTAACAGAGATGTCTTACCTCTGCCAACATTCATCTCCCTCCTATCTGCTTCCTCTTGAACTTCAACTTCTGCGTGTCCCCAACAACCTGGTCCTCTGTCACTGTACACCTTTTAGGATCTTGTCTCCTGGACAATCTGTTAGGATCCCTTAACTTCCATCTTAACCTCGGCTCCAAGCTAAGAAGGACAAGTTCTCATTTCCACAATAAATTACGTCTTGTAACCAAAGAGAATAGTCTAGAATGCTGTGTACTCTAGGAGAATGTATAGGCAACTTGGTGTGATGTGGTGGTGGGTTTGTTGTTTGTTTCCTGTTAGTTTGTCTTTTAAGTGCTGAGGAAGACTCATTTGAGTTGAAAATTCTCCTGGAGATTGATCTTAATGACATCTCAGCCTGTGGACACTAGAAACCAAGCTCCTGTATTAGAAATAGCTGATCTAATCAGACCCTGCACTTAGCCTGGGCTGCTACTTTCTGATGTGATTGTTCTTGGCATTTCTGCTGAGATCACGCAATGAGTCACTGACAAGTCGTACACAACTCCGGCAGAAAGACATTCCAGCCTCTGGCCTCCATCCATGATCACCTTGACCTCTTCTTTCACCTTTCTTTACATCTCTAATCCTCCACCATTTCTTCCGTAAGCATTCTGGTTCAGTTTATTCTCCTTGAAAATCCATTTCCCTGCAAGGCAAAATGCTGAGTGGCACTGAGCTTTTGTTCTTGAGTTTGACATATCTCTTTTACCTCTAGGCCATTTCATTGTATTATAGCTTCTTTTCCCTAACCCGCTGTCAAAAATCTTTTTAATACCAGAATCTTCCTTGGGTTTTAGAAAATCAAGCAGAAAGTCCTGGAGTTATGTGGGAATAGTGAGAAGGAGACCACCAGCTGTTTCAGAAAAGACTTAGAGCTGGCCTGGGCCCTAAGCCCCTCATCCCCACGGTTGATCCCTCCTTTCTGGTCTCGTGTTGTCCTCTACCTGCCCTTCTCCTCTTCTGCTGTTTGACCTCCAGTGCTGTCAAGGGCTCAGGCCCTTAGTCCACTGGTGAAGCCTGGGTTTGAATAAATATAACTCTTTCTGGAGCTCGAAACTCAGTGATAATGTTGGCCCTTTGGACTATGCATCCCTATATTTTGGAAGCACTCCAAGGACAAAATTTGTCTTCAAAATAATGTCCTCTAAAAGTTGCTTGGAGGGAGTTCCCTGGTGGTCTAGTGGTTAAGATTCGATGCTTTCACTGCCATGGCCCAGGTTCAATCCCTGGTTGGGGAACTGAGATCCTGCAAGCCATGTGGTGTGGCCAAAATAAAATTAAATAAATAAATGAATACATAAATAAATTAAAAACTGCTTGGAATGTTAAAACCAGGAAATACGTTATGTGTCTTTCAGAAATATAAGAGCCTCCCTGCCAGCTCCCTGAATCCTTGAGCTTCCTTTGTTTTAGGTGCCCAATGCCACAGGCGCTACTTAAGCAAAGGACAGTGTAGGCAATGAAACCCGGCATAGAAAGGAGCAGTATAACGACAAGGTTCACAGAGGGAGCCCTAGGCATCACTGGTCGTTCCCCAACGGCCATCTCTTTTTGAGCCACAAGTTAGGACAGAAGGTTGGGTATTAGACTTACGCAATATTCATCCTTCCACTTCCTTCCTAGTAGAATCTTGATTTTGTTTAGCTATTCACCCACCACTATGCCTCAGGGTAACTAGGCTGGCCACATCCTCAGTCCTAAAAGATGGGCACTGGTTAGTCTAAGCTGATCGTGGTGGGCCTGTTTCCTTTGTCAATGGTTACCTTAAGCCTGGGTATGTTACGTAATTCTGGCTAAGGGCAAAAAAGAAGCCTTCTTGAGGGGTGGGGGGTGGGGGGGCTGGAGCTTCTGGAAGAGAGTCTGTCACTCTTAAAAACAGACCCATGAAAGAAAAAGTCCCATCCCATCCTTTCTCTGGACATCATAAGTGTCTGGATGTGACACTTGTAATGGCTGCAGCCATCTAACTTTCAAGCTAAGGATGAGGCCCATACACAGAAAAGGTCAGGGCCAGAAGAGTCACAAAAAAACTGAGTTGTGGTCCTGATGCACCCCGCTTACAGCCTACCCTGTCCTATGAGTGCTGGTCATAGGAGAAATAAATTCAACAAGTTTGCATACAGATTTTCTGATACTTACAGTCCAAAGCATCCTAAAAGATACACCTGACTTGGCAAAAATTAATACCTTCTTCTAAGGCTACCTTTGGATAATAATCATGCTTATTGTTAATTATAATAACAGCTCCTTTCATTAAACATGTATTATATAGAAGACACTGTACATTATCTGATTTTATCATGAAATCACCCCCACCTACATTTGACAGATGAGGAGTCTGAGTCTCAGAGATGCTATGAGGCTGAGGTCTCAGAATCAGTAAGTACTGGACATGGCTTCACACCTACCTGGGAATTGTTCTTAACCTATGAGTGTTTTCTTCCCTGTCTACACTCCCTGATCCAGCCTTATAAGATCACTTATCCAGAATACTTAGGACCTGCACTTTTTTTTTTTTGCATATATCTTTTTAAAAATATATCTTTATTTGAGTATAATTGCTTTACAATGGTGTGTCAGTTTCTGCTGTACAACAAAGTGTATCAGCTATACGTATACATATATCCCCATATCTCCTCCCCCTTGCATCTCCCTCCCACCCTCCCTATCCCACCCCTCTAGGTGGTCACAAAGCACCGAGCTGATCTCCCTGTGCTATGCGGCTGCTTCCCACTAGCTATCTATTTTACATTTGGTAGTGTATATATGTCCATGTCACTCTCTCACTTCGTCCCATCTTACCCTTCCCCCTCCCCGTGTCCTCAAGTCCATTCTCTACCTCTGTGTCTTTATGCCTGTCCTGCCCCTAAGTTCTTCAGAACCTTTTATTTTTTTAGATTACATATATGTGTGTTAGAAGACCTGACCGTTTTTTTTTGTTTGTTTGTTTTTTTGCGGTACGCGGGCCTCTCACTGTTGTGGCCTCTCCCGTTGCGGAGCACAGGCTCCGGACGCGCAGGCTCAGTGGCCATGGCTCAGGGGCCCAGCCGCTCCGCGGCATGTGGGATCCTCCCGGACCGGGGCACGAACCCGTGTCCCCTGCATCGGCAGGCGGACTCTCAGGCATTGCGCCACCAGGGAAGCCCAGACCTGACCTTTTTGAATCACTAGTATTTCCAAAGCTTAGACATTTTTATTTTCGAAAGAGCTTTTTCTTGCTCTCTTACCACGCAATCTAGTCCCAACATCTTCTTGATGATGTTCTTTTGCCTTTTCCACAATGTGGATCAAAGAATGAAAATCATTCAACAATAACTCAACAAATATATATTGAACACTCTCTCTATTCCAGGTATTTTTCTAGGTGCTGGGAATAGAGTCGTGAACCAAAGTGAGGAAGACTCTTTCCTCATGGAATGTAAAATCTAATAGGTAGACAGTAAATAAGTCAGTAAATAAATAAATGAATGCTGCCATATATTCTGTCAGTGGAGAGACTGACAGTGTTATCAAGAAAATGTAAGCAAGGTTAGGGGGTGGGCAAAGGGTGATGTGGCAGTGCGGGATGGCTACAGGAAATTTGGTGGTCAGGTTAGGCTTCGCTGAGAAAGTGACTTTTAAACAGTGGTCTAAATGAAGGGAATGAAGCATGGTGCTATTTGGAAGCAGGGCACTGCAGGCAGGAGAGACAGGAGGCACAAGGCCCAGAAGGGAGAGGGGATGGTTGGAGTAATAAGGGAAGAGAAAAGGGGCCAGGGTGACAGGAGGAGCGGTAGCAGAAAACGAGTGGCAGGAAGAGAGGCTGGAGAGTTAGATAGGGGTCAGATCAGGTAGGGACTCTTAGGCTATACATAGTAAAGGCTTTGGCTTTTATTCTAACTGTGAAGACAATCCACTGGGGGATTTCTAGTAGGGGAGTAGGGCTGACAGATGTTTACTAGAATCACTCTGTGGTAGATACTGTGGTGCACTGCCCACATCCTACCTTCAGGACTGCTGCCCTCATTCTCCCAGCTGCTGGAAGCTGGGAGGCTGACAACTCATGGCTGTGTCCCTTTCTGTGGGCTGAAGAAAGCCCCCAGGCCCAAAGATATGCCCCTTCCTAGGGGGAGCCCACACCCAATGACTGAGCAATGAGGACCATCCCAGCTTCACAGCTTCCGTGGGGTCAGCTGATGCCTCTGTTGTAATTGCATCGGAGTTCAACTTCACTTTCTGCCCCGTTTTGCTTCCTTCACTCCCTCCCGGGTGTTGATCCCAAGGGCACCCTCCAATAAACTTTGTGCGTTCAAATCTCCATCTCAGTGTCGGCTCCTTGGGGAATCCAGTCTGCGACACGCTTTGCAATGTGGAGTCACGTACAGGAAGAGGGGAGGCAGGAGGCTAGTTCAGAGGCCAGGGCAGTTGTCCAAGCCAGAGACTCTGGTGGCTTGGTCTAGTGTAGTAGACTGAAGATATGTATTAGATATCCGTGGACATCCAAGTGGCAATGTTGGGTGGTCTGTTCACTATATCTGTTACAGTTTAGGGGAGAGGTTGGGGCTGGTGATATAATTTGGGGAGCCATGGAATTGAGTGTAGAGAAATGTCTCCTTTCAGCATTTCTGTTATATACTTCAGGAGTTCACACACCTGGTTAAACAATCTGCTGCTATATTTAGGTATTTATTGTCTGCTACCTCCCAAAGAATTTGAGACAACATCCAGTACATGTAAATATAAAGTTAATAAAACAAAAACAGAAAATCAAGGCTCATGCCAAAAGGAGTTGATAGGTGAGCAGTCAGTGGATGAGGAGAATGTGGACACGGGGAAGGCCAACTGCTACATAAGTGGGGAATCCGAGGAACTTAGCAGAGACACCCTGACCCAGGCCTGAAATGTAACTATTTCATTTTGTCGCACTGGTGAAATATTACGTCAGAAATCCTGTGGGATGGGGGTTTCTCAAAATGCACATTCAACTCACCAAGTGGATTCCTGGCACATCTCACCCTAGTGTGAATAAGCTTCATCAAATTGTAGTCAACCAGGAATAAAATCTACTCTGAAAATGAACTTCTGGGCAACATCAGGATGTTGGGAGACCCAGTGACTCCTCCTTCCCCATGACTTCCTGGGTTCCTCTTTCTGCCCTTCTCCTCCATGTCAGCTTTTCCTCGTGTCTCTCCTTGGCCTCCTCCTGGAGCCCTTTCAGTTGGTGACCTCCTCCTTTCCCAAGGTCCTGCTGATGCCCAGAGATAAGCCCACGCACCCATGGTCAGCTAATCTACAGCAAGATTGGCAAGAATATACGATGGAGAAAAGACCGTCTCTTCGGTAAGTGGTGCTGGGAAAACTGGACAACTCCATATAAAAGAATGAAATTAGAACATTCTCTAACGCCATACACAAAAATAAACTCAAAATGGATTAAAGACCTAGATGTAAGACCGGATACTATAAAACTCCTAGAGGAAAACATAGGAAGGACATGCTTTGACATAAATTGCACCAAGATCCTGCTGATGGAGGGAAGAGGGTCCCATGTGCGTGCAGTGCTTCCCAGGGGCCAGCAGGGGGATGCTAAAAGATACTTCATGGCTCGGCCTCAGAAAGATGGGTTCCCTATTTGAAAGAGTTACATGAAAAAATGGATGGGTAAGAGAACTAAAATAAAGATAGGTGAGGGGGGGAAGACTGCAATGAGTTTGACTGGCTTTTTGTCTACCCAGCTGACTGTGACCTGAGAACCTCCCCCTGGGACTTGCCCCTGTGAGCAGTACTATTTCCTCTCCCTTGGGCATCCTTCCCTATTGTCAGCCTGGAGAATGTCTACATTTTGTCTTCAGCCACTCAGCTCCAGAATATCTTTCTTCAGGAAGCCAAGGAGAGGAGAGTCATCTGGGTCCAGTGAGGGTTTTCCCCCGGGGCAACGCATCAAGGCTCTCAGTGCCAATCACACTAGAACACCTGGCTTGGTAGGGTGACCCAGACAGGTGAGCGGGGCAGAGCACAGGATCCCAGGTCGGGCAGGCAGGTGATTTAGTCGAGGTTCCATGGAGACTAGTGCAGGTGGATTCAGGGGCCCAGACCTCAGCAGGGGTATGAAAAGTCATATTCAGCAGGAGGGTGGGGAGGGTAGGAGATTGGCGGTGCCTGGGTTCCAGCTTTATCCCTGCTTCCTAGGGAGACATGGTGAGAACATGGTAGTTAAGGGGCACAGTGCAGACCACTGGCCTAGGACTGGATCTCAGGTCCCATATTCTCACGAAGGGTCTGCCTGAGGGGACAAGACAGAGGATTCCATGCCCAGTAGCCATCAGCAGTCCCCTGGGAATTCTGTGGGAGGCCTAGCAGCCTCTGCTTCTTTTGTGTGTGTGTGTGTGTGTGTGTGTGTGTGTGTGTGTGTGTGTGTGTGTGTGTGTACAGGTCCTCCTGCCTGAACTTGAAAGTGTGCCCTGCCCTGGATTAAGATTTGCTGCTGTTATTCTCTGCCAACCTCCCTAGAAAACTTGACTGAGGCTCGCTGGACACTTGCATGGCAAGCCCATCTTTCCCCCTGAACGTTCCCTGACCACCAAGACTATCGTTTCCCTTTGCTTACCCTGGCCATGCCCCTATGTTGCCTCTGCCTCAGGAGATGGAATTGTACCAGGCACAGTCTCCTTCTTTCTGTCTCAGGGGGACTGGCCATGCAGATCCAGTTTTCCTAGACATTGATCCATGAAGGATGTTATCTGCCAAGCGCTTGAAAGCACCCACCTGATGCTAAACAACCCTCATATTGTCCCAATACTGTCTTCTCTATTTACCTAACCAGGAATATCTACTTTGGACAGATTCATGTGTGTGCCTGGGTCTGGGGGCACAGAGGGTGGAGGAGAAGGTTGGCCTGACTTTGAGAAGCCAGGGGCTGCCCTTCCCGGGTGTGCCCTGTGTCAGTCCCAGCCCTTGAAGTGAGCTGAGGTGAGGCTGGATTTGTTCCTTTCTGTGCTTGTTAATTTTAATTTGTTAATTTTGTATTTCAGCCAGATACCCAGCTTCCCCTCAAGACTGGGCATGTCATAAATGATTGAGTGAAATAAATAATGAATAAATGCTTCTCACTTGGATTCCAATTTAAATCCAGGGAGCCCTGGTGAGATCTGAGGACTGGTCTTGTCAATTATTTCTTCCAGACTAACCTCCGGTTACTAATTGGCTCATTTAAATTCCTTCTTTTGAGGACACGTTACAATGGAAGTAAGATAATTAAAGAGCAGCAAACTTGAATTTGCGGTTGGATACGTTTGAAGCTATGTCATTACCATTGTGATACTGGGCACCATATGAAATTGTGGTCCAGGGAAACAACAGTCAGTTTTAATCTTTCTCCTGCAAATGATGTTTCATAGTAAAATCTGAATATTAACGGTGATCCTTGATTCTTACTTGCTTATATCTCTATGTGTACCCAAAATACTAGCTTTAAGGCAGTAATTTCCAAACTTTTTCACATCAAATTACATAGAAAAAAAATGACTGTATTTGTATGGCATATTTTGTAAATGGATAAGGTTACTCCATGCCTGGAAGTGAAGAGCTTGAGGGCTCTAGGCACGCGAGACACATCCCTGTGCCCAGAGGGCTGATGGCCTCCAGATCTCTGCACACATATAACCCATTTGGGGTGGGACTTATCATCTGGGGAGACATCAAACATCATTTAAACAAATATGTAATTTTAAATCTTTATGGAGGGAAAGTAAAGATAAGGAATTATGATGGTGAATTAATTGTGAGGAAGGGATTGTCAGGAAAGGCATCTCCTAGGAAGCGATATGTCATCGGTGACCTGAAGGATTTAGCCAAGTGAAGAATGGAGAAAAGAACCTTCCAGAGAGAGGCAACTGAGACAGAAAAGGACCGGCTATGTCTGAGGATTTATAAGCAGAACTAGATGGCTAGAAGGTTCTGAGGGAGAGAGGAGGGATAGGCGAGGATAGGGAAGCAAGCAGGGGATAGACCAGGCGAGGCCTTGGGAACCATGATCCGTCATATCCAAAGTGCAACAACAGCTATTGAAGGGATATCGTCTCTGACTGAGGATCAGATTTGCACTTTTAAAGAGATCACTCAGGCTACTGAGTGGTGTGGTTTAAAAAAACAAAAAAGAAAGAAAGAAACCAGGGCATTTTGATAGAAGACTAACGGGAGACATGATAGTAGAGGAGAGAAGTACTTCAAGATGTATTTTTAGAAGTAGTAGTAATAACAGACCACAAACTGCTACTGCATCTTCATTTTTTAAAATTAATTTTTATTTTATATTGGAGAATAGTTGATTTACAATGTTGTGTTAGTTTCATGTGTACAGCTAAGTGATTCAGTTATACATATACGTATATCCACTCTTTTTCAGATTCTTTTCCCACATAGGTTATTACAGAATATTGAGTAGGGTTCCCTGTGCTATACAGTAGGTCCTTGTTGGTTATCTATTTTATATATAGTGGTGTGTATATGTTCATCCCAAACTCCTAATTTATCCCTCCCACCCATTCATTTTTGTTTTTGAGGCTATCACTTACTGTTACTAACAGCTTCACCTGCCTTATCCTATTCAATGCTCAGAACAAGTGAAGAACTCCACTTAACAGGTAAGAAAATCTACACTCAATACCTAGATTCAAACCCAGGACTAGCTGGCTCCGGAAACCTGAGCTCTTCACACTTATGCTCTTCTACCAAGGAGGGTGATTTAACCAAGAATCTGTTTCCAAAGCAAATTCTTAGGGCTAATAAATCAAAATGTACATGTAAGAATAATAAGTATTCTCAGTTCTGTGTCAAATCTAAGAACTACAACCAACATACTTTCCTGTCCCTGAGCTAAACAATATGAGAACGAATCAAAAGTAACTTGGGGGCTTCCCTGGTGGCGCAGTGGTTGAGAGTCCGCCTGTCGATGCAGGGCACACGGGTTCGTGCCCCGGTCCGGGAAGATCCCACATGCCGCAGAGCGGCTGGGCCCCTGAGCCATGGCCGCTGAGCCTGCGCGTCCGGAGCCTGTGTTCCGCAACCGGAGAGGCCACAACAGTGAGAGGCCCGCGTACCGCAAAAAAAAATAACAATAATAACTTGGCTACTTGTCCCAGGAAGTACTTGCTCCTTGTATACAAAACTTTGAACCAACAAAAATAGACTATTTATTGAGATGAACAGCTTGCTCATCAAGACCCACTTCAAGACCCCCGCTTCAGTGTGCCTACCATCCTAAGCTATTATGTCATAGACTCTGCCAATCCAAACCAGTTTTCTGCCTTTCAAGACTGGCCTTAAAAATCACCCACCCCAAACTGAAACTTATAAACCCTATAAACCTATAAACCCTATAAACCTATAAACCCTGCCCTAATTTCTCCACTCTGAGACGCTGCTGAGACCCTGTCAATGTGATATTCGCCCTTACAGCAGTGAGTCTCATAAACTTAGCTTTGCTTGATCGACATGTTTCCTGGTGGTCTTTTGGGTGGTCAGTGGTTGACAAGTGTCTGGTAGAAAGCTCTGTTACCTATAGGGAGACCTGAGAAGAAGGTTCTCATAAGAGCACAGTATTCAGTTGTGTGCAGAATCTGAAAGAATTTGGATTAGAGAATAGAAATTTATTTGGATTGGAGAACAGAAATCTCTGTTCTCTAGTTTATTAAAGGTGCAAAATTGAAGTCTAGCTTTGTGCTTACGTAAGACAAATACACTTCTCAGGACCACAGATTCCGATCTTTTTGTGTCTAAAAAGCAAAACTGGGAAATGGCTATATTCAGGTGTGTGGTGGGGCAGGGGATGGGGCATTGGTGGGAGCAGAGGACAGCCCATATGGTTTTAAATCATTCAAAGTTCTACTTAATGCTCCAAATTCAGGTGCCTGAAATAGCAGGAATTTGAGGACAGGCCAATACTGGCATTTAACTCTTCCCTCTCAAGAACATCAGGGCCCACGTGGTAAGCTGAATAATGGCCCTGGAAAAGATGTTCACACCCTAACCCCAGAACCTTATGTGGGAAAAGGGATTTTGCAGATGTGGTAAGTTAAGGAGAGTAAAATAGGGAGATTATCCTGGGTTATCCGAGTGGACCCAGTGTAATCATAAGTGTCCCATAAGAGGGAGGTAGGAGGGTCAAAGTGAAGAGGAGGTGATGCGTTCATGGTAGCAAGAGATTGGGGTGATGTGGCCATGAGCTAAGGAATGCTGGCAACTTCTAGGAGGTGGAAGAGGCAAGGAATGGATTCTCCTCTGGAGCCTCCAGAAGGAACCAGCTTTGTTGACACCTTGATTTTAGCCCTGTAAGACCCATTTCAAACTTTTGACCTCTAGAACTGTAAGATAGTACATTTGTGTTGTTTTAAGCCACTAAGTTTGTGGTAATTTGCTACAAGAGCAATAGGAAACTAATGCAGCCCATAAAATTAAATGGCTGACATAGCAAAGGTATTCATGATGACTGTGAGAGAAGCTGATCTGCTCTCACTCCCTCTGGCCCACTTCCCAATGAACTTGACTTCAGGGTGCACATTATGGCCTGCTCTGCACGGTTCAACACCAGCAGATGGGCCCCCATCTGCACCTCCTGTGTTCCCTGGCTGATGTTGATACACTGACCCACGGTAGCTGGCTGAAGACACTTACAGGGCAAGCAGAACTCCTTTACTCATTTTCTTAATAAAATCGAATTCACTGCTAGACCTATTTGGTGTCTATTTAGTCTGCGGTGCGTGGTTTACCAGCTTAGATGTCGGTCTTTTCAGGGTAGAGTGGCTGAGGTTCTTTATGTTTAGCTCCACTGAGATCCCATAAACGGAACCTACAGGACTCTTAGGCATCGTTCAACATGTCAGGCACTGTTAACCATATATTTTTTGAATTCATATAGCCCAGAATAATATAGGCTGTTTGGGGGACCTCCAAGTTAATCCCAGTACAATATAATGTGTAATCACAATTTTGACTCCCAGTGCTCAAAGAGTGGTTGCAGCAGTTTATTGCACCAAACGACTCCAAGTCAAGCTTCCCCTCAAACCCTCCTTACATTCTGTCTCGCTACGCTGTCAAGGCAGCTTTTGAAAACCCCTCCTTCACTCCGCCTGCACTCCAGAGACCCAAGTTGATTTTCTGAAATTTTCTCTTCTTCTCCCCACTTCCCTTTTCTTGCTTTTCCCGGATTAGTTCCCTACCCGATTTAAGGTAAAAGCCATTCCACCTCTCTCAGCTCACACCAATGTTCTTCCTTACCCATTACCGAGATGGACACAGCAGAGACTGAAGAACCAAGCAGTTCTAACAAAAAAATCTTACTGGGAGATTAGGGCAGTGGAAAGGCTGTAGATACTAGACATGAATATTTTTGATCCATGTCACAACCGGAAAGTAAGAGAACCACAGGTAGATGTGTTTGGAGGAAATTCTGGAGGTGACGCCTTTTTAGTTTAGAGAAGGATGAAATTGTCTTGAACACTAGGTTTTCCGTTGGAAGGAAACAGCAGTGTTTGGCCAGAAGATGGCACTCTTTTAAAACAAATTTAGGCAGCCCTTCAGCACAGGGGGCTTGGGAGACAGTGAGTCCTAGTTGATAAAGATCTCGGAGTTCGGAGAAGGGCCAGGTAGAAGGGAACAGATGACTGTAGGGGTGAACAGTAGTCAGTGGAGCAAAAGGGATTTAACATTCAGCACTTAGTGATGCTTGTTGTGGTTTTCCTTAACATTTAGCCATGCCATCTGCTGCGGTCTGAATGTTTGTATCCTCCCAAAATTCATGTTGAAATTCTAACCCCGAAGTTGCTGGTATTCGGAGCTGGGGCCTTTGGGAGGTGATTAGGTCATGAGGGTGGAACCTTCATGAACAGGATTAGTGCCCTTACAAAGAGGCCCAGCAGAGATCCTTTGCCCCTTCCACCATGTGAGGACACAGCTAGAAGTCTATGAACCAGAAAGCAGGCCCTTATCAGACGTCGAATCTGCCAGTGCCTTGATCTTGGACTTCCCAGCCTCCAGAACCGTAAGAAATAAATTATTGCTGTTTAAAAGCCACCCAGTGTATGACATTTTTGTTATAGCAGCCCGAACGGACTAAGATACCATCTCATTATTTTTTATTTCCTTTCTCTGCCCTATGTAGTGTTCTTACCGACTTGCTCCACAGTGATGCTTATAGAGGTTTGAGGACAGATCCTCAAAACCTCCCCTTAAGCCTCATGTCCTTCTAGAAACTCCCCTTGCGTTCATAATATCTCAGGCTTTCCTGCCATAGCCACAGTGAATGTGTTGGTGTCTACAGTAGGCTATGTTCTCCACGAGGTAGCTGTGGCTCTGTCTTGTTCACTGCTGAATCAGGGAACAGAGCCCTAAGTTCTGATAGAGGAGAAGAAATTCTTACTGTTATCCAACACCTTCCTTTGTTTCCATCCTGGCCCTCCAATGTCTCAGCCAGCTTCTCCTGGCTAAGGGCTATGTCTTGCACATTTACCACGATCTCGGTGTAAAGCGGACAGTGTGGTTTTAAAAAGTTAATCCATTCAATATTGATGTGCTGCTTACCAGAATAATATCATAGTCAGCAGAGATTAAATGCTGACAAAAGAGCTACAAGTTCTATCTTATATAGTGAGGGTGCAGTTTTTCTAATAAACTTTGGCACTGCTCTCATCATCATGGCATTGACACAGCAGAAGATAAGGATTGTCTTGGGATGGGCTGCTGGAAGGGTTATTTCTTGAGGGGAATTTCTGGTCTAAGAGGGCTTTTTTCTAACTTTTTCGGCCCTATCTTTTTGCCCTTAACCAGGTCTTTCTTACCCATTCCCAGTAGTTTTACAAAATGGTTGCTGGTCTTGGTACTCGTTTTTCAGAAAATCAAAGGCATCCAAAAAGAATTTGTCATTCACGTGATGTAAAAACCAAACCTTGCATTTATTTATTAGAGACCTGAGAACGATTTGGACCTGTGAGTAAAGCCTTCATATGTTTTGCTCGGTTAGGAATCTTTTAAAGGAATTTGAATATAAACGTTCTTCTGAGGGGCAGATACTTCCCAGGTCAACCACAGTCCCTACTACTCCCTAATGTCTCATGCCTGCTGCTGTTCATTTTTAGCTGCCTGACTCCTGAAGACGTTGGATTTTGGACTCCTGCTTATAAATGCACATTCCCCACACCTCCACCTTTAATCTTTCTATTAGTAACCTGTAGATGGGGCTCCTTCATTGAGACAGAGTTTGAATCATTTCCAGAGTACCTTCCAATTTTGATTTTTGATTTTTCTTCCACATAAATAGTGAAGAATACAATCTCCTATAACACAAAAATAGTGCAGAAATACAATCTTCTAAATGCAACTCTCTTACCTAATAGGGATATGTTCACAGAGAGAGCTCCATTCTACCCGTAAAATCAAAGCTCGAGTCCACAATATCTTTTACCTGACAAAGGGCAACTCTCTATATTTTTGGAGCATGTAAAGCGGATACCGTGGGTGCCCCTCTCTGGACTCCCCAGCAGCAGGGATTCCAGGTGGAGCTCAGTACACAGCTGCAGTTCCTCACCCAAGGTAACACCCCTTCCTAGAGGGGGATACAGAGGCCAGACCCCTTTGCCTCAATGGGGGACGATCCTGAAGGGCCTCCCCAGCTCCCCTTTAGGATCTGCTGAGGCCCCGGCTGCAACTGCTTCGTAGGTCAACTCCTGCCCAATCCCGCCTTCCTCACCCCCTTATGTGTATTTCCTGAGAGCCACCCCCAATAAACTTTCTAACCTGACTCTGCATGTCAGAGTCTGTTTCTAGAAAACCCAACCTAAGACAAGCAGTGAACCGAGATACAGAAAGGCTGAGTGACTTGTCCCTGCCGTACTGATAGGCGAAGATAGATAGAATTCTGGCAACAAATGCATAAATCACATAATGTTGCTGTGAAAAGAATCCTTGGAAGCTATCAAAGGCAACCCACCCTTTTCCAGACAGGGAGACTGAGGCAGAGAACCAAAGCATTTGTTCAAGGAATCATAAGCTAATTAGGTGAGAAAGCTCTGCTCAAACTCCACATTTTCTGTGGCCCAGTCGGGCAGACAATATTCTAGCATTTAATCAGCTCCCAGGAAACCTTGAGAAAAATAAAAGTCAAACTGAACTTTGAGAATTTGGAGTCAATACCAGGTGGCTTTTTAAGCCCATCCTCCACGGACAACGTCTCATTGTGACCTCCTGCTATATGAAGCCATTTAACCTTCAAACCATCACCTAAATAGAGGAGCCAGGTCTGAATCCGAGGTGATAGTGTACTTTATTAACAAACAAAACAGTACCACACAGGCAAAATCGTACTTCAATGGCAACACATACACACATGTGTACTCCCACGTGTAGCACTGGGGCACGTTTCAGACAGAACATTAGGCGCCAAGTTCACAAACTAAACACAGTTCACAATCGTTCGATATTTTGTCTTCAGGCTAATATAAGTCCTTATTTAACAGCTGTGACAAAAAGGTTAACTTTTCAAATCTCATTCTCAACCTTACTATGGAGTGAGGCTGACTCAGCCTTCAGAACTGTGAAGCGGCTGACTTAACAGGGCCAGGTTCGATCAGCTGCCTAAACCGACTTGAGTATCTCTGGGTGGAAGAGAAGACCTATGGCATCTTGGTGCTGGACCACCTCATGTATGTTGGGAGCCCTCAGCTCCAATTTCATGCCTAAGGCACACCTGGGCTGGCCTTTATTTTTGATAATCTGGAGCTTAATGGGGCTGATCTAATTAGGATGAATTCATTGGTTTGCTAAAAAGTTTGAGGAGAGGGTGAATCACATACTCTGGAGTCCTTCAACATTTGAGACTTAGATATGTTAACAAGCTGATGACTGTTAAAACCATTGCCAGTTAAGTTGAAGTCAGCATTTCCCAAAAGGTGTGTCAGAACCGAGTTATTCAGTAAGCAAACAGAAACAACTGAAATAGATCAGGGATGTGATTTCTCAAAGCAGTTTGGTATAAAATGCAGCAAGTCCTTATGTATTGGAGCCTATCCAAGACAATACCATAATTCCCAAGTTAGCTAAAACACTTTTCAATTGCAAGGTAAGGAGTGGCAGAAAAAATCCTGCTCTTTGCTTTGAGGATGTAATTTTGGATTTACAATAAGGTTAATTATGTAATAAATTTGGGTTGGCTCCTCTGGCAATGTTTAATTCCCATTCGATAAAAAATAGACAGTGGATTAGATTGCGTTATGGGGAGATATAAAGGATATGAAACGAAATACTGAATATGGGAGAAGGTAGAAGCAGCAGACTCACCAGCTATAAAACAACTGGGTGACATTTAGTACAGGGGCAAAGACAAGGGTATCACTATTAAAAATGTCATCATTCTACTATAAATGGTATACTCTATGATAAAAGTATAAAATAATCCAGATGCAGAATGATTGACCTGATTAATTTTAAAAAAGGAATTTAATCTAGCTTATATAATAAATGTGTGGAAGTAGGTCCATCAAAATTTTAATTGATTTAAAAATTTTGGCACATAAAGAATAAGCTTCAGCTAGCTAGAAACTTCATTTAAAATGAAAGGCCTCGTTCATCAATGATGCAGGATAAGGTATTACTGGGTATCTACCACCTGGGTAGCTGAGTCCACAGAATCTTCTTAACGGCTTTATTTGATCACATCTGTGTTGATTTTTCCCAGATATTTATATTTAAAAAAAGATACTTTATGGCTGAAACCTCTGGAAGGGGTTTTTAAAAATCTGACAGTCTTTTTTTTTTTGGCTGTACCTCAGGGCTTGCGGGATCTTAGTTCCCTGACCAGGGATCGAACCCAGGGCCCCCGGCAGTGAAAGCACCGAGTCCTAAGCACGGGACTGCCAGGGAACTCCCCTGACAGTTTTTAAAATGGGAGAGATAAGAGGTGAGCACTGTTCTGAGCCCACATTTCTCCTAAGACAGAGAACTTAGTCTTCATATATAAAATCACTCAATTTCATGTCTTTTATAAATCTTAATAACTAAGGCAAGTGGGGTTATAGTAAGAGCCCTCATTTCCTTTCAGTATTTGATAGTCTTGAGAAATAACACTCTCAGCGCCCCCTCGATGCTCTTAGCTGAGTGTCCCACGGAGCCCAAAGCATTTACTTTGAAAAAATTAGTGTTCAAAGCAGGCCCCCCCCAAAAAAAAGAAAGAAATAACAATCAGAAATTTGTCATGTATTTCAGTACTTATTTGAGAGAAATTGGCAAGATGGTATTTACTCAAAGGTAACCATGTTGAAGACATGTTTAAGTTAACAGATCTGCCTAATTTTACTATGGCTGTAGAAAAAAAAATGTGCCACTAGGGGCCTTCAGAAGGCCAGGGTGTACCTGAAAAAAGGAAACTACAGTTTCCCTGGAATTGGCAGAGAATGTTATGGACAACAAGCCAAGTCTAGCCACCTTCCAGGAGGACGAGAAGAAGCCTATTGCAGTCGGTCTCACGCAGAGCGAGTCAGGGAGGCCTCCTGGGGGACACTCTTGCCACTATCTGAGTCTGCTCACCTGGGGAGCTACAGACAAGTCACAGCAAGTCAATTTATGCATTCTACCTTGGTAAACACTGTCCTCTTTAAGAAGAAAAGGAGGACAAATACAAACAAACCAGCACGAAGCCTAGATGTCTAGAAACTTCACAGGCATTAGAAGCGGTCAGGAGATTCCTGAGGCAGCTGCCCACAAGATGTTGTCCCCTCACTGGTCTGAGGGCCTGAATCCTACCTCCACTGCTTTCCCTCATCCAAAGTGGGAGCTGCTCACCTCAGGAAGCTGTGAGTCTCTGGGGTCTGGGCCTACACCTCACCCTTTGTTAAGGACTTCAAAGGACAGTCACAGGCTGGGCCTTAACCTACTCGGCCTCTACAGGGAGAAAGTTAAATGCTTCACTTCTGCGTTCATCAGACGTTTTGTGTTAAAGGGGAGAAAAACAGGACACAGAAATTGTTTCTTATGAGCATGTCAACTTTAACTTCTTGAAATTAAGAAATTGATCACAAGGTTATCTTCTACCAATCAATACGAGCTGGTCTACAGACAAATCACAAGATGGAGTTTGATCTTACGGAAATTAAGGAGGTGATACACTGAGACTAAACTGAGGGGTTAAATCAGTGCACTTAAAAATGATCCGATGACACAGCCTTTCAATTTGTCAACATTTTGCTTTTGATGATGCTGGGAAAGAGTAAGCAGAAAGCATGAAGCTGAAACTTCAGCATCGGGTCAGCAGCCTGAATTTGCACACCGCAAACCACAGGGCAGTTATCGATGTGGCAAATCCGACGATCTTCAGCAGGCCTGTCACGGAAGGCAGGTTCCTC
The DNA here is from genome assembly GCF_963924675.1 of Phocoena phocoena. Classification (NCBI taxonomy): domain Eukaryota; kingdom Metazoa; phylum Chordata; class Mammalia; order Artiodactyla; family Phocoenidae; genus Phocoena; species Phocoena phocoena. The sequence continues at coordinate 38,472,537 of NC_089240.1, read as the reverse complement.
TCCCAGAAGGTGTGGGTGATTTCTACAGCTGGAACATCCTGGATGAATGAACATAGATCTTTAGCAGAAAACTCTTACATGGACAAGGAGGGGCAAAACATATCTGTAAAATCAGTGCGTGGATCTGCCCTGGAGAGTGGCATCTACAATGACATCAGAGGCTAGAAGATGAGAGATTTTTACGTGCAATTCCTGGTCTATGCAGACGGAGCTGCCAAACTTACCTCTGATTCAGGTTCTTGGACCCATATGTCTTTCTTTGCCACCTTCCCCAAAGCATTCAAGACCTGAAAGAAAGTGGCCATGGTATTATGAAATGAGGTTCTTCGACAGATTCAAGGCCCTGCTGGCCACAGATGAGCCTCATGCGTGGAGTGAGGGGCAGAGAAGTGGACATATAGACCATCAGTGGTAAGATCTGGAAAGACCAGATGCCAACTATGTTGCTGGACTCGGGAGGGAGGGTGACTAGGCTTCCTGTCTTACCTCTCTAGCTGCCCGTTCTCCGGCCTCTACTGCTCCTTCCATGTAACCGCTCCACTGTGTGGCCGTCTCCGTGCCAGCAAAGTAAATCCTGCCCACGGGCTGGCGGATCACCCTTCAAGGGAACAGAGAGGCCACACAGAGTTACCTGGGAAGGTGCTGAGGATCAATGAGCCAATCACTGCCCTCATCTACCCCGCAGAAGACAAGGGAACTCTCAGATTGTTTCCAAAACTCTCATGCAACTCAGCCAAAGGTGAAAGGTTCCTCCTCGTTTCCTGGGCCTGCACCGAAGGATCTGAACTTTCAAGCCAGAGACGATCAGGCCGTCAGTTCGTCAATCACTAAAGGTGATGATGACCTTTTTCTAGCCAGCCAGAATTAGAAATATAAGAATGTGCATTAAGATCACACTCAGATCTATGTGCTGCATGTTTCCTGTTTGCAGCCCGTTCTGCTACCTACAGTAAGGGGTGAGTTCTTCATGAGATCACATCTGACTGCAGACCCCAGCCATGCAGATACTCCCAGGGTGCCGGGAGAAACCATGGTGGTGAGTGGGAAGACAGGGAGAGAAACTGATTTCTAGCAAAGGAAAGACCCTAAGGATTATATGTCTATCTCCTTAAAAAACAACCTCTGGTGGGCTTCCCTGGTGGCGCAGTGGTTGAGAGTCTGCCTGCCGATGCAGGGGACACGGGTTCGTGCCCCGGTCCGGGAAGATCCCACATGCCGCGGAGCGGCTGGGCCCATGGGCCATGGCTGCTGAGCCTGCGCGTCCGGAGCCTGTGCTCCGCAACGGGAGAGGCCACAACAGTGAGAGGCCCGCACACCACAAAAAAAAAAAAAAAAAAAAAAAAGAACAACCTCTGGGAGTTTGGGGTTAGTAGATGCAAACTATTATATATAGAATGGATGGACGACAAGGTCCTACTGTATAGCACAGGGAACAACAGTATATTCAATGTCCTGGGATAAACCATAATGGAAAAGAATATAAAAAAGAATGCGTATAAGTGCATAACTGAGTCACTTTGCTGTACAGCAGAAATTAACACAACACTGTAAATCAACTATACTTCAATTAAAAAAAAACTTCTGTACAGTTAGTTTCTATGGATTTATCTAGAGACTGCCTGAGGGTAGCAAAATGGGCCTTCTCTTATGAAGAGGTCCTAGTGAAGAGACCCACGGAAAGGTTGGGCTGAATGAGCAACTGTCACCTCCTACCTTGTCAGCTTTGACTCCTGCCACGTCTGCAGCCATTTTCATGAAATCTCCTAAACCGTTACCTCCGCCCCAAAGGCCTTCACCTCAACCCACTGTCACGCCTTTTTCCAACTCAGAAATCCTTAGCTTCAGCTATTCATGATCCTCATCCCATCTTCTAGACTCCAGAAGCACTCCAGTTCATCAATACAGTTATCCCTAACAAAGGCTATTCATTCTCAGCTTGAGATCTGACACAAATAGCCAACACTAACTGTCCTTTGGAAAAGGAATTGTAAAAAGCACCCAAGACCTAAGTAGATTTTCCCATGAATCATTTAATCTTTCATCAGATATTGATGACTTTCACTGAAATACTGCACAAGTCTAAAATGATTGATTCTGGCATAAACCTAAAATTGAACTAAAATCATTGCTTATTTAATAATTCAATCAAGAAAAAACAAACAAAAAGCTCATGTAAGGTAAGGGTTAACAAACCCTTCTTCCTTCTCTGTGGACACACGTGACCTTGAGTTAATCTTCTAGTTCTGTTCCTCTAGAAACCTGATGAAGGTATAATGCCATATGTGTTGCCAGGCAGCACTGCCTGTGGTGAAAATGGCTCTCTTGCATCCCCACATTGGTAAATTGTATCTGGGATGGGAAACTGTCATGAATTGTAATTATCTGGGAAGAGTCTATATAACTTTGGGCTTTCTTGAGTGTGGTACATCTTGTAACTGGGCATGTCCCTTGCGGGGACCCTGGACACTGCCTATGAGGCTGTTATAAGAGACCATGGCTCCTGTGACGCATGGGGCTTCTAAGCTAAGGTGAACTCTCCCATCTTGCACGCGTGTCAACTCCCCGTGAGTGAGGATGCTTCCCCGTGAAGAGGAATGTCTGATGCTGCTCTGCCGGCAAGACATGTTTAGCCCATGTCCTTCTATGTAGACTGCTGTCCAGGAGCCTAGAGTAGTTGTGCGAGACTAAATGTTTAGTTGAGCTCGAGAAGGCCCCTTGGAGGACACTGCAGCTTGCAGAATTCTCACACGTAGCGCCAACATCTGAAATCCTCACCAGTGCTCTACGATTATTTTATGTGCTGTCAGCTACTGTCCTAGGTACGGACATACTTCTTTTCCTATGGACATCCAGAAATATACAAACTATCTGGGACATTAGAAATAAGAATGCTGATTGCTATTTTTTAAAATTCCCATTGAGCTTTGCTTCTCTATTTCTAAGTTTGGCTCACGCCTTGTATCAACTGGTATAGCGTCTGGGTAGTACCTTCCGTACTGAGTCATGATACCCGGGGGGAAGTAGGCCGTGTAGCAGCCCCCGGAGTACTGCTCCTCACACCAGTTCTTCTCTTCATAGTGCACCGGCTGCAGTTAAATGGGGAGAAAATTTCAAAGGGAAGACAAAGCTGAAAGGCCACCAGTCAACAATAAAGGCTCTTATGTACTTTGCTTTAACAGAAAGTTTACATGAAAAAAAAAGCAGCACTGCTCCTGGGCTCTGCGACCACGTGTGCTAGACTATCTAGTCACCTTCTCACGGCCACCTCTTCCTGTCTCTCATTTACAGATTCAAGGCATGTGTATGTCTCCTTGTTAGAATCTGCACTGCTTAGGAATCTTGAGAGATGAATCTTCTCTACCTCCAGAAAGAGGGACTTTAAATGTGGGAAGTTAATAAAATATAAGGAAAGTATTCAAAGACGTTGGATAGCTACAGATGATTAAAATCCATGAGGATGAAGATTTTAAGTGTTCTGTGAGAAATAAAATTATAGTCTGTACCAAAAAAAAAGCAGCACCGTTTTTCTAACTTAAGGGGAAACACGACAGTACCAAGTAATGGCCTTTTGTGAGGTACCAACTGACAAAACGTGTATACTTTGACTTTCTCAACCTCTTGCCCAGGAGAGACGTGAAGTATTCCAATATCTGGAAGACAGGGCATCTCCATGCAGATTCTGATCAGAACCTGATCAACAATCAGATTCTGGAAAGGTCTGCTCCAATCTCCGCATTCTCTAAATAACAGACTTTACTTCCCCATCTACCAAGGCATTACTGCCGGGAAAAAAAAGGGTGGGAGGGAGAAGGTAGAAGAAAAGCACAGTGTCTAAGAAAAAGGCTTTTTTCAGAACCCCTTCTCTCAGCTGGAAACGTGAATGATGGGAATCCTGCTAAAAAGGGAACAATTAAAGATGAAAAATGTTTCCCAAGGGACATGAGAGAACCTTCTCTGATCTCCCTAACACATTCTGCAAGTTTATTCTTTGAACAGTTCAGAGATAATCCCCTGAAAGAGCCCCCAGCTATCTGGTAGGGCCTTTAAAAAGAATTTCATTCTCATAATTGCTTTCAGTGGTGGATTGAAAGCACTGAAATTTCTAAATGAAGTGTGAATAGAGTCTTCAGATAGAAAAACAAATTAGTATGACTTTGACCTGGGCAGAGAGTCCAGATTCAGTCTATCTTATCAAGTATATACTACTGTGCCTTCACCAACAAATGACGATACAGCTGGGATTTTATTTTGCAGCAGTCATTTGACATTGACAAGAGGGCAGGGCCTCTGTTCTGGGAACTGATCTCAATCACCCTGGAGATAATACCTGTAGCTCCTGCCTCTCATTACAACTGGCTGCCAGTTATCCAGTGAACATTTAAACAGCCCAGGAAACTGCTGCATCAGAAATTGCATGCACTGACAGCCGCTTTTAATGGTGTTTTGTGATTGCTGAAGTTAAACCGCCAGTAAGCATATTCCTTCTCTTCATAACACTGTCAGGAAACCAGAATCTGCTTTGCTTTACCACTTAGAGCAAACAGAGCAGAACCTGCTAGGGATTAAAGCTGGGGATTTCTTACTTGTAAAGCTTCTTGGGATCCTAGCACTTTGGCGTACAGCTCACAGATTTTCCTCTTCCTATAAAAAAGAACCAAAAAATGTTAAGGAAGTAATGACTGATGAGTACAGAATAAACACAATGAGTTCCAGGGCTCTTGCCAATGAACTAGATTTATTAAGGGAAAAATGAAAATCAATGGCCTTCTGTATGAACACTTCCATGAATCTCTGCACTCAGATTAACTCTTTTCCTGAATACAGTCATGTGCTTTGAAGATGCAACAGAATTTTTCTTCTCTTTTACATTTTTGCCTCTTTCACTACCTAATACCATAGCTATTCAGTTAAAATGGGGGAAATGAGATGAAATTCAGTTTTAGGAGTTGATTCTAAGTCACTTTTCTGGAATATGTAAAATTCTAAAATAATCTCTTTTACAAGTCTATAGTAAGTATGATGGTGTCTTTTAACTATCCTATATTTATGTTTTAAAGATCTATGAACATATAAAGCTCATTTAATCTTTTTTTTTTTTTTTTTTTGCGGCACCGCATGGCACGTGGGATCTTAGTTCCCCAACCAGGGATCGAACCGCACCCCCTGCCGTGGAAGTGCAGAGTCTTAACCACTGGACTGCCAGGGAAGTCCCCATTTAACCTTTTTTTTTTTTTTTTTTTTTTTTTTTTTGTGGTACGTGGGTCTCTCACTGTTGTGGCCTCTCCTGTTGCCGAGCACAGGCTCCGGTCGTGCAGGCCCAGTGGCCATGGCTCACGGGCCTAGCCGCTCCGCGGCATGTGGGATCTTCCCAGACCAGGGCACGAACCTGTGTCCCCTGCATCGGCAGGGGGACTCTCAACCACTGTGCCACCAGGGAAGCCCCCAATAAAACTTTTTTAAAAAGCGCTCCAAAATATTTTTTACAGGCTAATAATCAACTGTAAAAAAATATGGAAAAGGGTTTAATTCAAATCTGTAAGACAAGCATTAGAAGCTAAAGAGACAAAAGGCAAAACAATGTTGAGCTGGGAAGAAAGGGGGGAAGGGAAGGTTATAGTTATTAGTAATAAACAGATTTTAAAAGACGCCAATTTTGGAATTCCCTGGAGGTCCAGTGGTTAGGACTCTGCACTTTCACTGCCGGGGGCCCGGGTTTGATCCCTGGTCGGGGAACTACGATCCCGCAAGCCATGCAGCACAGCCAAAAAAAAAGACGCCAATTTAATGTTGCCAAGTTATATTAGAAAATATTTTTTAAATGTGTCCCCAATCTCTCTGAATAATGTGGGACAAAATGTAACTTTATAAATTTATCCAAATGCTCACACTTACACCATTTATACAGCTCCTTCAAGGAGCTGTTCATACTACAGATCAATAATGATAAAGGAAAGGCAGAACTGGAAGAAGTCTCAAGACTACTGTCCACCTGACTGCCTCTTTCTGTCTAATCCAAGCCCCTCATTTCAGACATGAGGAGGCTGAGGCTCAGTGCACGGAAGAGGCTGGCTCAACATCACTCAGCTAATTAATGGCAGGTCGAGGGTCTACTCTCCTGAGCATCCCTCCTATAGTAAGTGCTCAATAAAATTTTACTGAATCAAAATCCATCCTCAGCCAAGTATGGTACCATCTTTCCTATTCTATGATAAGATAGGTGACTGATTCTTACCTACTTCACATGAGTGTTACAAGAAATAATTCTGACATTTTGAGTCAATTAGAAAACAAAAGTATTGACAATCATTATTCTGAAAAACTCAATAATGCTTAACTTATTTTCAGTATATAAAGAATAATAAAATCTTTGTTAAAACAGAGTGAACCTTAAAATCTAATCAACCTACTTCGTAGGCAATTTTTCATTCATGAACAATAAACTAGTAATAATAGAAATATAAGTCATTATTTACTATACTTCACATTATTAAATGAGTCAAGGATTAGCTCATACAAACACATCAGGAAATTATCTTCTCCATCCCTTCCTCCCATTAATATAAAAATTTTTTAGAAAAGTTATATAAGATAAGGATGTTGGAGCAATGCACCGATTGATTAGCTGGACTCTAAAAATAACACAACATACTTTACTATTTTTTTTTAATTAACTAATTAATTATTGGCTGCGTTGGGTCTTCATTGCTGCGCGAGGGCTTTCTCTAGTTGCAGAGAGCGGGGGCTACTCTTCGTTGCAGTGCACGGGCTTCTCATTGCGGTGGCTTCTCTTGTTGCAGCGCACAGGCTCCAGGCGCACGGGCTTCAGTAGTTGCAGCACGCGGGCTCAGTAGCTGTGACTTGTGGGCTCTAGAGCGCAGGCTCAGTAGTTGTGGCGCACGGGCTTAGTTGCTCCGCGGCGTGTGGGATCTTCCCAGACCAGGGCTTGAACCCGTGTCCCCTGCATTGGCAGGCAGATTCTTAACAACTGCGCCACCAGGGAAGTCCCAACAGAGCATACTTTAAATGATGGCCAAAAGAGGTCATTGTGCAAGTTGAATTTACCCACTGGTTTCTAAATCTGGCTGCTCATCATAATCACTCAAAAAGCTTGTTAAAAAATACAAGTACTCGGGCCCCACCCCTAACCTACCAAATCATAATCTACCAGCCTCAGAAAAATTTTCCAAACATTCTTTGGGAAATGTTGATGCAGTTGGTCCTGAGAACCATTACTTTAGTCAATGACATTCGGAGTTCTAAGGGTTTTTGCCTTATAAAAATTTTGAGAAGTTTAGCCACTATGTGGAATCATAACCAAATGTCTACATCCAGGCTGGTATTTATTTTACTATTAATAAGGAGGGAATGCAGGAAATCCAAAAGAAAATGTCAAGCTTAGTGTGACGTAATGAAAAAAAGCACACATTCGATGCTATTTTTGACTTTGTCAGAAGCTAGCGGTGGAGCCTTGAACAAATCATTCCCCATCACTGGACCCCCAAATTCTTCCTCTATTGAGTGAGTAGGCGAACAACAAAAGGGTTCCCCCTTCCTGACATCAAATCTCACGGCTGCTCAAATAAACAAATCCGTGTGCAAACGTGGGAACTTCTGTGGCCTTTCTCTGACTTGCAAAGTCATCAAAGTAGCTCTCAAAGCAAGGGCTGCTAGTGGATTTGCTGCTTAATTTTTAAATCAAATGCAGAGAGAAGTATACATTTGCCTGCGTATTGGCCCTCTTCAAAAGCTAACAAAGGATTTAGGGTTACCCTAAAGAAGGGAAGCCCAGAAATGTCCAGAGGCAGCCCCCCCCCAACAGCCTAATGAGTGTTTCCAGGTAAGAGTTCCAGGTAAGATTTTACTTGAACAAAGGATCCCAGTGCAAAACAAAGCAAAACAAATACAACAAAACAGGAAGAGAGAAAGGGAGACAAAAAGAAAAAAGCCATTGTCCTAAAATAATTGTTTTCTACTGGGAAGCTCTTGGGAGAAGGGAACATCAGAGCTGTATCCCAGATAATCAAAGGAGCATACTTTTATGTATACAAGTTGGAATAGGTTGGAAGACCTATGTATAGATTTGCTTTTCAGAAAAAGTACATGTCAGAGAACCTTGGAGAAAGACTAATGGTCTGGCAAGGTGATTGGGACTTGTCCTTTTAAGCTTTATTCACAGCTAACTTTTTAAAATGATTTTTCTCCATCCATTTACTGGGAAAGCCTACCTCCCGACCACTGTAAAATGAACACAAAGATGTGACACTAAATTGCTATACGCATATGGGCAAGGACTGAGTCAAGGGGGCGTAGTGAAATACAAAAAGGTTGATTTGTTGAGATTTTGAGATTAATGAATTATTGCAGTTTTCACAATGCTGTCATCCTGTTGTTAGTGCAACAAGCACAATATAAAGCTAACTTTTTATACGTTTCAGGTGTAAATACTTACCTTAGTTCTTTATGGACTTTAGCAAGGCGGTCAGCTTTTCGAGCAAGGATGAAGCTGGAGAGAGAGGTTACATTTGAACGATTAGGCGACAGTGGTTTATCTTAAGAGTTGTCTCTTTAAAGTGTTCTTGCCTCCACCTACTCAGCATTAATAGACTCTCCCACACCCTCCCATTATTTCCCTCTACTAGAGCAAATGCCAGACTGTCTTCATCTGCCTCTCTGTCCTCCCTGCTAGGCTGTGGGATCCTAAACAACAGGTCACCTCCTACTCAATATTTTACCCCCAAAGTTTAGCACAGTCCTTGGCATACAGTAGGAAATGAACTGTCAGATGAATTAATGTTGCTTTAAATGATTATCCTGGTAATGACTGTTGCTGTCTGACAAGTACTTGATAAAAGCTGGAGAAACAAATATCAATAAGTGCTTGTTGGGAATTCCCTGGCGGTCCAGTGGTTAGGACTCTGTGCCTCCACTGCAGGGGGCACGGGTTCGATCCTTGGTCGGGGAGCAATGAGATCCCGTATGCCACGAGGCGTGGCCAAAAAAAAAAGTGCCTGTAGTGGCTGCCATGGTGGGCCACCCAGATCCCTCTTCAGGACCAAATGCTCATTACCCTCAGCTCACAGCCAAACCCCTCCCTAGCAATTGCACTCTGTAGCAGAGAACTGCCTGGTGCAAGGTCCCATCCCTTCCCAGAATGACTGGCTCTGTTGTGTGGTGGGTACCAAAGCCCACCCCCTCGTCTCAGTGCAGACACCTCTGAAGGGCCATCCCCGCTCCAGAGTTTCCCAAGGGATGGCTTTGGCCTCTGTTGGGGCAACACCGGAGCCCAGCCTCTCCCTCTGCTCAATCCTGATTCCTTCCCTTCCCCCCAGGTAGCGGTCCCCATAGCAGTTCCTGAAGAACCTCCTGCACCCAAATCTCCATCTCCGAGTTGGCTTCCTGGAAAACTGGCCTAGCATAGTCCTCAAATTCAGTGACTCAGTAAAACTCAGTTATAATCTCTCTGCTTCCCTTTAATCAAATAGATTCTATTTATTATACTGATATTACTAATTGCATGTATATTTTAAAGAATTGAATTGTGACAAGAAATCCTTAGTTATGCTATTATTAGAAAGCTTTCAAAAAATCCAAATGAGCTAAAGGACAATGAAATTATTTCTCCATTTAAAAAAAGTTTTAAAATTGTATTCTTTTGTTCTAGACCGAAAAGACAAGTAGATCAAGACTGAAAATGTGAAGGGCTGAAAACAGGTATTTCATCCTCTCCCTCAAGCTCCCCTCCCAATTAAACTGTTCTTCAATTTGATTGGCAATTCCTTTAGAGTTGTTATTCGAGATCATTCTGCGAAACAAAGATACAAAGCTGTGGACTGTTTAAGAAATTTGAACCATTGAACTTCTGGGGACATAGTCATGATTTTGGTTGATTTAACTAACACTTTATGTTGTGGCTTGCTGGTAATGATTTTAGTTAAATTTTAGGTTTCTGCAAGAATCAATCATTTTAGACTTGTGCAGTATTTCAGTGAAAATCACCAACATCTGATAAAAGATTAAATGATTTATCTGAAAACCCTTTTAGATCTTGGGTGCTTTTTACAATTCCCTTTTCTAGTGGGAAGCAGCCGCATAGCACAGGGAGATCAGCTCGGTGCTTTGTGACCGCCTGGAGGGGTGGGATAGGGAGGGTGGGAGGGAGGGAGACACAAGAGGGAAGAGATATGGGAAAATATGTATATGTATAACTGATTCACATTGTTATAAAGCAGAAACTAACACACCATTGTAAAGCAATTATACCCCAATAAAGATGTTAAAAAAAAAATAAATGGCAGTTAGGTTTGGCTATATCTGTCAAATCTCAAGTCATGAATGAAATAACCTCTTTGATCTAATTGTAACAACGGACAACTATCATTGAACTTCCTTTGGTGTTTTATTGGAGAAATTAAACATCCTGGCTTTGGGTTGGGAACATTTCACAGCTCTAAAGTACAAGGTCCTTTCTAGTTTCCAAAAGGCACTAGTTATCACAAACAGTGCTGGGCAATTATACCACCCCTGTCTTCAAGGCTTTCATTGCCTAGAGCAAAGAGCAGGGTAGAGGCAATATAGCTTCAAGGCAAGAACAGGGTGGAAGCGATTGTCCAGATAAAACAGATCAGAGTATCACTTTCTAGGAGCTGCCTAAATAAGCCCATTACCACCTAGAAGGCTTCTGCAATACATGTCCTTGTTAAAAAACATAAAGAAACGCCGGAAGAGCAGATGCCGCAATATTTAATACCCAGGGCAAGAAGAACATCAATATTCTTTCATCTACAGTTGGATTGATCTTGACCGACAAGTCTCCTGAAACCTCTGCCTCAACCTCCTGCATTTCTTTGGCACATAGAAGGCGACGGCAAACTGCCCAAACAATCTATGTATTTTCTTGCCCGGGGGGGGTCAGAGATGAACAGGGTGCAATGTTCCTATAGTCTTTACATTGTGAGCACCTGCCCTTACCAGGGAGGCTGGTGCTATTTCTTATATTTTACAGCCAGAGAAGTAGTTATAAAATGTCTTGTTGGCAGTCCAGTAGCATAGCCTTTTTCTAAGTCCCTAGGGTCATGGGTCTGCTCCTTTTGATTTTGTAATTTCCCTTCAGTGACGCAATGCACATGAGCTCAACTCTCCTCGGGGTGAAGGGGAAAACCACTGGTTTCTAGAGTCACTGACTGCTATAGAAGCTGTGCTCTTTTATTGCAATGTGGTAGAATAAATAGCCCTTTTGTTTGTATTGCTTTGAGGAGGACTAAAAGACATGGCAACTGGGAGGCTACGGCACTCCTTAGAAATCTCTTTGTGGGAGCTCCGATTCCCTCTCTGGACCCCTAGTCTCCAGAGGGCAGAGCAGCTGTGTGAGGGGATGGTAGGAGAGAAAGAGAGCTCTCCTCTTCCAGACACAGAACCTTGCCCTGGACCATCCCTGGTGAAGTAGCCATAGAGTGACCTACTGGAAAAAGTGCCCTACACTCAAGGCCTGGTTCTCCTTTGAACTGCACTTCCTCATTAGTCATCCATCTTATCTCCCAGGGTAATAATTAACATATTTTTCTTCACTTTCTTTCTTTTTTTTTTTTCTTGGCTGTGCCACACAGCTTGTGGGATCTTAGTTCCTCGACCAGGGATCGAATCCGGGCCCTCGGCGGCAAAAGCGCGGAGTCCTAACCACTGGACCACCAGGGAATTCCAACAATTAACATATTGACACTTGCTAGGTAGTGATGTCTAGAATGGAGAAAGGAATAAAGCCCAGAAAACATTACTTTGGAAGGTTTTACAGGATAAAACAGTTCTCATTCCAGAACGGTTGTCAACATCCTGTAGGCAAGGTGGTCTACCATCCCGCCTGTCTAGCTGCGTTTTTTTCTCTGTCCTCCACGTGTAAGTTTATGGGGGAAAGAAACATATGGGCACAAGTTCAAAGTGGTGTTAATTTTAGTAAAGTTTCTCAGTGTTCTTGTGCCACATACTCTAATATTTTCATACATGGAAACGTGACATAAATTGTAGGGCTATTTAGCATTGCTTGAGCTCTAGTGCAAAACAACATGTTCTGCCAGCACACACACCAATACATCAACAGAGTTTGAAAAATGCAGAACACCCAGCTCTAACTTACCCCATGATGGCGGGCAGCGATCCATCTGGCTTGGTGTCATCCAGGGTTATTGAAATCGGAGCTTCCTCGTCTTCGATGATCATACAGCCACAGTAATCTTAACCAGAAGAAAATCAATAGGAGACTGAGTAACCTCACCAGAGATTTAAGAGGGATATATATATATATATATATATATATATATATATAACTCTTTTGCTAAGAGGAAGGCAAATCTTAAACTATTGGTCTTTGCCCCAACTCTAGAAGTTATTTACTATTAAATACGCACACTGACTATACAAGGATGTTTGGTTGGTCACCCAGACACATTAGAAAATGACCCATCTCGGTGACCTTTACATAAAGGTCAGGTATGATCAGTGCATGAGTAAAATGAAGATGGCCCTGGAGTCCTGGAATACACGGGAAAGAGGGGGGTGTGTTAGAGGGAATCGCCCCTGTGGAACCATGGAAGAAGTGGCAGGAAGGAATCCTTTGAGTGTGAGCTGGAGGCTTAGCGACAACAGACACCATATCTGCGCAGACTCTGCCTCATTTTATCCTTACAACACCCCAACAGCAGGTCTCATCACCATTTTACACAGAGGCTGAGGCTGAGAGAGGTGAAGTGTCATTTGAGGCCTCACAGCTCGTAAGCAAGTGGAGCCCAGGGATGTGTAACTTCAAAGGAGTGCTCTTTCCATGGTGCTCCTTTGTCTCTGCTCATGAAGAGTAAGTGGTGAGACATATGCCAGGGGTCTGGGCAATGTGGTCCCGCGACCAGAGGGACCTCTTCCTTCCCCCCCACTGCCAGCAAGCGCTCTTGGGGTCATTTTGTGTTGCCCGGGGCTATGAGGAGTGGACAGACTGAGATTTCTGATCCTTTCTCTACCAGCTGGAAACACTTATCTTTTTTTCTGTTCGGTGTGTAGCATAAAATGTTCCTAAAAGAGCATGGTCTTTGCTTAATACAATTTAAAAATGAATAAGTGCAACCTACCCTTTTTCTTCCAAAAGGCCTCCTTGTAATACATCATGCACTTAATGACAGCCCCCATTGGAAGACGCTGAATTAACTGGTTTCTCTCTGAAGGAAGCTCTGGTCTGAAGTGTATCTTGGCAGTCAAAGTTGGAGGGACGGCACTAATTACGTATCGGCACTAAAACACACAGACACAAGATACCATCTCAAACCTGAGTCGCAGTCTTTGCAGGGAGCGTGAAACATCACATTTACCATTTCGAATGACAGTAAGCAGTAACAATGTACAGTATGAGGCCACTGTGAGGCAACAAAACAGAATAAGGCAGTCGACCAAGTCCGGTAATTTGGAAGACCGAGTCAGAAATACGCCAGCATTAATTACGCCACTGCTTGGATTATATTTAGTTAGAAGCTACAGAAGACAGGAGACCTATTTAATATAAGTTTCTCTTTTTTTTTCGGCCTTGATGTGCGGCATGCAGGATCTTAGTTCCCCCACCAGGGATCGAACCCGTGCCCCCTGCTGTGCAAGCGGGGAGTCCTAACTAATGGACCACCAGGGAAGTCCCATAATATACGCTCTTTTTTGACGAAACTGAATTACCTCATAAAGTTGATGATTCAATGTCTCTATCATGATGTTGTCACCTGACTGGTCAACATAGGTGACAGGACACCTCAGCTTCACTCTGTCCCCGAGGAGCTGCATTATCCGCTCGCTTACTTGACCAGATCCACCTACAAACTTCCGTTCCTACAGGAGAAGGCAGGCAGGGAAGGAAATGTTATAAAAGCCCAAGGAAGGAAGATCATATTTACCACTGATCAGAAACCTCCAGAAAGTCACAGGCCATATACCTCCACCCTCTGCACCCTTAACTATTGGAAGAACTCATTAGGACAGAGGCAGTCTACCAAGATACCTCAATCATAATGCTCTACACAGCGTCTGGTGACAAAAAGCTGTTACCAGCTTATAAAATCACAGAATGGCGGGGGAGGGATAAATTGGGAGATAGGGATTGACACATACACACTACTATGTTTAAAATAGATAACTAATAAGGGCCTACTGTATAGCACAGGGAACTCTACTCAATACTCTGTAATGGCCTATGTGGGAAAAGAACCTAAAAAAGAGTGGACATATGCATATGTATAACTGATTCACTTTGCTGTACACCTGAAACTAACACAACATTGCAAGTCAACTATACCCTAATAAAAATTTAAAATAAAATCACAGAATCAGAAGGAAGGTTCCCCTATACCACTGGCACCTTGACCGAATGCAAGTAACAGCAAGTCCGTGGGCTTCAAGTGCCCAAGAGTGCAGTGCATAGAGGGAACCCTGGGACAGGGAGGATGCTGCACTTCTCCCAGGGTATGCGGTTTCTTTCTTTCTTTTTTGTTTGATATTTTAAATAATTTAATAGTGAAAAAGTAAAATATATAAACCACTTATATGGTATAATCTTAATGAGGAAATACATTAAAATGTTAACAGTAGACGGGGTGAGATTATGTGTGAAGCTTTTGTCTTTATTCTTTATGTTCCAAGTATAAACACAAACTATAATGACCTTCTCTTTGCTAAAAACTGTTCAACTCAAGACAACAACCCTTGATTGATCTCCTTCAACGGGCAAGGCCCTGGCATTAGGCTCATTAGAAGACACAAACAATATAGCAGACATGAAGTTGCGTGATTTTTGGAACCAAAAAGGCCCACATGTGACCCAGCAGCCGATGGGTAGGGGGGCCTTGGCTTCATAGTCTGTACGGGAATCTAAACTTTCAGAAGATTTCTTTTTTTTTTTGATTAATTATTTTTTTCTAGTTTCACTGAGATGGGGATGCGGTGCTCTCAAGGATCACCTGGTCATCACCCAATGATGTTCTAAGAATCCAAACCTCAGCTCTTGAGAAACTTTTGCCAAAATGCCTGCAAGTTTCACTGCGGGGGCCGAAGGGTGAAGACTGTAAGACCACAAGTGCTCTGCCCTACTGCCATCTGCTACACTCACCATGGTCACGCTTCCAGCTTAATCTAGGGTCAGTCCGTAATACAGTGCATTTTGTAAGAACCAGGGGGAATGTCCTTAGCCTGCTGTAGAAGATTCTTTGAATGGTTACAAATACATGTAGGTAGACTGAAGAACAGCCCAACATTTGACAATCACCTTCCGGAAAGCCTGTGTCAGCAGCCACAGAATGATTCTTACACTTGAATAACTGGCTATTGTTCTAATGACACAACCACAGTTCTTTATAAAAATATTCCCAAAGCAGTTTAGCCCTAAATTCATGATCCATCCTTCCTCACAAAACTGGGACCATTTAATTTATAATGTGACTTCTGTTTTCCGAGAGTTACTTTGAATGTTAGTATAGTGGAAAGACCATGAACTATTTCCATTTGTGTTCACTATCCACTCCTTCGCGTCTAGTATTTCTGGAACTAAACTATTAAAGGATAAGTCTAAGTTCTTTGTAAAGATACTGTGATAATGGTCTGAGATTCATAATGTGAACTGTGCCCTCCAAAAGGTCATGTGGAGTTTGCCTAGAAGTATCTTGGCTCCCCTGAATGAGGGATGTAAATATAAAATAAGTCACGATATCTCGGAAAGTAAAATATAGGTTAAAAAGAGTAATGTGGGATTTCTAAGTGTAAAGACACTTAAAAAATGCAACTGCCTTAAGTTTGCTAAAGCTAAGGGTTAAATGGGCAATAACTCTTGGGACCACGAGAACAACTTGGGGACTTCTGGAGATCTCCCAAGGAAAGGAACATTTCACTCAGTTGACAAGGACTCTACACCTCACACTATGAAACAGAACATAAGTTAGAAGTAAACTGATCCTAATTAAACCTTAGCCCATCGAGGCAAAACATTCCTAGAAAAGAGATATCCATTTTCTTCCGATAAAGGATAGCCTTGAAACAAAGAATCTCAGAATCTGGAAAATCAGGGAATTAAGATTCTGGTTTCACCACTGGTTTGCTGTGTGTCCAGCCAGTGAGTCAAATGAGTTCATTCATCAGTAATGGCAGTAGTATGGAAGCTGGGCAAATGCTAGTGGGCAGCAAAAATTTAGAAGCCAAAATGTAGAATTTACTATTGAAAGAGTAACCAATAAATCACTTGAATTAGGAGAAAGAATAGTCACTTCCATTCTCTAACAGTTAACATAAAATAATAACTCCGAGACACAGAATGGGACAAAAAAGCCTCATGTCTGGAACAGAGATGACTTGAAGTACAATTTTACAAGTACTAGAAATTTTTGGAAATAAGTTGATTTTAGTAATTTAGCTCCTCCTACATAAATAGTCTAATTTTACCTACTTCCAAAAGGAAGGAACTGAATTCCTCAAACCTAATTAATTCAAAATGAAACATTCTTTAGTTGTGAACTTATTTTCAGGAACAAGAAAAGGAAATGAGAAATTTTGTTTTCAGAAAAGTTTCTTGGAGATCGTTTCAAAAATCCATGTTTCAAATTCACTCATGTTTCAAAATATAGAAGCAAGTATTAAGGTACTGCACTCGATGAGGGCAAAATCACAAATGAAGTTTAGTGTGAGAATGGACACTCCATACCTGGCCCCCATTGGTAATGGAGAATATCCGAGTGGTGCCTCCACACTGCTTCACATACCACAAGAACCATAGGGCAGACACCTCGTGGGGTTCAGAGGTCACATTGATATTCACAAAGAGAGATGCAAACTGCCTAGCAGTCCTGGTCACAGAACAAGAGCGGAAGTCAGGAGTAAATACGTACATGCTTCACAGGACATTACCTTTTTAAAACACAATTTAGCATGGCTGGAAAACAGTTCTATTGCTTTTGAAAAAAAACAACTCATGGACTCAATTTCTGAAGGAATGCAGATTTTAACTCTTGGGGAAAATAAACTTTTCCCTTACTTTTAGGAAATTATGGGTTAGTCCAAACATGCTAATCCCAATGCAATCTAAAGGGTTAATATGCTTGTCAGAGTTCATTAAGGATATTGTCTGCATTTATTTGAACAAACTTTCTCTCCTTAACACCCCCCCTGCTCCCACCCTGGTCCAGGCTACCACTGTCCCTCACCTGGCTTAAAACAATGGTGGCTGCTCCTGGGCCCTCATGATCCTTCTCTACATTACAGCCAATTAAGTGTTTTAACAGTCCAAAACTTAAAAAACAAACAAACAAATAAAACCCCACTCTGCTTAAAATCCTTCAGTGACATTCACAGCAAAAGTCAAAAGTCTTGAATATGGCCAATATATCTTGCACCATCAGCCTGTCAACAAGTTCTCCAAACTCTCATTCCATCACTTCCTCATGGCATCTTTATGACCCAGGTATACTCTCCATTCATTGCTAAAACGTGTCAATCTCCCCATCTCAGGGCCTTCAGAAGCTGTTCCCTGTTCCCTATACTGGGGTGGGGGAGCATTTCCCACACTATCCAACCATCACATTTCCCGCCATTATCTGTGGCTAATAACTGGAAAATATCATGCCTCAACCATTTATGCTTCCATCCATCTCATCATTCAGGATTCATTCCTGAAAGAAACCATCCCTCCCCTTCCTTATTTTTCCCCATCTACTAAGGCTCGCTACTGGAACATCATCCCCGCCACTAACCCTATCTCCTGTCTCCTCCATCCACTATGGCTTATTCCTGAAAGATACCATTCACTACATCATCCATCTTTCCTGTCTTCCCCCATCACTGTGGCTCACCCCTGTGAGATACCAACACCCCACACCATCTATTGGTCCTGTTTTATCCAATTCATTATGACTCGTTTCTGGAACATATATCCTCCCCATACCCACATGTCCGATCTCCACTCATCCAGTGTGCTCATTTGTGGAAGATATATGATCCCCCAACACCATCCATCCTTCAGTCCTGTATCCCCCATCAATTGGCTCATTCCTTTAAGATACCATTCACTCTTCCTGTCTCTCTCAATAACTGATACATCATTGGAGGAAAGCATCCCCCTCACCATCTATCCTTCCTGACAGTCCCCCACCATTAATTGCAGGTCATTCCTGGAAGATACCATCCTCCTACATCATCCATCTTTCCTGTATCCCCCATACACTGTGATTCATTCCCGGAAGATACCATTCTTCACACCCAGCATGCACCAACCTGTCCCCCACCCCCATCCACAGTGGCTCATTCCTGAAAGATACCATCCCCCACATCACTCATCTATCGTGTGTACAGCCCATCCAGTATGGCTCATCCCTTCCTGATACCTTGCACCCAGAACATTCACCCTACCTGTCTCCTCTCACAATCACTGTGGTTCATGCCTCATGATACCACCTTTTCACACCATCCACTCTTCCTGTAGCATTCCCCCACCAAGCGCTGTGGTTCCTTCCTGGAAGATGCCATCACTCCAATGGCTTCCTGTCTCCTCCTAACCACTGTATCTCATCTTGGAAGATACCAGTTCCCTCACTATATTACTCCTGCTATATCCCCCATCATTGTGGCTCATTCCTGGAAGATACCACCTCCTCACACAACCATACCATCTAATCTTCCTGTACACACACCCCCACACACATAACTGGGGCATTCCTGGAAGATGCCACCCTTCCCCCACAAACACACACCACTCATAATTCCTGTCTCCCCTCATGCACTGTGGTTAATTCCTGGGAGATACCATATCCTCACTCCATCCACTATTCCTGTCTCTCCCATCAACTAGCTCATTCTTGAAAGATATCACCTCAACATATAATCAACCCTTCTGTTTCCCCCCATTTTACTATGGTTCATTCCTGGACCACACCATCTCCTCACACCATCACTCTTCCAGTCTCCCCCCCACATACTGTGGCTCATTCCAGGCACATACCATCCAAACATCATCCATCTTTCCTGTCTTCCCCATCTACAGTCACTGATTCCTGGAAGATACCATCCCCCCATGCCATCCACTCTTCCTATCCTTTCCATACACTATGGTTTAATCCTAGGCATACCATCCCCCCACATCATCCATCCTTCCCCTCTTCCCCTACCCACTGTGGCTCATTCCTGGAAGATGTAGTGAATGGTATCTTCCTGGAATGAGCCACAGTGATGGGGGGGGAGGGAAAGGAAGAGGGGATGGTGTGGTCCAGGAATGAATCACAGTAGAAAGGGGGGAGACAGGAGCGTTCATTGTATGTTAGTATGGTATCTTCCAGGAATGAGCCAGTTGATGGGGGAGAAAGGAATAGTGGATGGTGTGAGGACAGAATGAGCCAGTTGATGGGGGAGAAAGGAACAGTGGATGGTGTGAGGACGTGGTATCTTCCTGGAATTAGTCACAGCAGGTAGGAGGAGACAGAAAGGTGGAGGGGTGGGGGGAATGGTATCTTCCAGGAATGAGCCATAGTAGATGGGGGAAGACAGGAAGAGTATGAGGAGATGGTATCATCCAGGAATGAGCTACAGTGACTGTGAGGGGAGACAAGCACGGTGGAAGATGTGGGGACATGGTATCTTGCCCCCCCATCACTGTGGCTCTCTCCTAGAAGATACCAACATCCTATACCATCCATTCTTCCTCTTTCACCCCATACACTGTAACTCATTCCTGGAACATATAATTCACCCCACAACTACATGTCCTGTCTCCACCCATCAACTGGCTCATTCCAGTAGATACCATCTACTCTGCCTCTCCCAACAGTGGTTTATCACTGGAAGAAAACATTCACCTCACCATCCATCCCTCCTGACTCCCTCCGATTAACCGATATTCCTGGAAGATACCATTCCCCCACACCATCCATCTTTCCTGTCTCCCCGTCCACAGTGACTCGTTCCTGGAAGATACTATCACATCATGTAACCACACCATCTAACTTTCCTGTTGACACTCTCACTTCCCCATTACCCTGATTCATTCCTGGAAGATACCATTCTCCCCACCCACCATGCACCCACCTGCAGTTCATTCCTGGATGGTACCTGGTTCATTCCTAGAAGATACCATCCCCTCACCCATCCCCCCACCCATCTCACCCTACCTACTTGGTGCATTCGAGGAAAATATCATTCCCTTACTATATTTACTCTTCCTATCCCCATCAACTGCTGTTGATATCCCCATCAACTGCTGTATTCCTGCAAGATACTATTCCCATCTTTCCTGTTTCCCCCATCCACAGTAGCTCATACCTGGAAGATACCATATTTCCACATCATCCACCCTTTTTGTCTCCTCCCTACAACTATGGTTGACTCCTAGAACATACCATTCCCCTATACCATGCACCCTTCCTGTATCCCTCCCCCCCAATCCACTATGGCTCATTCCTGGAAATTCCCATCCAACCACACACATCCTATCTCCCCCACTCACTGTGGTTCATTCCTGGAAGATACCATCCTCCCACACCATGCACTTTTTCCTGTCTACTGCCATCTACTGTGACTCATTCCTGGAAGATGGCATCTCACACCATCCATCATTCCTGTCTTCCCCCATCACTTGTCTCATTCCTGGAAGATACCATGCTCCCACATCATCCACCCTTCCTCTCCCCCCACCCCAGTCACTGTCGCTCATTCCTGGATGACACCATCCACTTACAGCATTCACTTTTCCTGTCTTTCCCATTCACAATGGCTCATACCTGGAAGATACCATGTTCTCACACCATCCACCTTTTTGTGCCCCCCATCAACTATGGCTGACGCCTGGAACATACCATCCTCCCACACCATCCATCTTTTCTGTTTCCCACATCCACAGTCGGACATTCCTGGTAGATACCATCTTCCCACACCATCCATCCTTCCTGTAACCCACCATCCACTATGGTTTAATCCTGGCATATACCATCTCCTCACACCATCTATCCCCTTACTGTCTTCCCCTATCCACTGTGGTTCATTCCTGGAAGATACCATCCTCCCACACCATATATTTCCCCATAGGACCACAATCCACTGTGGCTCATTCTTGGAAGATGGAGTCTCTCACACCACACATCATTCCTATCTCCCCCAATACTTGTCTCAGTTCTAGAAGATACCTTGCCCCCACCTCATCCACCCTTCCTGTTTCCCCCTACAGTCACTGTAGCTCATTCCTGAAAGACACCCTCCCCTCAAACCATCTAGCTTTCCTGTCGGCCCCTGCCCTCACCCCTCCCAACTCACTCTCCTTCATTGCTAGAAGATACCATGGAAACTTCTAGTCTCTCCCCAAAACTGACTCATTACTGGAAGACAACATCTTCCCACACCATCTACCCTTGCTGTCTGCTCCCATTAATTGCATCTCATTCCAGGAACATAAATCCCCCTATCTCATCCATCCTTACCATCTCCCCCTACACTCTGTGGCTCATTCCTGGAATATACCATTCCTCCACACCATGCACCCTTCCTCCCCAACCCCCATCCTCTATGTCTCACTCCTAGAACAATCATCCTCCCACACCATCCATCTTTTCTGTCTCCCACATCCACAGTGGCTCATTCTTGATAGATACCATACACTCATCCTGTCCCCACCATCAACTATGGGTCAATCCTGGAATGTAATGTAACAGGGTAGAGCTAAATCGGACTCTACGTTGGACCTGTTTCTTTGACTTTAACCTTTGCTTTTCGTTGCTTTTGTTATTCTAATCACACATAATGGCCTGCCTCAGGGAACCCTGCCCCTCTGCTGTTCAGCTCACAGGGAGGCCATCTGACCCCGCCCACCTGTGAATGGCTGCAAGAAAGAAGAAACTAGGAGATGTTTTGCAAGACTGATGGCCCTTTTACTTTACTTCCTCACCGCCTCTCCCTCTCTGATTCTATAAAAGAAACTGGCATCCAGGCTCCGAGAAGATGGTTTTTCAGAGACACTAGTCTGCCATCTTCTCAGTCTGCCGACTTTCTGAATAAAGTCATATTCCTTCCCTCAACATCTCGTCTCCGATTCATTGGCCTGTCGTGTGGCAAGCAAAGAGAGCTTGGACTTGGTAACAATAACATCCCCCACAGGATCCATCCTTCCTGTCTCTCCCCTTGCACTATGGCTCTTTCCTGGAAGATATCATTCCACCAAACCATCCATCTTTCATGTCTCCCTCCATGCACTGTGGCTTATTCCTGGAAGACACCATCCTCTCACACCACCCACTCCTCCTTTCTCTCCCATCAACTGGCTCATTCCTGGAAGATACCATACCACCACACTGTCCATCCTTTCCCTTTCCCCCATGCACCGTGGTTCATTCCTGGTGACACCATCCCACCAAATAAACCATCCTTACTGTCTCCCTTATGCACTATGGCTTATTTCTGGAAGATACCATTCTGTCACATCATCCACCTTTCTCCATCTATGCCCATCCACTGTGGCTCATTCCAGAAAGATATCATCATTCACATCATCCATCCTTACTTTCTCCACCATCCACTGTTGCTCATTCCTTGATGATACCATCCCCTCACACCATACTCTTCCTGTCTCACCCATCAGCTGACTTTATTCGTGGAAGATATCATCTCCCCACAGCATCCACTCTTCCTGTCTCCTCCATCAACTGACTTATTCTTGGAAGATACCATCTACACATACCATCCCTCTTTCCTCTCTTCCCCCATCCTCTGTGACTCATTCCTGAAAGATACCATCATCTCACATAAAATATCTCTTATATCCTCCACCAACTGGTACATTCCCCAAAGATACTATCCCCACACCAGACACCCTCCCCCATCTACTGTGGCTTATCCTGGAAGACACCATCCCACCACACCATCTATCCTTCCTGTCTCTACCCATGCACTATGGCTCATTCCTGGCACATACCATCTTCCCACACCATCCATCTTTCCTGTTTCCCCTGTCAACAGTGGCTCACTCTCAGAAGAAACCATTCTGCCACATCATCCACTGTTCCTGACACCTGCATACAATATGGTTTATTCCTGAATGTACCAACCCCACACACTATCCACCCTTCCTGTCCTCCTCCGTGGTTAATGGCTCACTCCTGGAAGATATCATCCTACTGCACTATACATCCTTTCTGTCTCCCCTCATGCACTATAGCTCATTCCTGGAAGATACAATCCGACCCGTCTACCCTCCTATCTCCCCATCCACTGTTGCTCATTCCTGAAGATACCATCACCTCACACCATCCACTCTTCCTTTCTTTCCCATCAACTGGCTCATTCTTGGAAGATACCATCTGCACACACCATCCATCTTTCCTGTCTCCTTCCATCCACTGTGGCTCATTCCTGAAAGATACCATCCCCTCACAACATCCATTTTCTTGTTTCCCTCAACTACTAGATCATTCCTGGCATACACCACCTCTGCACACCATCCACTCTTCCTAACTCCCCCATCCACTGTTACTCCTCCTGCAAGATAACACTTCCCCACACTAAACACCCTTCCTGTCTTCCCCCATCTATCATGGCTCATTCATGGAAGATACCATCCTCTCACACCATCTATCTTTCCTGTTTTCCACATCCATTAGGGCACATTCCTGGAAGATTCCTTGCCCCGACACTATCCATCCTCCCCTGTCCCTTCCCAACCTCTGTGGCTCATTCTTAGTTGATGTACTAACTCCTTGGTTTCTGTTTAAAGATTGCTTCAACAAGGAATCTCTCCTTTGCCATCAGACAGGTCAGGTTCCCAGTTTCAGTCTCTCCTAGAATTATGTAATATGTGTATAATGACAGTCTCTCCTGCTAAAAATATATCAACTCCGTGAGGTTAGGGGCCATGCCTAACAAGTTCACCACCATTCCTCAGTGCTTCATACTGTGCTTTCACATAGCAGCCCCAAAATGCTGGCTGAATGATCTGTAAGTAACTCAGCTAATAACACAGATTCTCAGTGAAAACATATCGTTTATATTTTTCATTAAAATAGACTAGCTTCCCTCCAGTTCATTTATATTAAATTACTTTAATATCTTTCCAAATTGCTTCTGTAGCTGACCTCTATATTATCTGAAAACACAATTACTTCTTTTACTGCAAAGCACACAACCGTTTCATTAAAAAAAAAAAAGTTCAGCTTCCTTCACCTACTTTTCTTCTTATGTTTTAGATACATTTTATGTTCAATCCTGCTCTGAGTGTCTAAAGGGCCCCCAAAGTTGCTACTGATGGAAAGGTCATTAAGTTTCCTCTTAACTTTTTTCCTATAACTTATGAAGAAAAACGCTGCAGTTCAAGATAGGATAGGAACGATCTGAAGGGAAGATTTAAAAAAATGTTTTAAATAGTCAAGGTTACTTTGTCCAGCAGATTTTTTCGATGAGATCTTTCATGGTCATCTTGTCCCATTCCTCTGCATGTGGTGCCTCCCACGGTGCATCAGCTGGAATCTGCAGAGAAAGAAGGGCCCACATTTAGGTCTGATGGTTACTGCCCACTGCCCTGCCAAGAGGCCCTCAGGAAAACCTCTGAAAACTGGTTTCTCTGTCTATGTTGGACTGTGTGATTGGCATAGAATTCTATGTATAGATAGTGGTGGGTTTGGGATGGATAGCTCTTTGGATTCTACGCCTTAATGCTGTTGCCAAAATAATAATAATAATACATATATATGTATAAATTAATATGTAATTATGATGGTCAACATCATAATTATTATTGAAAGCTAACACCCATTTTAAAACTTTGGGGAAATGAATCCTTCTCTCTTTTACTATCTCAAGTGGCATAACATATGGATAAGATCACTATAAGTAGGACTCCCGGCAAAAATATGTCACATAAATTCTCAGTGGCATAGGTTGAAAACACAGGCACACACATTAGCATCAGAGACATGTGGGTTTGAATCCTGTCCCTTGTTGTGTGGTCTTGGGGAAATTATGCAACCCCTTGGCACTGATTTTCTTCATTTGTAAAGCAGAAATACTACCAGCTTGGCAGAGTTGTTGGGTACACTGGAAATGATATGCATCAACGTCCAGAGCAATGTTCCCTGCACTGTGGAAGGATGGATACTAAACATTTGCTGTTGATATTTCAGTAACAGGTCATGTGCAAGCTGCACACACACTTTACCTCCTTTCCCATGTTATCCATTGTCCGCCACAGATTGTTGTAATCCAGATAGGCAATGGGATTCCACACTGGAGGGAAGGCACCCCGAAATGGATAAGTTCTCCCCTGTAACATTTAAAAGCAAAGGATAATACCTTAAATTAGGATGACATTCAAAAAATCCCAAACCAACCAGCCTACGAGCCATTTTCAAGGAAACAGGATCCTCTACTGTGTCAAAAACATCACCTTTGATGGACAGTAAATATATTTGACCTATACAGGCCCCAAATTTCAATTAGATTAGCAAGATTTCCCTGGTGTTATATTACCCGTTTTTAACTTACAGGAAATAATAGCCTTGAACTTGTTTCTACTTACATAGAATAAACAAACAAACAAACAAATAAATAAATAAAGGTAGCTCATCCCGGTATCTCACATTGATGCCACAATATTCTCAGCTCCTGAGTTCTTATCTAATCTCTTTGAAAGGATGTTCCCATTCAGATGAGAGCAGGATGACGACATGGAGGACTGTCTCTGGACCACATACAGGACTGGAATAACAAAGTGGAATATCTCAAACTATGTCTTAAGGTTCACATAGGCTAAATAAAGACTGACTAGACTATGGACCATGCCCAAAGTCAAGAATCAAAATATTAGAAATGTGGAATAATGGGCATTTGCCATTTTGGGTTGTCCAGCATCTGTTCCCCTTTCCTAGTAAGCACTTTGGTTTCTTCTTGGGAAACTGAATCTTCTCCTCTGTGAATAGATGTGTAGAAAGGACAGTCCTGGGTACCATCTCCCATTCCAGAAGGCGATGGGTTAGATTCTTTCTCTCGCCTCGGCCAGGCTGTGAGTCTGTGATATGAGTTTGGCCAATCACACACTCTCAGAGGACTCTGACCCTGCAATGGGTCACCCAAGCACAGAAGAAAGTTGACTCTGGGTTCTCCTTCCCCATGGCAGCACGCTGAGCAGATGCTTCCTGCTATAAAGACCATGGTTGTGGTTCCTGCCCCTAAATTGCTAGAGTTTCCCTGGTCTCTGCCCATTCTCAAGTGTGGCCCTTTAGCCTCCCATTGATTTTGTGGGCCCTCTGATATCCTTTCAGTAAATCCTCTCTCGTGAGCCTGAGTTGGTTTCTATTGCTTGGTACCAAAACCTCCAACACAAAGACAGCTAATTATTAGCTGCCATTTACTTCATTTCAGTTGTGTGACAGGCACTGTGCTACTGTGAGGGGAGGGTGAATCCTTAGGAAAAGAGAGCATGTCTAGATAGTTTCTAAGACTTTATTTCCTTCTCTTTTTTTGGTCGCACCGCACAGCTTGCAGGATCTTAGCTCTCCGACCAGGGAATGAACCTGTACCCTCTGCAGTGGAAGCACAGAGTCCTAACCGCTGGACTGCCAGGGAATTCTCTTTATTTCCTAATTTAATTCCTTTTTCTTTAAAACATCTTGTAAACCTTCATAAGGTGAAAACATTGTCTATTAATACAATTTTGCACAAGATTTTGATTTTATCAAATAGAAACATATTCAATATTTGTAGAAAGGCTACTATGTGCACTGAACAATATTAAGAGCTGGATTTTAAAAAAAGGGCTAAAGCAAAACTCCTGACCATCAAGGCAGGGACATGAGACATAAGAGCATTTGTATTCATGTGCGCACATTCATACACACACACTCCAACTGAGTAAGAATATATGGCAGATATTAAGTGACAAAGAAGTAATTTTCCCTTCCACAGTAGCAAATTCAAATAACCTTGGCAGATTATGTGACCTGATTTCTTATCTGAAAATGCTATGCTGCAGTGCTCCAATATAACTTTTTAAGACTCCAAATCCTTTATCATCATCACTACCACCATCACCGCCATTATTACTAACATTTATTGAGATCTTTTTCCATGCCTGGTACTGGCCTAAGCTCTTCATGTGTGTTATCTCATGTAATGCTCACCCCAACCCTCTGGAGGCAAGAGCTATTAATATTCCCGTTTTATAAATGAGGAAACTAAAGCCCAGGGATATTAGCTAGAAAACAGTAGGACAGAAATTTCCTGCTCCCAAAACCCTTGCTTATAAACCTTGAGATTTCCAGCTTCCTATATGGTTGATGGAATGTTGAGATAGTTTTGTCCTAGAGACATCTTAAACTTCCTGATTAAAAGAAAGAGAACTTTGAAATATGAAACTTATCAGTCTTCCACACATCTTTTATGTTTCTAAGGAATAAACAAGGAAACGAAGAAGCTCTGGGGTAACAGGGTCAACTTTGGAAAATGCAGAAGCATGTTCTGAGAAAAACAGGCAGACACAAAAATAACTATGGAGAGGAGAGACACTGGGTTAAGTAATAGATCACGGGCAGCCTTCAGAACAGTTGGTTCTTGTTATAATTCTTCCCTTAATTGAAATGGGGAAAAATCTGTATGTTCCTTACGTTCAAGTAATAGTCTCATACCAAACTGATCTTTGCTTTGAAAAAACTTGTTTAAAAAAACCCTTCAATGGGCTTCCCTGGTGGCGCTCGTGGTTGAGAACCTGCCTGCCAATGCAGGGAACACGGGTTCGAGCCCTGGTCTGGGAAGATCCCACATGCCGCGGAGCAACTGGGCCCGTGAGCCACAACTACTGAGCCTGCGCGTCTGGAGCCTGTGCTCCGCAACAAGAGAGGCCGAGACAGTGAAAGGCCTGCGCACCGCGCACCGCGATGAAGAGTGGACCCCGCTCGCCACAACTAGAGAAAGCCCTCGCACAGAAATGACGACCCAACACTGCCAAAAATAAATAAATAAATTTATAAAAAAAAAAAAAAAACCCTTCAATATGCATAATCATCTGGGGACATTAAGTATTATAAATAAAATTCAACAAAATGTGTCCCACATTCCCAATGAACTTCTTCACGGGATGATACCAACCAGAATATGATTTCACACAAGGTCCTAAAGACCCCATGATCTGAGCTTTGATAAACAAAGAGAGGTGGCAGGAGAGGTGAAGAGTTCAGGGAAAGAGAAGGGTCTAGCCTGGCAATCTTTTTTAGAAATGGGAGCCATGGAATATTTTAAAAGAAGATCATAAAGGCCCACCATGACGTTAATTTTTATCCTGTTGACAGAGGCACCAAGTTGATAAAAGGATTTCATGAGTGTTTCACTCAGCAGTTTTTGGCTTTTCTACTCTTTTTTTGGGGCTACGTCGGGTCTTTGTTGCTGCGTGGGCTTTCTCTAGTTGCGGCGAGCGGGGGCTACTCTTCGTTGAGGTGCGTGGGCTTCTCACTTTGGTGGCTTCTCTTGTTGAGGAGCACGGGCTCTAGGTGAACCAGCTCAGTAGTTGTGGCTTGCAGGCTCTAGAGCGCAGGCTCCGTAGTTGTGGCGCACGGGCTTAGCTGCTCCGCGGCATGTGGGATCTTCCCGGAACAGGGCTCAAGCCCGTGTCCCCTGCATTGGCAGGCAGATTCTTAACCACTGCACTACCAGGGAAGCCCTGGCTTCTCTACTTTTATTCCACAGAAAAATCTAAATTTGCTAAAGAAATGCATGTATGTGGGAACAGGCACGTACCTCTTCCTTTCTCACAAGCCCCTGGAAGGCTTATTTCCTCCATGCCCTGCGTCTAAACTAAACAACTCAAGACTACTTTTTGCATGTGTAAATCTCTAAAGTAGGGCAATGGGAGGGCCTAGAGACGGCTCTTGGTTGGGTAAGAACTGCTTCCGAACAGACCTTCTCAGTATCTTAAATGTGATTCTATAGTTTTCTCACAAAAGTGTCAGCTGTTTTGCAATCCTAAACCACTTCTCAGCAAGAAATGCCTTTAAGACCTAAGAGTGTGAGGCAGGATCTCCTGGAATACTTCTACATGGCTACTGCTCTTTAAAAATAAAAATTAAAAAAAATCTTGGGTAAAAGTCAAGTTCCATTTTGTGCCTATACTATGAAACCTTCCTACCCTTACTAAGTGGCCTTTAATCTCTAAAATGTCTTTGACACAGCAGAAGTTGATGTCGAGTAGAATACAGTGTCCCTGGAATTGTGCCCCAAATACTTAAGTTCCTTTGAGAAACCACACCTTCAATCTACCAGTGTTCATAATAAAGGGAGACTATTGCCAGGAGAGGACAGTTTTTTTTTTAATTTAATTTTTTTTATTTCTTGGATGCCTGCCCAATGAGGGCAGGGGGAGGGCGTTCTTAACACACTGATGCTACTGAGCAAGCTATTTTATGTTATTAACACTTTATTATGAAATATGCCATATATGATAAAAATAGATAGCTTAAAGAGGAATAATAGAAATGAACAACCATGTGCACACCATCCAATTTGAGAAGCGTGATATCACCAGAAATTTAGAAGCACACCATGTGCTTCTCCCCATCACGTCCAGCTCCCTCTGCACAAGAGGGAGCCACTGTAGTGAATTTTGTGTTTACCATTCCTTTCCTTTTCTTCCATCTGCCCTGTATACATACGCAGATGATACACTGTTTTGTTTTGCCTATTTTTGAGCTTTATATAAACGGACTAAGACACACACTGTCCACTGTGGAGCAGTGAAAATGAATAAACTGTGAACAAACACTAATCAACATGGATGTATTGATATCTTTAAAATATGTTGGTGTGGGAATTCCCTGGCAGTCCAGTGGTTAGGACTCAGCGCTGTCACTACTGGGGCCCCAAGTTCAATCCCTGGTTGGGGACTAAGATCCCACAAACCGTGCAGCGTGGCAAAAAAAAAAAAATGTTGGTGAAAGAAGCAAGTCAAAGGATACATGTAGTATGAGTCCATTTATATAAAGCTCAAAAATAAAGAGAGGACAGTTTGTGGCTCCCACATCATTCTTCATTGTTGGTCCTATAAGATAAGCCAGCAAGTAGCATTCACCGATTGGCATGTTAGAGAATTTCACCTCTCTGTACTTTTATAGTTTAGTTAAACAAAAGGAAATGAATGTTGGGACTTCCCTGGTGGAGCAGTGGTTAATAAACCACCTGCCAATGCAGGGGACACAGGTTCGAGCCCTGGTCCGGGAAGACCCCACATGCCGCGGAGCAACAAAGCCCATGCACCACAACTACTGAGCCTGCACTCTACAGCCCGCGAGCCACAACTACTGAAGCCCGTGCGCCTAGAACCTGTGCTCCACAACAAGAGAAGCCACCGCAATGAGAAGACCGAGCACCGCAACGAAAAGTAGCCCCCGCTCACCGCAACTAGAAAAAGCCCGCGTCCAGCAACGAAGACCCAACGCAGCCAAAAATAAATAAATAAATTTATTTTTTAAAAAAAGGAAATGAGTAGTATTAAAGAATATCATAGGCCACGGAGGAAAGCTGCCAAATATTTTTCTTTAATCATCTTGAAAATAAACAGATATGTTCTGCATTGATTTAGGAACATATCTGCCCGACCCATACGAATCCCTTGGCACCCTTCTAGTCCCACTGTTTTGTGACAGGCCTGTAAGAGAAATCTTTTGGTGGTTTATTTTCTATAGTTCATAACAACGCTTTAAATAAAGAAATCATCTAAAAAGAGACCCATTAAATAATATCGTGTTGTATTAGTAGTTAAAAAAATCATCTTCTTCCTCTTTCCCTATGCAGGTAGACAAACTCTTTTCAAACATTATACATAGTGCTACTTTACCCAGAAAAAGCCATCATAATCGACATGGAAACATCTATCCTATCTTTTTTTCTTTTTTTTTTGGCCATGTCACGAGGCTTGTGGGATCTTAGTTCCCCAGGGACCAGGGATTGAACCTGGGCCCTCCACAGTGAGAGTGCTGGAGTCCTAACCACTGGACTACCAGGGAATTCCCATATCCTATCTTAATGTATTGGTTCTCCCAAGTGGCCATCTGGTTCCTCTGTTCTTCTTTGCAAGACCCTTTCTTCTCTCATCTACTGACTCCCCTGGGGTCTGATCCTCAGCCTTCCTTGGCCCATCCATTTCCCTGGAGAACTCATCCATCGTCTGGATTTATTATTATTATATTTGCACAGTCTCATGGTTTGCATTTTTCATGCCTCTGCTCCCTCTACCTCTCACACAACTTCAAGGGCTAGCAGCACATTCCTAAGTTCATGACCTGATTTTCATCTTATGCTCAGTCCCCTCTCTTAGGACTTGTACAGCTAAAACAATGGGCACTTGAGTTGTGCAATCTCACCCCTGGAAAAAGAGAACCATTACACTCAGGTATAAATAATGCCATAACATCAAGAATAAAAGGTTTCAAATGCATTGTTATGCCATCTTTCCCAAGGGACTCTAGGTATATATGGACATTACAAACCAACCATTTAATATAGAAATAATATGAGTTCTTCTGGATGCTGTTGGGTAAGTAAAGATAACTGAGAGGGCATTGAAAAAAAATATTTTTCCTCTTTCACAAATGCCATTAACTCAGGAGAACTAGGCAGTTAGAAAAAAGATGAAAATATTACACTGTGAGGATGAGCGGCTGTTTTTCTTTAACAGCTTTATTAAGATATCATTCACATACTCTATAATCCATCCATTTGAAGTGTACAATGCAATGCTTTTTAGTATATTCACAGAGTTGTGAAACCATCACCACAGCTAATTTTAGAACATTTTCATCACCCCAAGAAGGAACCCTTACTCGTTAAAAGTCACTCTCCATTCTCTCCTACCCCATTTCGAAGAACTGCCAAACTATTTTGCAAAGCAGCTGCCACCCTTTTACATTCCCACCAGCAATGTATGAAGGTTCCGATATCTCCATATCCTTGTCGACACCTGTTATCGTCTGTCTTTCTGGTTCCAGTCATCCTGGTGGATGCAAAGTGGTATATCATTGTGGTTTGGACTTGCATTTCCCTGATGACTAATGATAGCCAAAAGTCAAATCTGGCTTGGTGAGTGGAAGGTCATATTGTTGAGCCCATACATTATCTCCGTCCTTGATGCCATGGCCACTTTGTATGTGGACCCACTGAGCAAGTGATAGTGGAAACAGATGGTGTGATGGCTTTGTACTGTGTCAACTTGTTCAGGCTGAACTGGATTTCCCAGAGTTTTCTTTCCTATATATTTCTGGTTAGGGTCACAAGAGAGATTCTTATGGGAAATTTAGAGAGTAAAAGTGAAGCAGCCACTCATTTTGTAGTTCACATACATTATTGCTGATTTTCATGGCATGAGATAGCGTCTGAGCCTGCAACTACTCCACCCTTCCGGGATCCTCCTTCAGCTTCTACAACTTCTAGGCCTGGTATATGTATTTAGCACTATGATGAAGGGTCCTGGCTTCTGCAAGACATCCACAGTGTCAAGATCAGAGGCAACAAAGACTGACCTGGACTTCAGCTCACACTTGTGGGTTCCAGCTTGTTCTTGGCTTTCCTCCATCATACATCTATCTTCCCTTCCTGACTGCCTGCTCTTCAAGCTCCAGCATCAGATGCAAACACAAGAGCCTTACAAAGACTCCCACAATTAGGTAAGGCCAAATCCCTATAATAAATCCTTTAATAGTTTTGCTTATCTCACTGGACTTTGACTGATTATCCTAAGGATGGATCATCTCGCACCTGATTATTAAAGCTTACTCTGCAGCAGATGCCCAATGGTCAGCATTCAACATGGGACACAAGGGCAACCCCAGCCAGTGAGGGACGAGGATAAATTATCTCAGCTTCTCTGTTCTTCATGGGGCAATTCTTTGGCACATTCCACACAGTTCCTCAGGGAGAACTAGGGGGAATTGAGCCTCAGTTGCCCACAGCTGTAACAACTCATTAACCCTTTATTGCCATTTATTCCCTTCCCTCCTATAACACTGTCTTCAGGCTCTATATCTGGAGGTTGGTAAAGTGCTATATTGAGATCCCTTGGATATTCTGAGTGATATACACTCCTATAGAGAGTCTGGGGGGAAATGTGTCTTATACCGAAGTCTACATAAGTTGATATTGGTGTTTGATTGTATAGTACTTGAGTGGAATAGCTGAGACATTAGAGGGTAGGTGGACAGACCATTTTGAGAACTTTTTCTTTGGGGACCTAGAGTTTTTAGGGAAAGGTACTCTTCACTGTTACCAGATTTGATCTAGAAAGATCAGTATCACTCTCTAGTGAGAATGAAGGGGCTTTGGTCCCGGTAGAGTAGTGGTTCTCAACCAGGAGTGATTTTGCGCCCCAGGTTATATTTGGCAATGTCTGGAGAAAGTTTGCGTTGTCACAACTGGATGGGGGATGCTGCTAGATATCCTACAATGCACAGGACAGCCCCATTACAACAAAGAATTATCCAGTTCCAAAAGTCAATAGTGCCCTGGTTGAGAAACCCTGCTGTAGAGTAACATATAAATGTGAGCGAGTATCACTAACTTTTCTGGAATCCTACCCTTTCCATTTGCAAGATTCCTGGATTTGTAGCAGAAGTTGCCCAAAAATAACTCAGGGTGCAGAGTATGGGGATCCTGCCATCAGGCCTACTAAATTAGGGGTGTGTGGCCAGGCTATCTATGTTTTTAACAAATCCCAGGTAATCCTAATGTTCACTAAAGCTTGGGTCTTATCACATTATAGTGTTTGTATAAAATTCCTCTTATTCATTTAGCTATGCATGTTGTCAAATTATTTGAATGAAGAAAAGTAAAAGTAAAAATACCTACACCATTTCTTTTTAGTCCTTATCTCTATTAAACTTCAAAAAAGACTAAAGGAAATGGGGACTTCCCTGATGGTCCAGTGGTTAAGACACTGCACTCCCAATGCAGGGGGCCCGGGTTCAGTCCCTGGTCAGGGAACTGCAGTCTGCATGCTGCAACTAACAGAGCCCACGTGCCGCAACTAAAGGAGCCCACACGCCGCAACTAAGACACAGCGCAGCCAAATAAATTTTTTTTTAAAACTTAAAAAAAAAAAAGACTAAAGGAAATGATGATTTCTGTTATGGCTGTCCATTTTCTTCATTAATATTTATTTCCTCTTAAATCTTTTTCTTAAAAAATCTTTTAGTTACTTTACTCTTCTTCCTTACATTTTTGATTTTACTATGTCTGGATTCCATGTCTGATTTCTCTTGCTTTTCACTGCTCCAAGGTAAAATCTTGTGATCATAATAAGTGAGATGCATCACAGGGTGGTACATTTGGACAGCTTTTGATAAATTTAGCAAGTTCACTATGTCTTTGAAGATATTCAGAGGTCCACATTATATATGTATTAAGTATTATTATTATTGCACTTCACAGATGCTGTGTATTTTTTTTTTTTTTTTACAAACTGAAGGTTTATGGCAATCCTGTGTTGTCAGATGATGGTTAGCAGTTTTTAGCAAAAAAATATTTTTAAATTAAAGTACGTACTATTTTTTATACATAATGCTGTTGCACACTTAATAGACTATAGTATAGTGTAAACATAACTCTCATATGCACTGGGAAACAAATTTGTGTGGCTCACTTTATTGTGATATTCACTTTATTGCAGTGGTCTAGAACCGAACCCGCAATATCTCTGAGGTGTGCCTGTGTGTGTGTGTGTGTGTGTGTATAATTTGTTTAAACCCAGCTGGTACCTGGCAGAGGCAGAGTTCATGTCTCCATGCTTTTGGTTCAGGCTCCCCCGGCCCCTACCTCTGTGCCTCAGTCTCCATGTTAGAAAGATTGGACCTGCAGTGGCACTGAGCTGGATCTTCCATCGAGAGCCTATTAGGATGTGCTTCTAGGCCTGGAGGTTGTAGGCATGAGTGAATATTGATCTGAGAGAGACATGGTCCCAAAGATCTCACCTAACTGCCTAGGTCGGAAACCACTTCAGCTTCCTCTGGTGCACTAGAGCACTTTGTTCATTGCCCATGGCACTTTGCCATTTTCTACAATGTATTAAACGAAATTAAGTACATGTCTTACCTTCTGGACTAGTCTCAACACACCTGAGAAGGACTATGCCTCATTTCCTACATTGCCTTGTAAATACCAAGGTTCTAAGAAATGCTTATTAAATGAAGGAATAAAAAGAAGAGTGGAATTCTTGCTTTTTTATAGCCCATCTCATATCACATCTAGTTCCCCCAAGCCCCAGAAAGGGTCTGCTCTCTTTCTACACAAATGACCCCCTCTTTTCCCGCCTCAGACAAGACCTTCGAATGAATGCCAATTTTGCACTGATTTTTCCTTATCAATTCACAGGCATACCTTTTCTAAAATAGCCATAATCAATATTACCATCAAATTTACTAGAATGCACTATGTGTAAGGTGTGAAGGGAAGAGAAAGATGGGAGACTCACTTTCTTAGGGAACCTAAATCCCTAAAACCATTTTCTATGTTTGCATTTCTCACTCTGATCTTTCTGGGTGCTATATGAAGATGAGTTCCATGGTCATAAATCTGGGGAATCCTGGTTTATAGTTAAACAGCTTTTTTTTAAAAAAATTGCTGGTCCTCATAAGACTCCTAATTTGCTAATGGACATCTTGGCTCTCAAAGATAGGATTAGAATATGGAGCACTTCCAAAATTTATCTGACCAACAAACCTCCTCTTTCGCAAAGCACTTTTGGGATTAATATTGCTTGGAAAATATTCCCTTAGGCATGCTTTCTTCATATTCTGGCTAGCACTGGTAGGGGCCTGAGAGAACACAGGAAAACATAGGCTAGAAAGAAGACCTACAATAACCAGAATATTTTCCAAATGCTACAAATGGGAATAAATCCTCACACATACCTCTCCTGCACAAAAGGGTACATCATCCCACAATACTGAGTCAAACAGGAGAAATCAAATGAAGTTGTTAGGGGAACCATTGACCGAAACCGCCTGCCCTGGCCAGGCACCATAGTAACCACTTGCATGAGTTATCTTACAGCAGGAGGTCCTAGTAAGGAACACAGAACTAACAAGCTACCACCAACTAGAAGAATTCGGGAAAGGTCAAAAGGAGAGAGGAAATGCCAGTCCACATGGCCTACCATCTTCCCAGAATCCTTCTCGCTGGAATCCATCTTGGCTGAGCGATGCACGCGCCACCAGCAAGGACCCTGAGTCAGAATGAGTGGCCAGAGACAACCGGAAACTAACCCCATCACCATAAAA
Source organism: Phocoena phocoena (assembly GCF_963924675.1). Lineage (NCBI taxonomy): Eukaryota > Metazoa > Chordata > Mammalia > Artiodactyla > Phocoenidae > Phocoena > Phocoena phocoena. The sequence continues at coordinate 38,436,268 of NC_089240.1, read as the reverse complement.
CCCCAGACTGCGAGCCATGTGGCAGAGCAGTTCTTCTGGGTTCCCTTACCCTGCTGCTCTCCACCCAGGCACCCCTTCCCAATAAAGTCTCTTGCTTTGCCAGCATGTGTGTCTCCTTGGACAATTCATTTCCGAGTGTTAGACAAGAGCTCACTCTCGGGCCCTGGAAGGAGTCCCCCTTCCTGCAACAAAATCACTTGTACATCTAGCTAAAACTGCAAGTGCTTTGTGCTGAGTCTCAGGTCTGGGCTCTGCCCCCTTGGAACACGGCAGTATAGAGGAAAAATACATCAGAGCAGGTGGAGAGGGTCCAGGGCAAAGCAAACTTCTTGCCAGAGAGGCTGTTAACTGAGAGTATTCACTTTGTGTATCCCAGTGACCGGGTAGATGCAGCCCTGCCCCTCTACTGGATGGAGTTACCTCAGTGATGGCTCATGTGATCACAATGGTAGAGATGTGATAAGGGCTTGCACTGGGAGAGAGGGTGGACCAGCAGCCATAAGATTCTTAGCACAATCTTCCCAACATTTGGACGTCAGAAAAGTATTTTTTAATACACTACAGATTGGGGGGAAAGTCACAGATACTCAGGACTTCTTGGGTGTGTGCCCAAATAATTATGTAGATTAGCAAGTGACTGCACCCATGTCTGTGTCTCAGGGTTTCCTTTTATCACCTGCTGCTGGTCAGGAAGTGTGAGCCAGTAGTGATTTCCTCCCATGTCTCTAAAGCCCGATGCTTTTTTCAGAGACATTTATCTGTTGGGTATGGCTGTGGAAACTAGGCCACTGGGTACTTTGGCAAACACACAAAATTAAATCTCAACCTGAGGTTCACTGTGTATCGTTTGAGTCTGACAAATTACATGAGAGCTATGGGAATGAAAGCAAATGGACTAATAGTTCGGTAATTATTTTCTTTGTGTGAAAAACCTGATATGAGTAAAGTCTTTTAAATGAAAAGGACCCAGTTCAGCAGCTTTTGGGATCAAAGTGTTGATTACATTTAACTATAATTAACACTCAAATTTTCTGTGATTCCACCTAGAATTTTCTTCTTCTAGTTGCACTAAACCCAAGCACAAGGCAAAAAATAAAATGAAGTGCTATGAAAACAATACTGCACTGTTCAGATATAAAGTATCAACATTATTTCCATTATTTGTCTCTCTTCAGTTCCAAGTTCTGTGTCTGCTAAGGTTAATTATCAACTAGGCTTTCACATCTGTCTGTCGTCTGTCTGTCTGTCTCTGTCTCTTTCTCACTCACTTCTGTAGGACCTTGAACCAAATACTTGCATTCTTACAACTTTCTCCTATCTCTAAAGTAAGAATAACTGTCCCTAAAACTCTGAGATCCACTAGGTTTTCAAAAGGTATTCGTTCATTGAGTTTGACACAAGTGAAAAAGCTTGGAGTCCACACCTGAGACAGAAGGCTATATAGTAGCATCGATCTTGTTAAGTGGCAGGACAGGGCAATGACAGGAAAGACTTTCTGGCAGGGTCAGCGGGACAAGAGAACTTCCCTTCTTCAGGAGGCCCAGAATGGACAAGATATGGGATTTGAAACTGAGTAGGACCCTGTGGGTGTCCTCCCTGTAACAAATCCTTTCCATGGCCCCATTTCTACTTCATAGGAAATAGGCTTCATTCAGCCTCCTAGACCTTCCCTAAGTTCCAAAGGGCAGATTCAAAGAGTTGCTAATGAGGGAAGGAAGGGGGATGCAGAAACGAAGGAGGAGCAGTCAAGAAACAATAGTGCATACTGAGCCTGCGCTCTAGAGCCCGAGAGCCACAACTACTGAGCCTGTGTGCCACAACTACTGAAGCCTGTGCACCTAGAGCCCATGCTCCGCAACAAGAGAAGCCACCGCAATGAGAAGACTGCACACCACAACGAAGAGTAGCCCCCGCATGCTGCAACTAGAGAGAGCCCGCATGCAGCAACAAAGACCCAGCACAGCCAAAAATAAAATAAATGAATAAATAAATTATATATATGTTAAAAAAAAGAAACAATAGTGCAGCGATGAAAGCAGGGTCCTGGTTCCTGCTCGAGGAATATACATAACAATATCTTTGAGTGCTTCTGCAGGAACTAAGGTCCCCACCCAGGTGGAGGATGGTAACTTCAGGCTGAGCACAGAGGTTCCTGGAGCACCGCCCTGTTACCTCACCACCCACCAATCAGCAGAAAGTCACACACCCTGCAGCCCTCACTCTAAATTTTGCCTATGAAAGCTTCTGTCGGAAAACCATTGGGGAGTTCAGGATTTTTGAGAATGAGCCACCATTCTCCTTGTTTGGCCCTGTCATCAATCTTTCTCTGCCCCAAACTCCGACGTTTCAGTTTGTATGGCCTCACTGTGCATTGGGTCCTGGAACTTGCGTTTGGTAACAGATTCATAGGACATTAGGGGGGTTTTAAAGGTTTCAACTATTAGAAGGCTACTCTGCAAAAGTTTATGATTAAGCCTTTTGGTTGGGGTATTTGGGTGTGTGCTCTGAGGTGGGAATAGGGGCTACAGAGGGAGGAAGTAGAAAGCAAGGATGGGGGAGCCTGGGGGAGATATGAACCTCAAACTGGCAACTACATTCTAACCTGAAAGGTCAGAACCTCTAGGAGTTGCATAATCACAGAGACTAGAGCAGTTTCTCTTGAGGAAGCTGCTTTTATGTTTCATTCTATTCACAGGGTTCTTTTTGCCGTCCAGAATGCCAGGGCCCCACCTGAGGAGGTGATCGAAAAGTTCCACAGCCTCAGTGAGAGAAATGCTTTGTGTCTGACCTAATCCCCTTTCTATGCTGCCAGTGAAGGCCAGTCCAAGGCAGGAGGGTGACTTTAGACTCGTTCTCAATGAATGGCTAGAAAATATCTTCTGTAGTGAATTACTTCCTATTAAAAATGAATAAAAGGAAGATGAAAAGCATTCTGTGGATGGTAGCACAATATGAATGTACTTAATGTCGCTGAATTGTCCACTAATTATGGTTAAGATGGTAACTTTTATGTCTATTTTATCACAATTTAAAAAAAAATAAATGAAAGGGGAAAATTGAATCATTAACGTGACTTTGCTATATAGTGGGCTGTCACTTCAACTGAGTAGAAACTTCATTCTCTAGAAACTAAACCTGAGATTTACTCCTGAAAGTTTAGAGGAAAAAGAAAGGAGCCTTTGAGAGAAAATGGCTAATGCAGACCTAGCTTTCTAAACAGTACAAGGCTTTAAGAGTAATTTCTGTCATTAAGCTTTCCTATGATCCACAGGAAGTAAATGAAGTCTTTTAAAAATGGAGAGGAAAAAAAGAATGGAAGTTACTAGCAACTGTTTTTTACAAGCTATGTCTATATATCTTTATACTGAATACTTGATAGATTAGAGTGAAAATATATAAACATTTTGAGTCTCTCCGCTTTTAAAATCCTATGTATAATTATAGTTTAGAGAAAAAAAATCCCTTTTGTATTACTTCATTTCTATGATCAACAAAGAATTTTTTATCATGAACACAGGCCCATTACCACTTGGCTGTCCTTACCTAATTGTCTTTCTCCATCTTCTACTCTGACTTATACAAATTACTTTAAATCCTCTTTTTTTCTTTTTTAAACCAGGCAGAGTATAATGGCATAAAATAAAATACTCTTATCTAGATCATACTTTGATTATTAAGTTTACGTAAGTCACTTATGAAAAAGAATATACAGCCAACAATTCCAAGCCATGCCCCCAGACCTCTAGCCTTAGTATTTAAACACAATAATAGAATCCGTCTTCTTCCGCCTGCTGAGCCTAACTGGGCTGGCCTCAGGGTTTCTCAGGAGTCAAGTGCTCACTGAAGGCCAGTGGGGGACCAGATCTATGGCTCAGGATACAAGAGAAGAGGCCGCTCTGGTGAACAGTACCACATATGACTCCTAGGCACACCCACTCCCCTCCAACCGCTGGAGTCCACAGGAGCCCTTACAGCTAAAGTAGCATCTTAGGACTCCAAAGCCTGTTGGGGTAAGGTGATTTTTGTCATATCTTGGAGCAGTTTATTAAAGGGGTTCACAAGTTAACTCTGCTCACAGAATAAGGAACAATGTGATATAACTCACAGAACCTGGGCTCAAGAGATGGAAAGCCTCACTTTGGCTCCTAATCTGTCTGAGCCTCAGTTTTCTCATTTGTAAGATGGGAGAAATAATGCTTATCACCTCAAAGGATCATTGGGAAGCTCAAATGTAACACAGGTATAGGCACATTACAGATGGAAGGCAACACCAATGCACAGAGCCAGGAGGGATGGATCTAGGTGATTAAAAGAAAGACACGAGGGCTTCCCTGGTGGCGCAGTGGTTGAGAGTCCACCTGTTGATGCAGGGGACACGGGTTCGTGCCCCGGTTCGGGAAGATCCCACATGTCGCGGAGCGGCTGGGCCCGTGAGCCATGGCCGCTGAGCCTGCGCATCCGGAGCCTGTGCTCCGCAACCGGAGAGGCCACAACAATGAGAGGCCCGCGTACCGCAAAAAAAAAGACACGACAATCAACATCCCTACAAGAGCCTAACACCTTTGGCTTCTTGAGTTTCCTACTGAGAGGGGTTGAAAGTGAAAGTATAATTTTCTTTGACAAAAGAAAAGAGTTCTATGAGTTGGTATGGAAAGGTGTTAAAAGCAGCTTAAAAATATATTGTCCCGAATCCAAAGGAAACACCCTATTAGAAGCAAGAGGTCAAAGACGCAGTTATATCTGGAAGCAGTAAGACAAACTGATAAAAAGTACATCCTCTGCTTTCAATACAGCCTACTGGCTAAAACAAAGTTCACCTCTTAGCAACAACAAAAAAAATTACTTAGTATTCCAGAACACACACGTTCTGAAAAGCCTGTGATTTCAGTCGTTGGCATAGAAACATGGAGTAAATGGCTGTGGGAAGAACAGAACGAATACTCGGAAAAATTGCTTGCTGAGCTGTTACTATCAGGAAAGCCTATGTTGTTTTAAATAAATCTTTATCACACCATCCTCTAAAAACAAATGTGTGGTCTATATTTATAGTCTTGATTTTTATTTAGAGAGGATGTGAAAAGCAGGGAGAAAGTGAGAATGCATGAAAATGTCAATGTCTCCTTTAAAGTAGTTCCTGCAAAATGCCTTGCTCCATCTCTGGCAGTGTTCTCCCTCTTGACACCCTACCTGCATTACTATGATCTGGAGGAACCCATGGAAAGAAAAAAAAAAAAAGAGGAATCAAGTATTTCTTTCTTCTTCTCCAAGACCTGGCACTGCTAAACTTAAGTCTCCACAACTCAATGAAACTAACTCATAAAACGATCATAATGATGGTGCATCTTCTTTACTAATGCAAGTAATCAATCAATCGATCCAAGAGGCATTCAAGTCCACCTGCTTCCTTTACACCTTCCAAAAGAAAAGAATCCATAGAGAACACTTTAAACATATCTAGCTGACACCACTTCAAAGCCACCTTTTAGGTTAAAGACATGATTAATTTATATTAACTTCACAAATCAGATGTAGTCTCCGAAATAAAGCCGTATTGAATTCACAACATTCATAAAACCTGCTCACTGTAGGAACCAGTCAAGAACCCTATTACATGAGAATCAGGATCTACTAAACCAGAATTAGAATAGAGATTCTATTCACAAGATCCATGAAGGATAAAGGCAGAAATGTTAGCGAATATTATTTATTTACTTATCTCCTCCCTTGAGATGGCAAGCTCCATGTGAGCAGAAACTTGGATCATGTATCCACCGCTGTATTTCCAGCCTACAACAATATCTGGTGCAGAGGTGATTGTCCAGTAACGACTTACTGAAACAGTGAATGAGTTTAGCATAATGGATCATAAAGAATATGGCTTGGTTTAACTAGACAGTGGCAATCTTCCAGTGATTCACCCACTTCATTTCAGTGTTATTTACAGAAAAGAATACACTGTATTAGATTACAGAAGCTGGGGTTGTCACGAGAGCTGATGCAGGAAGTGTCACAAAAACAATTTGCACTATTAACCCAATCCACTATCATGCCAGGGGGAAAATGCCTTTTTTTCCCTAGAAGCGAACAGAACAGTGAGAGTTGAGATATTCTTAAATAAGTGGAATTATTTTTTGCTATACAGTTTATCATCAGTCTTACCTGGAATAGTTAGATGAATATCTTTCTGCTTTTTCCCTAATCTGGCCTCCTCACTTTCTAGTTTCCTGGTCATTATAAAAACATCCACTACCCTGAGTATTTCTCATTGCAGAAATGATATGATTTATCAGAAACACTAGCAGAAAGGCACTTATTCAGATAAAATAAATTAATCTCTAACTGATGCACTAGTTTTTTACCTTAACTTTGCTGTCTACCTTGGGTGAAAATATGTGTTCCTTGGCAGGGTAAAGTATGTGAGAGGACGGTTTAATGGTAAGTATTTATTTATTTGCTGCCCTGCGCGGCTTGCGGGATCTTACTTCTGCAACCAGGGATCAAACCTGGGCCACGGCAGTGAAACCACCAAGTCCTAACCACTGGACCGCCAGGGAATTCCCTAATAGTATTTCTATTCTTCATCTTTTTATTAGATGAGATTGTCTTAAATGAAAAGAACAGTGTTTAGCATCTTAAATATGTCCTTATTTGTAAGTAAATCCTAAAATTCATGAAGAGCGTATGCTCAGGGGGTAGGCAGACCATTACTAGTTTTATACCTCTGTTCAAGTCACTTTACCTCACTGAACCTCAGTTTTCTCCTCTGTAAAGTAGAGCATAAGTTTGCTCAGATTCCAGGATAATCATCAGACTCATATGCTTCCCAGTTGGACTAGACAGTGAATTTATATGACTGTTTAATTAGCAGTTGAGTGCAAAGGATTTGGTTTCTCTCCCTACATTAAATATGATAATACAGGTAAAAGTGCTCCATAAAGGTTAGTTGCTATTACTCTTACCTTTGTTATCACTTACTAGTCTGGGTAAACAACATGCCGTGCAGAGATGACAAAGTGGGGAAGCAAAGGAGTTTTTCCTTTTTGATCATGGCCTGTTGAAGCCAGCATTCATAAACACTTTGTATAATTCTTTTGTAGTTTCTTCATTTCTCCCTTGACCTCTGAACCTAGTTTTTCTAAAGGCTACCGGTTTGTTTTTTCATGTGTCTCACTGCCAGACTTTCCCAAGCATCCCAAACCAACCCAGATCAGCTATCAGAGTTTCCCAAGATTCCTGATCTCCCTGATTGCACATCAGTGTGCATATACTTCAAGTATCCTTCATTCCCTGCTCTGAAAGGCCCTGAAGATGCCAGACCCACATGATTGCTGCGGTGGAGGCTTAAATGTGTCTGTTGAGAAGTGATGTGGTTACTGGTGTGGGAATCCTGGCATTAGAATGAGTAAATAAACCCTGTCCTGATGACTCTAGTTCCAGGAAATGGGCTACAATGTCAGATCGGAAACTTGATTTCTCAAGGCACATTTCCAGACTCCAGCTGCTCCATGTTTGGCTTCAGTAAGAAAGAATAACATGGGCAACAGCTGCTGTTTCTTGAGTGGATATCAGCACTTAGAGTTTAAACAATCTCTTGTTTAAACAGTAGGAAACTGCACAACTGAGCTAGACTTCCCAAGAGTCATGGCTAGGTGCAGAGAAAATTATCAAAGTGTGCAAAGAAATGTCAGGTAAGGATGAGGATGAATGACCCATTCAAAGTCTTAAGAAGTGGCCTCAAACTGTTGTGTTCCTTGGGGCCTTAGAACTGCCTCATAGGTGCCTCAGGGGCTGCCTGGGCTCTATGTGTGTGTGTGTGGGGGTCTATTTCTGGTGTCTCCCCCACCTCCAGAGGGAGGGGAAGGAAGGAGTGTAGCCTTCAAGGGCCATAGTGGGTGAGGTGGAGGAGAACAAAGCTGAAGCATGATCACTTGCAGTGATTCCAGGAGTCCGCAGGGATTTTTTAAAAAGAAGAAGAAAAGAAAGGCAGAGTACTACTTTAAAGCTGAGAACCTACTTTTATGATTGCTTTGAGAAAAAACAACTAAAAGCAAAACCAAATGCTTTCCCAAATAAAATGCTCCCCTGTTGGTCAGTTGAGTCAAACATCAGGCTTACCTTGACATATTGAACAAGACGCTCATTTACGTTCACTTTGTAAGTTTCTAAACCCAGTTCCTTAGATAACCGTAAGATCCTGTTCTGGGTTGGTCCCACATAAGCCCCGCCAACGTCTACGTAATCAACATGTTGGTTCTGTAGAAACAGAAAAAGTGTCCGGAAGACTTTAGTTAGAACTCTAAAACAGATGTTTCTATGTCTTATAAAAAATAACCCTGTTTATTTTTTACAATTTAAATGTGCCTTACATCTCTCTTATAAAGTGCCACTGAAAATAGCAAATCTTTCTACTCTACTCCAACCCTATAGTACACTCGTCATTAAGCAATCCCATTTGTCGAGTTATTGGTGAGGCTGATTCAGCAATAACACGCATAAACAATAAAGAACACTGTAGTACGCCCTGCCGATCTAGATCCTTTTCAAAGCATTTAGCTTTATTTTCTATGCTTTTCTTTGGGGTTGTTGCTGGAGGGGTCACCCAGAGTTTTATTAGACCTAATTCTCTGATTTCCAGCAGATGAAATCTTCAATCAGCCCACACTGGTGGGCTCCTGATTCTATTTTAAAACACTTGCAGGGAAGAATGCATCATAGGAAAAGAGTACCAAAAGGTATGAAAAGATTCATATACCTAAAAAATATTTTATAAATATGCAAACCTTCCTCCATAAACCAAAATTTACTTTCCTCTTCTTAAATGCACTTTTCCATTTTTCTCAGCTGTTTTAGTAACACATTTCCCCATGGTTTAATCAATAAATTGCAAAAAAAATTAATAAATAAAATAAAATTGTGCATTGGTGAGTAATAATTCCTCCATGTGTTTGTAATAACTTCTTATGGGTCTGTTTCTATTTTGTTGTTTATACCAGTTCTAATTCGCGTTGCCGTTTCTCCTTGTTTGCCTGATCATTTTTTATTGTGTCCCACTGACTGAATTTGAGAAAATATAGAAATTATCTGAATCCTGGGAGGATTATATCTTTCTCAGAGAGGATTTATGACTGCTTCTGCCCAGCATCTGGGGACACTAACAATACTAGATAACTTTATTGCATTTTGTGTGCCTGAGACAATTTGAAGGCAGGCTGAAATGCAACGTGGCCTAGTCCTTTTGCTGTTTACCCTTAGCGCTAGGACACAGTCCAACCCAAAGCACAAGGAGTTTACCAACACATCCCTCCATATACACACTTTGGTGGGCTCTGGACTTGACCTTCAGTTGCCCTAGCTTTGTAAGACTTTTGAAAAGTACTTCTCAGTCTCTCACTTGCTTCTTCAGTGGTCAGCAAACTCTCACTTCTCCACTCCCAGGGGAAAAAGCAGGTCAATGTTTTCTGGATGTTGGTCTAGTGATTCTTCACTATCTTGTTAGCTCTCTGATGCTTTGAAGGTGTGTGTGTGTGTGTGTGTGTGTGTGTGTGTACACAGTGCAATTTGTCTAGTTTCCTTATATGTAGTGGGAGGGTTGGGATAATTTACCTAATCTGTTATTTCCAGAAAATCGATTGTCTAGAATTACGCAACCTTGCCTTCCTGGGGTAATATAACCTAATATTATCTTTCCATTGCAAGATATGCTTTGCTAACATTTTGTTTAGAATTTTTATATCTGTGTTTATAAATGAGACTGAGATTGCCCCATGATTCTCCTTTCTTCTCCAGCCCTTGTCTGTTTTCTTGTATTACAGTACTGTTAATCTCATGAGTTAGAAATCATACTTCCTTCTATTCTCTAGAAGGCGTTCGTATATAAATAGAATAATCTCTTCTTTGACCATTAGGTAGAACACACCTGTAGAGCTATCTAGGCTTAGTGTTTTCATTGTGGGAAAAATTTAAATTACAGGTTCAATTTATTTTGTGGTTAAAGCACTACTCACGTTTTCTATTTCTTAAATTTCTTTCTATTCTTAAATTATATTTTCTCATTATATATACATTTCATATGTTTCAAAACTATTGCTTTAAAGTTCATGATCTCTTCTTTACATTTATTTATTGTTTATTGTATCAGTAGTTATATCTTCATTTTCATCCCTTTTATTGTTTAGAGATGTCTCTTTTTCCTTTTCCTTGAAAAATCTTATCAGACACTTGTCTAGTTTTAATAGGACTCTTCAAAGAATCAACGTTTGTTTCATTGATCATCTTTATTGAGTATTTTCTATACCATTGATTTATGCTCTTTTTTCCTCTTTTTTGGATTTTTTATACTCTTAATTTTCTAATTCCTTGCATGCTTAGCTCATTCATTCAACAAAAGAACATACTTTTGTTCTTTTCTAATACAAAAATTTAGGCTATGAATCTTCCTCTAATATGGTTTTAGCTACATCCACAACTTTATTTTAGTATTTCCATTATTGTGCGGTTTTAAGTATTTTCAAATTTCCATTACAATTTCTGTCTAGATCTATGTTTCTAAACGTTTTGTCATGTTTTAATTTCTACAACTGGAATTTTTTTAGTTATCTTTCTGTCATAACTGCATTGTGGTCAAAGAATATGGATTATATGATATCAATCCTTGAGGCTTACTTTATGACCTAGCACATGGTTGATTTTCAAAGATTTTCCATTTCTGCATGAAAAGAACATAGTCTTCTGATAAGTAATATGCATGTTTTATACATGTCCATTAGAAAAAGATTAATTGTGCTCAGCCTTTGTTTGCTTCATTTATTATTGACTTAGAAAAATATGTTAAAAATCCCCTACACTATTGGGCATTTATCTTTGATTCCTGTCAATTTTTGCTTTATATTTTGAGGCTACATTATTCAGTATATACATATACAAGTTTAGAATTGTTCGGTCTTCTGGGTCTTTTATCACTATGTATTGAAACTTAATTCAATGAAACATTTTTTTGTTTAAACCTTATTTTGTCTGATATTAATATAGGTAAAATAGCTTAGATTAGTATTTGTATACTATCTCTTTTTCTATCCTTCGGTTAGAGTTTTCTTTATTCTGACATTTCCCCCCTTTTAACTGAGAAGTTTAGCCCATTTATATTATTATTTCTTTTAAAATGTCTTAACTTTACTTATTTTATTATGGCTTTCCATTTGTCCCACTTTAACAGTTTTATGCCTGATTTCTTCTTTTGGATTAAGGGCTTTCTTCCTTTTGTTTTAAGTTTTTCTTCTACTTGTTTGGAAGTTATACTGTCAGGCCTATTTTTTTTCTAGCTATATTAACATGCATACTTAATATATTCTAAAGTTTATCAATATATTATCTTTCTATTGAAAAATACAAAACCTTCATGCATCAACTGTGATCAACCTTCTCCTAATCTGTAAACCATAAAAGTACCTTACTTCAGGTTTATTTGTCTCCCAACAAATTTGATGTTATTTTGTTTTATTCTGTTGATGTTGCTGAATTTTATTTAAATATTTACCAGTATCTTTGCTCATTGTCTCCTCTTAAATTTCAGACCTTTAATTTGTTATCATTTTCCTTCTTCTTAAAACACAGCCTTTATAATTTCCTCTAATCTGAGTCCTAAACTCTCTATTTTTGTCAGTCTGATAAAAAGATAGTTCTAGCAAGTAACAAATTCTGGTTATTTTCTCTTTCTCTCTCAGAACAGTGAAGATACTGTTTATCTTCTGGCATCTGTTTTTGCTGTTGAAGGGTCACTCAACAGCAATCAATAAGTCTAATTATTGATTTTTTTCAGAGTATGCATAATTTGTCTTTCTCTTTTTTTAAAAAAATTACTTTTAGACTTAAAGGAATTTTTTTAAGATCTCTTTTCTTTGGTATACTGCAGCTTCTGTGTGTGGGTGAGAATTTCTTTTCCTTTTTCATGCTGTGGACTTGTTAGGTTTCCTGGTATCTTCCAACAATGCTGGAAAATCCTCAGCCATTATTTTTTCATACCATCATAACACTATCTTTCATGTCTTAGTTGCTCCTGCCCTTGCCCCACATAACGTATTTTCCAATCTTTATCTCTGAACTGCATTATAGATAATTCCTTCTGATCTAGTTCACTCATTCACTTCAGCTATGTCTAATACACTGTTTAATCTGTCCCTGAGTTTTTTCATTTTAATCAGTACATTTTCATTTCTAGAAATTATTTTTAAACTACTTGATCATTTTTTTAAGTTTCTTTTCCCTGCTGCTAATTTTAAGCACGTCTTTTCTTTAAAACATGCTACAGTAATTTTTTATTCTGTGTATACTTCAACTATTGCAAAATCTTTCTGGATCATTTTTTCTATTTATTTTCCTTTAGTGCCTTGTTTCCTTGTATGCTGTCACTTTTGACTATGAGTTGCTGATTTTCCTTAGAACTTTTTCTGTGTAAGTTATTTGAGGCCTGGGTGGAAATGATTTGAGTCTATTTCTGCCAGCCACCTTGGCACTTTAAATATTCTGTCCAAGGTTTTTCACACCATATAGGTAGTGTAAATTTAGATTGAAGCCATGGATGAAGGCAAGCTTTATTTTTCTCCCTTTTAGAAGGGTAAGGTTTATTTCTCTTTCACTTTCATGTACAGAGCATAGCACAGAGGATTACAATTTGGAGTGTTTCCTATTAAATTCCCAGGTTCTGGATTTTATTTCCTGTCCCCTGCATGCCATACAGCCATCACAGTGGAATTGCAGAGTCTTCAGGGTTCAGCAGACATTCGAGGTGAAAGTCAAATTTTGAGCTCATTTAATCCCTAGGCTTCATGTTTTTACTTTGCTTTGGGGATTCATTAGTTCATTCAACAACTATATCTTGAGTGCCTACAAGGTGCCAGGTACTGCTCAAGAAACTTCTGTTACATCAGTGAACAAAATAAAAATCCCTGCTCTCAAGGGGCTTTCATTTGGTAGGAAGAGACAGAAAATGAACCACAAACATAATAAATAAGTATCTTAGAAGTTGATAACAACAGTGAAAAAGAAAAAAAACAACTAGAGAAGGACAGGGCAGATTGAAACTGCAGAGGAGAGAAGGAAAGATTTCAGCTTCAAATACAAGGGACATGTAGGCCTCTGAGAAAAGGTGATATTTGCGTAAAAGACTTGAAGGAGGTGTGGGAGTTATCCATGTGCATATTTGGGACAAGAGCGTTCCTGGCAGAAGAAAGAGCCACTGCAAAGATTCTAAGGGAGAAATCTGCCTGGTGTGTTCAAAGAACACAGGCCAATGTGTCTGGAACAGAGTGAGCAAGGAAAAGAGAACTGGAGATGAGAGTAGAGAAGTTGCAGGGCGGGGGTTGGGGGGGGAAGGGGGCAGATCATGGTATGTGTCACAAGACATTGAAAGGACACTGGCTTTTACTCTGAGTGAGAAGTGCAGCCTTTGAAAGGTTTTGAGCACAGAAGTGCCAAGATCTGACTTAGGTTTGAAAGGTTCATTCTGGCTGTCGCACTAAGGCTAAGGCTAGATTATAAGGGACAAGGGTAAAAAGCAGGGAAATTATTTAAGAGGCTACTGCAGTAATCTGCCCTAGAGATCACGGTGGCTCCCACAGCTGGGCGCCACGGAAGTGGAGGGAAGGGTTGAATTCTGGGTATATTTTGAAGGCAGAGCCAAAAGAATTTCCTGACAGAATGAATGTGGGGTCTCACAGTGTTGAGCATGACTCCGAGTTTTTTTGGGAGTTGCCATCCTCCTTTACCGGGAAGGCTGCTGGGATAGTGTTCTTTTTTTTTTTTTTTAAATCAGTTTATTGGATTTGTTTGTTTCTTTTTTTAAATATAAATTTATTTGTTTATTTTTGGCTGTGTTGGGTCTTCTTTGCTGTACACGGGCTTTCTCTAGTTGCGGCAGGAGGGGGTTACTCTTCGTTGTGGTGCGTGGGCTTCTCACTGTGGTGGCTTCTCTTGTTGCAGAACACAGGCTCTAGGCACACAGGCTCAGTAGTTGTGGCTCGTGGGCTCTAGAGCACAGGCTCAGTAGTTGTGGCACACAGGCATAGTTGCTCTGCACGGCATGTGGGATCTTCCTGGGCCAGGGCTCGAACCCATGTTCCCTGCATTGGCAGGCAGATTCTTAACCACTGCGCCACCAGGGAAGCCCCTGTTTCTTTTGTTTTATTTTGCTATTGAGTTGTATGAGTTCCTTATAATTTGTTATTAACCCCTTATCAGATAGATGGTTTCCAAATATTATCTACCATACTGGTTGGCTGCCTTTCATTTTGTTCATGGTTTCTTGTGCTGGGGATAAGCTTTTAATTTTTATTTTATTTATTTATTTATTTAGGCCATGCCACACGACATGCGGGATCTTAGTTCCCCGACCAGGGATCGAACCCGTGCCCCCTGCAGTGGAAGTGCAGAGTCTTAACCACTGGACCACCAGGGAAGTCCCTAGAATAGTGTTCTTGATGAAGAAGAAAAGAAATTCAGTTTGGAGGTGTGAAGTTTGAGATGTCTGTTCAACATCCAGGAGATCTGCAAACTTCTAAGTTCAGGGTAGCACAGTATATTTTATTCAGCATTTTATTTTAAGAGGGAGAGTCAATCAGGCTTCCACTCTGCCATAATACCAGAAGTGATCTGTTCCTTTGACTTCTTTCATCTGTCCCTCATATAATCCTAACTTTCCCTTTTACTAACTATTGGTGTTGTGCTCCAAACCTTCTCTAGTCTCCAACATCCTTTTTAAGACAGGAAGCACAAAACTGAAGTCAGTATTCCAATAAAATTTAACAAAGACAGTAACCGAATTCTTGGGAGTTTCCAAAAAAGATGTCTTTAGAACACAGACACTATTTAAAGTAAATAATCCTAAGTGAAGTAGTAAAAAGCATGAGGCGTTTTACAGAATGCTTCTTTACAAAGTCGAAACATTTGAAAGGAGGTGCCCCAGATTCAGCATGAAGATACTGGAACTGTAATACCATATTCTGCTATGTTGCCCCTCAGTCTTTAGGATCTTGCATTTGATCTCATTATTCAGCCTTTGAAGAGGCCACAAACACGCAACTATATTAGGAAACAAATAACACCAACCCTGTGGTAGCCTTGCAGGCATTTCAACTTAATTAATTTGGTCCTGAAGAATTATGGGGGAATCACACTAGGGAAAATTGGGAGGTTCTGAACAAATAGAAGATCTATTTGAACAGTTGCCAAGTGACAATATCAAATTTGACATTTCGATACTTAAAGATCTAGAGTAATTTTTATGGCATCTCCTCCCCAAATCCTAATTGATTATTCTAGTAGAAGCAACTGTAAGAATATTAAATTCAGTTTCTGATTAAATACCATTTCTGTCCCTGCTTTGTAAAGCCCCCCTTTTTCCCTTCTATTTATTTTAAATCTTATAGATGTCAAGTCCTACTTTCTAAGCATTTCAGAGTTCCTCTCTCACATACCTAAAGGGAATTTTAATATGATGCTTAATACGCAATAGTTCCTGTATGGTGCTGGCATATATAAATGATGTAGCATGAAAAAGCAGCCTGGGACAATAACAGAGATGGGGATAAGCACGTTGGAATTCTCATTTCCCTTGTACAAAGAAACTTGTTCTTAACTGAAAAATCCGTAACACGACGGATGCTCCTATTTAATAACCAAAAGGTTTTAGAGATAAGAAAAGTAGGGCAAAGGGACAACTTAATACCTATCTCCAAAATAAAGGAATGTTTTTCAGAAAACGACAGGCGAATCATATGTAACAAGCTGGTACAGGCAGAATATGCAATCTTTCTTTTGCACTACAACACATTGCCTTCAATTAGAACTTGAAGTCGGAGGGAGCTTCAAGTACATTTAGATTATATCTCACTGCCCAGATGAGAAAAGTGACATGTAAAGTGCTAATAGTACTTACCCAAGGTATGACAGTGTGTTGGGCCAGTACAGGGGCCAGAATCCCAGTCTCCTCACTCCCAGACCAATAGCCTCTCAGAGGACTACATCTGAGGAGGTACTCAAATTCTCCAAATGCAATTAATCTGGATTCACATTAATTTAAAGCAAGCGAGCATACACCAAAGAGCAGCACTTCTGTAGCATCCCCTACGGATCTTATCAAAATGCAGAGTCAGATTCAGCAGGTCTGGGACAGGACCTGAGATTCTGCATTTCTATCAAGTTCCAGGGTGATTCCGAGGCTGCTGGCCCACAGGTTACTTTGAGTAGCAAGGCTGTAGGGTACTCTTAGAGCTGAGCAAGGTAAAAATGGCTTATGATACATCCCTGTACATCTAAAAAGGCAGAAAGTGAATGACAGAAGGGGAGCTTGGCTTGGGGTGACTGAAATGGCTGGTACAATATCCTAGTTCAGATGTTGGTCGGCTATTTCATATCCATTTATATTCCCTCTTTCCCATGCCTGCTTCTATTATGCAGCCTGGAAATGTTAGAGACTTGCTTTCCCAGGCTCCCTAGCAGCTCAGGGTAGCTGTGTGCCCCGAACCTAGCCAATGAGACTATAAAGCAAATGTCTGCTGGGGTCTTCTGGTAAAGGAAAGGCTTTGTTGCAGATAAGACTGGGGCCGCCTCTTCACGCTCTTTCCTGCCTTGAGTGAGGACTTGAGGCTGACAGATGCTGCAGCCATCTGGTTACCATTAGGCAATAAGCCAACGGGAAAAGAATGGCTGAGCAGAAAGACAGAAAGAGCCTAAAGATTCTATGACAAAGCTGAACCCCGGCCCCAGCCTGGACTACCTACCACCGGACTTCTTCTTATGTAAAATAACTGAATGTTTGTATTGCTTAACCCATTGTTATTATCACTGCATAAGCCATTCTGTTATAAATCTGACACATCTCCTAATTAGATAGAGGCTTCCTCTCCTTCCAGTCACTTCAACAGTCTGGTTTTGTCCTTACTGCCAATCTCCAGCCTTCAGCGCTGTTTCTGTGCTCTAGCAAGGGGGCTCATTAGTGACCTTCTAAATGCCAAACACAAGGGCCCCTACTCAGCCTTCATCCTGTGTCAAATGCCCCTGGCATCTGATTCGATGTATCACCCCTTCTCTTTCCTCCGCTGATTTTCATGGCACTGCCCTAATCTGGTCTTCCTCCCCAGCCTCCACTGCTTCTCTCTGGCTCCTCTGCCTCTGCACCCCCTTTAAATCTTAATGTTTCCCAAACTTCCCTCTTTGTCCGTACTTCCTTTCTACCTTACCTTCTTCCCTGTGTACTTTCATCAGTTCCAGATTTCAACATCCTGCAACCATTTCTTCAAATAGTAGTAAACACCAGTTAGCATGCATTTTTCCAAAACGGTGATGTAAGCCCAAGTATAAGAAGGCAGTGATGTAGCAAGAACTGGGCTTCCTTATGTCTAGCTGACCCCACCGGAGCAGCACACCTCTTAGGGAACAAGGACTAAGGAAAAAGCGACACAGAAATATGCTACATTTGCCTCTGCTTACTGTGGTCACACTTCTTTTAAGTTGTGTATTCTTGGATAAATAAATAAGGAACCTATACTGTGTGTGTATGTCTGTGTGTGTGTGTGTGTGTGTGTGTGGTGAACGTACAGTCACTTCAAGTCCAGCCCAACCGTAACCTCACCTGAGACGCTATATACTCTATTTAGGTCTCTAGTATGGAAATGACGACGCTGTATTGAAGTTATTTGTTCACGTTTGTTTTCTTCACTAGAATGTAAGCTACTGAAGGTCAGAAGCTGTCACTCTTTGGTGGGTGCTTGTTGAAAAGAACAGATACTTATTTAATGCAGTAGTTTAGGGTTATGGAGGACCAACGGCTTAACTGCATAAACTCTTGAGATTTCCTCCAGCTCTGTGACTTCCAGTGACCCCCATCTCTAGTTTGTGTGAGATTTTATACGTTAAGTATTAAAATCATTTACCCTCACTGTGTATGTTCTTCCTCCAACTCTGTCCCGGGCTTCTAAAACCAAAACATTAACTTCATGTTCTGCTAAGAGTTTGGCGGCAGATAATCCTAAAAGGAAAAAAAAGGAAAACAAAGTCGAGGAACATATTAACACCTATATGTGAAACATTCAACATTTAAACAGGTCTACATATAATATAAATGCAGGTATCAGACACAATTCATTGACTGTGCTATCTAATAAATTCTGAGTATACTGTGATGAACTGAGCCACCAATTTTATAATCTAGCATATATTACATTATCTATCATAAGTTAATTTTATTATCTATCATAAGGTTGGTTGAAAAATGTAATAATTTAAAAAATGTATTTGGGGGGTTTTGGTGATAATCATATGTAAGGGAATTTGTTGAACCCCTAAATCAACCCTTATCACGCCACTCTTCTAGAAATCCTGATTGTATAAACAGAAGTATGTTTTCCTGGAAATTCCCCCTGGCTTACAACAGCCCCCAGTATCTCTGTGCTTTTCTCAATTTAAACTCCCCCTATAATGACCTCCTATCATTTAAACCTGGATTACATGCTTGCTATATCATGTTTTCCCCGCTAGATTAAAAGTTACCAAAGGCAGGAAGCACGTTTCATACTTTATTCATTGGCTCAAAGCTGAGTACAGGCTTTCACTCATAAACAAAAACCTTCATAGAAGATAGATTTTTAAACCCAGTATAGTAAGGGAATCCCCTGGCAGTCCAGTGGTTAGGACTTGGTTCTTTCACTGCCGTGGCCCTGGTTCAATTCCCTGGTCAGGGAACTAAGATCCCGCAAGCCACACAGTACAGCTCAAAAAAGGCAAAACACAAGCAAACAAAAGTATAGTAATACCAGAAAAGTAGAGGAAAGTGTTGTGGATTAACATTATATCAAGGGTGCATGTTATCAACATGACTTATCACTGATGTTAATCTTGTTCACCTGGCTGAGGTAATGTTTGCCAGGTTTCTCCACTGTAAAGTTATTCTTTTTTTCCCCTTCCATGCTATACTCTTTGCAAGGAAGTCTATGTACAGCCTGCACTTAAGAAGTAGGGAGGTATGTCCTACTTCCTTGAGGGTGGAGTATTGACATAAATGACTTGAAATTCATCTGCACAGGAGATTTGCCTCTTCTCTCCCATTTATTTATTTACTTCACCACTGACTTATATCCCTATGGAGTCATACATAGTTGTTTTATACTTTGGGTTATAGTCCAATACTATGTTATTTATTTTGTTGCTCAAATTGTTTCAGCTTTGGTCACTGGGAAGCTCTTGTGTCCCTCTGATGTGCCTGCATCATTATGTGTGTATGCGTGTGTTTGAGCACTTCCTTACTTTCTGGCATTAAGAGATGTTCCAGGCTCTTCTTGTCTTTCTCTGCCCAGCCCTACAATCAGCTATTTCTTCAGTGAGCCTTGGTGCCTTTTATTGGAGAACAGTATTAGAAATCAAGATCTGGGTTCTAGGTGTGCCCATCACTACTGGGCTATCATTGCTTCTGGGACTTCTCAGCTCACAGAGTAAGGAAATAAATGTCTGTATATACATTTTTAAATCTATCAATACATTTTTGCACTTCAAATGCTATCTTATACCTAGTTATCTTTATCCTCCTGTTACAAAAAATACGAAGCAGACTACACAGATAAACATACTTCAAGGAGAAAAAAAATGTTAGAATATTAGGGTGAAAGGGAAATAAGAATGACACCAGGGATAAGTTTAGTAAAATGATACAAATGATACCTAAATATGTATACCAGTGGTTGAGGAGAGGAACTATTCTTAGTGATTTTAAAACTCAGTAACTTGACAGTTCTAATGGTATCTATCCTAAAGACAAAGATCAGTGATCATTTTGTGGGTGCTAGGATTAGAACTATTATTTTGAGGCCATTATGTATATAATGCAGAATAAAGCAAATGAGTAATCAGGCTGCTGTCACTGAGATCCAGGGTTTTGGGCCTGGAGATCAGGAAATTTAGATGAAAGAACAATGAAATTAAGTGCAAATTTAGGGCAGGAAATATACAAGATGGGTCTGGAACCTCAAGTCACCAGAAAGCAAGGAGGCTAACAGAGACCATGAGGAGTATGACAAAAAGACTCAGAAACCTACCTAGGTGAACTCCCACTGGCTAGAGATGGAACAATTTGAGTATCAAGTAAAAATAACAGGGACTTCCCTGGTGGCACAGTGGTTAAGAATCCACCTACCAATGCAGGGGACTCGGGTTTGAGCCCTGGTCTGGGAAGATCCCACATGTCACGGAGCAACTAAGCCTGTGTGCCACAACTACAGAGCCCGCGTGCCACAGCTACTGAAGCCCGTGTGCCTAGAGTCCGTGCTCCGCAACAAGAGAAGCCACCGCAATGAGAATCCCGCGCACCGCAACAAAGAGTAGCCCCCACTGCCTGCAACTAGAGAAAGCCCGCGCAGCAAGGAAGAGCAAACGCAGCCAAAAATAAATAAATAAATAATAACAAAGGCAATGGCTTAAATCCACTCATAATAATACTAAACAAACAAACAAAACCTCTCATTGGTCACCTTTGGAGAATGCTAAGGAACAAACTTATCATTTAAAAAAACAAAAAAGGGTTTTCCCTGGTGGCACAGTGGTTGAGAGTCCGCCTGCCAATGCAGGGGACACGGGTTCGTGCCCCGGTCCGGGAAGATCCCACATGCCGCGGAGCGGCTGGGACCGTGAGCCATGGCCGCTGAGCTTGCGCGTCTAGAGCCTGTGCTCCGCAACGGGAGAGGCCACAACAGTGAGAGGCCCGCGTACGGCAAAAGAACAAAAAAAACCCCAAAAAACAATTTGGCATTCATTCTACCCTTCTTATTTGCACCAAACCTCAAGGCAACCAAATAGCTAACAAAGGGAGATTTCGCTGTATAAAAGTATGCTAGCTAATAAGTGAAGACAGGAATAATTAGAACATCAGCATTTTGCAACCCCTAATGAATTAATAGATCTGGTGCAATGATTGTCAACAGCTGCTAACATGACCAAAAAAAGATAACCAGATGTTACTTGCCTCTTAATGGAAGCACATACCACCATGTATGAAGTAGTTACAAAGAAGGAAGGAAGGAAGGAAGGGAGGGAGGGAGGGAGGGAGGGTGGGGAGAAAGGGAAGGAGCAAACAATCTAAATTCTAATGTGATCCAGCCTCTAGATCTGATACTTAGGGGCCAGAAAAACATGTTAAATAATACCACTGGGGTGCAATCAACAAAATCTAGATTATAGGATTTATACAGGAGTACCCTGGGTTTTTCTGTTTGTTTTTTAAAACAACTCGCCCCCTCCTGCTCTCTTTCTCCTTTCTTCACCAGCTTTTCCTACAATAAACCTCTTACATGGCTAGTTATGTCTTGATGTCTGCTCTCAGAGAAGCCAGACTGACAACAGTATTTTGTTCATACACAGAATGGTATGAAATATACATAGCCAGAGTCAAGGATGAGTTTGGGTCTGTAAGATCTAAAATGCAGGGAGGCTAAACCATAATATCCAGCACTGCTGTCTGCTAATGTTTGTATGTATTTTTGACTCCTTCAAGTACAGTGTACCCTTACACTGCTAACATCCACCCAAGATTTAGGTGTGCAACGAATATTTGGAATCTGCTCACAAAGAAAGGCATCCCGTGACAGTTTAAATAAATGCAAACCAATGTCTGCAAACCTTGGTGCAATGTGCTTTCTGGGACACAGCCAAAGGCTTCTTCTGCTGACCATCATAAAAAAAAGGATGAAGGTGTAATGAAAAACATGTTTATGCATAAATCTTTGTTGTTATTTCTGACTATTTCTGTAGGATTAAGTCTTAGAACAGAGATTACTAGGTCAAAAGATTTGAATAATTTTTAGGCTCAAAGCACCACTCTGTATTTAAAAGCAGAGAAACTCAAGATGCAAAAAGTTGAATTTCTTCCCAGTTCCCCTTAGTCAATCTAACCATAAACCAATTAGATAGATAAAAACACCCTTGGGTTTGCTAGAATTACTCGAGTAGCTCCTCTTCTAAAGAGAAGCAGAGGTGGCTCTGAATTCCAGCAGCAGTGGGACCTGCAGCTGTCCAGCCCCCAGAGGCAGCCTGGCAGTTGGTTTAGCACTTTACATCCTACAGATCAATTTCAGGTGCCTTTCCTGTTGCCTCTCACAACCATTCTTCAGAATAGATTTCATTACCCCATATTCCAGATAAGGATACCAAGTGCTTGATATGCCCACAACAAAGTCTCCTGACAAGTGAAAATTTTTACTTCTTACACCCTCACTTATAAGGCTGAAGCCTTAATAAAATTGAATCTAGTGTGTAATTCTCAACAAGTTTGGTGAGTGGGGTTCAGTGCCAATAGTAAATAAACACTACTCCAGAGGCTAAAGGAGGGGAGGGAAGCAGGGCTAGCTGAGCCAGGACAAATGAGCACACCAGTGACAAAGGTCGTTTCACACTTTGGCATTTAAGGATATAAACAAAATTTAAAAGGTGGATGGACCTAGAGTCTGTCATACAGAGTGAAGTAAGTCAGAAAGAGAAAAACAAATACTGTATGCTAACATATATATATATATGGATTCTAAAAAAAAAAATGGTTCTGAAGAACCTAGGGGCAGGACAGGTGTAAAAACACAGACGTTTTAGAGAATGGACTTGAGGACATGGGGAGGGGGAAGGGTAAGCTGGGACGAAGTGAGAGAGTGGCATGGACATATATACACTACCAAATGTAAAACGGATAGCTAGTGGGAAGCAGCCGCATAGCACAGGGAGATCAGCTCGGTGCTTTGTGATCCCCTAGAGGGGTGGGAGGGAGGGAGACGCAAGAGGGAAGAGATATGGGGACATATGTATATGTATAACTGATTCACTTTGTTATACAGCAGAAACTAACACACCATGTAAAGCAATTATACTCCAATAAAGATGTTAAAAATAATTCCCAAAATAACAAACAAACAAACAAAAAGCTGAAAAAAAAATGGTTGCTCTGCATTACAGGAAAATGATTGGCCCTATCCTGGCAAGGAAAGTTTAAGCTCTTAGTTTGAGAAATAAGGAACATGTTTAAAACATTTAAAAGGGATTCCAGAAAAATGGTTTCCAAAAGGTCTTGGAATTTGAAGGGGGAAGATTTAAGTCATTTAGAAAAATATTTTTTTAAGATGCTGAATAAATTGGGGGGGGTACTGTTTCAGTTTGCATGTTTATTGTGAAGAAGACTCTGATAAGGAACCTCCATGGTAATTTAAAGCTAGAAAATACAGAATATGGAAATACAATCAAGATGCCATTAGAAAAAGTTATTTTTGAATAATAACTAATTTTGAATAAATAACTCAGTAAGTCATAAATAAAGCACAGGCAAACACTTGCAGTCCAGAAAGGCTTTTTCTAATATATTGACTGTGGCTGTCTGTTGATTCAAATGGAAAAAAAAAAAAACCTAAGATAATGTCTGATTACATCTTGAATCAGGCATCTTGAATTATATTCCTTAATTCTTTTTTGTTATTATTCTGTGTATCACTATGCATCCTACCCTCCCCTCACTACAAAATTCAGTAATCACTTATAGAAAAAAAATCGTATGTCAACTCCACAGATTAGTTTAAGGGCTTTTGACATAAATTTCAAAATAAATAAATAAAAGCCTGTCTTTTTTTTGGGTAAATGGGATAAAATTGTTAGAAAAGAAAAGGTTTTTTTTGTTTTGTTTTGCTTTTTAAGAAAAGGTTTTTAAGTCTGAAGGTAAGTCACCAAATACAATGTAGCTACTAAAAAACAGATTTTAAAATCAAATATTTTTTTACTTTCAAATCAAATATTTGTTATGAAAAGAGAAAATCTCATATTAAACCTATTTCATCTTGTTCCAAAGAAATATAGATTAGCCAAAGCTGAGAGCATTGTGCATTATAGCTCTTCCGGTCATTCATTTTCTATCATTTAATGGCCACATAGAATCTAGGACAATAGAAGAAGCCTGCTTCCCACCCACCTCTCTTGGCACCCCTCCCCACCTCCAAGACAGGGAAAGGGTTTAGCACAGGGGCTTGCTGATAAATGGTTAACAACCATCCCTGGCCTCAGGGGATGGAGGGGACTCCTGATTTGCAGCATTTGGGTTTCCATGGTGTATATACACTCTCCACATGGCTGATTCAAAATCACCAGTGTGATTACTACCAATGTGATATCATTGACCGTGAAACTGGGAAGAGAAGTGTTCAATCAGGATCAGTCCTTTCATGACAGTAGAAGCTGGCTCCAACACACACTGTCAGACCTATAGACTCCTGGCCTCAGGTCAAGTCTCAAGTCTGGGAGAGAGTCTATTAGATCGGCAAGTGTATGAGATTCATTGGTGTCCTAGACTCTCAAGTGTCCTAGTGTCTAGCCTGTGAATCTCCCATGGGTGTGTTTAAAGGAAGAGGTCTAAGCGGGCACAGGCAAAATATCCCTGCCCCTGCACCAAGAGCTCTTCCTCTCCCAAATCATGGCAAACTGAGCCCATTAGGAGGAAAAGAACCCCAAACTCCCAAATGTCCTGTGGTTTTCTGTGACAGTAGAGAGCCTGGAGAAGCTAAATGCACAGTTTGTTAAAGCCCTATTACGTACATAAGGATCTGATCACTTTCAAAATGCAAAAACCTGAAAAAGGGAAAATAGCAGATTATGGCACAAGAGAAACTTTAATCACTTTGCAATTAAGTATTTTAAATAGGGATAATGAGTTTAAAACATGGGCTTCCCTGGTGGCGCAGTGGTTGTGAGTCCGCCTGCCGATGCAGGGGACACGGGTTCGTGCCCCGGTCCGGGAAGATCCTGCATGCCGCGGAGCAGCTGGGCCCGCGAGCCATGGCCGCTGAGCCTGCGCGTCCAGAGCCTGTGCTCCGCAACAGGAGAGGCCACAACAGTGAGAGGCCCGCGTACCGCAAAAAAACAAAACAAAACAAAACAATATGGGCTTCCCTGGTGGTGCAGTGGTTAAGAATCCGCTTGCCTGTGCAGGGGACACGGGTTCGAGCCCTGGTCCGGGAAGATCCCACGTGCCGCAGAGCAACTAATCCCGTGCGCCACAACTACTGAGCCTGCGCTCTAGATACCGTGAGCCACAACTACTGAAACCCGCGCCTAGAGCCTGTGCTCCGCAACAAGAGAAGCCACCACAATAACAAGCCCGCGCGCTGCAACGAAGAGTAGCCCCCGCTCCCTGCAACTAGAGAAAGCCCGCACCCAGCAACGAAGACCTAATGCAGCCAAAAATAAATAAATAAAATAAATAAATTTATTTTTAAAAACCCAACAATATAATTCCTCTTCTGGTTTCTCTCTCTTCAACCATTTGGGTTTTAGAGAAACCAACATAAAATAGGTCAATGGATTTATTAGAGAGGCTTAAAAAAAAAAAACACCAAGTCTGCTAAAAGCACACCTCATATGAGAGTTTAGGCAATTGTTAATCCTGGTTATTAGATCAGGAGAGCCTGGGTGAGATGATGTATCCAGCCAGCAGTGCTGTTGCCATGGCAACCTCAAACCAAGCTCCAGCTTCTTAAAGCCACTGCCCATGGAAACTGTTTCCACAGATTCTGCAGTGCTTCCAATGTCCTGAGATGGTTACATCCCCACAGAAATGGGATAGGAAACGATTTAAGCCACACAGCACACCTGGAGAAGGAATTAATATCAGCAACAAAGTCTTTGAGGAAATGGTCCTTTGCTTCCTGGGCTATAAATCTGTACTCCTGCCTTCTCTACCTCACCAAGGGCTCTTTCCTTTACTTCTTCAAGTACACTCACATTACGAAAAAAGAGAAATTTGTCCATTTGACTCGTGCTACCCTTTCCAGTTCAATTACTGATTTTCCTCCTACAACAAATGATTAGAACAAACCTTGAAATGTAGCATATTCCTCATGAAAAATGTCCAGTGACCCCACTTTCAATACGGACAAGTGATATAATCATCTGTCACAAGCTGCTGTATTTTTCTTCTTAGCACACATCACCACCTGGCACTCTATATACATCTGCTGCTTCCAACCACTGCAATCTTAGCCACTCTTGTCCAAACCATTGTGGCCTTTTGCCCTTGTCCAAGGCAACATGACCTCTTGCCCAGAGATCTGCCTCTTAAGTAGTGTGTTATATGTGTTAGACACCTTTGCATCCCTAGAATAGAGCCTACCGTGTTGCAGGTGCTCAAACACTCATTGCAATGAACAGAGGAACCACATACCAAGAAAAGAAAACCATGCTCACCTGGATGAGGGCAATGGGGAAGTTTCTAATGCTACTTAGATTATATTTATCTCAAGCAACTAAGAAAGACTGACAAGGACAGGGTGTCTGGTCATTTAAACCTTTATGCCCAAGTAAATTTGCAGATTCTTAATACTACTGGTACATTTTCTGGTCTTTGAACCAGTATTACGCTTTTTTTAGCAAAAGAGAATGGAGAATATCAATGTGCACACAAACTTGTCCCCGATACATACATACATACAATACAGCCATTCTTATTATCTATCATCTATCTATCTACCTACCTATATCTATATCCATCTGTATTTTGTGCTTCCTTTCAGACAAATAATTACCTGCTTTTGAAAATGCCAAATCTTCTGATCCCTTTGATAAGCTAAAAAGACAGAACTGTCTCAAATGATAAATAGATAAAAGCTAACAATTAACTTCAATTTGCCCTGAATTCAACAGACTTGTTGTCTAGACAGTTCTAATTTATTTGATTATTGTTCAGCATTCATCTTCACTTTAGATAAATGGATCTCACACGACTTAGGGAATGCAATTACTCCTTAATTCATTATTTGCCCCATTCTTTCACTGAAACTGAAAATACACCAAGTGTATTTCCAAAATGTTTTATGGAATACTAGTCCTCAAGATGCTCTGGGAAAAAGTATCAATGTTCATGGAAGTTGGGACATATGCTGTTTCTCCTTCTGGGAAGTGTATGGTGCACACTGGCATAGTAAAGGCTCTGATAAGTCCTGCAGTGAAGAGATTCGTTTAACTTAGCATTTCTCCACCTTTTGCCTTAAAAAAAATTACATCTCAAAAAATACACTTTGGGAAAGCTGGTTTCGGCTCTTAAAATACTGTCAAATATTTACAGTAATAAACTCACCTGGGCAGAGTCCCAAGTGAACAACGCCCAGAGCACAAGCTAAGTGTTCAAGCAAAGCTTTAGTGTAGCTATGGCTTATGTTCTGCTGGCTCTCCTAGTTCTTCCTGTTTATTTCTTAAAGTGGTATTTTTCTTCAACTTTGACGTTCATCACCACCTATGAATGTGTACAGTGTACATCACATATTAAATACTTTAAGTTAATTTTCTATTATTCAGTTAAGTGATCTCTGACCAACAGAATTCTTACATAACTGCACATTTGGACTCTTGGACTGAATACTCCGAGGAAAATAAAATGTACAGTCAAACAACAGTTCATACTAAAGTTTTAGAAGCAATGTTCCCAAAGAAGGAAAAAAGCAAAACCCATAAATTTTGCTCAAATCACATAGTGAGTGCTCGATCAATATTTATTGAATGAATAAATAAATGAATGAATGAAGAATACATGCAGACATGCAAGAAAATGGTCTTTCACTTAAGCCACAGCCCACAGCTAACTCATTTAATCTGAAAAAAAAAAGTCACCTGAAAGGTCATCCTTGTTACATTTCAGAATTTACCCAAAATCCACAGCACTTCTGTCAAGCATTATTTTCTCCATGAAACCCTTTCCTGTCTGTCATTTCCTTCTCCCTTTTTGTGCCACCACTGAAGCCCTGAACCAACCTCAAACACCAAGGGCACTTCAGGTTCATGGTTGTAACCCCTGCTACATAGAGGGGTCCCATGCCTCACACGGTCACTGGAGAGACAAATAGACTAACATAAATTAAGAGAACTTAACTCCTCCATTTGGGTCTGAATTTTGTCAGATGCCTTAAATGACCAATGTCCTTTATAAAGTAATTACAAATGCATATTAAATTGAAATGTGTATTTAATATCGATGGCTTCAATTCAATACGTAAAATCTGTAAACACCAATCTTAGAAAACTATTTAAAACTCACATCAACCACCACAGCCTTCCATTTTCTTCACCAATATTGTCTCCCCAAATTCTTTCTTTTCAAAACATGGCAGGTTCACTGTTATATTTATCATGGTCTTAAGGTAGGAAATGGAGGTGCCTTATTTTTCAGCCTAGATGTCTTGACTGTTTTTATTATTGTCTATTTACATATTCACTACTGGTAACTGTCTAATGACCTAATAAATCCTTTGAATTCTTATTTTTCTTATTTTTCACCACTCTGTGAGTCTCAGTATCAGCCCCAAATCTTTATATTATAGGGACAGTGACAATGAAGATGTTTCCAGAATATCAGATGTTGGCCTGGTGCAGGGAAAAAAAGTCTATGCATAAAAATATGCTTTTATTTTTTGTGAAAAGGTCCAATAGCTTTCATCAGATATTCAAAGGGACATTTGCTCCAAAAGGTTAAGAACCACTGATCTAAACTATTCAAATAATTGCTATACATTGTCCTAAAACCACCAGGAATGGACTTTTCAAAAAGGAAATAAATTCTTCATATAAAAGTCATCCATCCTAATAGGGTGCCTAATATTTTTAAATTTAAATGTTCATGAAGCAGGGGAATTTCCTGGTGGTCCAGTGGTTAGGACTCCGTGCTTCCACTGCAGGGTCACTGGTTCGATCCCTAGTTGGGGAATTAAGGTTCTGCAAGCCGGGCGGCCAAAAAAAAAAATGTTCATGAAGCAGTAACATGTGATGTAATATAGTCTAAAATATGAATTACTGTGAAACAACAGCCACTAGTTTTTAGAGCATCAAGCCTCAAAGTAAAACAATAATAAAAGTTTACTGCAGTTCTGTGAATGAGCCTATAAAGCAAGCCTAAGTGAGGTGGGGTATATTCCAAGGTCAAGTTATGCCACTAAGAATACTGTGGCATTTGGTAATTCATTTGACCCTCCTGAGCCTCCGTTTTGGTCCCTTTGAGCTATTACAGGCTGCAATTCTGTGACCCTTGAACATGGTGAATATGTAATTAATTCAACTCTCAAAGCTTATCACCTGGTTTTTATGTTCTTATTGACAGTCTTACCTAATAAATCAACTGAATATTGCTGTAAAGTGGGATTTCTTTCCTTTGGCCTGGCAACAACTAGAAAAGGGCTTTTAAACTAAGGCTCAGAGGAGCCATGGAAAAGGTGTGAATGAGCACCTGTAAGGCAGACCCAGATCCTGAATTAAGTTAGTGTAGGATGTCAGTATGATGGATGATGAAAACCATTTCCAGAATGCAACATGGAAGGAAAAAGTGTTGGGGAGAGGGTCCAAAAGAGAAAGCTGAAGACATAGACCTTTAGGAAGCCAACTATACTGAAAAAGGTACTGGAAGATATATCATACGTAACTTAATCCAACCTCTAATTTTACAGCTGACAGAACTGTGGTTCAAAGATCTGAAGCTGCCTTAATTCATAAGACTAGATGACAACATAATAAAGAACAGATTATCCAAAGGAGAACACAAATTGCTGGTAAAGCTGTAAAACATTTTTCAAATAAAAGGAGAAAGCAGTCCTAACAATCAACTTGTCTCAAACACTTACAACATTTAAAAATGTAACTGACGTCTTTTGATTCATTTTGTGCAGTTCTAATCACTCAAATTTAAAATGAAAAGTAACTGCCTCTATGAAATCTATCTCATACATGCAAATGTAGTCTTCAAACCAGTGCTCATTGGATGTCTACACTCTTGCAAACCCCTGTATGTGACATGAAACTACAATATTACCTCAGTCTTTTTGCATATACCTGCAACCAAATACGGCAAGATTTATCATATGTAAAATATGTGTATGTCACACCTGTACAAAGATCGTATGACCCAATATTTGCCAATAACAGACTCCCACATTTCCTTTTCTTAATTATTGGTCTCTATGATCCAATTATACTATAGTTATACTATATTTATACAATTATACTATACTTAGATCTATTGGGTTTGGTTTTGTTTACCTTTTTGGGCAGCACCACGTGGCCTGTGGGATCTTAGTTCCCTGACCAGGGATAGAACCCATGCCCCCTGCAGTGGAAGCATGGAGTCTTAACTGCTGGACTGCCAGAGAAGTCCCTAGATCTATTGTTAAATATATTTTTCACATTAGCTGAGTATTATGTATAGATTCATATCAATTAGTATTGGCCAAATGCTAAAACTGCCCATTAAATGTCAGATAAACCCCAGAGCTCATTCAACTATGAAGATATCAAAGAATCAGAACCCAAATAAATGTAATTCTTGTATTCTTTCTTCAACATTAAAAGTTAATAAAGTAAAAGAATCCTCGCTTATTTTTATTTTTTATTTTTTTTGCGGTACGCGGGCCTCTCACTGTTGTGGCCTCTCCCGTTGCGGAGCACAGGCTCCGGACGCGCAGGCTCAGCGGCCATGGCTCACGGGCCCAGCTGCTCCGCGGCATGTGGGATCCTCCCAGACCGCGGCACGAACCCGTGTCCCCTGCATCGGCAGGCAGACTCTCAACCACTGCGCCACCAGGGAAGCCCCCCTCGCTTGTTTTTGAGAAAACAAAATTAGGGCCAAGAAGTGTTCTGAAAGGCAGAAAATTCATGCTTAGCTGGCAGTGAACCTCAGTACCTAAATAACCAAGGCACTGAAACTAAGTGGCATATTTTTTAATGTAAGCTTTCCTTAATCACTACAAAACTGTACGGTATGTGTTGCCAAGTTCTGAGCTAAAATGCCTAAATCACTCCTAGCAGAAATGATTCTTCAGGGTGATGTATTTCAGCAAAAAGGGAAACTGGGGTATGTTGTGGACTCGCTGGCAGGATTCAGAACATTAGTCAATCTTCTTGCGAAATGGCTTTTCTGTCTCCGATGATGAGAAAGATTCCATCCCAGCTGCTCTTACACAGCACAGTGTTCCGGGCGGCTGTGCTCTCAGTTCTTTTAGTGGAGCTCAGCTCGTGGATACAAATATAGGGAGGTTCTATTGCTCAGTCACTATTTGGAAAAAGCTCTCTCTCCAAGACACTTGGAATTTAATTTCAAAAAAACATGGAAAAATTCTAATCACCCAGGACTATCCGGTGTTATGATGAAAGCGTTTTCACTGTGCCCTGGCTAAATGTGGGGCAGATGTAGCACACTGGGGTAATCTCAGCAACTACCAGGATCACATCGCTAGAGGCACAGTAGGCAACTGTTTTCCTCCAGTAGAACTCTTGTCATGGGTTTACGTTAAACACTACTCACGTATGGCTTAGGGCCTCCTGACTCCGTATCTGTGCTCATCCATACTCTCTTGTTTGGTGTGTCTTTTTTCCATCCTCTTATCTCTACCCGTTAAAATCATACTTATCTCTCAGGGTCCTGGCATTTTCTTCAGATTCATAATATTAATATTTCTCTCATTCTATGCATGTCAATTATTTTCTCACTTGATTACTTCTTGCAAGAGGATGGGGCACCTTATGGGCAAGGACACTTCTTACTCCTCATTATATACCTCTTCTAGCTACTGGCCTGGCATACGGTAGAGGCTCCCAAAATGCTTGAACGAGTCCAGGCCCCAGGGCCACCCCTACCCATAATGAGCTGCTTTGAGGGGTACAGAATTCCCTTTCCCTAGATGTGTTCAAATCTACAGCCAGATAATTACTAAGGAGATGCCGTCGAGAGGATTAAAATCTTACGTGATTGGACTACACCGTCTTTTAAAAACTCCTTTGGCCCAAAGACTCTGAAGTATGCACTGTCCCCCGGAGGTGGGCGTTTTCCACCCCTCTTTTCCTTTTATTCTCTCTCCCTAAAGAGAGCTAATTCAGAAATTCTCAGTTAGGAGCAGATTTTAAAATCTTATACCACTGGGTTTCTGTCACTTGTTGTATCTGTGTCAGCTTATGAGTAAGAAGTAGCATGTAAAGTCAGTGACTCAACTGCTATATTTAAAATAACATCAAGAAAGAGAACATAAAATAAGTTCAAATGGTCAGATATAGATTACAAGCTCCACAAGAGGAGAGAAAAATCCAGAGAACCAGAACAATCAAGGAAAAGAGCGTTAATTGGGTATTGAAGAACGGATAGGATGTAAATGTTCAGAGAGAAGCACTTCCGTGTTAGGAAAAAAACAAAAACAGGGAAGGAAAGGAGGGACAAAATAAACATGGTGTAGCACTGGAGACAAAAGAGCAGTGTGACTAAAGCTATGTTAGGGATGGTGGGAAATGCTACTGCTCCAACAAGGTGGGACTAGATATGTGGAGGGGTGGGTGGAGCTTGAAAGGCTGGCAATATACTATTGAACATCCTGAGCAGAACAAGGTGATGAAAGAAGTGTTTAAAAAAAATCAAGTCTGGGATGGACATGAAGGGAGAGCCCAAAGTGTGGCCACTGGGAAGATGGTCATAACCTGGTGAGTTGAAGGGGTTAAGGTTCTGTCCGGGGGATGGGGGAGACACAAGAGAGGAGACAGCTCAAAGGAGGAGTTAGAAGGATCTGTTGACTGGGTGTAAGAGATAAAACAGAAGGATGCGTCAAAAATGATGGAAAGGATGGTGGTACCAAGAACAGAGTCAAGGAAGTGAGGAAGAGAAGCTAGGTCGGAGGGTAAGGAGGCTTTTGAACATGTTGAATATGAAGTAAGAATAAGACAATCAAGTGTGAAATACCCAAGAGCAGATAAGCTACGGGACAGGAGTTGGGAGAAAGTAAAGGATTCAAACTAGAAACTTAAGAGCTTCCTATAGATAAAGGGAAAGGAGAGGCCCTAGAATGAAAAAGAGAGGGAGTGCGTAAGAGCCTCAAAGTGATGAATAGCTGAACCTCGAGGCCGTTTCAAAAGTAGAAGGTCGCAAGAATATGGGCACAATGAAAGGAACAGAAAAGGAGCAAACAGTGTGGGATAAAAATTCAGGATCCAATAGTGTCACAGAAGGCATGAAAGAAGTTTCAAAAAGGACTTGGTGATAGATGATGGATAAGGGCCAGAGCATGTTGAAGTTACCATTATACTACTTACAAATGAGTGCGGGGTGGGGGCTTCCCTTCTCAATTACTAATAGAGTACATAAAATTACTTAATTGGTGAGTGGGAGGAAAAAGGGATTTTGTGGCTGTAAGACATGCTGTTCCATGATTTTTAATGACAAAAGGGAGATATTAAGATGCTGCTATTCTTTGTGCAAAGATAGTTATGAAGAAATGAAAGATAATTCTGTTCATATGGACTGCTTTTGAGGAATTGAGGATTTGTATGCTTCTGGGAGCTATTTTGTTATATAATAGGAATAACACTGCATATGCAAAGTATTGGCCATATATTATAAGTATGTGGGTAACATATTAAAATGTGCCGGTCCTGGCAGAAGAAATATCCAAAAGCATTTAAAACTGGTATGGGGACTATGAAGTAATTCATGGGATACTGCTAAGCACACACAAAGATGAGGTGTTTCTGAGCTCGAGAACCCTTGGGAAGTAATGCCTCTCACCTGCTCGTGAAACACCCAGTCTGTGTGCAGGGTTTATCCTAAGCCAGACTTGCATCTACTTTCATTTTAGTTGTGAACCATCTGGCAAGACACCACAGCCAGGAAGCGATGTTTCTGGTCAGTTTGGGTGTTAAAATCAAATCTGACTGATAAGAGATGATATTAAAGGAATCCCAGTGCCTGTTCCACTGTCACTGATGAAGTGGAAGTTGGGTTCTGGAATAGGAGTGTGAACTACTGTGCAAGAAATGCTCTCTTCTTCCCCCAAGTGGAAATGAACAAATTAATAGTGACCACGGAAAGATCCAGGTTTTGAGGAGGCTGAAGCTTATATAATTTGGGTGCCCTCTTCAAGACAAAAAAGAAAAGAATGCAAAAAGAAAATACAAGATTCAGCATGAAACTGGTTATTTATTTAGAATGAGAACCAGAAGGGACCTGCAGTTGTAAGGCCATAGAGCATTAGCATGATCAGCTACATGGTAAATCCAATTCTGCTCACGACCAACTACTTGGAGTGAAGCGTGGAAAGGGAGAGAGAGCCAGTCATCAGGCAGAGAAAAAGTAACAGACAAAATGCTCCTTAAGGAATACTAGAACACAGAACAAGAAAAAGACAAGAATAAAATCCCAGAAAGAACCCTGAATTGTGAAATATGAATGGTATAGAGATGGGAATAGAGACAGAACTCCTAATCAATTTACACAACACATTGTCATCATATTTATTTTCCAGTGACGAACAATCATATTGCTTCTAGGAGGCTCGCATACAAGAACTAGGCTTTTAGAAACACCAGTCCACTTCATTGCAGGCAGTCAACAAGTGTTTGTTGAATGAATAAATAAGCTAATAAATGAATGAAGGGAAACAAGAGAAGTACTTCTTTTTCGTACTGTCCACCAGGATCTGCTATCCTGATGCTCCAACATACATGCATGTTTTTATTGGCACTGGCTGGAGTTGTCAAAGCAACAGCTCATGCCAATCTCTTCTCTGGTGATTAAGACTGTTATCCGAAACAGGCCAAGTCAAAAGCTATCTTCACCCAAAAGAGTCTCCTCAAAAGGATTATACATAAAAATGGCTACTTTGGGGCACTCTACTTACTCCCTCCCACCTTATTTTTCCCTCTTTCTAAATTAGATCCTGCAGGTATATTTCAGAAATGATTAACATTCTCCCAAGTTGTGGACAGACTAGTATGGGACTCTAGCTAGAGCTGAAACACAATTTCTAAATTTCAGACATTTTACCAATTATGACAACATAAGTGACAAATTTAATATATCAATCATGATGAGGTTTCCAGGAAGATATGGGAAAGTCTTATGCATCACTCAGCTGGTCAGCTACAAACCCAAGCCAGGACCAGAGGAACCCAGGCTTGCCAGCTGTCTCATCACAGGGCAAGGTTCAGGCAGTGGGGAAAGACACAAACAGGACATTCCCTTATCTGCCCTCAGCCCCTGCTTCACAGAGAGATTCCCTTTGGATAATAAATGCCCTACACTTTCCGCAAGTTCTAAAAGAAACGGCTGGAGTAGGTTAAAACTAAGAGCCCACCTCTTTCCCCCCGCCCCCACCTTTTTAAAAAAAAAAAAAAAAAAACCTTTCCCTAAAAGATTCTTCCTCCTTCCTCTCCAGTTACCAAATTTTCTAAGGAAAAGCGCTTTGAGAAGAGCAGGACTGAAATAACACTGAATACTACCAAAATCCGTATACTGATGTTCTGTTTAGGGCAAAGGGCGTGAAATCAGTAAGGCAAAGCAGCTACCTCAGGAATTAGGAGTGAGGGTCTTAAATGGGTGAAAATCATCGCCACTTCCCCGGTTAGGTGATTTGACATCTGCAGAGTTACCTCCGTTTCTAGGTTTTGTAAAATAGGGACGAATAAAGTACCCACCTTACAGGACAGCTGAGGATTGAGAAAATCCACGTAAACTGCTAAATATAACTGCACGGCAAGAGCTAATTAAATGTTAGCATTTCATAGTAGTAGTAAAATTATTGTGCCTGCCTCCCCCAGTTCACACCACCAGCAAACCCGGCTCAACCCCACCCCCCTCCTCGCAGAATCCGGGGCCCGGCCACTGTTGCACTCTCGCGTGCACAAGGGAGACCCCCACCAAACGCCACCTTGCGGCTGCAAGTCCCTCACCCCAGGCCGGCCAGGGTCGCTCAGGCTAGCGCTACGGTCCACACTGACCTGAGATGCCGCCTCCTATCACGACTACGTCGAACATGCGTCCCGCTCTATTCGCCTTCTCCTGACTCTCCATGCTCTGGTCGAGGCTCTCCCGGGTCGTGGGTAGAGGAGTGGGGCCGGCCAAGGGCGGAGCGGACTTTTCTACCGACTCTCGGGGGGAGCCCGAGGGCGGAGCCGATTCCTCCACCGATACCCGGGCGGAGCCCGGTGCTGAGGGCGGAGCGGACCCTGGTACTGGTACTCCCGGGGACCCCGGGGGCGGAGCCGATTCTTCCACCGATGTTCGGGGGTAACCTAGCTCTGAGAGCTGGGTGGACTCTTGTGTTGACACTCGGGAGGAGTCCGAAAGTGGGATAGATCCTCGTACCGACCTCTCGGGGGCGGGGGCTGAGAACCGAGGTCGGGGCAGACCCTTGTACCCATTCTCGGGAAGAGTCCAAGAGCGGGGCAGATCTTGGTGCGGATAGCCGGGGGTAGTCGGGCATGGAGACCTGGCTGGACTCTTGTACTGACAGTTGGGGGGAGCTACTGGGTGTAGGAGGTCCTCGTACCGAACCCCACGGGAAGCCGGATACTGAGGGCGGGGTGAACCCAAGTTGTGACACTTGGGGAGTGTTACTGGGTTGTGGAGGTGCTGGTACCCATATTTTGAGGAAGCTGGGCATCGAGGGCGAGATGGATTCTTGTACCGACCCTTGGAGGGAGTTCTTGGTTGTAGAAGTTCCTGGTATTGATACCCGGGTGGAGTCGGGTACTGAGGGTGGGGCGGACCGACGTCGGGACAATCGGGGGGATACTGAGGGCGCGACAGATCCTTGTATAGATGCCCGGGGGTTGCTGGTGTCCGAGTTAGAGGCTGGGGCGGCTCCGTCCGAGGTGGTCGAGCGGGTCGCAGGCGTAGGGATCCGGTCGGTCTGGAGGCGGGCGCCAAAGCCCTAGAGGCCAACCTTGGTGTCTGTGTCAGTTCTTAGGCCAGGAGCATGGCTGAGTTGGGAGGGCGCGCTGTGTCTCCGGGAGCACCCCGCGTCCGCTGCGGACGCGTTCGACAGGGCTTTGGAAAACTGACGGCAGACGGTCCGCCACTCTGAATGGATGCTCCACATGGGCGTAGAGGACGAGGCCGCGCACAAGGCGGAGGCCGGGTTCGAGAGCTGCGCAGCGGGGTCCCCGACTCTGGGAGCGCTCTATGCCTCGAGCCCGCTCTCGCCGCCGCCACCTCCGCCGCAGCTGAAGGAGGCCGCTGAGTTGTGTGCGCTCATTGTTCTGGAGCGCGCGCGGGGGGCAGGCCTGGGGGGGCGATGTTCTGCTCCCCTCCGCCCCTCCCTCACGGGCGCGCGTCTCTCCCGCCCAAGCTGGCCCGGATCCGCACCCTCGGAGACCCGCCCCGAGAGCTGGGCCCACTGCAGGGTGGGGAGACGAGGCGCTGAAGCGGCCTGGCTCCGCTTTCCCCGCCTGTACGCGGCGCGCGCGCGCGCGCGCGCGCACACGGGGAACCCTCCCGCCAGGTGTGGCCTGGCTACGCCACCGAAATAGGGGGTGTGGCCTGGCGAGAGTGTGGGCGTGGCCACACGAGGGTTTCAACCTGGTGATTTTATTTTTACGCTTTAACTAAAAGGAGAGGACTGAGGGGGGTAGGGGGTGGGCTCAGGGAAGCGGGTACTGAAGGAAGCGGATCTAGAAGAAGTGGTCGCAGGGCCGCCCCCCCACCTGGTTTGGCTCTTTTATGACGTCACCAGGAGCCTGTGAGGTCTGCGCAGTCGCACTCCCTCCCTCGGGAGGGGGTTGGGGTGGGAACTACCCCCAGGGGGAGACTTTGCAGTTATTGGTTCTCAATGGGGTTTTTCAAGCTGAAGTTCTTAACCAAAATCGAAGCAAGTAGGCGAGAAAATTAAGAGCTCAGCTATCACAGACTAAGTGGGGCCTGCAGTTTAAAAGCGAAGGTCAATGGATGACTAAGGCGCAGAACCAAATTAACACGTGTTTCCTCATCCTACTGAAAAGAGGACTATTTAGTGCGTATATTTCATTGTGCAGTCAGGCTCTTGTCTTGCTAGTTTTATCCCTTCCTTAAATTTCCACCTTATCCTCCTAGAGCTGAATTTGTCATCACTAGAGCCCTCAAAAAGACGTAATTTTCACATGAATTCAGAGTAAGTGTTGAGAACTCTAGGAAGTTAACTAGTATCCATTCCCACTTACAAACATTTCTCTTGCTCACCTGCCCACCTCCCCCCTCCATTTGTATCAAATCGTATCTTGTTGAAGAAACTGTAAAGAAATACAGATTTGGTTTTTTCTTTATACAGTTTTAATAGCTTTTACTTTCTAGCAAAGGGGTTGAGACTTATGACTAAATAGTCTTAGACTTTGAAGCAAAGAAAGAGGAAATAAGGAATTCAGCCCTTTCTAATGTGATTCTGTCCAACTTTCTCATTTGTCCCATTGCTTTATTTTCATTCAAATATTTGATTTCATACTACGTGCTAGGCACAGGGCATGGCACTTGGGATACACATGTGACACAAGACAGCTGGAGACCTTCAGTGACATACAGCCTACTAGAGGAGCTGCAGAGGAAATAAACCACATGCTTGGTGTGTCAATTCAAACTCTGATAAATATTATTTTGGAAAGGTCCATAGTGATAAAGTGTTCGGGCGTCTAGACCATTCTGCAAGTTAACTTTGGGAGGGGGGGTATGTAAAAATGTCCTAGAAAGAGAGAACAGTGTGGATGGAGGCCCTGTGGTAGAAAGAAACATAGTTCATTGGAGTAGCTGAAAGGCAACCCATGGAGCCATGGCAAGGGGACAAGCGCGGGAGGCAAAGCTGCTGAGATCAGCTGGGCCAAAGTGAGATCCTTAGTCTGTATTCTAAAGCAGTAGGAGTTCAGCTAGAGATAAAAATGTGGGAATCTTATTAAATAAATAATGGATGGAATAGATGGGCAGAAATATGAGTATTTTCTCTCTTTATTTTACTTGTTTGTATTGTATATTTTATCTTTTGTAATAAAAACAGTACAAGTTATTTTAAGATAGATATATAAATAATTGTGACATTCTACAAGTATTATTTCCTCCCTTTGAGGCCTTGGGCAAATTACTTAACTTCTCTGTGCCTATCTCCTCAACTGTAGAATCTCTTAAGTTGTTGTATCAGTCAAGGTTCCAGCAGAAAATGGCACACCTCATTTGAAGAGAATAGCACAGAGGAAGTATTTTAAAAGATGTGGGAAGGGAATTCCCTTGCCGTCCAGTGGTTAGGACTCCGAGATTTCACTGCCGAGGGCCCGGGTTCAATCCCTGGTTGGGGAACTAAGATCCCACAAGTGGCACAGTGTGGCCAAAAAATAAATAAAAATTAAAAGATGTGGGAAGATGGAGAGAAACCACAAGGAATCGTGCAGTACCCACAGGCTGGCGACAGCAAGAAGGCATGACTATAAAGGGGTAGGGGGAGAGAGCAGTAATCAGAACCTGGTGGCAGAGGTGTTTAGAAAGGGCTACCTGACACTAGCTGTGGCCTTTAGTTCAGAAAGGCAGTCAGTCCACAGGAAACCCAGAGAGAGGGAGCCAGGACATATAAACACCCAACCTCCCTCTCCTCCCTCCCTCCAACAATCTCCTGCTGGTCCTCTCCATTGACCCAAGCCAATCAGAAGTTAGAAGGCAAGGAAGCCTGTTGATGCAGTCCATACAGGTCAGCCTTCAGGGAACATAACAGGTTAGAGAAAAGTGGTGGGTACACCTGGAAGGGCCAAGAGAATCTCTGTAGTGAGGTTTCAATGAGCAAATGAATATAAAATACTCGGATAATTACTCAATACTTGCCCACATTTTAATTTCTAAAAACTACACTATATTCATGTCACGGACTGTTATTTACTTAACCATTATCCTCTTACATTAAGCATTTAGTACTTTCCATTTTTTATATAATACATAACATGGGGTTGAACATTTTTGTGACTAAAGTATTGTACATATTTCTTAGAATTTCCTTGAGATAGAATCCTAAAAGTAGAATTACGGGTAAGAGAGTGGTGGCATCTTTAAAGCTCTTTGATTGAAATTACCAAATTTCTTGCCCAAGAGATTGTCCAGATTTATACCTCATCAGCAATGTCAAAGAATGGCTGTCTTCTTACCACCTCAACTCCAACATTAAGCAAGTTAACTTTTTAACCTCTAACTTGAAAGTTGAAAGTCAACATGGTATTGCTATTCTAATCACTGTTTCTTTGGTTATTAATAAAACACTTTCTTCACATATTTAATAGCCATTTCAATTTCTTCTGTAGTAGATGATCAACTCTTGTCTTTCTGTAGTTGATTTCTGTAAGTGCTTTATACAATAACGTATTAACCACTTGCTTGGTATTTTCACTGCAGATAGCTTTTACAACTTATATTTTAGTATTGTTTATGGCATTTTACATATGCAAAAAATTTAAATGTATGTGAGTCTATTCTTTAGTGACTTCTTCCGTTGCTTTTAAACAAATTTTATTTATTTGTTTGTTTGTTTGTTTGTTTATGGCCACGCCACTGGCTTGCAGGATCTCAGTTCCCCGACCCGGAATTGAACCCCGGCCATGACAGTGAAAGTGCCGAATGCTAACCACTAGACCACCAGGGAACTCCCTTCCGTTGCTTTTAAACTTAGAGAGCTGAAGGGATAAAATCTATGTTTTCTTTGGTTTTTTGATGGTGATATTTTAAAACGGAATTATTTAATCCTAATCTATTGGTGTGTATTTTGTTATGTGCTGTAAGGTGAGGTTCTAAATAATACCCCTCCCCCCCAAACACACAAATAGTTAATCAATCATAATAAAACTATCTGTTAAAGAATCCTTGCATTCTCCACTGATTTGTTTTGCCTCATATAACACATATACTGAGATCTGATTTTGAACTCTTTCTTTTGTTATATTGACTTGCTTATTTTGCCACATTACCATCAATGCCACATTGATTTACTTATTGTTGCTTTATAGTAGGTTTTACCAGAAGAAAGGATTAATCCCTTCCCAATGCTCTTCCTTACAAATTATTTACTATATTCTTATATATTCTTTCTATTAATATATTCTTATATATTTAAATGAATTTTAGAATCGTTTCATCAATTAAAAACTCTTTTGGTGGGACTTCCCTGGTGGCACAGGGGTTGAGACTCCGTGCTCCCAGTGCAGGGGGCCTGGGTTCAATCCCTGGTCAGGGAACTAGATCCCACATGCATGCCGCAACTAAGAGTTCGCATGCCACAACTAAGGAGCCCACCTGCTGCAACTAAGACCCGGTGCAACCAAATAAATAAATAAATACTAAAAAAAAAAACCTCTTTTGGTTAATTTAATTAGGATGATGATTATCCCTAAATGTGGATCTACGAAATTTATATTTGGCAGCCTCTTTTAACATCTTTTAAAAAGATGTCTTTATTTTCAGAATACTTATAGGAAATTGTCTTATTTATCTCTGAAATTAAACAATTTTGTGAGAATAATATGAGTCTGAGTGTGTGTGCGTGCATGTGTGGTATGATAACTATTTTCAATCTGTGGATTTTTAATTTTGGGTTTTTATTAATCCTCATGATAGGACAGTTATTCTTGTACCCTAACTTGGATTACAAAATCTGTTTTAAGTGGTTTCTTCCTGAGAAACACCTGTAATTCTGTTATTAGAGCATCCTTCTATGTCCTTTATCATTATTGTCATCTCTTTGTCCGTTTCTTCTGAATTCTGAGAGAGCTAATCATGTGTATCCTTCATATTACTCATTTAATTTTCTGAAGTTCTAATTCATTCTTTACTGTTTCTACTGTAGATTTTGACTATGCCATTTCAGTTAGGATTTTTTTAAAAAAATTTAAATTCTTATTTCATCCAACTCACTTTCTATTTGCCATGTATATCTCAGTATAGTTTTTTTCTTTTGACTTCCTAATTTTGTTTCACAGAGATCTAGTTTTATGCATTCAGCATCAACTGTTTTTGAAAAGGCTCTTCTCTGTCTGCAGATATGGATTGCACTCTCATACACTGCTAGTTCAAGTGCAGAATGGTACAACCCCTGTAGAGAAGAATTTGGTAATATCTAACAAAATCACTTATGCATTCACCCTTTGAACCATCAGTCCTAAATCTAGGTATTTACCATAATGATACACTTCCACAAATAGGAAAAAACATAATTTTTCCTATTATTATAATAATAATAATTCCATAATAATAATTCCATAATTATTGTGGAATTACTTTTAACAGCAAAATATTCAAAACAATTTACATGCCCATATGTAGGAAACTGGTTCCATAAACTTTGATATGTCTACACAATGAAACACTATGCAGCCATTTAAAAAAGGAATAAAGGTGGTCTCTAGGAACTGATATGAGTGATTTTCAGAATATAAGTGATAAAATCAAAGTATGAAAAAATACATATCTTTATGTGTATATACATGTGTGTGTGTGTATGTGTGTATTTGTACCTTCATGTAAGAAAAACATTAACTTATATTTGCAAAAAGAAACACAGGAAGGATAAATCATAAATGGAGAAATGTA
Source organism: Phocoena phocoena (assembly GCF_963924675.1). Classification (NCBI taxonomy): domain Eukaryota; kingdom Metazoa; phylum Chordata; class Mammalia; order Artiodactyla; family Phocoenidae; genus Phocoena; species Phocoena phocoena. The sequence continues at coordinate 38,393,904 of NC_089240.1, read as the reverse complement.
TGACAGTGCAGTGGAGGGGGTAGGGATGGAGTAAGATTTCTCTGAGTATTCTTTTTTTAGTGCAACTTCCATTAGGGGTCTTCATGCGTTCAACTAAAACCTTCAGACTCACAAAACTACCATGGGCCAAATTTGGCACCTCACACCTAACTTTTGGGAGAGTGGATTGGTACTCAGAACAACTATACACGCAACAATAAGGAAATGCATAGTAATATGTCACAAATATGCCAGTGGAGATCATGCAGTCTTCAAACATTATGCTTACAAGGAACTTTTTCACGGCATATGAAAATTATTATGATATTACATTGAGTGAGAAAAGCATGATAAAAATGTAAATGGCATGTGGTCTCAATTGTATAAAGCGAAATGTATAGGGTGGAGAATCACTGAAACATTAAGCTAAAAATTTTAGTTTTATTTTGAAATAATTATAGAGTCACAGGAAGTTGCAAAAATAGTGCAGACGTCCAGTCTACCCTCTTTTCAACTTCCCCCAATGGGAACATCTTATGTAACCATAGTACATTATCAAAACCAGGAAATGCATTTACAAATGTTGGTATGTGCTCACAGGCAGCACTGAAGTTATTTCTGAATGATAGTACTCATAAGCCCTTAGCAATAATACTTGATTTATATACATATCACTATTGAAGTGCTAACAAACACTTTAATTTTTAAAAATATTTATTTATTTATTTGGCTGCGCTGGGTCTTCGTTGCTGCACTCAGGATCTTCCTTGCGGCATGCGGGATCTTTAGTTGTGGCATGCGAACTCTTAGTTGTGGCATGTGGGATCTAGTTTCCTGACCAGGGATCAAACCCCGGGCCCCCTGCATTGGGAGCGTGGAGTCTTAGCCACTGGACCACTAGGGGAGTCTCTAACACTTTAATTTTTAAAATACTGTTATTAGGTAAAGTCTGAGTAAGATAATATAGTCTAGTTAATTGTATTGTCAATGTCAATTTCCTGGTTTGGCCCTCCACTCTCCCTCCCCATCCCCAGCTCCCAGCACACACACACATTCTATGCACCAGCAAGAGCAGCACAATGATTCATAATTTTTTTTTTCTTTTTTTTACTGTGCTGCTTCTTGGGCTTCATTCTCCCTCTATATGAATTTTTGCCTGGATATTCTCTATCCATTCTTCTAGACCAAATCCCAAATGAGGCTGCCACAGGTTGTGTTCTCTGAGAAGCAAAACTTAGTTGGAGCTAGGAATGCAAAAGGTTTATTAGAAAAGGAAAAGGGCAGAGGCAGGTTAGGGCAGGAGCCAGCAGGCAGCAGTGCAGCTCTAACAGTCTCTGCCGGCTTAGCGGGAGCTCCAAGCAAGCCCCACATTGGGTGGGAATGGCCAGTCCGGAGTACCAGCGCCCTGCTCAGTCATCACTGGGAGTTGCCCTAAGAAGACTGCTTTTCCTTAATTATTGGCTTGTGCTTCCCCAAGAATATTGTCAAGGAGGCTGTAAAGTTGAGGCAGATCCTGAAGAAAATCACACCTAGAGCCCATTAGCTAACCACACTCCTCACTTCTGGGCAGAGGGTCCTTTCTTTTTGTTTTCTTTCTGTCAATTAAAAAAAATTTTTTTTATTGAGGTACAGTTAATTTATAATGTGTCAGTTTCAATTGTACAGCCAGGTGATTCTATTATACATATATATTCTTTTTCAGATTCTTTTCCGTTATAGGTTATTACAAGATATTGAGTATAGTTCCCTGTGCTATACAGTAGGACCTTGTTATTTATAGAGGGCCCTTTCTTGAAGGGGAAAATGAGTGGCACACGTCTGCCACAGCACCCAGGGCTGGCTTCCTAGGCATGTGACCTGGTCAGTCCCACATTCAGAAGGGCCCTGCCATTGTTTTAACGTCCTGCTGTCACTGTCTTGAAACTTAATAATTTTATCTTTGAACTTGTGTTTTGTAAATGAAGTCCAAGGAGACAATGGCGCATGCACGTGAACTGAGGAGATAAGCACAAAATGTATGTTCTCTGTTCTTTATCGCCACATTTGCATGTAGCATTAGTGATGCCCTTTTTGAACAAGAGGCTTTGCATTTTCGTTTTGCACTGGGCCATGCGAATTATGAAACTAGCTCTGACAACAGCCCTCCCTGATCAGGCTCCAATCTTGAATAAATGTCTATCTTCTGATCCTACTGTGAGTATTACATCTTCTACTGCATGTAGTATAAATGTATTAAAATATATATCTGTTGCCACATTATGGGTTCTGATTTTTCTTTTAGTGTACTCCACTCTTAAAAAGAATAAGTGCCAAGAATTTATGCATTGTTTCTGTTATTTTATCTGTGTTTCTCCCTCTAATTTTCTACCCATCTCTTATTCCATTGTAAATTGTTACAAAACAAAATTCAACTGAGTAAAATTTTAAGATCTCATTGGCTTTATTCAACGATTCATGAATCAGGCAGCATCCAATCTAGCAAATAGAAAGGATCTCCAAGGCGCTGTAGAAAATTAAAGATTGTTTTAGGCAGAAGGGAACAGGAAAAAGAAAGTTATACTAGGCAAAAAAACGTAATGGTGATTGCAAGGTTACTTTTCCTTAGGGGATGACAGGGGTCTATCTGCCTAACCTAACTAGTGCTTATCAGGCAATTTCTGATTGACTAGTTTAAGATTCCATTTCTAGGATAGCTGAAATTGTAATTGAGTTTCAGTATGATGATGTGGGGCTTAGCATAAGTAATCCCATTTGGGACTTGTTGTCTTGTTTTTAACAAAATGAAAGAAGATCACTGTGATTATCTTTGTGGAAGAGACAGTTATCCCCCAATATCTGTCTTCCATTTCTTCCTTAGGAATAGAGCCCACAGTTTTTGCTGCCCAGAATAAAGACTATAATTTCCCAACCTCCCTTGTAGCTAAGTGTGACTAAGTTCTGGCAAATAGATATAATTGGAAATATCATGGGAAACTCCCAGGACGTTTTCTTAAAGGGAGGGATTGTCCCCTCATCTTTCCTTCCTGTTACCTGGAATATAGACATGAAGGCTGGAATTCACATTGTTATCTGGGACCATGAGATAAAAGGAGGCTGGCAGAGTAGTAAGATGTAAGGAGTATGTACATTTCTAGACTTGTTTAAAATATAAATGTACTTTATTTACATTTGGCTGCATTGGGTCTTCGTTGCTGCACGTGGGCTTTCTCTAGTTGTGGTGAGCGGGGGCTACTTTTCATTGTGGTACACGGGCTTCTCATGGCAGTGGCTTCTCTTGTTGCAGAGCATGGGCTCTAGGTGCGTGGGCTTCAGTAGATGTGGCAGGTGGGCTCAGTAGTTGTGGCTTGTGGGCTCTAGAGTGCAGGCTCAGTAGTTGTGGTGCAAGGGCTTAGTTGCTCCACGGCATGTGGGATCTTCCCGGACCAGGGCTCGAACCCGTGTCCCCTTCATTGGCAGGAGGATTCTTAACCACTGTGCCACCAGGGAAGTCCCTTCCAGACTTCTTTACATGAGAGATACACTTCTTTTTGTTTAAGCCATTATTATTTAGAGTTTTCAGTCACGAACAGCTGAGTTTAATCCTTCTGATATAGTTCTTTAAATGAATGTGGAACAGTAAATATGTGTCTACTGTTGTCCTGCTCAAAAAGGATACTCCCAACTGTTTCTGTTTAGGTCCACCTTCCCAGAGGCAAAGATTCTCCTTTCTTGCCTCCCATCCCCACCTTTTGATCAAGGATGGGGTGGAAAAGGAAACTTATAAACATCCAATATTGTTGAAAATTGTTTGTCCGGAGGTTATCAGTTGGCAAGGTGAGGGGGGAGGGGGATCCCTTTTACTCAGCACTCTGGTTATTGTGGCAGAAAATTCATTCCTCCCATTCTTCAGTCCTTCTTCCATTTGAGCCTCTACTTTGCCATCTCTTTCCACTTTGCCTAAACTCTGTCTCATCTAATCTCTGGGAGAAGAAAAGCTGGCACACACATTTCTGAGACTCTTCATTGACACAAAAGGTAGAAGTTTCTTTGAATATTTAAAAAAATATTTTATATATTTATTTATTTTTGGCTGCATCGGGTCTTAGTTGTGTCACTCGGGATCTTCTTTTGGCAGGCAGCCTCTTCGTTGGGGTGTGTGGGCTCCAGAACGCGTGGGCTCTGTTGTTTGTGGCACGCGGGCTTAGTTGCCCCAAGGTATGTGGGATCTTAGTTCCCCGACCAGGGATCAAACCCATGTCCCCTGCGTTGGAAGGCGGATTCTTAACCACTGGACCACCAGGGAAGTTCCGAATATTTTTAGTGTACCTTTTTGTTTTGTTTTGTTTTGTTTTTTGTTTTGTTTATTTATTTGGCTGTGTCGGGTCTTAGTTGCGGCACGAGGGATCTTGGTTGAGGCATCTTCATTGCAGCATGCGAGCTTCTCCCTAGTTGTGGTGCGCGGGCTCCAGAGCACGTGGGCTCTGTAGTTTGTGGCACACGGCACTCTTGTTGAGGCACGTGGGCTTAGTTGCCCCGTGGCATGTGGGACTTTAGTTCCCTGACCAGGGATCGAACCCGTGTCCCCTGCATTTGTAGGCGGATTCTATACCACTGGACCACCAGGGAAGTCCCTTAATATATCCTTATTTCATCTACAGTGTAGACTGGAGGAGTGAAATTGGCCCTGAGTGTATCAGTGAGAGCAGAGGGGGCAGGGAAAATCATGGAACACAATCAGAATAATACTTTGAGATATAGCCCCACTGTGGGAAGGAACCACACTGATTATCATGGTAATAACCAGAGATGGTATCACTGAGATAGGACATATGTGGGCCGAATGAAATTCTCAGAAGTGTGTACCACATACAAGAAGAAACAGAAACGTTTGTGGTTGAGTTTCTTAATAAGTGACAGGTGACTTAAGTTCAGAGTGGGGCGTTGAATATAGAGCCGTGAGATAGGAACTAACTATGTCATCTCAGCTGGTCAAGGGCTGAAGTTAAGTTTCTGTACTCAGACCACAAGAGCTTCTGGCCCCTTTAAAGAGGTTCTTGTGTGCGGTGACAGAGGATCAGGGAAAGGTAAGTCTTTCCAAGCACATCAACATCAGTTCTTTCCCAGACTTCTGGTCAGCAATGATATTGAATCAAGCCCTTTGGATAATTTTTTTAATGCCGTCTCTGGCTGTCTGCATCAATAGCCCCTAGAGGGGCTGTGTCTGACATTTATAAACGTGTTTACTCTTCCCTTCACCTAAATAGACGAAGAGTTGGAGAACCCTCTGAATCACGTGGCTCTAGGCAATTTGAAGTCCAGCCTCTTTAAATCATTCCTTTAACTTTCAATATTTCAAGACAGAATTTGAACAAGATGATTAAAACAACAACAACAACAAACAGGCAGTGCTCTCCTTTGAGCGGATAAACAATTAAGCTCAAATCAGCCTCACTTAACAGATGCAGCTCCAGGCATTCCCACTGACTGGGACCAGGAAGGCAATGTAAAATGGTAAGGTAAACAAACAATTATCTCTACAATTTGATCAATATGGAAGTGAAACGACAGGCAAACAAGACGTCCCTTAGAAGCATCATCTTAAGAGGGACTTGAATTATAAACTATATAACTGCTTTCAATTTCCTCAACTTGTTCTGTTGTATAAATACTGTTCGAAAAAGCTGAGGCCGTGTGCTGGTTATTCTCCATTTCTCCCTTCTCTACTGTGATTTTCCACCCTTCTCTGCCCTGCTCTGATTCCCATGGAATACATGGCCTGGGCACCCCTGCCTTTTAGCTTCTGGTTGGGTTGGGCCATAGGAGTGGGGGTTACCAAGAGAGTGAAGGGCAGGAGAGAAAGTTCAGGGTGTTTATTCCATCAACATCAACATCTCTGCCCACCCACTCCCCACCACCCCCCGCAAGTTGTGTGAGGTCATGGCCATGGTTGCGTTAGCCTCATTATTTTCAATAGCTTCATGTTCCAAATTAAAAAGAAAAAACTGGAGTTAACAGCTCTTGCTACAAGTACAGAGCACCTGTGTCCCCAGAAATCCTTTCAGTTTACATCTGTGATACATTAAGATAAATTTTAAAAAAATTTCCTGCGGGAACTAAAATCTGAAATGGTGATTATTATAATAATTTTTTTTAAATGATGAGAGTCACATAGGGCCATCAGAGACAAGGCAAGCTGAGAGAGTTATGGATAAAAAGTTGTCAACAGAAACTATGCAAATAGCAGAGTTACCAGACACTGCACAGTCTTCGGACCACTTCTCTATGATTTGAAGAGAGGAGGGGTCTAGGAAGCCTTGGGTATTGTCTCTAAGCATGTAGTTTGGTACATAATGGGGACTTTTCTCGGTACACACTAGCAGACCCAGTGTGGGGAGCGTACAAGAAGACCACAGATTTTTAGGACAGGGGTTCTTAACTGAGGGTCAACTAATAGAATTCAGGAAGATCTGTAATCTTGAGAAGGGAAAATCTCACATCTTCACTTTTGATGCCGAAAACTCGGCCTCTGTACACCAGCGCCACATTGAATCTTGGAGACAGAGTTTTGGGTGAAGTAGACAAGAATAGCTTTATTGCTTTGCCAGGCAAAGGGGGACACAGTGGGCTCTTGCCCTCGAAAATGTGTGTCCCAACCCGGGAGGATTTGATGAGGAGTTTAACAGCAATGGTTCAAGGATGGAGTTGCTGTTAAGGATCAGGGTATGCGCAGGGCCTGCACTCCTTTAATCTGGCCTCAGGTAGTCTCTTTTTTGTTTTATTTTATTTAATATATTTATTTTTGGCTGCACTGGGTCTTGGTTGCTGCGCGCAGGCTTTCTCTAGTTGTGGCAAGCGGGGGTTACTCTTCGTTGTGGTGCACGGGCTTCTCATTGCAGTGGCTTCTCGTTGTGGAGCACGGGCTCTAGGCACATGGACTTCAGTAGTTGCGGCACGCAGGCTCAGTAGTTGTGGCGTATGGGCTTAGTTGCTCCATGGCATGTGGGATCTTCCTGGACCAGGGCTCGAACCCGTGTCCCCTGCTTTGGCAGGTGGATTCTTAACCACTGTGCCACCAGGGAAGCCCTCAGGTAGTCCCTTGATGAGCTTCTCTGGTTCCTTTAATCCGGCCTCAGGAAGATGTTAACATCTTCCATTTGTTGGGGGTTTTAGTTCTGTAAAGAGCTCAAAGATATAGTTATGTGTATCACTTTAGGCGGTACCGTGACCTTGACCCAAGGCTGCACTATTTGCTTTTTCTTTTCTTTTCTTTTCTTCTTTTTTTTTTTTTTTGGGTCACACCATGTGGCATGTGGGATCTTGGTTCCCTGACCAGGGATGGAACCCCTGCCCCCTGCATTGGGAGCATGGAGTCTTAACCACTGGACTGCCAAGGAATTCCCAAGGCTGCACTATTTTCTTGGCTACTCCTCAGTTGTCTCTGCATCCCCTCCCTTCCTTGATTATCAACTGTTTGAAAGGCTTAGGTGCCCAGGAGCCCCACAGGGTCCTGCTCGGTTTCACTTTCACTAACCTCTAACTGAAATTAGCATGTTTTTCAATTTTGAATGTGGGTAACAAACAATAGAAGTATTAGCAATACCTGTGACTTTGTCACCAACAAGAATCACAAGCATTGCTACATCATATAGTAGTTCTTGCAGCTATCTTGTAAATCCTTTACATTAATTACAATACTTCAAAATTAGTCACAAAGTCCACTGCTAGACCTTGCTATTTAATGCACTAATAAAGAATTGCCCGTATTATTGTATTATAAAAATGTTAATACTTTGATAACTGTGTTTTGATGTAATTGGTTTCCTTTGTAATCTTAGATCTTTTACTTTATTAATTTAGAAAGATTATTATCCAGACTGCCAAAAGGTCCATGACACAAAAATCTTTAAGATCATCTGCCTTAGTCAATAGCTCTGACTTAGAAGTCATTGAAAGTTTTCTAGTCTCTATTGATTTTTAGGTCCCAACGACCATTTCAGTCATTACCTTTTTTAAAAAAAATAAATTTATTTATTTTTGGCTGCGTTAGGTCTTTGTTGCTGTGTGCGGGCTTTCTCTAGTTGCGGCGAGCGGGGGCTACTCTTTGTTGCTGTGCTCGGGCTTCTCATGGCGGTGGCTTCTCTTGTTGCGGAGCACGGGCTCTAGAGCGCAGACTCAGTAGTTGTGCTGCGCAGGCTCAGTAGTTGTGCTGCATGGGCTTAGTTGCTCCGTGGCATGTGGGATCTTCCCAGACCAGGGATTGAACCCGTGTCCCCTGCATTGGCAGGTGGATTCTTAACCACTGCGCCACCAGGGAAGTCCCTCAGTCATTACTTTTTGAATGATCAGAACAGATGTTTGGCTTCTGCTGAGTCTAGGAGGGAGTAAATTCCATGGATAATGCTCCCAGGAACACTGTCCCTGGGGACAGAGAAATCCATTCTCTATTACTTTCCCTGTTCCCATAGAAGGGTAACAGAATATGCCACACCAAAATGTCACTTTGGCATAAAGATTATTTTGATCTGGAGGCAAATGGGAATCAACAGAAGCAAAATGAAGCCTTCTAGAGCTTTCCCTATCTAAATAAAAGCAGACACTTCTGAGAAATGAGGACTGCCATAAATCCCCTCTTCCAGGAGAGTTTTATGGCCATGAAGAAGATGGAAAGTCAGCACCAAAATTGACCCCCCACAAATAACCCTTACCTTCCATTAGTTTTCTGCCCTGTATTTACCTTCCAATAGTTTGCTACCCTGGGAAGCCTAAAACCCTGTTTCTTTGTCTTGTCAAATCTCTGCAAATTTATTGTTCTGTTCTTAAGGGACTATATAAGCCCAAGTTTTAACCACTCCTTGAGTTTCTCATTGCTGAGTGCTCCCATGTGCATGCATGATGCACATGTTAATAAATTCTGCTGGTTTTTTCTTATTCATCTGTCTTAGTCTATTTTATAGGGCCTCATCTGGAGAACCCAAGATGGGTAGAGGGAAAAGAGTCTTTTCTTTCCCTACACCATTTTGGAAACCTCACTTGCCTGCAATCGAGGAGCAAAGGACAAAACTACCAAGTTTGATAGGTCAAAGTCATGGTTTGCTTATAAATACCTGATGTCCCAGCAGAAACAGCAAGCAGCCCTTTGAACACTTTAGACTAAAATTTTTTTCTGCCCTATTATCTTTGGGCTACATGGAGTTACCACTGCAGGCAAGTTTCCAGTTGTTCCAACAGGACTGCTTCCACCTTGAACTCTTATCAACAACTTAGATTGTGTATTCATTTCTATTTGCATTGTTCAGCTTCCCAAGGGGATTGCATACTTCCATATGACAGGAGCTGTCTGAGTTTCATGCCAGTAATTATACTTACATAGGATGGCACATACTTACCATCATCACTGAAGTTATTTCTGAATGATAGTCCACACAAGCCATTAGCAATCATCCTTGACTTATATACATATCACTATTGAAATGTTAACACTTCAATTTTTAAAATACTGGTATTTGGTGAATTCCAAGCAAGATCAGTAGTCTAGTTAATCATATTGCCAATGTCAATTTCCTGTTTGGCCCTCCACTCACCTGCCCCACTCTCCACCTCCCACACATACATTCTATGTACCAGCAAGAGCAGCACAATGTTTCATAATGTCACCCCTTTGTTTGTGCTGCATCCTGGGCTCCATTATCCCTCTGTATAAATTTCTGCCTGGATGATCTCATTTGTTCTTTTAGGCCAAATTAATCATTATCTCCTCATGAAGCTGTATCTATCAGTAAATGTCGTAGAGTCCCATTTGCTTCAAGGGTCTGCCTTTCTAGGCAATCCAGCTTCCTTTCTTTTCCCCCACCTCCAAATAATCAAACTTAGGGTTTTTCTTCCCTTCCTCTCATTTCTTTTTGTATTGTTTGTCTTTCTCATCATCTTCTTGCCTGTTTCACACTTGCCACTGTCCATGTCAGAACTTTGAGGTGTGAACCTATTCTTTCTGTTTTGTCATTATAAACAAGATCCAAAGCTCATTCTCATCATATTATCTCAAAGCCACTTGCCAAAAGGATCCAGAGAATACTTAGGGTGAAACAACGGTTCCAAAGCAGCCTCAGAGGGAAGATATATTCAGTAGGATTAATCCCTTGCTTCGAGGAAGAAGACAGATCCAATATTCCTAACTTGTTTAGGATATCTGCTTCCTTGGCTGGCACATTAAATCAGGGATAGCAGACCCCCAGGCTTCTGGCCTTTCTTTGCTATCACTGTCTCTCTCTCATTCTTTCTCTCTCTCTACTTAGCTCTTACCCAAGTGAAATGTAAAATCTTTCAATTGGGTTTAAGTTTTAAATACTAATGGATGCTTGGGGAAATTGGCCATGGGTGGAGTTTTATGAAAAGAAGAAGTTCTGCAGGATGATATGTGTCCTCACATTCACTTCCTAGCCACCTTTCCTTGCCTACAGAATAAGTTGCAATTTGTTAGGTGAGTGCCTGCTGTGTATTCTAGGGGCCTTTGAATTTTTTATATCCCTCTCTCTTGGATGGAGGAAGTTTAGATTATATTGGAGCCAGGATTTTATTTGCTCAGTATCCTACTTTGCTCTCCCCAAATCTCTGAGGGAGAGATTGTTATTGTTGATATTTTAATAGAATATCTCTATCTCTCCCAGGGGTATTATTACATAGCTGATGACCCAGTGACTAGAAAGTCACTAAGTAATTGTCCCTTCCATAAGATTCTTCCAGTTCTGCTGCTAGTCCTTATGTAGCTTTCCAAGCAATCCTTTAAAAGACAGGATGTATAAATTTTATATCCCTTTTTAAAGAAATTCAGTCATCATATCTTTTTTTTTTTTTTTTTTTTGCGGTACGCGGGCCTCTCACTGTTGTGGCCTCTCCCGTTGCGGAGCACAGGTTCTGGACACGCAGGCTCAGCGGCCATGACCCATGGGCCCAGCCACTCCGCGGCATGCGGGATCTTCCCGGACCAGGGCATCGGCAGGTGGACTCTCAACCACTGTGCCACCAGGGAAGCCCAGTCATCATATCTTATTGTTTTTTACAACCTTTGTTCTACTGAATATTATTTCTTTTATTACTTATTTATTTTTATTTGTTTTTGGCTGCACTGTGCTGCTTGCAGGATATGGGGCCACATCAGTGAAAGCACCAAGCCCTAACCACTGGACCACCAGGGAACTCCCAATTTTTAAGGGCTTTATGGAGGTATTATTGACATACAACAAACTGCACGGATTTAAAGAGTGTAATTTCATACGCTTTCACATATGTATACACACCTGAAACCATCACCACACTTAAGAAAATGAACATATCCATCAGCCCCCAAAGTTTCCTTGAGCCACTTTGCCATCCTTCTCTCCTGCCCCTGCCAACTCCTAATTCCTAGGCAGCCATCGATCTGCCTTCTGTCACTGTAGATTAGTTTGCATTTTCTAGAATGTTGGATACACAGACTCAAAATAGAATGTATTCTTTTTTATCTGGCTTCATTCAGCATATTATTTTGAAATTCTTCCATGTTATTATGTGTATCAATAGTTCATTCTTTATCGCTGATATGGGGTATCTGTAGATATTGGACAATTGTAGATATACCACAATTTCCTTATCCACTCACCTGCTGATGGACATTTGGGTTGATTCTAGTTTTTGGTTATTGCAGATGGAGCTGCTACGAACATTCATGTGTAAGACTGCATAGTTTTATACTTTCATTTCTCTTGGATAAAACCTTCAGGTGGAATGGCTGTGTTGTACAGTGGGAATGTGTTCAGCGTTTTAAGAAACTGTCAAACAGTTTTCCAAGTGGTTGTACTATTTAACATCCCTACCAGCAATGTACAAGAGTTCCAGTTCCTCCACATCTTTGCTATATTCTGTTGAATACTGAGTGCTGTCTTGACAACATGGACTTGCTCTAATTATACCTAAGGAGAAAGTCAGGGTTTTTTTTGTCTGTGCTGCGCACCTTGTGGGATCCCACTTCCCCGACCAGGGACTGAACCCAGGCCCTCCTTGGCAATGAAAGTGCAGAGTCCTAACCAATGGACCACTAGGGAATTCCCTTTGTTTTCGTTTCTGGTATAGGAGTGCATGTAAATCTGTGGTTGAGACAAATAATCATACTGTTATAACAAATGTTATCTGCTCTTAAAATCCAGGTTTCTATTTCCTTCTTATAGAAAATCATATCCCACTGAAAAGAAATAAGACAATAAAATTCAAGTATTAAAAAACAAGAAAACCGTTTACTTCATATTTCATAGCCAAGGTATTTTAACACATATCAGGAATAAGTTTTGCAAATTTATATGGCAGGAGGATAGATGATACATTTCTCATCACATTTTTTGGGTTTGAAATGTAAAATTAAACAGTCAGATTGTTTGATGATGAACGCTTTTTTTTTTTTTTGATAATACATAAGTGATTTGCCAAGTACTGCTCTGGTAAAGGAATAGACTTATATGTATTAAACCCATCCAGGGCAGTGATACTAAGGAATTAAGTCACAGACCAAGCTATCTGATGAGCGTTTCCTCCCTCAAGAATTATTGTTTGAAAAAAGCAGACAAATGCAATAGAAGTTTGTCTGTGTTTCTAGTCCCTCACTGTAGATTTTGCTCTGGAACGTTTGTACAAAACATAAAGAGCCATTACTATCACTTCTGGCTGTACACCACTCAAATAACACAGGGACTAACTAGTTAATGATGAATCAACTCTTCCTGCCAGAGCTAACACCAGCAGGATGCAGTCTCGCTGCTAGAAAGTCCTTGGGCTCTACTGTTGATGGCTTTATGGGTTGAGTCACCTTGAGGCAAATTCCCTTTGGTAGTTCAGTAAATAAAATCTTTTCACTGTATTTGCTAGAGCAAATACAGTTAGAGCAATGATCCAGGGTTTCGGACTATTTAAAAACCCTAAAATTCTTGAAGTCATCCCACAGTGGTACAGTGTTTTAACCTTCTGTTGTATTGTGTTCCAATCGAAGTTTCAGTGAACCATTCTGTCTGATAGAGACGACAGATGTGAATGAAGCCATGTCCAAGACAAGAGGGATCATCTTAAAATTAAGTAAAACTGAGATACACAATATCTTTTCAGTATCTTAAATTGTTGAGAAAAAAAGTATTTTAAATGAGGGATATAATTGTTCAAAAGCGATATCAGGTGGAAGAGAAATTTTCCACTCAAGAGCAGAGAGGAAATACAGAATGTATGTATCTTTTAAAATTTCACTTAGCATTAAGTTATGGGTGTTTTCCGAATTTGTATGAACTCTTTGTAATCATTTATGATTGCATAACAGCCCATCAAATGTATATATAGACTTAATGTCTCACATTTGTTTTCATGTTTTTGCAAATTGAATTAATGTTGTGATGAAAAAAATATGTAGAACACAGCTTTTTCCATATTTGGAAATGTTTCTTGAGGATAGAGTCCAAGAAATGGAATTACTTTAACAAAGGATATTAATCTCTTAGTTTTACTATCAAACGTTAAAGTACTTCCCAAAAAGATTGTGCCAATTTGCACCCCACTGGCAGTAAGAACTTGTTTCATTGAAACCTCACCAGGGTTAGGCGTTTTATAATTTTTTAATATATGCTAATTTAATAGAGAAAATATTGCTTTGTTTTAATTGCATTTTAAAGTAATAGAGATTGTTCTTAATATTTGCTTGCTTCTGAGTTATCTACTCATACCATTAAACATTTATATCTTTTGAAGTATCCATGCTTTTATTTATTGATGTATATGAGCTTCTTAGACATTAAAAATATCAACCCTTGGTCTATCCATGCACAATTTACCACAAACGAAAAATCGGCACTTCTGCCTGGGTCTCCAGTTCTAAAATAGCTGTAGGTTGAAACATCCCTAAGACCAAAACTAAGTCTAAGCTAAATCTTTTTTTTTAATTGCAGTTTTGTTACCGACCCTCCAGAGTTGGTCCCCAACAAGGGTCCTTCTGCCTGGCGTCCTTGGAGCCAATGGAAGGAGACAGAGCTCAGTTCAGAAGCAAAAGGAAGCTTTTATTCTTTTTTTTTAAAACATCTTTATTGGAGTATAATTACTTTACAATGGTGTGTTAGTTTCTGCTTTATAACGAAGTGAATCAGTTATACATATACATATGTTCCCATATCTCTTCACTCTTGCGTTTCCCTCCCGAAGCTTTTATTCTTGAACAAAGACGGGAAGGAGGTGCTCGCACATTCTCTCCGCTACTGGCCAAGCTGTGGGCGGGGCTGCTTTGTGGAGATCTGTATAGCGGGAGGGGGGTGGAGTTCTCGCGAGACGATGCCGGCGCGCACCATCTCTGCGCACGACCCGCCACCACCATCTTGAATCCCCGTGTCGGTGCTGCTGGCTGTTTCGCGCTAGGAGCCCCGGTTTTCAGTGCTGGGTGCAAGGACTCTGCACGCGACACCCTCTGAGCAAGCGAAACTAGACAAAGCACAAAGGAAAAGAAAAAGGTTAGACTTTATTACCCAGGTTCTATTTGTATTTCCCCGGCATCGTTAATGGGCTTTGCCGGTGACGGTTTAACGTTGACCTCCTTTCATAGTGTCTCAGTTTACCGCTGCCAAAACAATGTTCCAAGGAAGATATTTTATGCTGCGTTCGTATTTTAGCTATTTGCGCTCATGGTCTTTCTGTTTCCCAAACTTATAATACCTTCTGTATTTTGTAACAGTTTGTTTGAACCCTGTTCCCAGAAAACTGACTGAGCCAGAGCTTAGTGTATAGCTTATTGTATAGGAAGTAAATTCAGGATCATTCTCAGGATCACAGAGTGCGGGGAAGTGAAGGAAGCAGGACCAGGTGGGGGTATACTGTGCTGCAGACACAGCAAAGGTCTCAGCTGATTTCCCAGGGAGCTCTGAAGCTGGGATGGCCCTTCAGAGTTGTTATCTTGCCCTCAGATAATGGGACTAGGCTTTCTACCCCAACCTTTAACTGGTCATTGGATGAAGTTTGCTCCTAGAGAGGGAGTGTGACCTTGTGGCAGTTGGCTGTTTTTTTGGCTTTTGGCAGTTCCTGGACAGGGACTCAGCTAAGAACTATCAGCCGCCAGCGTTCCTGGCCACGGGGATAATGAATGTCTCAGTTCTCAAGGTGGAATTTGGGCTGATGGATCACAGCATCTGCTACAGGATTGAAAACACTGGCAAGACTTGCAGTTCTTTGGGTCGACCGACTTCTTCTCTGACATACCTGGTCTTCTCTAGGCCTGAGAAGTTGAGTATGGCTTTGTTAAACCTAATCTGGTCTCAAGTCCAATCAATTCTGGGTCTTATATAGTACTTTATCTTAGAACTTTGGATCAAGTTCATGCTCTTGCTGGGACACAGAACTGCCATTTCTGTGTGGCTATGTAGGTTTTATCAGAATTACACATACTCATCTTATTGGCCCAAGGAGAGGCCTGCACCAAGCCCTCCAGATCTGATAGGATTCTGGGAAAACTGGACTCCCTGAGACCATTATATACCAAAGTGGGTCTCACGTCTTCCTTGTCCTCTAAGGTCCCACATTCTCATTCAATGTGGACTTGATAGTTCTTGATTGGTTCATAAATCAATCAGTCTTGAACTTAGATGTTGACAGAGTGGTTACCCAGGCATTGGCTTGAATGCTTAAATC
Organism: Phocoena phocoena; assembly: GCF_963924675.1. Taxonomy (NCBI): domain Eukaryota; kingdom Metazoa; phylum Chordata; class Mammalia; order Artiodactyla; family Phocoenidae; genus Phocoena; species Phocoena phocoena. The sequence continues at coordinate 38,378,271 of NC_089240.1, read as the reverse complement.
AGCTTTGAGGTGAAATTTGTAGGCCCCAACAGATGATATTCATTTTGCAGGGTCATTTCTCTTTAAATATATATTACTATCTACAACTAGGGAGCAGATGTGCAGAGGCCCCTAGAAATAAAAGATGGCTGTGCTCAGAACCTAGCTATATCTATGGTAAGGCACGGTGAATGCCTAATGAAGAATCATAGTTTCATTGCTCAAAAAAATGCCAGTGCCACTCAAAGCAGGTAAGGAGGAGTCAAGGGAGATGTTAAGGGGAGTCTTGAAGATTGGCAGCACTCACAGACCATCTTCTTATCAGACCCTTGTCCCTGAGATGGCCCAACCCCTTTGGCTCTGCCTCTTCTCTTCCAGATTACCATGTACTCATACAAAGAGTAGTGAGAAGCATAATTTACTGCTCCTGGAGTCAGAGGAACTTGACTCTAGGCTTTCTGCATGTGCGACTATTAAGAAATTAGGTAACTACCCTGAGCCTCAGTGTTCTCCTCTGTAAAATGGGGGCAGTGGTCCTGGCCTGGTTCTTGTGGTTGTTCCAATGGCATTAATGTATTAATACTTTATTTCTTGAGCATCATGGAAGTACAAGGTGTTCCACTTAAGTCAATTTTTTCAGATAATAGACCCAACTTGGTGGCATAATATTACCTAATTTTAGCAGAAATCTTTTAAAGACTATGTTATACACTTGAAGTTTTGGAAAGTAGTTCACAATAAACATAACAATCTTTTTGATCACTTAGGCCACCATTATGAACATCAGTTGTACCTTGATGTCATATGGTTCATATAAGCTATGTTTTTCCTCAATTTTAACTTTTAAAAAAAGATATAGTATACATCCAGAAAAGTGCACAAACTGAACACAGCTGGGTAATTAGCACTCAAATAAAGAAACAGAACCTGCACCCCTCCAAGAGAAAGCGTCATCCTGACTCCTAGTAGCATAGATTAGTTTTGCCTTAAACACTATCTCACTGTAATTATATTTATTTAACAAGGAGAATTTATCATCTCTTCTTATATGCTCTCACAAATTTTATCTTATGTGTAATTCAGTATACTTTCATTCTGCCTTGTTTATTGGTTAGTTTTTGAGCAGTTCATTTATTCAGGCCACGTTTTTGAATATTTGCTATATGCCAGGCATTGTTCTAGGAATTGGGGACAAGACACACATAGTCCCTGCCCTCATGGAATTTACATTCTATTGGGAAATACAAACAACAAAAGTAAACACATAAAATTACTACAGATTGTCTTTAGTGTTCTGATGGGAATCATTAAAGTGCTATGATAGGTGGTAAAGTGAAACACTTTTAGTGAAATTATCAAGGAAGGTCTTTTTCAGGAGTGATGCTGAGGTTGAGTAAGAGCCAGTCATGCAAAAGCCAGGGGAAGCGTGCTCTAGGCAGAGGAACAGCAAGTTCAAAGCCCCCAAGTTGAAAAAGAATTTAGCATATTCTAGGAACTAAGATGGGGCCTATGTGGAGGAGGTGGTTTTTTTTTTTTAAGGTTATGATAACTTCTTTTTTTTGGAGGAGGTGTTTTGAATGAGGGAAGTGTGGAAAGGTAGTCAGGAAAACATGTAAGGTCTTTCAGGGCATGGTGACAATTTTGGATTTGATTTTCCGAGCAGTTGGAAACCATTAGAAGGTTTTACATAGGCGAGTATAATGATCTGATCTACGTTCTAGCTGCTGGATATCGGGAGGAGACAAGTTAGATGGTGTTAAAGACTAGACAGAAGGCTCCAAATGGAGTCGCTTATGCTAAGCCCCACATTACCAAACTGAAATGTAATTTAATTACAGTTTTGCCTCTCCCAGTAATGGAATCTTAAACCAGCCAATCAGGAATCTCCTGATCAGCACTAGTTAGGTAATCTGACTGATAAACCCCTGCCATCCCCTAAAGGAAAGTCATCTTGCAATAATCAGTCTGCTTTTTTGCTTAGTCCAACTTCTTGGTTTATGCTTCCTTCCGTCTATAAAATCTTTTACCTTGCATGACTCCTCAGAGCTCCTTTCTATCCTGCTGGATTGGATGCTGCCCAATTCATGAATTGCTGAATAAAGCCAATAAGATTTTAAAAATTTACTCAGTTAAAGTTTTATTCTTTAATAGAGGCTACTGCAATAGTCTAGCTGAAAGATGCTAGTGGTTTGGATCAAGATTGAGGCAGTGGAGATGGAAATACCAGTCAAATTCCAGATCTGTTTTGGAAATAGAATTGACACGGCTTCCCAGTGAGTTGGATATGGTGTGTGTGTGTGTGTGTGTGTGTGTGTGTGTGTGTGTGTGTGTGTGTGCGCGCGCGCGCGCGCACGCTCGGAGGGTAGGTGAAGGAAAGGAAGGAGTTCATGTTGACTCCTGGGTTTTTCCTCCAAGCGACTAGATGAATGGTGGAATGGTGGGGTCACTATTTACTGAGGGGGGAAGCTTGTTTTTTTTCACCGATTCATAAAATTAAGACAATGTTTTTTTCATCAAAGTATTCTCGTAAAACCTATTATAGTACTAGGTGAATGTTTGTTAAATAAATGAATTGAATATCCTTTAAGATCAACTGTTTCTTTTATAATGGTCAATGTACTTGCCCCTAATAAGTCCACACCTTTTAATTTCTTATTTTTAATCTTATGCGGCCTGGAAACCTGATAATAAAATCCTCTCAACTTTCTGCAATTACATCTACAAACGTTTCTCAGCATTCGCACCAGTCTTTTCCTCATTCCTTCCAGTTGCAGTAGAAACTGTGCTCTGAATTCTCTCTCCTTAGTATTCTTATTATTTCTGGCCATTGTCATTCCTTCTCTTCCTCTTCATCTCCATCTTCCTCCTCCACTTTTATTTTTAACCCTTTCTTTTCTACACTCTCTTTCCCATCAAAATGTAAATCTGCAAATATCTCCCATTCAAAAGACAAAGGAAAAAAATCTCTCTCTTTTTAAAAATTGAAGTATAGTTGATTTACAATAGTGTGTTAGTTTCACAGACATAGAAAACAACTTATGGTTACCAAAGGGGAGAGAGAGGGGGGAAAGACAGAAAAGTTTCTTTTTGTCTCATCTGCTTCACCTATTGCTTATTCAATCCATTCTCATTTTCTTGCCCACTCACTGTCCAAGCTCTCTCAACTCCCTTGCACAACCAAACTTCTAGAATGAATTGTCTATACTTGATGTTTCTCCTAATTCAGCTCCCACTCTAGCAATCTGTATTCTGTCTCTACCACTCTGCTCAAACTGGTTTTGCCAAGTTTATCAGTAAGTGTTTTGTCACTAATCTAATTAACGTTCCCCAGTTGTCATTTTACTTGGCACTCAACGTTCCCTCCCTCTCTGAGGCACTCTTTTCCCTTTCCTCCTGGAGCAGTGCACTCTTGGATTTCTATTTACTTTTCTGGTAGCTCTCTCTCCGACTCTTTTTCTTCTCCCTCTTTCTGGATGTTTTTGCCTTTCGTTATATTGCCCTAGGCATCCTCTCTTCCATTCCATGTCCTCTGACTGGGTAGCTCATTTACCCCTGTGGCTTCCTTTACCAGCCATACGGTGGAGACTCCCAAGTCAGACGTCTCTTGTGAGCTCCAGACAAGGTTCATCCAACTGCCGCTAAAATATCATAACTTGTGTGTAGGCACCATAAGCTCACTCAACAGGCCTAGAACAAAATTCTTCATTTCCCCTGCCATCACTACTCTCCCTCCTCTATTATCTTAATGAATGACATCATCTTTTACCTGGCTGGAAAGTCAGCCTTCCCTGATTGCCTTCACTAGTTTAGGTCTCCCTGCCACGTGTTCCCTTAATTCTCCTCCAATAATGACACTACATTTGAAAATTTGTTTTATAGTACTACATATTTTATTAAAGTCATTTGTTCAATGCAGTATTCATGAGGGCAGGAACTGTTTCTATTTTGTTGTCATAATCCCAACAACTAGCATAAGGAGCTGACCTATAGTAGGTGTTCAGTATTTGTTTAATGAATGAATGAAATATGTTAGAATTGTGAATTAACTCAGAATGATAGTTTGGGGCTGTCTAGTATGCATAAGTTACACGGGATTTAGTGCATGAGCTTTCTTTTAGGTGATTAAAGGGAAGGTGAGGAAAAGGCATAGATGTTTCCTGTGTATTGTTAGACATTTCTTCAGCACTCTTCCTCTGATACTCATTAAAAATATGTTCCAGACCTGAAGTGAAGTAAATGCTATCCTGGTTTAAACCATCACTGCCTACCAAAGTAGTTAAGCATTAAATAGACAACCTAAATTTCGTGGAAAAATACGCTTTTCTTTTAATAAGCAATTCTACTAATTGTTCTAGCCAGTCCTTCCATTTTCAAAACCTAGTCTCGTAATCAAAAGTGAATTTGACAGTCCTCCTGTGTTTAGAGAGTTTTAAGTTATTAAAGTCAGTTTTTATTACGGTGTTTTCCTATAGTTGTTTACATGTATTTTTATTTGCTTCTGTCTCTTAGTGTGAAGTAATAGAAAAAATATATATTGGCCTCTGCCTCCGGTTCCTGGCACAGAGCTCTTAAAACCCTTGTAATTTCCTAAGTGATAAGAGTACTAAGAGCATCTTTTGTTCTAATGAAACAATGCTTGGTGGGCTCCTGGATGGGGACTGGTCACCAGAAAGACCAAGCTATGACTAGGAGCTTGGAACGTTCAGGCTCATCCCCCATCTTCCAGGAAGGGGAGGTGGGATGGAAATTGAGTTAATGATGAATCTTGCCTAAATAATGAAGCCTCCATAAAAATTCCAGTGGTATGGGGCTCAGGTTGATGAACACATGGAGGTGCTGGGAGAGGTCCTGGAACCTCTATGCCCTTTCTTACATACCTTGCTCTATGCATCTCTTCTGTCTGGATGCTCATCTGTACCCTTTATCTTATCCTTTTTATAATAAACTGGTAAGTAGTGTTTCCCTGAGTTCTGTGTCATTCTAGCAGATTATCCAACCCAAGGAGGGGGTTGTGGGAACTCAATTTATAGCCGGTTGGTCAGAAGTACAGGTGATAACCTGGGACTTGTAATTGGCATCTGAAGTGGGGGTGGGGCAGTCTTGTGGGACTGAACTCTGACCTTGTAGGATCTGATGCTAACTCTAGGTAGATAATGTCAAAATTAAATTGGATTGAATTATAGGACACCCAGCTAGTGTCTCAGAGAATTGCTTGGTGGGGGAACCCCCCCATTTGGTGGCTGGAAGTGAAGCGTTCTGTGTGAGTAATAAAGAAGAGACACACAAGACAAGTGAGTTTTTCTTACTCAGTTAGCAAGTCATAGAGTTGAAGTGAGAAAATAAATATTAAAAAAATCAGTACTAAGTGAGCATTGCATAGTATTGGTGGACTATCACATGAGGAGCGTTGTAATCTAAGACTGCTAATTCCTTTAGAGCTCAACAATGTAGGCTTCATTTCATCTTCTTCATTTTCTATATTCTTAAAATCCTTAAACATGTATGAAAGATTCATTGCAATATGAAATCTCTGTTTAAAAACTACAAAAGCAGCTCTTATGTAACACATTTTTTTCATACAGAAATCCTTGCACCATTATCTAGATACCACAGCTGTCACTGCTTTCATGGAATATATTTCCTAAATATAGAACAATAATCACATGATGGGTGCACATACTGTGCAAATGTCTGGAAGAGGAAAATGAGACTGACATACATATTTGACATTATAAATATATCACAACTTGGCATATTGACATAGTCCCTTAAAGACATAGAGCAAGAAAAGAATCTCAGGTTTAAGACTAATCCTGAAATTACATAACCTTGGCCTTTCTCAGTGATTTGTAACTTATAGTAAGGCAGTTCTGCATACACACGTGCATAACACAACCTTAATAATTGCACATTTCATCTAGGGTTAGGTATCTTGGTATATCAGGATATGAGTTATTCACTTATGAAAACTTCCCAGGAAAGCCTAATCACTGACAAACAAATGCATCTTTTGTTTTCCTTAGACCTCAGGATTCTCAGATTTGCCAAATTCTGGAGTTAGTCCTAGACCCATGGAAACCTGTCTTTCTCTTCTGAGAACATCTTGTTCACTGCCAAGTTTACTCCATGGTACTGTTAGTCAGGGAGAGAGACTAGAACAAAGTTTACACCATTTATTATACTCCCAAACTGTAATGCTGTCCACCTAACCTGAACATGATTGAATTAGGATATGTCTGTAATAAGTGCTTATGCTTTACTTACAACAGATCTGAATACAGATCAACTAATTTTAGATTAATGATCACCTACCAGTAGTATATTAGTTATGTAATGCTGCATTACAAATCACCCCAAAAGTTATCAGCTGAAAGCAACAAACATTTATTACCTCCCAGTTTCTGTGGGTCAGGAATCTGGGTTCTCCTTAGCTGGGTCTTCTGGCTCAGGGCCTCTCACGAGACTGCAATCAAGGCCTTGGCTGGGGCCACAGTCATCTCAAGGCTCAGCTGGAGGAGGACCCACTTCCCACCTCATTCATGTGGTTGTTGGCAGGATTCAGTTCCTTGTGGGCTGTTTGGACTGGGGGCCTCAGTTCCTCCCTGGCTGTTGGCTGGAGGCCATTCTCAGTTTCCTGTCACGCGAGCTTCTCCTTAGGACAGCTCAAAACATGACAGCTGTCTTCATCAGGGCAAGCAAGCAAGAAAAGCCAGAGAGAAAGTGAGCAAGGCAGAAGTCACAATCTTTTTTGCTCTAATTTCTGGGAGATTTCCTCATCTATATTTTCCAAACCATCTATTGAATTTAAAAATTTTTGCTGTCTTGTTTTTGAGTTATAATAACTTCTTTTGATTGTTTTTTTACATCTTTATTGGAGTATAATTGCTTTACAATGGTGTGTTAGTTTCTGCTTTATAACAAAGTGAATCAGTTATACATATGTTCCCATATCTCTCCCCTCTTGCCTCTCCCTCCCTCCCACCCTCCCTATCCCACCCTTCTAGGTGGTCACAAAGCACTGAGCTGATCTCCCTGTGCTATGCAGCTGCTTCCCACTAGCTATCTATTTTACATTTGCTAGTGTATATATGTCCATGCCACTCTCTCACTTTGTCACAGCTCACCCTTCCCCCTCCTCATATCCTGAAGTCTGTTCTCTAGTAGCTCTGTGTCTTTATTCCCATCTTGCCCCTAGGTTCTTCATGACCGTTTTTTTATTTTTCCCTTAGATTCCATATATATGTGTTAGCATACGGTATTTGTTTTTCTCTTTCTGACTTACTTCACTCTGTATGACAGACTCTGGGTCCATCCACCTCACTACAAATAACACAATTTCAATCGTTTTTATGGCTGAGTAATATTCCATTGTATATATGTGCCACATCTTCTTTATCCATTCATCTGTTGATGGACACTTAGGTTGCTTCCATATCCTGGCTATTGTAAATAGGGCTGCAATGAACATTTTGGTACGTGACTCTTTTTTTTTTTTTTCCTTTTTTGTGGTACGTGGGCCTCTCACTGTTGTGGCCTCTCCCGTTGCGGAGAACAGGCTCTGGACACGCAGGCTCACTGGCCATGGCTCACGGGCCCAGCCACTCCGTGACATGTGGGATCTTCCCGGACCGGGGCACGAACCCGTGTGCCCTGCATTGGCAGGCGGACTCTAAACCACTCCACCACCAGGGAAGCCCAAGTCTTCTCCCTTGTTTTTCTTGATGAGTCTGGGTAATGGTTTATCAATTTTGTTTATCTTCTCAAAGAACCAGCGTTTAATTTTATTGATCTTTGCTATCATTTCCTTCATTTCTTTTTCATTTATTTCTGATCTGATCTTTATGATTTCTTTCCTTCTGCTAACTTTGGAGTTCTTTTGTTCTTCTTTCTCTAATTGCTTTAGTTGAAAGGTTTGGTTGTTTATTTGAGATGTTTCTTGTTTCTTAAGGTAGGATTGTATTGCTATAAGCTTCCCTCTTAGAAATGCTTTTGCTGCATCCCATAGGTTTTGGTTCGTCGTGTTGTCATTGTCATTTGTTTCTAGGTATTTTTTGATTTCCTCTTTGATTTCTTCAGTGATCTCTTGGTTATTAAGTAGTGTGTTGTTTAGCCTCCATGTGTTTGTATTTCTTACAGATTTTTTCCTGTAATTGATATGTAGTCTCACAGCGTTGTGGTTGGAAAAGATGCTTGATATGATTTCAATTTTATGAAATTTACCGAGGCTTGATTTGTGACCCAAGATATGATCTACCTGGAGAATGTTCCATGAGCACTTGAGAGGAATGTGTATTCTGTTGCTTTTGGATGGAATGTCCTATAAATACCAATTAAGTCCATCTTGTTTAATGTGTCATTTAAAGCTTGTGTTTCCTTATTTATTTTCATTTTGGATGATCTGTCCATTGGTGTAAGTGAGGTGTTAAAGTCTCCCACTAGTATTGTGTTACTTTCGATTTCCTGTTTTAAAGCTGTTAGCAGTTGCCTTATGTATTGTGGTGCTCCTATGTTGGGTGTATGTATATTTATAATTGTTATATCTTCTTCTTGGATTGATCCCTTGATCATTATGTAGTGTCCTTCCTTGTCTCTTGTAACATTCTTTATTTTAAAGTCTATTTTATCTTCACCCTACTTCCCACTCCTGTCTCCGCCCATGAAGGGGCTTCCTAGTGTGTGGAAACCTTTCCTCCTTCACAGCTCCCTCCCACTGGTGCAGGTCCTGTCCCTATTCTTTTGTCTCTGTTTATTCTTTTTTCTTTTGCCCTACCCAGGTACGTAGGGAGTTTCTTGCCTTTTTGGAAGTCTGAGGTCTTCTGCCAGCATTCAGTAGGTGTTCTGTAGGAGTTGTTCCACATGTAGATGTATTTCTGATGTATTTGTGGGGAGGAAGGTGATCTCCACGTCTTACTCTTCTGCCATCTTGAAGCTCCTCTCTGTTTCCTGAATGTTATTTTGTTATAGTATCCTAGTGTTTTTTCACCAATGCCATATTTTCTCTTAACTCCCTGGGGACATTAATGATTAAAAATTTATATTCATTACTGTTCAGCTAGAGAGGCAGAGCCACAAGGATGTGTGTGTGTGTGTGTGTAAATCTTTGTGTCTGATGCTAGCATGTGAAGCCCACAGGGCAGGCAGTCAGGAAGGAAAGATGGCTGTAAAATGAGGAAGAGAAAAGGCAGGCTAGAACCCCACAAGGACAGACTGAAATCCATGTTAGTTTTTGTTGCCCCTGACCTTAGTGGGTGTGGCTGTGATGTTTCCTCAAAGAGTAAAACACACACACACCTGCCTCAGGAATTGGAGCTGCTGTAGGAGAATCCAGGGAAAGGTAGAACAGTTGCAGGTCCAGCTGCTGCCTCACACCAGTGAGTGAGTCAGCAGATCAGCAACAATATGTATGAGCTACAAAATGCCTGCTGCTTCCCTTCTGTGCTCCAAAGTTCCCAAGACTCTCCCCTGTCGCTGACCCTAACTGGAAACATACAAGAAAGGGAATTCTGGAAAATGTAGTTCAGCCTAGCCAAGCTGACACATTGTAAAGCCACCACAATTACCAAGCCATTTGTATAGTTTGCTAGCTAATCAGTTATACCACAACGCTTGAAAATGCATCTCATAGAGATTTACTTAGTCATCCAACATTTATTGAATCTCAGTAGGTACAGTCCCTGCTTTCAAGGAATTCACAGTTCAATGGGAAAAACAGAAAAATCAATGGAGAGCAAGAGTTCAGAGGGAGTTCCAGAACTCTACATTCTCTGGTTACAATAATCTATTCCTCAGTCTCCGTACCACCATTGACAGGAATGAAAAGAAGACCAGAGCTCTGCACGTTTCTGGCAAAACCTCCATGTCCAAGCCCTCTTCCCCCTTCACTATCTGCCTTGAGAGCACCAGGAATGATCTCACAGTGACGTGAAGCCCATGACAGCTCCCATCTCAGCTCCCATTTGTCTTCCTTGCTTTGTTTTTCTTTGTACCACATACAGCATTTTGACCCACGATTCATCTCGCTGAACTATTTGTTTGTCTGTCTTTATCCATTAGAATGTAAGCTTTAAATGGGCAGAGAATTCTGTATGATCACTGTTATGTCTTCAGAAGAAACTGCCTCACACTTAATATATGTTCAATACATATTTGGAAATAAATCATCTACTCATCTCAAGGAGGTAACCCATGATACCTATCATGGTTTTATTAAACTGAGAAAGAGATGGAATGAATCAAAGGTATTCAGATGCCATATTTATCTATCAGTTTAGATGGCATGAATGTTCTGGGAAAATTCTCTTTATTCATATATTTAGAAGAAATGATCCACAGAAACAGCCTCAGTGAGCTACCTAATCTTATCTTCTGAGGAAGAGTGTAGAAGAATGCCTATCTTGCTCCTTGGTGTTTTTGACAGACCACCACAGTCCTCTATTGATTCCGGTTTTCTTAAAATTGTGAAGATTTTTTCTAAAATATTATTTGACCCTGAGCATATTTATATAGTTTTTCCTACTCATCATTTTTAATACCCCAGCAGTTTCAGGGTTTATAGATAAGCTAAGGTAGTAGTCCCTAGATGCCAATTGGTCTCAAAAGTATAATTTAATGTCTTCTTCCCAAAAGCAGTTGTTTGGCGTTGCTGGTATGCAGTGCCAAATCTGGGATTATTTAAGCCAGATGAAAGTAAGAGTAACTGAGAAGTGGGGTTTAAGGGTCATTAGGATTTTCTGCAGAACCAAACTGCCATCTGTTGCTCATTACATAAGAGGCAATGCTATGTGCTCACCAAATGCCATTTCATTTTCTACTGTCTGGATACACAGGAAGGTTACAATTCCCAAATTCCATTGCCTTGAGGTTGTAGCCGTGGCACTGGATTCTGGATAATGAGTTGGCATGTAGAAGTGGGTGGAGAACATGTTTTCTAAATGGCATAGCTTCTATACCTTGGGTGACTGAGTGTATAACAGTCTCCCATTGACTGTATTGATTGTATAATGTGAGTGAGAAGTAACCTTTTGTCGGGTTAAGCCACTGAGCTTTTACGGTTTGTTATTGTTTCCTGACTAATCTACCCACCTTGGATAGGAACCTGTGACTGAACTGGAAAATTCAGAATTTAGATTAGAATTATATTCTGGTTCCTAGGCACACATCTCAGAAAAAGCTACTTTACTCCACAAGGTCGGAAGTTTCTAAGTAAACTAGGAGTTTGCTGGGATCCCTCCCTTCTTTCTTAAGAGGTGTTATCTGCTTATCTATAACCATAGCCAAAAGGTTTGGTCTTATTTTCTGCATATGCTCTCTCTCCAGGACATTTCTCTTAGGGGCTTGGTGCTTTCTGCTGCCTTTGGCTTAACTGCGGGAAACTTTCCAGGGCCGGAAATCACCACAGTGTTCTCTCTCAGAGATATGGGGGATTCCCTCTGGCTACTCTGTCCCTAAGATAAAGTGTTTTTAGAAAAGAGGAACAGAGAGTAGAGATATAAATCAAAGTTCTTGTTTCATTTGAGTTTCTTTTCCATCTCCCAAGGGATGCACCCAGAGACATAGGTCTTCCCTTGGAGAAGGCCACCCTTTGCCAGCTCCCCCTAATTCCTAATTGGCTTTTCTCTCCTTAGTTTTGGCCTCTGCTTCCCAAGGATACTATCTTTCAAATCTTTCAGTCTGAATAGTCTCTCCTCCCTATCAGGAGAACCACATCCCATCCCACAGAAGAAGATTGGTGTGGCTCGGTATTCAACACAGAGCTGCACCACCCAGCTCTTTCTTCAAGGAAGGCTTTGCCTTCAGGGTCTGCCTTATCTGCAGAAAGAAGCCTTGTGGGAGCTCATGCCCTTCCAGGGCAGCCCATATCCAGTGACTAAGAGCGGCAGTGGTATAAAGGCACTGCTGTTTTGTCCTGATAGGAGACAACTCTGATGAACAATCCTATCTTCAGAGATCCTCACTGGATTGAACTGGGCTGTATTGGGCCTGCACTGTAGCTCAGCTTCTCCCTCTGCTCCCCTTTCTTTTAAACATATTGATCTCTAATAAGCATCTTGTACCCCAGACTCTATCACAGTATCTGCTTCCAGAGAACTCAACCTGCAAGAGGTTCTCTGGATCCTGTCCGGTTCCTGAAGTCATCACTAAATCTTCTGCGTTTTGCCCGATAGACCTTGATGTTTGTCACCAGTTGTTCTGCAGGCAGTGGTGGGGGAAGGGTGTGTGTATCGGTAGAGATCTACTACTGACCAGGAGAGCTGTCAGCTATGCAGCTCCAGAACTCAGTGACCTACTCACGTCTTTTAAATGCTATCACTCATTTCTTTTAGAGATCATATAATCCAAATACATATTGAGAAAAAATATTCCCTCAATTAGCAAAGAGCTGTCTCTGCTTTTAGATACAGTGTAATATGTCTCTTTTCTTGGTATTATTTTGAGAATAATACAACTGCTATCATTGATATTTCTGCTATAACTCAATAATTCAATTCTGCTATGGAAAAGAAAATTAAATGGGACAGATGAAAGCCATGAGAAGTGTTAAGCATAAATAGTAATAAGTTAGAAGCTCATAAGATATATGCAAAATTCACAGGATCTGTTAAGTATAGATAATGAGTAAGCATGTAGCTTGTGAGACAGGCAGAACATATAAGAGGTTTTAAATTTAGACAGTAAGTTAGTAACCTAAAAGATATGTTAAAAGATAGATAGAATAAATGGAGTATAGAATAGAATAGACAGGAGTGTTCTTATGGATAGAAAGTAATGGAAAAACCAAGACCAAATCATGATGATGCTACTTCTGGTTGACAGTTATGTCACCCCTAAACTGGCCACCTATTGGTGGCATCCTGTAGGGTACAATTATGGCTTCACACGTGCTCTTCCCAAACAAAAGAAATGAATCTCATAGCTGTTCTGCAGGCTTATTGACAGGCTACATCTGTGTCTAGGAGTGCCTGTCTCTGGAACCCACAATACATAGTTTTCTAACTGCATCATCAGCGGGCGAAGGCTGAGGGTGCAGAGAAGGAGCGAGAGAGAGGACATTCTGAAGATTCAGGTGTGTGGTTCTTCCACCCTGCTTGTCTTAAGTGTATTAAGCTATCCCATCTTTTCCTTCTTGCTTCTCATTGTGTTTCAAATAGATTTAATAAACTGTATGTTTATTATTTGCTTCATAATTTGATCTGTGAACCTTTCTGTTCTGTAACCTCTGGGATTCTGGAATAGCTTGCCTGATATCGATGATGGCTACCATTGTATCAAAATGATTTCCCACCTGATACAGTAGGTCACCATTATTTTGTTTTCTTACTAAGAAACTCATCGCTCTTAACAGGCAATCACAAGAAAGCACCACTAATATTTAATAGCAACTTTTTCTGTTTCATGGGGAAGCACATTAGTTTTTTACTTCAATGATTATGGTGGTTTTAAAATAAGTTCACAGATTCTTTGATGTTTCTCCTTTCGAGACAAGATGTGGAGTTTAATTTCCTTCTCTTTAAGTGTGCACTAGATTTAAGAGACTCACTTCTTATGAATAGCATATGGCAAAAGTGGTGCTATATAATTTCCAAGGCTAAGTCATAATCGCACTGTGGCTTCCTCTTTGCTTTACTCTGTCTTGGATCATTTCCTCTTAGGGAAACCAGCTGCCATGTTTTGAGGACACTCAAGCAGCCCTACGGTATGACCAGTCTGGTGAGGAGCTAAGGCCTCTGGCGAACAGCTATATGAGTGAGCTTGGAGTTGGATCCCCCCAGCCCCAGGCTTTCCTTCTCTTTGAGTGTAGGATGACTTCGGTCCTGGCCAACATTTTGATTATGACCTCACAGCAGACCCTGAATCAGAACCACCCACTAAGCCACTCAAATTTTCGACCCACAGAAAGTGTTTGATAAGTATTTGTTGTTTTAGGCAAATTTGGGGGTAAGTTGTTACTCAGCCATAGGTAACTAATGCAATAACCCACTATGATGGGTAGCTGAGGGTGAGGGCTTCTTACACATGAATATTCATGGGAAAAGGGTCTTTTTATTTCCTTCCAAAATTTTGACTTTATCTTGTGACACACAGAGCAGTGAAACCAGCAATCTATAGAGAATGAAAAACAACATCTCTAGGTTTTGTGGAAAGAATTGCAGGAAACTCTGCATTTAAAATGTTTAATTTTCAAGAATCTGTGCCACCTTCATGATATTAAAAAACTTGGAATAATTTTCTTTGCCCTTTCTGTGTTTGAGTGATGAATGATCTCTCTAAGGGAGTCAACGCCTCGTCAGAGGCAGAAACCTCATGTGGATTTCATGCCTTATCATTGCTCCTCAAATTTGTATTTAACCTAAAGTTGTATTTAATGTGTCAAAACCCAAACCTACCCCATGGAAAAAATATGTTTACTTAATTTAGTATTAGGCTTAAGTCAAACTTCAGGGAACCTCGAAGATTCAGTACTTGCAGCAAAACTGATTGGCAGTCCTGCAGCAGATTTACTTCACAACACAATCGAGTTTATGCACTTCTTGTTACCATGGCCTGTCTATCTTGTGGTCATGCCAAAGTCTTATTGTTTTCTGGTGGACTTGATAAATGGTCCAAAATGTTGGGAGACAGAAATAGTTTGGCTTTTAGCAGCTCTTTTACAGTCCTACCTTTCCATCAAGGATTAGCAGGAAAATCTTGAGAGACGACTGTATGCCTTGATTTTCTGTACCAGTATACCCACACAATTGGAATTGTTTGAGAAATTTGTTTCTACATTTTATAGTACTTATAAAACTCTGTGGCATAAATATACATATACATTTTTGTCCTAAGCTTCAAATGCCCTCACTGGTTTGTAAATTCCTTGTGGGCTGTGTGGAACAAAGAAGAAAGCACAGACAGGCTTTAGAACCAGACAGATGTGGGCCTAAATTCTGGCTCTACTGCTTACTAGCAGCATGACTCAGGCACGGTACATAATGTCCTTGAGCTTTGGTTTCCTCCTCACTAAAATGAACACGAGGATTTTAGTCTCACAGTGGTCTTGTAAGGGCTCAGTGAAGTAACGTATGCTAACAATCTGTCACATGGTAGACACTCTTTCTTTTTCCCCCTTTATTCGTCACTCCGAGCCATCCATCACCCATGCCTTCCACCCATGCATGCTCTAGAATATTTCATGGTGCCTACTGCAGTGTTTCTCAGGGGATATTTATTGGATTTAGGTATTATTATTTTATTATATCAATAATACTTCCTTTCCTCAGCCCATACATCTAATCCACGGGAGAGTCTAGTACTTTCTTCAAGATATATCCTGCATCTGCCCTCTTTTGTCACTCACCCTTGGCACCATCCTAGTCCAGGTATGGAGCACTGCAGCAGCCTTGAACTGGTTTTCCTTTTCCACTCTTGATCTGCTTTAGTGCCTCCTTCCAAGTAGCAGCAAAAGTAATCTTCTTAAAGTCTGAAACCAGTCATGTCACCTCATAGCTCAGAGCTCTTCCTTGGCTTCTCTCTGTACCTGGAACAAAAGCAGACCTCCATCCCATGACCTACAAAGCCCTGCATCACTTGTCCCTGCTCATTTCTCCAACCCAGTCGTAGACCACTTGCCCTTGCTTGATGTGCTGCAGCCCCACTCGTTTTCACTTGCTCCCACATGCCCAGCTTTCCCACGCCAGGGATTTACATAAGCTCCTGCCATGCTCTTCACCTCTGATCTTTGATCTTTGTGGAGCTGCTTCCTTCTTACTATAGGTCTCAGCTCCGATGCCGTCTTCCCAGAGAAGCCTCCCCGACAGTCCATTCCAAAGTAGATTTCCCTTTCCTTCTACCTTCTTCTCTATATCAGCCCCTTATTTCTCTCCTGCATAGTATCTATGATGACATTTTACTGATGTCTATGTTTAATTAATTTTTATCTCTCTCCCCTGCAACCATGTAAGCTGCATGAAGGCAGGGTGCTTGTCTCATTCATTATTTTCCCAGTGCTCCTTGTATCTTATGGTGAATAATACAAAACATTAGCTTGTCCCTCCTTTTTTACTATTCAATAATCTTCATATTACCTTCCTTCCATCTATAGCTGATGGATAAAGAATAATATGAAGTTTTGGATAAATTGAGAACAAACAGTTGATTGATTTAGTCTGTATGATTTGCCTTCTCAGTAAAAAGCTTTTACTGAGTCTCCTGGACCACTCAGTAATGGAGCTTGCAAACAAATACAGCTTAACCAAGAGGCTTTAAAACTCCTTTAAATATTAAGAAAGGCTACAGGATATATTGAGGAAGGGAGCAGAGAATGTTAGCTTTAATACATCCCAAACTTGAGTCAAGAACCCTATGGCAGAGAGAGGGTAAATAATCTGTCTTAAGGAAGTAATTAGCTAAAAAATCATCTAGCACATAATACCCCTACCTGGTAAAATACCCACTAAGGTCTTTTTAAAAATTAAAAAAAAAGTTAAAAATTTTTGGTCACACTGCACGGCATGCGGGATCCTAGTTCCCCGGCCAGGTATCGAATCTTTGCCCCCTGGAGTGGAAGCATGGAGTCTTTCCTGCCTCCTGGACTGCCAGGGAAGTCCTACCACTAAGGTCTTTTACAGGGTTCGTCTCATTAGATTATTATCATGAATCCTTAGCAGGAGTGCTTCAGTACAAGGGTGCTAAGGACATTGCTAAGCATCCTCTAGGTCTGCCTGAGCAGAAGCTCCAGTCAGCAAAACAGGCTGCCAGCGTGTGTCAGTGGAGAGCTCTGCCTGCAGATCAGCCCGGCAGCGTGTGTCCCACATGCCAGTGGAGTAGCAGATGAGCTTTCCTTCAAGGAGCATCTGTAAGAGGAGAGAAAGTGGTAACAGTCTGTTCTGTAGTAAAGGTTTCTGTGACAGTCACATTCCTTCTGAGACCCTCTAGATAACTCCAGAATCCAGTTGATGCTGGAGGGGGGCGGGGGTGAGACAGGCAGTGATGAGTCTCAGAATTCTTCGTTCCCTCCTACTGTGGACAGAACTCTGCTCCTAGAAATATCCCTCCTCCTCATCAGAGGAGTCAGTTTCCAGAGCACAAGTGCAGGGTGGATTGGATGTTCCCTTATATTCCTGAATTGTAGAGGCTGTACAGTTGACAGAGTAAGGGCATATCCACCTGTTGGCAGTGCCAACCACAGCCCTGTGGAGCACAGTGCTGGCACACAGAAGGCTTTTTTGGTTAATATTTTTAAAAATTTTGAAACCATTTTATTTTATTCATTTATTTATTTTGCGGTACGCGGGCCTCTCACTGTTGTGGCCTCTCCCGTTGTGGAGCACAGGCTCCGGATGTGCAGGCTCAGCGGCCGAGGCTCACGGTCCCAGCCGCTCCGCGGCATGTAGGATCCTCCCAGACCGGGGCACGAACCCGCGTCCCCTGCATCGGCAGGCGGACTCTCAACCACTGCGCCACCAGGGAAGCCCTTGAAATAATTTTAGGTTTAGAGAAGAGTTGGAAGGTAATACAGAGAGTCCCTGTATTCTCTTTGCCTCGCTACCCCTAATGTTAACATCTTACATAACCTTGTATAGTTACCA